>NW_027040918.1:7180000-8380000 GCF_037179485.1 Ochlerotatus camptorhynchus | reverse complement strand
GTCAGATCAAGTGGCCACAACCAACCATGGTGGAACCGAATCGAACACACTCATACATTGACACCCGAACGTGCACGAAGTGCTAGAGCACGAACCGAAGCGTGAGTCACACCACACCGGGTCTGGGAAAGGACACATGTTCGAGCCGGGGTCCTAAGCCTACGGCGGGCGATGTCGACAATCGACGAAGATGCGTTTCGGGAGTTCTATTTCTGAAAGAGGTCTACCCACAAGGGGCGATCGTACGGATACGATTGATCTATTTACGTAACCCAGCTTGGGCCGATCATCATCGGTCGGTCGGTGCCAACCCCGGTGCCCTGATACGGACATCGATCGAGGTGTGTATGGTAGGGACTAATCTGCGCGTGCATACGTGCGCACCAGCACACGTGGATGCGCATACGCACTTCGGATGTCGAATCTTGCTTCGTCACTACGTCCAGGTGGCGATCGCTTCAGCTTAAATTCCAATGACACACTCCAGTTTTGGAAGTCGGATAGTAGTCATGACTTCCTGACAGCTGAATGGCGCCAAATTCATTCACAACCATTTGCCGACCTTATGTAATGTCCCATTTTACTCGGCACATGGATGAATAACGGAAACAATTGATCGAAGATCAAAAAGCGCCTTGCACTACCAGTCTTTAACACACGATCGCTTTTCATCAATCACTTGTCACTTTCAGTGACCAATTAGAACAAAGTCCATGCTACCACATCTCTCAGATCTCAGAAATTCACTTTCAGGCACTGTTAGGCACTTTTTGATTTCGCTTCAATTATTTTCGCTTCTTCCAAAGGCCGATCACCGATCACTAGATCAGGCTTATCACTCAGGTAATCCAACAATAATCCGATATAAAAATCCACCAGCTGTGCAGCTCATCCAGGTGTTCGTTGAAAATCTTCACACTTCACTTTCAGATGATGATGTAATCCTCGAATCAATGCAGTAGCGATCGTTGCTCCAGCACACACTAAAATTTTCCACCGCAAACCCCCAGTTGACCGTGCCCAAATGTGGCGTGGTACCTCTCTCTGACCGAAATGACTCTTGCTAGTAGGGATGATTCTTTAGGATTTGATGTTATCACTTACGCGTTCGAAAGCCGTTCTAAACGAGAAATGTGTGGAACTTGCTTTTTATACGGGGCAATTTGATCGCCTGTTGAGTGCCTGGGATTTGCCTCCCGATCATGGTCCACACCATCTCACGCGGCCTATGTACTAGACACACACACACATGCATGCAAAACACACCACCGCACGATGACCCCCTAGTACATAACGCCAGACTTTTCCTTCCCATCCACCACCGGGCATGTGCGAGGGCGACCCGGCGCGAGTCGCTAAGTTTTCCACACATTTTCACCATCCACACCTCGGTCGGTCGGTTGGTTGGTGTGGTGACGCAGACCCACCACCCGAGCACCTGTACAGAGCATAATCAGAACATTTGAAAATATGGAATTTTGAGACGCGGGCGAGGATCAATAGATTTCCATGTTTATAATTGAGAATGTCTACCATGATTCGGAGAATCGGAAATCTAGAATAATTTCAACGTGAAAAAATCCTCGATCCTCGAGCGTCGAACTCAAGCTGTTGGGGTTGCCGGTTGCTTGATTATTGTAATCGGGACACGATAGATTTTGTTAGTTGATCATCACTTCAATTTCTCTTGCACAAATTATAACTTATTAAACTGCTCAGCAGCAATACCAACAATGTTCAAAATCAAATTTCATTCGAACATTAAGAAAACTAGTTATTGATTGGGCACAATTGCAATGAATGATTCTCTTCGTCAATTTTCTCTTTTGTTAATAACTCGCTTGGATTAACATTTCTCGGTGCGTTTGCTGTTGCTTTTGATAGACAATACAACCTGTTACAGCAATATATTTGACATATTTCAGAATTTAAGGTGAAATCAAAGAAGAGAATCGATCATCGCAGTTAGGCTCTTATGCATGCTCACTGTTGATTTATCTATTGATTTTTGTATTTGAATTGTAGAAAAGACTGGCCCCCTCCTAACCCAGTATCAAATTTTGTTTTGTTGGTTAAATATTCTTGATAAATATTTAAGCTTTCTAAGCAAGTTCGAGATGAGTGAGCAGTCATAAAGTCGCTTATTGTGACCCTATATGTGTCATACACTAACTTTACACTCTTCTAGAAATCTAAATTATGATTATAAAAAGAGAGTTCCTTAAAAATCTTCAAGATTCTGGAACTTATTAAAATTTTCAATATTCCAAGACTTGGATTTTATACATACTCGGAGAAATTTTCCTGTCAAAACTGTCCTATATGGATAAGACATCAAGCAAACATTAAACTGCTATGCAATTATCGTCAAATCAACGTTCCCTATTTCGATATTGAAAGGACCATCGCGACAGGGGGAGATCGACATTTAGAACTGATATTTTTATTGGCCTACTGGTACGATTCTAGGTGCACTTAGGATATTCCAAACAAAACTCGTTCGCTGAATTCAAACCAGGGGGCTATTACTGAGCCACATTTTGAAACATTCATGTTGATGGAATATCGAAGCAGCCTGTTAATTTTGCCATTGAATCAGAATACGCCTCTGCACCAAAACGTCAAATGGTACCTATGGGAATCAGCGTTGCCAGATATACCGTTTTTCAAACTTGATACCGATATACAGATAAGGTTTCTCAGAATACCGAATTTTGAGTGTTAATACCGATTTATACCGATTTGTCAGAGGAAACCTGAATTGTCAGAGGAAACTTTTGTGAGAGACTTTTATCTTTTTTAAATTAAAATTTTTGAGTCTGCTCTAAAAAAATGTTATCTACAAAAATGTACAAAAATACTCTTTCGACTAATGCTTCCATTTTCTCGCCGTTTAAGGTAACCAAGCAGTCGAGAAACAGCTGATGGCTCATCCCAGTAATTTCTGGAAATCGGGAAATACTTTTATTCAGTGGAAAAATAGATCCATTAAAACGTTAATTTTTGAACTTCCTGAAATTGCTTGAATCTTCCCTTTGAATGTTATTTCAACTTTCCCTAGGAATTTCCGTCCACCTTACCCTGTAAGTTATTTTCCGATTCCTTCCGGAAAGCTATTTCGACTTCCCTTGGAAGCTTCTTCTGGCTTCGCTCGAAAGGTTCTTCCGTCTCCTTCTGTCAGTTTGTTCAACTTCCCCGGAACTTCAGGAATGCTTCCAGAGTAGGGTGGCCCAAAATAGCATTTTGTCAGGAAACCTGGGGGCTCACCCTCCACATGATAGCTTAAGGTGCCAGAAACAAACTTTTGTATGACGGCAACTCTGGGAAATGTTGCTTCGAGTTGCTAATTTGAGTTTTATGAAAAAAAAGTCCATTGTTTTTAGCTTATTTCAAAAAAAAAATATTAGTAATTCTTTCAAATACAGTGAAACCTAACCCATTCAAATTTTTTACAAATTTTTTAGGGTCCAAAATATAAGAAAAATATATATCACGGGTTGTTTTTGTCTAATGTTGATGTTACAATTTTCTTAATTCTTTAAAACTATGGTTGTTTTGGAACTTAATGGCATTTAATCATTGAAAGTGAGGTTCAAACATAACGCTTGTATCAATCTAATAGAACAGAAAGATGGAAAATTTTATCACGAACAACTTTGCCAAAGACAGTTTGGTCCTATCTTAAAACCTCGCTGAGATATTGAGGATTTACTGAAGGAATAGGAAAATATATTTTGCAAGTTTTTATAATTCTGCATATATTTACAGCTAACATCAACGTAATAATCCTAATTATTATTTGTAGTTGATACATAATTGATTACAGAGGTTTAACTGCTATTATTTTGAAATTTTCTGTTCTTAGCAACAGCCAATATTTCTTGATGTTTTTCAACATCGGTTGTTGGACCGTGCTTATTCAAATATCCTGCCAATCCTAGTGCACGTTTTGTCGGGTCATTAATTACACACAAGTTGTCGCATTTTTCTTTGAATTTCATTTTTTTTTGTTAATTACTTTATTTGTACAGGCTCAATCGAATAAACTTTACAGAGCCAAGTTATCATTTTCTTTATACATTATAAATGACTTAAATCTAAAATTAAAGGATTGGAACCAATTACTCGCGGTCTTCTCGAGGTTAGTGGATGACAATTGTTTGGATCGGGAGAGGGAAAAGGAGATTTGGAATATGATTTATGATTAAAAAATTTCACTATTTCTAAAAGATATACTTAATCCTATCGACGTTATATCAACTCTGTAATTATACAATTATTACCGAAACAAAACTACAAAAAAAATACACACACACATACAAAACACAAACTAAACACAAGGTTAATCAAACTTACAATCTATGATTAATATTCTTCAAGAAAACATATATGAGTTGCATAAACTCCAGATCGCGTCTAGCCAAAATATCCCGAACTGGAACATTAGGTTGTCTACTTCGAGCCCGAAGGGAATCGTACAACTCGGATCTGACTCCACGATGCTCAGCACATGACCAAATAATGTGATCTGCGTCCTGGTAACCGTGTCCACATTCACAGAGATTACTGTCCCCCAGCCCAACACGGAACAAGTGAGCGCTTAGTGAATAGTGATTGGACATGAGGCGAGACATCACACGAATGAAGTCTCGACCCACCTCCAAACCTTTGAACCAAGGACACTTCGACACCTTAGGGATAATTGAATACAACCATCGTCCCAAACTCCCTTCACTCCATTTATTTTGCCAGCTGGCGAGGGACTGACGATAAATGAAGAAAAATTCGTCGTAGGCGATTTGTCGATCGTAAATATCGCCTTCCATAGCGCCCACCTTTGCAAGCGAGTCCGCCTTCTCATTGCCCGGAATCGAGCAATGAGATGGGACCCATGCAAAGGTGATGACAAAAGATCTTAAAGATAAAGCACTCAAAAGCTCTCGTATTTTCGTGAGAAAATACGAGGAGTGCTTTACCGGCCTCATGGAGCGAATAGCCTCGACAGAACTGAGACTATCCGTAAAAATAAAATAATGATCTGGTGCAAGTGAGGCGATCGTTTCTAGCGTATAGTGTATTGCCGCCAGTTCCGCAACATATACGGAACAAGGAGCATGAAGCATTAGAGAGGCGCTATGAAATTCGTTATAAATACCAAAACCAGCGGACGCCTCTATTAGTTATCCATCTGTGAAGAACGATCTTGCGGAATCAACTTGGCCAAACTTTGCAGCGAAAATTGACGGAGCAATCATGGAACGATGATGCTCTGGGATTTCGCGAATCTCTTGCGTCATTGATAAATCAAAATGAACAGAACTGTCGAAGTCGGAGAAGCAAACACGATAGGGATTATGCTGCGAAGGGCTGACATCCTGTGTTATGTACACGTAGTACAATGACATAAAACGAGTTTGAGGGTTTAGCTCAAGAAGCTTCTCAAAGTTTGCAATCACCAGTGGGTTCATAATTTCACAACGGGTGAGGAGCCTGAGGGATAATTCCGAAAACCGATCAGAGAGTGGCAACATGCCCGCTAACACTTCGAGACACATCGTATGAGTTGAGTGCATGCATCCTAACGCGATACGAAGACAGCGATACTGGATCCGTTCCAGTTTGATGATGTGCGTTTTAGCCGCCGACTGGAAGCAAAAACTACCGTACTCTAAAACCGATAAAATCGTTGTCCGGTACAACGTTAGAAGATCTTGCGGATGGGCTCCCCACCACGTTTGTTGGCATTTCCGCTTCAGATACTCAATGTGGGATCTCCAGGTGCATTTTGAATCGAACCAGACCCCAAGATATTTGAAGGACATAGAATGAGTGATCGGTTTACCCAAAAGTTGAAGCTTTGGTTGTGCTGGGTTATGCTTCCTAGAAAAAACGACCAACTCAGTTTTCTCCGTGGAGAATTCGATACCTAGCTGGATAGCCCAAGTAGACAAATTGTCTAAGGTATCCTGTAAGGGTACTTGCAGGTCGGCCTCTCTGGGCCCTGTCATAGACACTACTCCGTCATCTGCAAGTTGTCTCAACGTGCAGTTGTCACTTAGACAATTGTCAATTTCTCTGACGTAGAAATTATACAGAAGGGGGCTTAAACATGAGCCCTGGGGGAGACCCATGTAGCTAAATCGTGAAGCTGTAGAGTTTCCATGAGAAAAGCTCATATGTTTCTCTGACAGCAAATTGTACAAAAAGTTATTAATTAATGGAGAAAGGCCACAAGCGTGGAGTTTGTCTGAAAGGACTTCAACCGATACTGAATCAAAAGCCCCCTTAATATCCAAGAAGACAGAAGCCATTTGCTCTTTATTTGCAAAAGCCAACTGAATTTCAGTGGAAAGCAACGCGAGACAGTCGTTCGTTCCCTTGCCCCTACGGAAACCAAATTGAGTATCTGAGAGTAGGTGGTTCAACTCAACCCATTTGTCCAGGCGAAAAAGGATCATTTTCTCCAACAATTTTCGAATACAAGATAACATCGCAATGGGACGATACGAATTGTGATCTGACGCGGGTTTTCCAGGCTTTTTAATGGCTATAACTCTCACCCGCCTCCAATCATCCGGAACAATATTAAGCTCCAGGAACTGACCAAACAAGTTCAACATGCGCCTCTTAGCGACGTCTGGGAGGTTCTTCAACAAGTTGAACTTGATTCTATCAGCCCCCGGAGCCGAATTGCCACACGAAAGGAGTGCGAGTGAGAGCTCCAGCATTGAAAAAGGCTGGCTGATCTCGTCTACCGAATTCGTCGTTTCGCGAGGAATCATCTGTGCCGGGACAGAATCAGGACATACTTTTCGCGCGAACTTGAGAATCCAACTATCGGAGTACTCCTCGCTCTCGTTGTTTGAAGACCGGTTACGCATCCTTCGCGCCGCATTCCAAAGCGTATTCATCGACGTTTCGCGCGATAATCCGTCCACGAATTGCCGCCAGTATCCGCGTTTCTTGGCTTTGATGAGGCTCTTGAGTTCGCGTTCAAGATCCGAGTACGCTTCGAAATGTACGGGTGTTCCACGTTTCCGGAAAAGCTTAAACGCGTCGGACTTTTTACGATAAACCTCAGTGCATTGCTGGTCCCACCAAGGGGAAGGAGGTTTCCTACGGAAAGACGATCCAGGAACCGGCCGAGTTTGAGCTTGAAGCGCGCTGTCCAAGATCAGATTGGAGAGGAAGTTATATTCCTCCAACGGTGGAAGCCCTTCTACCGACGTTAGGGCATCTTCTATCACATTCTTGAACTTTGTCCAATCGATATTACGGGTAAGATCGTACGCGACGTTAACGGGTTTCGACGGATTGAACCCACTGGTAACTGAAACTTTGATCGGCAAGTGATCACTACCGTGGGGATCTTGGATCACATTCCACGTGCAATCCAACGATAATGAGTTAGAGCAAAGTGTGAGGTCTAATCTACTTCCATTCGAGGATGGGCCAGCCAAACGTGTTACTTCTCCATTGTTAAGAATTGTCATATTAAAGCTGTCGCAGAGGTCATATATCAAAGTAGAACGGTTGTCATCATACAGTTCCCCCCAGCCTGTACCGTGGGAATTAAAATCTCCCATAATCAACCGTGGAGCAGGAAGTACCGAACAGATATCTGAAAGTTGTTTGCGATTAACAACGGCTCTAGGAGGAATATAAACAGAAGCAATACAAAGGCTCTTACCTTTAATAATAGTCTGACATGCAACAACTTCAATACCTGGAAATTGTGGAAGATTCACTCTATAGAAGGAATGGCACTTTTTGATCCCCAAAAGTACCCCTCCTCCACGCGAATCCTCACGATCCAGTCGAATAATGTTAAAATCATAAAAAGGAAGATCGATATCTGAAGAGAGCCAAGTTTCACAAACAGCAAATGCATCACAATCATTATTGTGAATTAAAAACTTAAAAGAATCTAATTTAGGAATGAGACTTTGACAATTCCACTGTAGAACAGTGATCAAATCCCCGACCTCGTTTGGAAAATTATCCATCGAAGGAAGTGATTGCTGCAATGAGGGGCCACTTCAATGTCAATTGCTTCAAGAGGGTCTTCACAGAAGGAAGCATTGCCAGAATAATGCTTTTGAGAGGATCAGAAATATTGAGGTACTTGAGAATATCGTCCACAATTTTATCAAATGAGAACAACCCGGATGAAGATGGGGCTTCTGTTCTTAAAAATGGGCCATCAGGGGTTTTGGATGTCCCCGGGAGAGGTGGAAAATTCTGGTTATAATCAGTTCTGCGGAAACCAGGAGGAGTTGAAACTTCCTTTTTTCCATCACTCCTTGATTTGGGCAAGCTGATTTGGGGTTCCTTATCTGCAACTTTCCGCGAACGGATGCGCTTTCGTTTCCGTGCAGAACCTTCCGGAAAACTGAAAGAAACTCCCTCCTCAGCCAAGTCAGAGTCAGACTCGTCATCAGACAAAACAGCAAAGGGATTTTTGTCGTTGGTTGATGGTGTGGCTGTTTTTAGCATTGCTGCAAAAGACTGCCTGGAACGCTCCTTAAGAGAGCGTTCTAGTTTCTCCCCGCGTTGTTTGTACGCCGGGCACGATGAGAGACCATGAGGAGTTCCCTTACAGTACACGCATTTTGGTGCAGTGACTGTGCAGGCGCCATCCTCGTGCTTCTCCCCGCATTTGGAACAGCGTGCCTTGCTGCCACAGTGAGAGGCCGTATGTCCCAACTGTTTGCAGTTTTGGCAGTTCATGACCCGAGGAACGAACAAACGCACAGGTAGCCGAAGTTTTCCCAACTCGATGTAGTGAGGAAGGGCTGAACCAGAAAAGGTCACCCGAAACGAGTCTGTGGGGGTAAAGCTCTTTTTACCCTCGCTGAAAGATACTGAGTTCAGCTTCTGGACTTCCAGTATCTCAACCGTGGGAAGCAAGGGGTTCTTGAAACGGCCAACCGCTTGCTTCGCCAAGATCTCGGGGGTCAGACTCGCTTCGGTGACCACACCTTCGATCTCCACATTACGAGCTGGGATGTACACTCTATACTCGAGTGTAAAGAGCTGGGAGGCAGCAATCTCGTTAGCTTGTTTCAGGTTAGAGACGACAACGCGAAGTTTATTGTACCTCACCTTCGAGATTTCGGTCACGGCCGAGAACCACTTCGTCAGATCATTAGTAATTTGCATTACATTCAAAGGTTTCTTTTTGGGCTGAAAGTAAACAACCCATGGGCCAGTCGAGTCTTCTGGGTAGGCTCGCGATCGGGGGCTTATCTGTCCCTGTCCATTACCAGACTGAGATGACGAAGCAGGGATGGCATCATCTGATTTCTGGGATGACAGACGTTTTCGACCCTTCTTGCTATCGCGTGGCAAAGTGGTGTCATCTTCCGACAAAACGTCCATTTCGTCTTCCGACAAAATGTCCATTTTGCCGTACTAGTGGGAGCGAAAAACGCTCTACCACTGCAACGATAATCAAAATTACTCGGACACAATACACGAAGAAAAAAAATACTAACACAGAAACACAAACTTAAAATTTAACAGATGGGAGAAAGAAAGAAACAAGAACAAAAACTTATCTGATAATCCTATACTACTATCACCGAGCGTTTACACAGCAGCGGAGCGACGCGCAGCTTTGATGATCTTCGATCCGCGTGTGCGGGCGGTCTTCGTTGGTGTGTGCTTGTATGAAGCTCGGCACTCAGCTGAACACACGATGATGGATGAGCGGTTTGAATGTGGAGGCAGATGCTGACACTCGATGACGATGATCCGTGTGCAAAGGTATGCGTGACCACGCACCGATGGTGCGCAAAATGATTGGCGAATTGCCAATCGCAAAAACAATTTTCGATGATTCCGAAAACACACTTTATTCTCAGAAAAAAAAACTCAATTTTTGATAAATTTATCCGGAATCATGCCAGGAATCACTAAGCGAGAAAAACTGATTATTTACGTCAGATAATAGCGAGAAAACTTCCAAATTAACGGAGCGCGAAACAAGTCGACCGTACTTCTTGCTAGGACGCGGTGGTGTGTTTGCTTTGAATTTCATGAATTCAAAGGTATTGGTCCAATTTGAAGGATCTTCTTCAAGCAAGAAATTAGGGTTGACATTTAAAATCTTGAAAAATTAGAGGGGCTTGTTGCTCACAAAATCTGATAATCTCCGTTTAGGATTTAGGATTGAAATTGTTCACTCTTGTTATGTTTTTGCCGTCATTTGTTTTGAGAAGTTTTTGAGCATTTTCCTCTTCACTTTGAAGTCGACCGTATCATCACAAATGCCAGGCAAATATTAATTTCTGACAAGTACCACAAGTGACTTTTTTGTATGTTGACTGGCCTATTTCCTCATCCAATTCCAACTGCTCCACGGTTTGATACACAATTTCGATCTAGGTTCTCGACGACAGCGTTATTCAGTAATTTTATATTTCTGCTACGGCGTTGGTTTTCGCCTTGGCTAGATAATTCGTGCTTCACGATTGAGGTAGTGTTTCTTTCTGCCACCTTGCCAATTTTCTTAGGTGTCGTTTCATCACCAATTTTCTAAACTTGCTAAACATGCCGGGATTTGGATCGGAGTTATAACTGACATCTGTTGCCTCCAAAACTCTGCACGAACAGTATTGTTCTTCAAATGCTGTTCGATTTGGGATACTCCAATGTTGAAAAAAAAAATCAACACGTCGATCAACACGTCCATGTCTTTGAGCGGAGACTTGAAGTCTGCTTTTTGCAGAGCCAAAGACTTTTGGTCGTGGTTCTGCAAATATTGTAGTTCCTGATGGAAAGTTGTTCCTTGTGCAACTCGAATGAGAGCTTCGAGGGCATTGTTGTACTCCATCGGTGTGATCCGTCCGAAGGTTCGAGCATGGCTTGGTAATTGGCAGTTCTTCGCAAAACGAAGGCAGTACGAAGCAACCTTGAGAAGATGAGACAGTTGCGAAAAGTCCTGGATGAGCGAATCGTCGAACGTGACACAAACGAGTGCGACCGTCGGCCGCTGCTTGACAGTTTGTTGTTGGATATCGGTCGAGGTTAATGGTATTATTGGATCTGGCCAGGATTCTGGTCCTGATAGTAGATATGGTGGCTCATGCCACCAAAGTGCGTCATCGCTGATGTCCTCGGGTTGTACTCCGCGAGAAATTCGATCGGAAGGGTTTTGCAGCGTTGGGACGTGACGCCATTGGGAGCCTTCTGTGGTTTTGAGGACCTCTGCTATTCGATTGGATACGAATATTTTCCACGATGAAGGCGGGGAGTTGATCCAGTGCAAGACAATCGTCGAGTCCGACCAGAAGGTGATTTTGGCGTTAAATTTTGTGGTTTTACGGATGCTGTCTGCCAACTGACTTCCCAGTACAGCTGCACAGAGTTCCAAACGTGGTGTTGAATAGCCGCTGATTGGAGCGACCCGGGATTTCACTATGAGAAGATTGCTTGTTTGCGTGGCGGTTAGCCCTTGGGATACTACGTAGATGCATGCTCCGTATCCTTTCGAAGAAGCGTCGACAAAGCAGTGCAGGTCATACCTTACTGCATCATTTCTGAATACCCTTCGTGGTATACGAAGATCTCGGATGACACAAACCGATTCTCGAAAGGACAGCCACCAAGATTGAAGAGTCTCTGAAAGTCCATCGTCCCAATTCAGTTGCTCCTGCCATAGCCACTGAACGAACATCTTCGCGCTGGCGACTACTGGACCGATAAGACCCAAAGGGTCGAAAAGCTGCGACATCTCCGACAGGACAATGCGCTTGGTAACTCGTTGTAGTTGTGGAAGATCAGGAACTTTGAACGCAAAATCGTCGTTTTTCGGGGACCATAAAAGACCAAGTGTTTTGATGGATGAGGAGCGATCAAGTTCTAGTGACGACTGATCCTCCTTGAGTTCATCTGGAAAGTGTTCCAGGATACTAGGATGATTAGCGCTCCACTTGCGCAGATTGAAACCACCTCTCTTGAGTAGGTCGTCCAGTTGGGTGCTTGTGTCGACTAGTGTTTTGATGCTGTCGGCTCCAGTTAAGACATCGTCAACATAAAAGTCCTTCTTGATAATGGGGGCGGCAAGTGGAAAGTCATACCCTTCATCGTCAGCTAGCTGATTTAGGACCCTAGTTGCCAGATATGAGGCACAAGATGTGCCGTAGGTGACGGTGTTCAAACAGTAGGTTTTCAGTGGCTCTGACTCCTTTCTGCGCCAAGCAACTTGCTGTAGTGGTCGATCGTCCGGTTGAACCAAAGCCTGACGATACATTTTTTCTACGTCTGCTTTCATAACAAATCGGTGAAAACGAGAGTTGATGACAATGCATAACATTGAAGGCTGAATTGTTAGTCCTGTTAATAGAAAGTAGTAGTAGGATCGGGACGATGGATTGCGTGATGGGGCAAGAAAAACTGGGGCAACGCGACGCGCGTCTTCACCTCCTCCATATGACCGAGCTGTTGGTACTCGTCCATGAACTCCACGTAGCTTGTACGAAGGGCATCATCAGTCCGAAAGCGTTTCTCCACAGCGGTGAACCGTCGAGCGGCCATTGGCCATGTCTCCCCAATAAGAGGTAACATCTCTTGACGAACTGGTAGACGGACTACATAGCGTCCCTCAGCGTTGCGGGTGTGGGTTTTGACAAAGTGAGCTTCACATCGTTGTTCTTCGGCCGTGAACGTCTTGCCGTGGTCGAAGTCTTCAACTTCCCAGAATCTCCTCACTTGAGCGTCTAGGCTATCCAGGGTAGACACCAGACACGTAACTGGTGCGGGTGTGCTAGTGGGAACTTTGCCGGACAGGATGTATCCAAGGATGGTCTTCTGCAGAACCAGAAGGTGGTCACTGAACGAGATTTGCTCCGCTTGAAGCAAAATCGAGAACAGCTCAGCGCCAACGATGAGGTCAATGCCGTGACTCACGTTGAATTGAGGATCCGCCAACGGTAGATGCTTGGGGATCTTCCAGGTGCTAATGTCTACTGTCCTTGTTGGTAGATTACCGGTCAACTTGGGTAACACCAAGCATTCCAAGCTATGATCCTGTGATCCGAAACGAGAAGAGAATTGCACTGTCACTGTATAGCGAACATTCACCAGGGCTTGCCCGATGCCACTCACCGGCACGTTTACTTTTCTGCGATTTAACGCAACGCGTTGGCATAATGCTTCGGACATGAAATTTGATTGCGACCCGCTGTCCAAGAGTGCACGAGCGAATTGGTATTGTCCACGATTGTCCTGGATCTTGACAAGTGCTGTGAACAACAACACAGCAGTAGATGAGGTTGTTGAACAGGCATTGGAGGAAGGCGAGACTACACCGGGCGGTGCGAGAAAGGGCACGGAAACCGGCGGCGACAACAACGAGACCGAACGATCGACCGAAGTGACTGCGGTGTCACAAAATAGCGGCGCGATAGGAGAATGCGACAAATGTTCAGTGTTGACAGAGTGCATTTGCTGCTGGAGCATTTGGGTGTTGGTCGGTTGGGTGTGTGGTGGAGCTTCTGTTGCAAATAATGTGGGGGTAGGCGAAAGGTGAAGTAGTGTGTGGTGCTTCCTCTGCCAATATTTGCAGGCTGCACTACTGCAATTCTTCGCTTGATGCGTGGCCTTCAAGTAATTGATACAAAGATTGCTCCGTTTCACCAGATCGAAGCGTTGCTGGGTAGTCTGGGCCCGGAACAACTCACACTGGAATAAAAAGTGTGATTGTTTACAAGCTACGCATCTCGACACCTGCTCAGATGCTGAGTGGCTGGTTACCGAGCGAGGTTTTGAAGGCTTGACCTCCACGAGGGAAATAGCGTTTTGGGAGAGCTTAAGTGATTGCAGGGTACGAGAATGCTCGTGTGCAAAATGCAATAGTTCTTCGTACGAAGGGCGAATCGTTTTATCCCGTTGGTTTTCCCACAGTGTCTGTGTGTCGGTTGAAGTTGAGTAAAGGTAATTGTTTGGAAGCCGCAACAAACACCGTGGAAATGAAAGAGTCGACTAGGCTCCTTTCTTCACACCTGTAGAGAACCCACATCGCAGCTGCCCGCAGCTTGTGTCAATTTTTTTTTTCAGTAGTTGAACAAAAGTTCTATTATTGATACAACCAAACAACTGTTGCTTAGCAACTGTAGCCTATCAAAGCTATGTACACACAGGTACACACCAAAGCTAAAATGACCCAACATAAAGTGCCCTATAGGATTGACAAGGGAATTAAACGAGTATCGTCCAACTAATGATCAAACATCAACCAATATTGGCCGTAGCTAGGATAAAGAAATTTCAGAATAATTCTTTAGAAACCTCTCTAACTGATTTTATATCAGCTGAAAACACTAATAAGGTTTATCATGATGAAAAACACAACCTTCCAATGCAAATATATGAAGAATTATGAAAACTTGCGAAAATGTATTGTTCTATACCTTCAGTAAATCGTAAATATCTCAGCGAGGTTTCAAGATAGGACCAAACTGTCTCTGGCAAAGTTGTTTGTGATAAAATTTCCCATCTTTTTATTCTATCAAATTAATACTAGCGTTATGTTTGCACCTCACTTTCAATGATTAAATGCCATTAAGTACCAAAAAAATCATTGTTTTAGAGAATTAAGAAAATTGTAACATCAAAATTAGACACAAAACAACCCGCGACATTTTTTTTCTTATAGTTTGAACCCTTAACAATTTGTAAAAAAAAATAATGGGAAGGTTCCACTAGATTTGAAAGAATTAAAAATATTATTTTGATATAAGCTAAGACAAAGGGACTTTTTTCATAAAACTCAAATTAGCAACTCGAAGCAACATTTCCCAGAGTTGCCGTCATACAAAAGCTTGTTTCTGACACTCTAAGCTATCATGTGGAGGGTGAGCCTCCAGGTTTCCTGACAAAACGCTATTTTGGGCCACCCTATTCCAGAGTTTTATTGCGGTTCCACTAGCTTCAGGGAAACTTCGGGAACTTTTCAAAATTCTGAAGCTTCAGTTTGGACAGGTTCCGATAAATTAAAGACAGTTTCATTATCTTCTGCACAAACTCGAGAACCCGGGACACTCAGGAAAGCCCAGAGAACTCCAATGAACTTATGGAAACAGAAATATTTTGAAAACTTCACAAGTCGAAAAAACTTCAAAGAAATTTAATGGTTTTTTAGTTCCGTTTGTTTCAGAAGAAATTAGATAACTTTAGGGAAGCTCTGAGAACATCAGGACATCTTTTAAATTTGTCGAACCTATGTCCCATCAACACAAAATGGCCGCTTTTTACCACATGGTTGGCAGGGTGCAAACTCTTCCTCTTAGCGATACAGGCAAATCAAAGGAAATAGCTCACATTTTTGAAATCGCTAGACATAATGGGTATCAAGAAAAAAAAAACAATTCAAGCAGTAATCGATAAAAGAACAAGGGATCATTGGTGACTGCGGTAGCGGTGAATTTCGACAAAAACATTACCAAACCATTGATTTCGATGTTTAGAAGTTTTTGCCTAGATTTAGTATTCAGCAGCAGGACAAATCAGCTGAAGTCACCGTTAGGATCAACAAAAGATTCAATAATTGTCTTAGGGAAAGCCGTAGTCTCAAAATTCTCTTGTTCAGATTGCAATAAAATCTACATTGGTCAGACGAAAAGGACTTTGGAAACAAGGTTTAAGGAACGCATCGCAGAGGTTAAAAAGGTTAACAAAAAGACGGATAAAGGACTTCATTATGAATTTGAATCCAAGGTTGCAGAGCATAGGATAACATTAATATCCTGCGGAGACGTTGCAGAACGCTTAGGAATATTTAAACATAATCCATCAACATTGCATCAAGGAAACGAATACTCGAGATTCTTTACCTGTTGTAGACTAAATTTAGGTACCTGTTTAGATAAATTGTAACATGACAGTGGACACCTGCTGATTTTTAGTACCTATTGATTAGTATATAACTCGTAGATAAAAGATGGTTTCTTCAGTGGTTTTGAGTACTTGGCACTGATGAAGTCTACAAGTAGTAGATAAAATACGCGTATCTGTCAAAAGATAAGCAATTATAAAGGAATTAAGAGGCAATAAAGTGTATTCAAAGCTCGTCATATTAGGCCATATAAATTCAAGGAAATTTTTGAACCTTTAAATGAATTCCGAAAAACCGAGGAATTTCCGAAAACTTCAGTAAAGTTTGAAAATTTTGGAAACGTAAGGGATGTTACATGAACATTAGAAAATTGTGAGAACATTTTAACACTCCCAATACGGTGGGTAAAATACTTTGCGCCGACTATGAAGCCTCCGAAAAACGTGTAACA
The DNA here is from genome assembly GCF_037179485.1 of Ochlerotatus camptorhynchus. Lineage (NCBI taxonomy): Eukaryota > Metazoa > Arthropoda > Insecta > Diptera > Culicidae > Ochlerotatus > Ochlerotatus camptorhynchus. The sequence goes on along the minus strand of NW_027040918.1, from coordinate 8,363,711 downwards.
GCACGTTTGCAATGATATTACCTAGCCATTTCTTGATGAATTTCTAAAATTGCGGTATCTCTAGAATTTCTAGGCTCTGCAGATTATTTTAATTGCAGAAAGTTTGAAAATAGGGTCGACTACTTTTTTCAAAAGCGAGAAGAGTCGTTACACGTTTTTTTAAAGGTGTGTTTTTGGGTTTTGCAAGTGTTTTAAGATCCATAATTTAGATTAATGGGTACAAATGTTCATAATTAGCCAGAATACAGTCATGCTTCCTATATATGGAACCTGGAGATATCGGAATGGTCCTCGAAAGTTCCGGAACATCCGTAAAAGTGGTCTGTCTATAAACCTGATCCTAGAACTGCGTGTTTTTTTTTCGAAAACATTAAGAACTGTGATATAAGAAAGAATTTGGGTTCATGACATAAACATGGACTCAGATAGCCATCGGACCGTCCTCCGGAGGATCCGGAACAACCGTAAAAGTGTTCAATCTATGAAACTGATCCTAGAGCTGTCATATATAAATTAATTAGGGATCATGTCATAAACATGTACCTAGAAAGCCATGGGACCGTCCTCCGGAAGATCTGGAACATTCTTAAAAATGTTCAATCCATGAAACTGATCGTAGAACTCCGTGTATTCAGTTTCATTAATAAACCACTTTTATGGATTTTTCGGATATTCCGGAGGACGGTCTTATGGCCATTCGGGACCATGGCTATTTCACGACCCTAAATTATTTCTTATATCACAGTTACTAGTGTTTTCGAAAAAAAAAACACGGAGCTCTAGAATCAGTTTCATGATGGATGAATCACTTTTACGGATGTTCCGAATTTTTCGGAGGATGATCCTACAGCCATTCAGGTCCATTTTTATGTCACAACCCAAAATTCTTTTTTACATCACAGTTCCAAGTCTTTTCGAAAAAACCGCGGAGCTCTAGGATCAGTTTCATGGATTGACCACTTTTACAGATGTTCCGAATCTTCCCGAGGACCGTTCCATTGTCTCCAGTATCCATGACTGTATTCTTGCTAATTATGAACATTTGTATCCATTAATCTAATGTATGGATCTAAAGCCACTTGCAAAACCCATGAACACTCCTTTAAAAAAACGTGTAACGACTCTTATCGCTTTTGAATAAAGTAGACGACCCTATTTTTAATATGTTTACAATAAAAATAATCTACAGACCCTAGGAATTCTCGAAGGCCACAATTTTTGAAATGCATTAATAAATGGCTAAGTTATGCCATTGCAAACTTGCCGTTACACGTTTCTCGGAGGCATCGTATTTGGAGTGTACAGGGAAGTTCTGTGTTTTTTCATCGGCAGTTTCGAGAACTTTGAAAAAATAGAAAAGGGGGGATCAGAGAACTTTAATGCTTATGTCCATTAATTTAGAAAAAAAAATGAAAGCGCTAAAGAAGATCAAGGAACTTTTAAAGAAGATAAGAGATTTTCCTGTAGTTTCATAATAATCAGGGAAGTCTCGAGTACTTCGAGGATGATCAGAGAACCGAAGAGCAATTCAGGAATGTTACGAAAACTTCTGGGACATTGTAGGGTTTCAGGGATGATTTATGAATATCAGGAAAATTGCTGGATCAATAAAGCATGTGAAGAACTTCAGGAAATATACCAAATATCTTACAGATATTTTCCCATCTTTTCCTTGAAGTATATTTCGACTGTTCCGTAAGCCCTCTGGCGTCCGACTTTTTCCAGAAACGTCTTTTAATCTACCTTAGGAAGTTTCTCCCAGTTTCTCCTGGAAGTTCCTTCCGTCTTCTCCAGGAAGTTCTATTGTTGTTCTACCGGATGTATCTATCGAATTCTCCCAGAAATTTCTTTCGTCTTCCTCTGGAAGTTTCTCCATTAGCAACTCTCAGTGTTTTTTTTCCGTCTTATTGGATGGTTTTTTCCGAGCTTCTCTTGACTTCCCCTGGAAATGGCTACTCCGGGATTGGCTTCCAATTTCCAAACTTTTCTTGAATTATTCCGAAAGTTTCTAAATATTTATGTTGGAAGATCTCCATTGGATTTTTTTCCGACATATTTTAGAACTTCCCTCAAACTTTCTCCACAAGATCTGCTTTATTCTTCCTCTGGAAGTTTTGTCGGTACCATTAAGAGACAAATTCAAATATTTCCCAGAAATTTCTTCCGACTTACATGGAAAGTACATCTTGAATACCGATAAATACCGATTTTTTATCATTTGATACCGATAACCATGAAAACAATCTGGTAACGCTGGCTTAGATCCCTGGATTTTCGAGATTTTTAAAATTTTAAACTTTCATAAGAGATTACTCCACAACCAAATAAGCTATTCGTGGTCTTAAAACGTCAATTTGAAGATTTTTTTAATGTTAATTTTTATAGATGTACCCACATTTTGTTTTTGTTATAGTAACTACAGTAAACATACTGATTACTTAATATTTTGGGCTCAAATTTTCACCACACTTTGGAGAAATCTTGTAGGGCAGAGAACTACTTCGGCCTAATCGCCCATTTTGGGCCTATCGAGCAGAAAACTTCAAATAAATCCATGATTTCAGAGTTAACAAGTCAATTATGCATTTGACGGATTTCACGCCAACTCGTCTTCGGAGTTGGCAGCACCCTCTCAGAACCTTATGAAACTTTGTGGGTGTGGAGACTTAGCAATTTTAAGCAACTTTGAGTACTTATTTTTTTCAAAATTTATCTCGCCTAACATTTGATAAGGGTCAAAGTTTTTTGTCGATTTTTTTTTCAAATCGATATAGCTTAAACATGACAAGCCCTACAAAATAGTGATGTATGGCGAACTTTTATCAAATAATCTGAAATTTTATAAAAAAATTTAAATAAATTAAAAAATTGGTTTCTACACTCTAAAAAAATATATTTAAAAATTAAAAGTCATTTTCCCAAAAATGGTACCCCTCAGATTTACTTGATATTTTTTCTCATGAAAGGCAATATAATTACCTAACTTTTCTTCATACATCGCAAAGTGGGCGCTTTTAAGGAACAAAAGTTGTTCGAACAACAACTTTTTCATGTTAATTTTTTTTTAGCGTGTTTCACTCAAAGTCGAATAGTAATACGCGCACAACCTTATTAAAATCCGTTGAAACTTAATGAGCATAAAGATTTTGACCTTTTGATAATCTGGGCGTGCTTAAAACAAAAATCTAGCCTAACATTTGAAAGGGCCTAATACAGAGGATTTTCCTGCATTTCGAATGGTGTTTTAATAAATGAAAACTCTAGTGTTTTTGTTTAGTGCATAATTTATTTTCCTATAATTCTCCATACATAATTTGAGTTTTTCATTGATTATTAGTCTATCGGAAACAGAGTGAAATTTTTCGGAGTTTCCTTTGAATGTGAAAATCGCTTAGTAGAAATTATGTTTTGAGAAATAGGTACAAAACAATGAAATTTTTGTGTACCAGGTATAGTTTTTACATGACTGAACAGCTCCTTGAGTTCATCGGACATCTTTGTGTATTGATCATTTGATATGAAGCAGAAGTTCAATTTTGTTATGCTTGTATCTGTTTGTTTAACTGCCCAGTCATACAGTTCTTGTGGAGTTGTGATTGTGTTTCCATAATCTCGAGCAAGACTTGCTCTCTTTGCCATTCGTTTGAGAGTTCCTCCAATTGCGTCACATGGGCCTTTCCCATGAGACGTTGCGAAGAAGTGCCATTCTGCTTCCAATCCATACTTGGACTTGAAGTTGCACAAACTGGCAAAATTCTTTTTATTTTTGTAATGAGCCGCTGCTCCATCTGACATGAAAGTAATTTTTGTGAAACTAATAGATTGTTTAATGAAATCTAACAACTTTGATATAAATAATTGAACTGCTATTGTATCATGGGTCAATACTTCTGAAATAATAATAAAGCTTAAATTTTCCAACTTGTTTTCTTTTATGTAGTAAATTTCGAAAGGATGTATCGTAGCTTGATTATTGTTCCAATGATACCCCTGTGCTGAGTTTTGAATAATAAATGAATAATTTTCAGAAAAGTCGCAAATCACTAAAATTTCACCGTTTTGAAGAGAATTTTTTTATTACTTAGGTAAGATGATTGCTCTTTATGAATAAAATCATGGGTTATGAGCTTTTCAACTTTTTTCGTCAAATATTGAACAAACTCATCTGCAGGTTTAATAATAGTTTCCAAATAACAACGGTCGGTAGTCAACCACTGTTGAAATAAAACTTCTTCCATATCATCTGCTTCTAATACTGATGTAAGTTCCCTCACGATACTATCTGTGGAAATGCATTCTTCACATGTACGATAAAAACAATCTATGGTTCTAATAGGACAAATTTGTTACGATACTTTAGTTAATAAGCTACGAAACGAAGTCTATGAGAACGCGTGATATGAATGTTTGCATGTTTTTGGGGGTATCTTTAAACTTATAATCGGGGGTGTACGAATTTATAAATTTCTCCATTCAACTGGGTAAAAGTGCCTAGCTCTCTGAGTTAGTTTCGTTGTCCGTGCACAAGTAAATACAGGAATTTTTTTGTTCTAGACCCCTCGATAATACATTTTGAAATTAGCCTAAAATGAAAGGGAAACTCTAAACATTAATTTTGTGGAAGTTTCAGCGATATTGAGCTTTTAAGATAATGTTTTCCATCTGAGATACGTGTTACCACGTAGAGGGATACATGTGGAGCGACTCACCCCAATTTATGTATCCACAAATCTGCATGAAAATCTACACCAGTAAAAGAAATCCAGAATATATTTGTCTTATCCTACTTAGGTTGATGTAAATTGAATTTTAATTTTATGATATTTGATATGGGAGAATTGCCCGCCAAATTTTGAAAAATTTCTGAACTACTTTTCATCAGCCAAAAGATCTTTATCTCCTAAACAGCTTTGCCAAAAACAGTAAATTTCTAGCTGTTCAGAATCTCGAGATATTATATTTACATGCGAAGATTTCACGTATATCCTAGCGCTGCGTAGTGAGAAAATTCTGTACTGTCGACCAACGAAAAAGTTTTGATCTCCTGGACAACTTTGCCGATGACAGTCTAGCAGGTCTCGAAATATATCTAATGCGAGAATTGCACGTGTATACAATCGTAATGATGTTAAAAAAAATTGAATTTCTGTCCACCAGCCAAAAGGCCTTCAACAACATTGCCGAAGACAGTAACATTCTATTTGGTCAGGATCTCGTGATATTTTATATGTGAAATTTCACGTGTATACTAGCGCCACTTAGGAAATTCTCAACTATTGTACACCAAACAAAAGGCTTTGACCTCCTGAACAACTTTGTTGAAGACAGTTATTTTCTATCTGGTCAGAATCTCGAAACAAACCACATGCGAGAATGTATACTAGCGCCACGTAGTGAGAAAATTTTGAACTACTTTTCACTAGCGAAAAATTTATGACCACTTGAACAACTTTGTCGACGACAGTAACTTTCTATCTGATCAGAATCTCGAGATATTTTATATGCGAAAATTTCGCGTGTATACTAATGCCACGTAGTGTGAAAATTCTGAACTATTGTGCACCAAGCAATAGACATTAACCTCACAAACAACTTTTTCGAATACAGTAATTTTCTACCTGTTCAGGATCTCGAGCTATAGCATACGCGAGAAATGTTGAGAAAATTCTGAACAACTGTCCACCAACGAAAAGATCTTGACTTCCTGAACAACTTTGCCAAAGACATTTGCTCTCTGGTCAGGATCTAGTGATGTATCACATGCGAGAACTTAACATGTATACAAGCGCTACCTAGTGAGAAGATTCTGAATTACTGTTCACCAGCGAAAAGTTCATGATATCCTGAACAGCTTTGCCGAAGACAGTAACTTTCTATCTGGTCAGGGTCTCGAATTATTAAATATGAGAATTTCACGTGTGTACTAGCGCTGCGTAGTGAGAAAATTCTGAACTACTGTCCACCAGCCAAAAAGTCTTGACCCCTTGAACAAGTTTGTCGAAGACAGTAACTTTCTATCTGCCCAGGATCTCGAACTATTGTATATGCAAAAATTGCACGTATATACTAGCGCCACGTAGTGAGAATTATTGGAACTACTCTCCACCAGCAAAAAGGTCATGATCTCTAAAACAACTTTGCCTAAGGTAGTAACTTTCTATCTGGTCAGGATCTCGAGATTTTCCATGTTGTAACCAATTAAGGGGGGAAATACAAGTAACACGTATAAGAACCAGCTCATAGTGCGATATTCGTCCATATATCGCGCTTAAGGTGGAAGTGATCTAGTGAATGAATTAAAATTTAATAAATGGTAATCTCTGAGACATCGCTTCAGATTGCAAAAAGCTCTCGTCGATGTATTCTTTTTATTATTTCGCACAAAACGACGAGAGCTTTTTCCAATCTAAAATGATGGCTCAGAGATTACTATTTTTGAAATTTGACTTCAAAGGTGCCTTAATGGAACCAACATTTTTCAGGTTCTTAAGTTATTTTTTGCCTCAGTGTATGGCGCACAGTCCTTACTATTAACATGATTCCTAAATTTCCGGGAAATTTATGAGGGGCCGTAGAGTTCAATGCATCTCTTTTAAGCATATGTTGAACTTACCAGTTGCAAAGACGTGGTCAGGACAATTCTTGACTTTTGGAGAGGGACATATTTCTATCTAAGAGATAGAGGGTGATATATATATTATGTCACGTTCTAAAGGGGATGGGAGGGATGTTAGATTTTGTGTCGAGCAATGCAATAGATATACGAATATCGTGACGAAGGGGAGGACATTTCTTCCTTAATTTAGCGTGGCATAATATATACCCCTAGTAATTATTTCCTAATTATTATCTGTTCAGTAACCGGATGAAGGTTTGTCTCTTATTATCAGTTCTCTATGCTCTGCTATAGAGACAGTTTTGATTCCCGGTTCACGAAGCATATTACCATTAATTCTATAAATTTGCTAAGGTCGGGAGTTTTCTAAACAAGTCTGTATCAACAAAAGAAAAGGGCCCATCAGCATTTGTAAACAAGCCGTTCCAAAGCCCATTCCTCACAAATCGAAGGCCGCTCACACAAACCAACACAATCATCGTGTAGGTAGAAGTTTCCCCTATCCGATGATGGTGTTGCGTGTTTGCGTGGGTGGCCTTCACTTTGTGAGTAAAGAGCTTTGGAACGGTTTGTTTACAAATTCTGATAGGCCCTTTTCTATTGTTGATCCAGAAGTGTTGGATTTTTGGAGGTTGCATCTTGTTACAAAGATCCGGGTTTTCGTATTCGATTCTATGAAAGTTTTCCAAGTGTCTATCTAACAATAAGAGATTTTTTATTACCAGAAAACGTTGAAGTCCAAAAGAACTTACTTAACAATTCAGCTAAATGACTGTCGGCTTAGCAAAAGCCCAATCGGTAATTTTTGTCTGGTATCTTGAAACTAAATTTAGTTAGAATGAGTTGTTTACGGTTGTAGGCAATCGTTAAATGTCTTTAAAATTTCATTCGGAGATTATTAAATAAAATATTTCTATTTTTGTATCAGTTTTTAAACAACATTGTTTTCCTTTAGATTGAAGTTGTTCCTGGGATTGTATTTTCTATGTACTCGATAGCATTCCAAGTGCAGTTATCGTTCATTTATATATCATTTCCATTTTCTCGGGAAGACACGTAATGCGTGCGTTTAGATTTACCACCGTGGTGCGAGCGGCCAGCAGCAATGAAACACTCTCACACACACATTCGATGGATCGACTATATAACATAGGAACCCTAACACCCAAAAACGTCCGCTGAATCCCGGTACCCGTGCTGCGAGTTCGGAAAATCTGTCGAGGAAAATCTTTTCATTGCCGATGAAGCCAACTGGCGGACCTGGCCCACGCTTTGGCCTGCTGATGCCCGTGCATGCTAGTTGCTTTCGTTCCACAGGCGCGAACTGACGCGAACGCTGTGTCCGTCGTTGATCGTGAACTTTTCTCCAAAGAAACAAAAACATCACATCTTTAGTTTCGTCCGTATTTGCTGGAAAAACACTCACCAATCATCGACTCTCAACCAACACCTGATCCAATACAAATAAATCGTGTTCAAGTCGTATCAGTTCAAAGCCTAACCCAAATCCAAATCCAAAACCAAAAGAAAAGAAGAATACAGTGTCATGCCCCTCGTGTGTCACACCCCTCCGGGGGAAAATCCAGTAGCGCCCAGCAGTAGCAGCATTGATCGAATATAGCTTCCAGACCACAACCACCGGCTGACCGGAAAGTGTCATTGTTGCTCCGGATAAGATCACCTGAACGGGAAATCGGGGTCATCGATGGCCTGGTCCCGGTTTTGCTCGGTTTTCACATTGAGGTTATTTTTAATCACACAATCGGTACCCCTAGGAAAAACGCCACCACCGGTTGTTTCTTTGGAATGCAAGCAGCAAAGCGTAACGGGCCGACGATGGCGACGGCGACGACGGTGTGTAGATAAATGCCTACACACATAGACCGCGGAGGATCAAGAAAAAGAACGTAAGTGGCACCAAGCTTGAAGAAAATCTCTAGAACATGTTGTAGATGAGGATGATGATGATGATGATGATGATGATGATCGCTTTGCATCGACCACCGGCTGCCGCCACCCACCACCGATCACGAACGACCGGTCGGTGGATGAGGAGTAAACACCGTGCTCCTACGTGGCGGCACATACTTGGGTGATGAATACATATCTCATGAACTGCCACTTGGCGCGAACTGCTCGAGCAATGGTGGTAACTGACAAAAAAAGAAAGCTAAAAGTGTGGGAGTTCTGAAATAAGTTTTTCGTTTTTCTGGGTGGAGGATTTGCAGGTTTGAATGGGAGCAACATTTTCTCAAATCTATTTTGAACTGTGCTATTGAAATTGCCGATTTATGCCAGCAAAATGTTGGTTGTACTAGGTTTTCCGAGTTTAGTTGGAGAATATTCAACTTCAGTATTTTGTTTATAATTTAATTTTTTTGAAATTTAAGATGTAGTTTTTATTGAACTGTTGAACTCCGAATGTGAGGTTTATGCATTAAATATGTATTAATTGAACTAGATAGAGTTTTTCAAATGAAGTTTCATAAGGAAGTTTTTCAAAAATTAAAAATATTATGAGAATTGTTCAACTTTTTTAAATCTTGTAAAAAGAATTTAGAATAATCGAATAATTTAGATTCGTGCAGATGTATTCACAACTGGAATAGATTACCGTAAGCTGTCAGTAGATATGTCACAACTAGTGATAGCATTACCAACAATCAATATGAAACTAACGATTTTAAATTGGCTCACCACTTTAGTAGCCTATTGGTCCCAAGCAAACGATTAACGTACCCTATTCTAGTCGAAATTCTAGTACTACACAATGTTTGTTTTGATTCGCTATGAAAGTTTGACAGATAAAATGAGGGGTTATTGGTTTTTCCTATGTTTCGAGGGGTGATTCGACAAGCTTGGGACCGAAGATAGTACCAGAGGTGAGCCAAAAAGTTGAGCACGTTTCTTCGGGACCTACTTGTCTTAGAGTTACCTCTATGGCATTACAGTGCTGTCATGGCAAATATAGAGCTGATTACTCACTGGGGGCCTCCCTTAGCTCAGTCGGTAAAGGCGCAGCTAAAATAGCAAGACCATGCTGGAGCTGGCTGGGTTCGATTCCCAGTCCGGTCTAGGAACTTTTCGGGTTGGAAAATTTCTCGACTTCCCTGGGCATAGAAGTATGATTGGACTTGCCACACAATTATACAAATGCAAAAATGGTACAGGCATCGAAAGCTCTCAATTAATAACTGTGGAAGTGCATCTAGAACACTAAGTTGAGAGCACGCAATAAGCTAATATGCGATATGCAATAAGCTTGAAATGCGAAGAAGAAGAAGAAGAAGAAGTACTCACTGATTTTTAAAATGTGCGCCCCTCTACTTCAAATCCCTGTGCTTCTTTGAGGAGCGCCCATAAATACAACTTAGGATTGAACACACAATTTTGTTCCACTCAATCCACTGCAATCAGCTTAAAACATACATCTATTTTCTGTTCCTTCATGAAGTTCGCTTCTTGGATTGCACTGCCCGTGAACCCTAAATTCCTTGAAGCTTCTTGAAAGCTCAAGAAACCAATTAATGAAACTGCTCTGCAGTTCTCTGATCTTCCTTAAAGTACTCCGAACATGCCTAAATATTTCAAAACTTCTCTGAAGTTTTGTTGACTTCCTTGAAAATTTCGGTTCTTCGCTGAATAAAAAAAAAATCATGAGATTCTCGGAACAATTCCTGCAATTTTGTTTGAATTTAACTGAACAACCCTGAGGTTCTCTAATCTTCCCTGATGTACTTTAAGCTATCCTGGGGTTCTCACAAGTTAGTGGTACTGTCCAGAAATAATTTTTTGAAGTTTTCTAACCCTATCACGACTTCTCTACATGTTCCTTGAATTTTCAAAACTTCAACATTAAATTTTCTGAAAGACTGAACTTTCCTAAAGGTCTTTGGGCTTCAATTAAGATTTCGAACCCTAGCATCCCTGAGGTTCATGGAATTAATTTTTTACAATTTTTCTCATGTTCTCTGGACTTCTCTGAAGTTTTCTTAGCTTACCTGAAGTTCTCTGGATTTCCCTGAAGTTATTAAATCTTCTTAAAAGATCCTGTTGTGTCCCTGTAGCTGAAAAAAAAAACGCCTTGATGTTCTCAAAGGTTGCCCCACATTTTATTGACCGTCCGTGAAAGCCACGATATTTGCTTTAATTTTTTGGAATTTTTTTACAGTTCCCAAAATATTTGTGGACCATTCTGGATTTCTCTAATCTTTCCGGAAGTTCTTGGAAACTCTGTGAAACTCTCGTCACTCTTCTAATGATGTTCTTGAAATTTGCCTTCTTTGATATATCCTGAAGCTCCCAGTTGCTGAAGTTGTCTTAACTTGACTTCCCTGAGCATCACTTGACATGCCTGAAGTTTCCATTCCTTCATAAGTTTCCTTAAGTTATCGTCTCTGGCGTTCCAACATTTTTCCTGATATTCATAGGACGTTTTTGAAGGCCTCTGCTTACAATTATTTCGGATCGTTCCTGAAGTTCTCGGAAGGTTTCGTAAATTCTGAACACTTTTTGGAAGTTCTTGTAATAATTTAACAAAATTGCTCTGAAATTATCTGCTCTCCCTCGAAACAATCGAAACATAATTACTAAACTGCTTAAAAATCTATAAGTTTGCTAAAGTTCTCGGAAGTGCCCTGAGTTTTGCCAAAAGTTCTCGAAATATTTTTGAAGTTTTCTTAACTTTTCAGAAGTTCTCTAGGCTTTCCTGACATTCTTGGAAATTCATGAAGATTCCCAAAATTTTCCTGAAGCTCCTGAATTAATAAAAACTAATTAGAGATTTGAACAGATTTTTCTCCTTTAGTTTACTTAAATCTTTGGTTATTATTAGTTAGGTAGGTTCCGATTCTACACATTGTAGTTTCATTTTTATACCTGTGATCTTCACATTTTTGCCTAGGGGATGAGTACTTAAGGGGTTAGGTTTTTGATAGGTCTTTAGTGGGAATGATCTTAAATTTGGCTCTAGAATCGATCCACCGATTAAATCGGCACCAAAGAATCGATCTTTGGTAGATCGATCTATTGATTTTTTTTAATAAGCTTGTTTACGTTGGCACCCCAAGAAATTGTTTCCTTTATAATATTCATTTAAATGTTATCGTTTTAAATGATGCACTGAAACCTCCGTTTACAAAGTCTTTTTTTACGCAGTATTCAATTTACGTCCCTTTTTTTAAATCCCAAATAACGAGCTTTCTTTTTACGAAGTAAAAACTGTGAAAAACTGTGAAATATCCCACAATATGGGTATCTTTGGAATCGCAGTGACATGTAGGAACCGGAAATCCATGTCGGACGCCATTTTGAAATCCAAGATGGCAGCATCCGGTTCATGAAAAACTGGAAAATACTGTCAATGTCCCACAATATGCGTATTTTTGGAATCAGGGTGACGTGTAGGAACTGGAAATCTATGTCTGACGCCATTTTGAAATTCAAGATGGCGGCATCCGGTTCATGAAAACCTGGAAAATACTGTCACAATATGGGTATTTTTGGAATCAGGGTGCCATGTAGGAACTGAAAATATATGTCTGACGCCATTTTGAAATCCAAGATGGTGGCATCTGGTCACAGAAAACCTTGGGAAATAATGTCAATAACCAACAGTATAGGTATTTTTGGAATCAGGGTGACGTGTAGGAACTGGAAATCTATGTCTGAATCCATTTTGAAATCCAAGATGGCGGCATCTGGTCACATAAAACCTGGAAAATAATGTCAATATCCCACAATATGGGTATTTCTGGAATCAGGGTTGACGTGTAGGAACTGAAAATCTATGTCTGACGCCATTTTGGTTCATGAAAAACTGGAAAATACTTTCAATACCCCACACTATGGGTATTTTTACAGCTTTTCATGAACCGGATGCCGCCATCTTGGATTTTAAAATGGTGTCAGGCATGGATTTCTTGTCCCTACACGTCACCCTGATTCTAAAAATACCCATATTGTGGGGTATTGACAGTATTTTCCAGTTTTTCATGAACCGGATGCCACCATCTTGGATTTTAAAATGGTGTCAGGCATGGATTTCCAGTTCCTACACGTCACCCTGATTCCAAAAATATCCATATTGTGGGGAGTTGATAGTATTTTCCAGTTTTTCATGAACCGGATGCCGCAATTTTGAATTTCAAAATGGCGTCAGACATATATTTCCAGTTCCTACACGTCACCCTGATTGCAAAAATACCCATATTGTGGGGTATTGACAGTATTTTCCAGCTTTTCATGAACCAGATGCCGCCATCTTGAATTTCAAAATGGCGTCAGACATCGATTTCCGGTCCCTACACGTCTCTCCGATTCCAAAAATACCAATATTGTGAGGTATTTGACAATATTTTCAAAAACCTCTTTTTACGAAGTGAATCCCAAATAAAGAGTTTTCTTTTTACGAAGTAAATCCCAAATAACGAGGTTTTTTTTACGCACTAATTCGATTTACGAACCCCCATTTTGGTTCGTAAATTGAGGTTCCAGTGTATAACAAAAATAACATATTTTGATTTTTATGTTCTTGGCTTGTAAAAAAGGTTTTATTGTACATCAAAAGAAGTATTTGAGAAATACTGCAGATGGGGCAACAAAACACATTAAAACCTTTAGAACAAATCTGCATTATTGCAAAGAGTACTGGACTAATCGAAATTAAATGTAGTACGAAATATTGAAAATATATGGAATCGAACGAAATTGCATAATAAAACAAACAATCAACAACTGGTACTTTCCAAAACTCTAAACTGATTAATCATTAATGATTCAAAACTACACAAAAATGGTTTGTATTTATTCTTCATTATAAGTTGTTCTGGTTTTCTCGAAAATGATTCAACTTGACTCATTAATGTATCATTCTATAGCTCTGTTTAGACAAAATGTGACGACTATGAGCACAGGAAGGAGGTAGCACAAACCTTCAAATGTTGATGTATTTTTAAATATCGGAAACGCAAATAGTAATATCTAAAGAAAAGATCGATTTTTTCGATCTTTTCGTGGGCAAATAATCGATCCGAAAAATTGGAAATCGGGATGAAAAAGATCGATCTTCTATAGATCGATCCAAGACCGCCCAATCCTAAATGACACTGATGAAGACTGCACATTGTAGTCCAAATACGTATCTGTCATGGATACCAAAATTAATTAAGTTGAATTAAATGGAAGATAACCTTTTTTTGCTGTTTTATAAAAATTAATTGTTAAATGTGGTTGATTTTCGTGACAAATTTGGCTGGTAATTAAAGGTAAAGAGAGAGAGAGAGATTTGAATAAAGTATGCTAAGTTGATGGTTATATATGTAGCACAGACAAACAGACATAATACTGGCAATTTGTTCATCGAACACGCATTTAACAGTCAATTAAAAAAAAACATTAGTTGGTAGTACCGCCACCTGTGGTGCGCAAAGTCAATAACCCTTGCATTTGACGTTTATACACTAGCGCCATCTGTTCAGCGTACTACCGATAACAGTATACTCAATAGATGGCGGTAGTGTTTTAGCGACGATGTTTTATATTAAAACATATGCAATGTGTTATGTCTGTTTGTCTGTGTATGTAGTATATCTCGAATATACTGATATCAAAAAATCATGCAAGCGTTCTATCGTTAGGACCATTTTTAAAAGTGGCAGTTATTCTGAATCACCCTGTAATTCGTGCATTGGTGTTGGCATTCAAAGCTTTAATTTAAAAAATAAGAAGCTGCATCTAGAACACTATTACAGTCAGGAATCCTTATTGCCGGGGTAACGGGGGCGTGAATAAGGAACCGCGAATAAGGATACCCACAGCTTATGGGATTTTCACTAATGGGGGCTGTAGTGGATTATCTCATTTGTTTCAATACATAAAGCTATACTGTCTTCGACAAAGTTGCTGTACTGGGTTAGACCAACAAGCCTGTGCCATTAGATTCAGGTTCAATTGGGAACTACGCCGCTAGAGGCGCTTCACTTTTATGTTACTTATGACGGGCGCTATAATATATGGATCATATTTCCAACATATAATATTTCGTGATCCTGACCATATAGAAAGTTACTAACTTCAGCAAAGTTGTTCAGGTGACCAAGTCCTTTCGGATGGTGGCCTTATTAGTTCAGAACTCTCTCACTACGCAGCGCTAGTGTGCATGTGCAATTCCTATATAAACTGTATCTCGAGAGCCTGGCCATATAGAAAGTTGCTGTTTTCAGCAAAGTTGTGCAGGTGATCAAGTCCTTTTGGATGGTGGCCATATTAGTTCAGAACTCTCTCACTACGCAGCGCTAGTGTGCATGTGCACTTCCTATATAAACTGTATCTCGAGAGCCTGGCCATATAGAAAGTTACTGTTTTGAGCTAAGTTGTGCAGGTGAGCAAGTCCTTTCGGATGATGTTCATATTAGTTCAGAACACGCTCAATACGCGGCGCTAGTGTGTAAGTAAATTTCCTGTATAATCTGTATCTCGAGAACCTGGCCATATAGAAGGTATCTGTTTCTTTGGTAACAAAACACGCCGAAAACGACGCAGAAATCATCGCCATACAAATTACTATGGCGATGATTTCTGCGTCGTTTTCTGCGTGTTTTGTTACCAAAGAAGCAGATATGTTGAGAGCCGGCACAACGATCGCTACAGAAGCGTAAAAAGCCAAGAAGAAGAACCTACAGATCATTAATTTTCCGAGCAAAATTTTCCGCTCTGAACTATCCTGAAGTTATTGAACCAACCCCGAAAATCTCTGCACGGGAACAAATAAGAACTCCAAAATGGTAAAAAGACTCATGATTTGAAAAAAAAAACCTTGAATAATATTCATGATATCATGAGCTATTTTTGCTTAAGACATGAATCATCCGAGTTGAAATCATGAACTAAATTCATGAATTCACTTTTTAACTTTTAAATCAAAACATGTAAAGAAATAATAAAGCATCAGACTTATACTTTGACCACTAGACTATCAGTACTTGTATAAGACGGATGGCAAAAGGCGTATAAGAGCTACCTAGTGCGTTTTATGAACTCGGTTTGTCAGGTACGTGTAACGCTTGTAGCGGTCATAGTTCCGCTGCATTATGAAATCATGAATCATTGTTATGGGATCATGAAAATGGAATCGGATTTGTTCCCGTGTGAGCTTCCCTGAAAATATCTGAGTTTCACGAACTGATCCTTTTAACTCTTTATTGTAATAAGGCTGGGACTGAACCCATGTTTTTTTGCTCAGTAAGCAAAAATGGTTGGACTAGTCAACCAAGTCCCTAACATCAGAGTAAAACCACTATGACCGGCGATCGTTTTTGAATAAGAATGACAATAAATAACAAAAACGGAACAAAGTCAACAAACGAGGGGAAAGGAATAGATCCAATACGATAGAGATTTGATCATTTCAACTTATTTGTTGCTTGGTATGTAGTGAACGCCAGAGATACGCAATAATGCATATAGTTTCTGCGGTTGATTATTATTTTAAATAAACGAATGGTCCAACCAACAACGATCACGATGACGATGGTGATGATGACAACAGCGATTTTGGAGCTTACCTTTTGTCTAGGAAAGACCTAAGTTTGCCATCATCGCCACTTGGAATCGAGAAAATAATACACTTTGCTATCCCGAACAACCGATATTCCAACACCATTCGAAAATTTACTTGACGTTACCCATTTTGCATCGCAATAGCAAAACACGAAACTATAAATCCGGAAAATTTGAAGACATTAAATGTTTCCAGCGATCTCGATTTTGAACACTATAGATCAACCTGGTCTATACAAGGTGTGGAGATCTATCCCTGACGTATGTGTTGGTAGAGGGAAAAATGTAAACTATTGGGGAGACGATGGTGAAGACGTCATAACACTCGAAAGGAAATTTGCGAAATAAGAAGTAAAACAAATCCTAGCTATTTGTGCATGATGGTTTTGCTTGATTGTATTCTTTTGTAAAGTAGCCGCGAAGTATCAGCTGGCAATTTTTATTTTATGATAACTTCTTACTTGAAAACAGGCCAAAAATCATAAACAGGCTGCTTTTTCATGGTATACAGTGTGATAATTCAATAATCAATTAATTATCTCAACATTTAGTAGCGACCATAAATAAATTTTGGTAACATGCATAAATTTTATAATCCATATTAATTTTCCTATGCAAGCGCCGATCGAAACAAACGCTATGACGTCACTACAAGAGTGATTGAGTGAACGAAAGAAACGAATCGTGCGAAGCGGAATGAAAGCCGAGTGAAAAATGAAGTGCACCAATACATTCAGGCCTACAATTCCACACCTTGTATAGACCAGGTTGACTATAGATAGGTCTTTGTTCGTCGATTGCCTTGCCCGTACTCGAAGGAGAGCCAATGTCAGTAATGTTTATAAATACATAGGGGAGACCAGTCCATAATGCACCACTGGGGCAAAAACGGCCCCACGTGGCTCCTAGCTGCCAGTGTTGAATTATTTCTATCACGTGACAACTGGTGTGCAACATTTATCGAATCTCATTGACGAAAACCCTATATTTTTGTTGTCTGGCAAAATATGATGCGTTGCTTTACTTCGTCAATACACTTTGACAGACAAAGTAGTCCGGTAAATTATTTGTTACAGGTTGAGATTGTCGCAGGCTGTTTTTTTTCTTCATTGAACAACATGTGAACCTCATCGTTTTGTTGTGCTTAGTGGAATAAATTCCATATCTCCGGAGTGGTTTGAGATTTGGGCGTAATTGCATTTGTAAATAAACACGTTCATCGCAGGTTTCTTGCCAATAAAAGCTCAATCTCAAAAACTAATAGCACTATCACGTAGAGGAATGGTTTCTTAATCAGTTGGTATAGTTTGTTTACGAGATTGAGCTTTGATTCTCGAGAAATCGGCGATTGACGTGTTAGTTTTCAAAATCAATTACGTCCAAATCTCAATTCACTCCGGATCTAACGACGAAAACAATGGTTCCGGGTAGGGTAATTGATTCTGGTTGGACCTATCCAAAAACTGATGATGGTTGGACCTATTTTTTCAATCGCTAGTTTAGTCAATCTTCGCTAATTTTTTCACTTTATTATCATAAAAATCTCTTTTTCTTCAATTTGCATGGGTGTTTTATTGAAAAAACTTCAAAACAATTGAGTTTCAATGTGTTTTCAAAACAGTTCACTTTCCACGCATTAGCTCGTCATCATGCCTTACTTTCAAACATACAAAAAAGGAATATTTTTTACATTTATTTTTATTTTCATGCAGTAAAATACTGCTTTAAGGTGTAAACAACACGTTAGTATGCCATTTATCCATTGGTTTCACTAAAATGTTTGAATAATTGACGAAATTCGAATAGATAAATATGATCATGGTTGGACCTATGTGTTTCCTAAGACGGCCGCTAGGTGCGCTTCGGTTTGTCTACATCCTTCATTTGTATGTGCGCTGCTTCTGACAGTCCCAAGACGACCAAAAAGATCTTGGAAGCTGCTAAAGACCTTGCGTCACTAGTTGGGCGTAAATTTAAAGGAGGAATTCCATCGTCAGGTTAGCTGAAAGGGTAACCACCGATTTCCGAACTAACACGAAAGCGCCGAAAGAATCTGTTAATATGAATTTACTTTAATTACTTCTCATACACCTTCTGTGTGTGAGTTAAATTGAAATAAAATGTTAACAAACTAAAAATTGCTAACTGAAATTTATTTCCGAAAAAAAACTCCTAGGAGATAAAGAACTATAAAACCGGAATTAAGGTCTGATATTCTGTCATTTTAAGCCCCTACATTCCCCGGGGGCACCCAGAACATGCCCGGAAGTGGCCAATGTGGTCCAAGGCACTCAATTTAGTTATTAATCTTGTTATCGAATTTGGAAGCAATGTGAAGTGTCCCATGATAGTCTTCCATGTCAAAATTAGGTCCATCCCAACTAACAATTTTAGCTGCAGACTAGCTTATACAGCCGGAAATTACCTTATGCAGCTAATTTTTGTCGTTATAAGCTGATCTGCAGCTAAAATTGTTTGTTGGGATGTTCCATATACCCTGGAACTTGTTCCAGCCATATCTCCAGAGCCAATTGACCGGTTCTAAAAATATTCGATAGCTTTCACTGGGACCACAATACCTATAGTTTGACGTTAAAAAAATTCCAAAAATTCCAAATCGGGTCAATGATTTCCAAGAAAATGAGCTATGATGAATAGCTAATGCGTGAAAAGTGAACATTTGTAAAAACGAAGTTAAACTCAAATTTCTTGATTTTTGTAAATAGCAAATTCATAAAAACTATATAAAAAGGGCTTTTTCATGATACCAATAAGCTCTAAACAAAGTTTTTGAACAAATATGGGCTAAACTAGCATTTGCAAAAATAGGTCCAACCATCATCATTTTTTAGGTCCAACCAAGATCAGGATAGGTCCAACCAACATCACAATTGTTTGCTGAATAAAAACGTTTTATAAAATCATTTGTTCATAATATTTAACTTTTTATGTTCTTATTAGAAGCAAGAAATGCAGATCTTTCACCTAATCACGCATTTTTCAAAATTATATGTTGAATTCATAAAAAAATACGACATGAATGTTGACGTCGTGTGAAACCGGCCTAAATAGGTCCAACCATCATCAGTTACCCTACCGTTCTTCGTCAAAGGAAGAACCTGCAAAGTTTTGCGGACTTAGTGCAGGATCAACGGTTATCAATATTATTGTGTTATTGATCCCCACAGTGGTTGTGCATATTTTCAGATTCTGAGTATCACGCAACACAACTCTCCATTGAGCTGATTTGAATTTGAAGGTAAAAAAAAATGCTGGTTGGATCATCCAAATACTACTGGGAATATCAAAATGTCCAGATTGAAAATTCACATTTCGAAAGTAACAAGCAAATTCTGAGCAATAATCACAGTCGAGGTGAAACACAAGCTGGTATTATTATGGTATGAATGCCACGTTCTCAGAATCAATGCTCAGTATGAACTCAACGAGGAATAATCTAATAAAAAATACCTTAATCCCGATAAGATAAAAAGATAACTAAATAATAACCATCGCTGCACTATTCCTTTCAAAAGTTCGAAAATAACTCGTCTTTCCAGGATCTAAATACTATCATTTACTGAGTCAAAGCAACATTCTAGATGAATCTTTTCTTGTTTATTAATACTTCGTTAGGACTTTGTTCATGTGGAAACTCTCTATTATTGTTAGCTTTTTTATAATCCTTCTATTCTAAGCCCAAAAGTGTTCTGACCTAGTGAGCCTATTGGCAGCTTTTTTAATGCACCGCCAACGTAGAGTGCGCCACGCAAGTTCAAGAGAAAACGTAAACCAATCCGTTTGTTATCATCAGAATAGGGATTTTTAACAACCCAAATTATAGCATTTTTCAATGAACATCTTGCCAATTTCCATCGGTTATTGTCTTATTTTACGATTTTACGATTTTACGCAGTTCTGAACTGAATTGCTGCTAAACTATTCACACACATGAACTCCGGAAGATCATAACCACTAAGGCACTATTCTAATTTTCATTTTTCTCAACAAAAATATACACCAGCAGGATCTTTGCAAAAACGATACAGAATTATGTTTTTCAACTGTAGATCAAGTTTTGAAGCTTCTCAGATGAATAAATTTATCAAGAAAAGTGAAAAAGTTTTCCACTTCCTATGTCTCACAGCAGCAATTCCGCTCATAACACTCTTTTTGACGTTCTCTTATTCACCACCAGAGGTTAAATCGATCGCTTAGTTTTTATTAAAAAGACGTATTGGTGATTAATAGCCGATGGAAAATGAGTGCCAGGAAGGCGGTTTCAGTACCGGGTAACCAGGAGAGTCCAATTTGGATCTCCAATTAAATACATTTGTATGTATGTATGTATATACTATCCAACTTCCACTGTCCGGCAGTGTTTTTATGGAAGAAAAATGTTTGCAATATAATCTATTATTATCTTATACTGATCCCATTTCAAACAATTTTAGCCCGGAAGTTGAAAGGTGATAGCTCTGTTGAGATTCAGTAACCCATTTCAGAATGCCTGGTCACTCACGTCCATTCAGAGGTTACTTTCACTTACAACAAGCCCCGCATACACGTAGTACCGATATAAATGTATATTGGTACTGCGTGTACACTTCCATCATCAAAGCAATTCCTGCTTTGTAAATGGCACGTATTTAGTAGGATGCATTTCATATTTTTATATCTAGTTGTAATCAGTTAGATCTCACCGCTTATGTATTGTGTCCTTGCTGCTGAATCTTTGTCATCTCGATTCTCGTTGAGTATTGGGGCCTTATTACGGGTGTCACTACACGGTTATAAGGAAGTGATACTCGGAATAAGAGCCGTGATTGCCGTACAAATCAAATGGGAATCACTTCACCGTGACGACAAGTGACAAGTTTTCACCGTGAAGTGACATCCGTAATAAGCCCCCTGTGAATAATCGGCATCTGTAGTGGAATACTCTTCTCTCTCTTACTCTATCACTTTTCGATGTTTTATCTCCAGTTAAATACATTTCACCTCAAAATAATAGTTGAAAACCATTCAGATCAATTACATATCGAAAAGTGCTTCATAATCGATTAATTTAGTTAGGACCTTTTGCATTGTTTAGGTTCATTTAAAACCAGACGGTTATACGGAACAAACCACTATTATAAAGTGAGCAGGATGAGTGTCCTATACGAAAACCGTAGTGACAAGATATTTCTTGTCTTGACGATCATAGGGAGATGACTAGCAACATGCTTTGATCGTCAATGCAAAATGACAGACTATTTATCAGCAGTGAATGAAGCACTTGTGATACGATTTTTGTTTTGTCACACGTCGTTTGATGACGATGTTGCAATGGTGGTCATAGTAGCTCTAACTGATGGTGACTATTTTCAGCACTGCTCGCCGCTATCCCACTACCAGTCGCGGGATTCCACGTGCCAGAATTCTTCACCCCAAGAGCGCGTCCTAGACTATCCTACCCTACATATTAAGAAATAACTAATTTTACACGTGATGGAATCCATCTTTGACATAACAAATGAGACGTAAACAAACATGTTTTGCAATATTAAGTGCTCTAAGACACAAAAGTTCGTTGCTCGATGAAAAGTACGTTTGCTTAAGGGGGTAGTACACTTTGAACGTCCAAAAAATAAGGCTTTTTCGTTAATTTTTTAAGCAATAAAACACTCAGGGAGGGCAAATATGTTATAACCCATTTATTAGTCATCCTTCGAACTACAATTTGTATTTTTTTGAACTCGATTGGCGTCTCCCCGTGGCCGGTGCACCAGGTCGTGCGGGCGTCCTCGCACGGAAGTCGGAAAACGGCGTGGGAAAATACTCCTTTCCATGTGATCCTGGAACATAAATCGAACAAAAATCCTGATTAGTAATGAAATTTGGGTTAGAAATACGTATTCCGATTTTTTTTTCAAATTCATTTTTTCAAAAGTTGTGGCCTTAGGAAAAAAAAAGTCCATTTTTTCACCCTAAAAATGCTTACAAAATCGTGGATTAAAAATCCATTTTTGACAAAATCGAAAATGTGGATAGGTATTTCTAACCAGAATTTAATTTTGAACAAGAAAATCTAGGCGATATAAAAATTTGATGACAACTGGTTAGAGTTATTTCCCACGCCAGTTTGAAAAACCCCGTTTCGAGATTAACGCGTTTAAAGATTTCAATGCTCTCTCAGCGCGCCGGTACATGTTTTAGGAAATCGCTTCGTAAAGCGGTAAGGAATATTCTGGTGGACCTGGAGTCTTTTCTAAATTAAAGTATACATCCCAAGGAACATTTTAGGCAAACAAAAATGCATTTTTTTGAAAAATCAAAGTGTACTCCCCCCTTAAGCTATATTTCGCATGACTCAAATTTATGTCAAAATTAACACTCGTGTATGTCACTCACAGAGCACCTAAATTTACATGAATTTTTCTAAGTGTGTAGCTAAGTATATGGCAAAAAAAGATTAAACTGGAACGAACTCACCAATCTAGATGACTGCTGGATGCAACTTGTACGTAAACTTCACGTGGCGTTCAAACCGCGAGAAATCGTTGATTAACTGGAAACTTTTCTCAAACCAATGCTTTGCATTTCCGGTACGGCCATCAATCGAGTGGAACATGTAAAATACATGCTAGTTGTTGGGCTCTTCATCCATGTTTCCGTTGGTCGCATGCTTCCCGGCCAAGCAACACACATGTTCTATAACTGTTTATATAACCGTTGTATGAGTGGTTTAGGTAGTAAATCAGTTTTTTCAACATAATTCTATGAACTTGTGATACTTGGGCAATGTGAAAGGGTTCTCAGGGCGAAAATGTTTGTAACGTCTTATTTTCCACAGATGATATTGTTGTGATGGAAGAGGTCTCGGAAAAGTCCCTAATCCATAACGGTTGGTTTCGTATCGACCTGGATGGTAAGCGGAATGTACAGCTCGATTACAGTTCACTAGGAGAACGTTTCACAGAAACTAACTTTTCAGGATAAAATCCACTTCTCGAACAACTAAACTGGGATAGTTGTTATAATTATTTTTGCCCAAAAATAATGCTTTTTAATTGATGTTCACTGCCTTGAGCCGAGAGGAAAGCATAAACCTAAACACAACGTAGAGTGGCAATCTGGCTGAAAAATGTACAAGTCTCGGATCGTAAAATTTCACAAAGTTTGGGATCTGGAATTATAAAATTTCTCCATTTCTCATTTAAAAAAAACATCTTCGAACTGAATGAATTCTTTTCAAGTATTCGGCCAAATGACCCATTCGGTAAAATTGCAGGACACTCTGCTTCGCCATAACATAGACTGTTTGATTACAATAATTTAACCAGGATGATTTCATGGAACTGCCAAATTATGTTCAAAAGAGTAGGAGTAAAAGTGATTAGACTGAAGAATCAATCTTGCCAAGCCCATGTTCTCTAAACTAAACCCAACCGGGTGATGTGAGATTTGTTTACAATTTTGTGGAATTAATTATCGCAGGATGCTAGTGGAGACCGCATGAACAGAGGATGAGATATACCGAGCTGCGGTCCAATGCAAGAAAATTGGACACTACTTGAGAGATTTATTTGGTTTCAATAGATTTAAAGTCGATCGATCAATTGCTGAGTAAAGATTTTTTAAACATTGCCAATTTGCCGTTACACATTTTACCGGAGGCGTTCGGAGTGTTAATCTTACCAGCAAAGTTATTCACCAGTGGTGGTGCCCTAACCTCCATTCAACAACTCTCAAAACGTAAACAAATAATAAAATATTGCTTCCAATGTATACAAATCAGCAAAACTAGAAGACCCTGTATCTTTTGAAAATGATTTGAATGTAAACATGACCCTAAATAACGTTTTCAAAGTTGTTGAACAGGTTAAAAAGTGAGGTGCTGACTGGTACTGATGTACACTACACTGATGCAAAATTTGAAATTATCGCTCCACAGTGGTTAAACGGTGCCAAATCGGGTCCGGATTGGCGTCCCAAAATTTGAGTTCGTTTGGTTAGAAACAGACTCCGCCCAAAGCATTTGAAGTTTGAATGGGAATTACTGTGGGAAATCCATACTTTTTGTTCATTGCCTTCTTCTCTTGTTTCGATATCTATTCTTGTCGGAAATTTGCTGAGCTACAACTTTGCTCCAGATTGATTTTTAGTCAAATGACTAAATGATTCAAAGTTATTAATTATTTAAGATACTGGTAATCTTATGACACGATCAAGCAGCTGCTTTTTGGGCAACACTGTATACAATCGGATTATGTTGATAGATGGTGCTCATTATAATAATAAATAACATTCCTGAAGACACCAAGTCTCAAAAATGATTCATTTTGGGGTTATTAATTATGTCCTGAAAGATAGCATTCCTGGTCTACTGTGCGTGTTATTGAGCATGATCATTAGACCTCAACGTCTTGAACGATTAAAAACTTTTGATCCTTACATTTAATCGAAAAGTGGTCTACAGTAAATTTGTAGCTGAAAAAAATTCATAACTTTTGCGTTGATAGGTGATATTTTTAAGAATAATAAGTATGGTGCATTGCTAAAAAGATGTGAACAATAAGTTTGCTTTTGCCATAGTAATTCCCATATACTCCTCGAACGGTTTGTGCACATTCAGCTTATAACTAAATGAGTCAAAATTTTAGTAAGAGGTCCAGGATTCAATTTGAAACCTTTTGAGCACAGGGAAGCATTTCACACCTTTTAGGCCACGAGATATGTTTTTAATTATTCATATTGATTTGATTGAAGGATAATGTTTTGATACCACTTCATGATATCTACTGCTGTACTTAAGTGTTAGTTGAACTAGTACTTTTTGACGCTATTATGCAAAGGACCAGTGTTCACATCCCGCTCTCGGTTATTGATTATTTTTGTTGGAGAGGATACTTGTTTAAATGACTGAAAATAAATACGATTAGGCAAATGTTGCACACGAAAGCTAGAATACAGTCAACTCTCCATATCTCGATGTTCTATACCTCGATATGTGTCTACTTTTTTCTTTATGTGGTCCGTCCCTAGAAATGGTCTAGTAGGCTTTTCTTGTTCTAAATCTCCCTTCAATATCGACATATGGAGAGTTGACTGTATTGTGTAATTCTTCGGATAACTTTTATCAGGTCCCGAATTTCACAACATTGTGCTTGGTAATTATCAGCTGGGCCATCTATTCTGGTCGTTCAAGGCTCGTAAAGGTCTTTTTTCTTTTTTAAAAGATGGGAGCTGGTGAACTGAATCGCTTATATACTACAAGATATTTCACTGCCAACGAGATAAGATGATCCTCTCTGTTTGTTTCCGCAATGATCGCCTGCTATATGAACTAATATATAAATAGCTTGCTGAAATGTATAGGTATCAGCTCACTATTGTGTTGAATGCCGGTTCTCAGCTGACAATCGCATATTTGGTGATTTCCTCCGATCGCGATACGCAATATTACGAAATCGAGGGCTATTTTCGCTACGCTCGAATTGCCGGTATTTATCGTTTATTTAACTAACAATGTTTTACATGTGCATCTCTCGATTAAATAACTTTGCCGCTCTTACGTTGCCTGTCAGCAACCCAGAGAGCTGCAATATATAACTTTTCATTGACAGCGGCGCCGGTGGTGTAGTGGTAAGCGTGATTACCTCTCACCCCAGCAGGCCTGGGTTCAATCCCAGTCGGCGCCGCCGGGATGTTCTGAGGCATAACATCTGTAATCACGCCTTCCTTCGGAAGGGAAGTAAAGCCGTTGGTCCCCGGTTCATGAGTTGATGGGTCGATAGGTAGGGTCCAGGTGTGGGAGCTGCCTTCCTGGCGTCGGTAGCATTGGTGCTCAGCACGGAAAACAAGATCGACGGAAAACAAATCCAAGGAAAAAAAAAAAAAAAAAACTTTTCATTGAGCAGTTCGGTTGTTGACTAGATTCAAGTCTGTCTCTCGTTTTTTTTTTGCCCCTCAAAATAGAAAAAAACGACAATTTCACGTACGTCAGAACAAATCTACCAAATATAATTGAGTAATACTTGAAAAATACGGTCAACATTCGTTCGCTCTAGCATTCCCCGGTTTTGAGATGCCGTAAAGATACGGCACACATCTGTGAACGAACCTATACCTATATCTAACTACATGCCTACAGCTAGACTTTACTACTGCTATCCGTCTGACAATAACACGGTAGGATCAAGCATGTCACCAGGGTCGGTGGGTGAAGAAAATAGCTCAGCAAGAATTTCCCTCACTCACTCACTCACTCACTCACCGACTGTGTTGTGTTTTCTCACAGTGATTGTAAAAATAACGCCAACCAGTAGAAGATATTCCGTTGGCTGTTTGTACCGCCGCTAGCCTTTTCTAAAACTCATCAGTGGGTGTTTGGGTGTGCGTTTTTCTTGTGGCATTTTCTTTACTTACTCATGCTGCAGCTAATGGGGGACGTTACGTTGGCGTTTTGATTAGCTTGACGTTTGATGGAATGAATGTGATGGATGACGGGTTGCTGCTCGGAATTGTCAACGGGGTTTAATTTAATTTTTTGATTTCAGGAGAATGGAGGGCACCCACTAAAAACCCTAGTCTTTGATTTATTTTTGAATTCTTAGTTTGTTAGACCAACTTCACTGGCGATAAAAACATCCGGTTTAACGGTTGTTTAACATGAATCGGGCTAGTAAGGTATCATAGATAGTCCGTACAATACTACACAGAGCAAATATTTTAGAATAAACGCATCTGAATATGCCAACTCGACAAGATGAGAAACACCGAAGTTATTTAATTTTGAAGCTTTACTTCCATTGATATGAGTGAGAAGGTATGTGTAGGGTATAGTTATGCTTATGAAATTGAGCAATTGTTTAAAAAAAATTATCTGAGCATACCAAATCGATAAGATAAGAAACTCCGATATTATTTCCGTTTGGAATCGGACTTTCATTGAAACACCGGCAGTGCTGGAAGCAAATATCGTTCTTTGAATAGATATATTTTTTTAGAGACATTCTAGCACCGTATATCACTGAGTAAAGTTGTTAGGTACTTCTTGGAGTATACTTTTACATGATCAGTTGCATGGTTCAAGCAAAATTGTTGTTCCGTTGAATGAAAATATATAAAATAGGTTTTTCCAAACTAATGTTCATACTAATTTAAAACGCAATGCGGAAGGCCGGGTTACAAACCAATCGTACTCAAATTTTGCACAGTTGTTCGGGATCCCAATTCAATTCGGGTGGAGATTTTCGATGACGTCAACGAAAGTTTTCTGACGTTCCGTCAAAGAATGTTCCAATTGATTCCGGTGGATATTTTGGATGCTGTCAAAGAAAGTTTCAGCTGGGTTTCAGCGGTGTTTTCTGACATTCTCCATGGAGGTGGTTCCAGTAGAATTCCGAGGAAATTTCGGGTGCTTCCAATGAGCCTTTGCACGGTGACTTCACCGCCTGGAGAAAACAGTTTTTTGAGGGAAATGGTTAAATTTTGTCTCTCATACAAAATGCACACATTTTTCTTTCAGCGATTAGGGGCTGTTCATTAACTATGTAGTTGGTGGAGGGGTTGGCAATTATTCACGGCCCATACAAATTTTAAAAATTGTGTATGGACAATTGCCTACGCAGGGGGGCAATTTGTATGGACCATGGATTATTGCCAAACCCCTCCCCCCACCCTAAACTGTCTACGGGATGGCAAGAATACCAAAAAAACTGCCTACGTAGTTAATGAACGCTCGTTCAATTTTGCTCTAAAGTTAGAAAAAATCTACTCACTTTCGTTAAAAGCGGAACTACCCTAAAGTGAGTAACCCCATACTTACTCACTTTTGTGTAATGAACGAGGTAATGAATGCATTCGTCAAATTTGGAGTATCTCTACTCAGGTCTGGTTTTCGGAAAATAAGCGAAACTGAGTAAATGTTACTCAGTTCCTGTAAAACAACTGTTTTTTTCCGAAATGAGTAATTGGATTTGACATTTAATTTACAGTGTTGGAAAATAAACAACATATCAAACGTTTTTTATTCAAATATAATAACATCAGTATAATGACAATGTAACTGGGGGCAAGACAGCTGCACTCAGAGTAAATATATTTGCAGCGAGTCAATTTGAGTTACTCATATTTACTCAAAAATGAACAAAGTAGTCTCGATTTTCTGTTAAAAGAAATATCGTCTGACAGCATATTTCGTTTGAAGCATCTGTTCGCACATTTGGCAGATCGAATCGCTCGTTTAACAAATCGAATTGTGGACAAACGAAATGCTACTGTGGTGGTTTGACTGCACGACGGTTTTACGGGGCTTGGATGCCTTTCAGGCACCTTCCCTCGTTGGTGAGGATTGACACGGCCTAGGACGATACAGGATTGACTGGAGTGAACCGTTCCAAAAGGGGAATGCTCCTTTTCGGTTAGCTGAGGTACAACCTGAGCTTGAAACTTCGTTCGTGGTCAATAGAATTGGTCCTTGACTGCTAATTGTGGTATATTATGTAGCTGCTGATCAAAAACTGAATAAATTAAAAAAAATACCATTTTAGGCATTTTAGCGGTCCAATTAAAAAAATTACAGAAGATTGAATTCAACGCTAACAGGAGAGATGGTAGCAGTGCCACAAACTATATTGCTCTAAGAATTGAATTTATTGAATTATATTAGCCTAATACCAACCTATCGAACCACCCCAAAAGTCCCTACACAGAAATTCCAAGAAAGCACGTCAACTAACTTTGCTTGACAGCATCGGTTTCAACGTAATTTTCAATATAACAGTCAGGTTGCTATGAGTATATAAGACATTGAGCAGCGTGAGTTACTCAGAGTTACTTAAAATTAACTTCGGTTTTACTCATGATCGATAGCTGTCTGATAGCAATGTAAAGTTGATTCATTAGTTTGTCCACTTCCATGATTGAAGAACATCTTGGTACAGCCCTCTCACCGACCCGGAATTGATACCCCTGAAATGGAAGGGAATTTAACAACCGGTCTACGGAATCAGTTGAGAGACATACCAATATGCTTGTTGATTGACGACGGGTTAGAATTGCTACGAGCACACGAACCGGTGCAATGGTGTAAGGTGTATTTGTAGATTGGTTTGCTAGAAAACCATTTGCTAAATTGGACCCTGATCTTCATCCGTCAGAGACCAACCATCTCTTCGAAAGAGGCAAATCCCGAACCAACTTAAACAAGAAATTCCAGGTTATGTCACAGCTCGGTATTGGGTTCGGCACCATTGAACTGCAGCTGTAAATCGACGGTTTTTGGAGTTGTTTTAATGGAGCTACAGCTTAAGGTCCATACATATCTGATTTCTTGGTCTGATTTTGACCGCCGCCATTATGAAAAATCTGCTCGATTTTACTTTCGACACATTTTGTCGAACTCCCCTGTTTGCTGGTGCACACACTGCTTGCACATGTCGAAAGAACTGTCAATTTGGATTTCAAATCAAAATTTTATCAGGAATCAAAAGTAAATGCTTCCATAATGAATTACCGGAAAATTGCTCTAGCTTCAGCAGGCGCATTTGCATTTATTATTTTAAATAAAATGAGAAGGAGAAGGCAAACTTTGTGGTGTAGGAAATGGTTGCTCAGGAGGAACACCAGTAGGGATCTGTGATATTAAGACGAAAAAGGATTTCAAAACTTCGCCAGGATGTCGATACCAATATTTGACAAGCTAGTGAGAAAAGTTCTCTATAGATCTACATGATTCCTTGAGTTCTGAAAATTTCTGTTAACATCTCAATTCTGCATATTTATCTAAAGACCTTCGGACGTCCCTGAAGTTTTATTTCTGTTCTGTGTTAAAATATCTTTGAAGATGAACAAATTTTCCTGGAGATCTGCAAATTTCTCGGTAGTTCTGCAGATTTCTTAGAAGTCCTGTATGTTCATTAGAAGTTCTGCAAATTTCTCTAAAACTTTACAAAGTTCCTGAATCCATGTAGATTTAAGATCCTTAAATATCAACAATTATCTCTGATGTTCACTAAATTTCTAATAATCTACGAACTTTTCGAAAGTGCTATAATTTTCTCTGAAGTTTTTCATGATTTCAAATAATATTTGAATATTATATCTTTGAACATCTACACAATTTACTTAAGTATAAAAAAATATCTGGAATTTTTTAAGCTTTACGGAAGTTTTTTAAAGATCTACAATTTTTTTCTGAATTTGTGCAAATATCTATAAAGTTCCCTGAAGTTCTGTAAATTTCTCTTAAATCCAATAAGAGATGAACCAGCCTCTGGCTGAAAGTCTCGCTAATAAAAAAAAACGTAACCTAACCTCTTAAATCCAAGAACCTCAATAAAATTGTGCGAATTTTCAGTAGATCTTCACTAAAGTTCTGTAAATTTCTGTGTGGATTCTTTGACTTTCATAAAGTTCTGTAGAGTTATCTGAAATTCTTTGGAATTCCTTAAAGTTCTACAAATTATCTGAAAATATTTGATTTTCTCTGAAGTTGTGTAAATACTTCTAAAGATCGATGAGCTTTCCCGAAGTTCTGTAAGTTTTGCATTTTTTCTGAAGTTCTACAGACTTCTCTTAAGATCTACGGACTTCCCTGAAGTTCTACAGACTTCTCTTAAGATCTACGGACTTTTCTGAAGCTCTTCAGATCTAGCTATTTCCGATTTCCATGGAGTTCTGCAAAAATTTGAACTTTCTACTAGGCTGAGATTTGTTTTTAGAATTGAAATAAAACTTGAAATTTTTTGAATTTTTCTATAGATCTTACTTTTTTCTGAAACTGTAAAACATTTAATGTTCTGTAAAGTTGTCTGAAGCTCCGTAGTTTTATTCTCAAGATCTACGAATTACTTTGAGGCTCACTACATTTCTCAGTAGATCTGCAAACTTGTCTGAAGTTTTGTAAATTCCTCTGTAGGCTCTCGGGCTACCATGAACATCTGAAAGTGTCCCTGCAGATTTTGTAAATTACCTAAAGTTCTCAAAATGTATCTGAAAATAGTTGAGCTTCCTTGAAGTTTAAATGTTTCTTTCAAGATCCACCAATTTCCCTGAAATAGAATATTTTTTTTTTTAATCTAAAGATCCATTAACATTTTTGACATTCTTAAAATGTATCAGAAATCTGCACACTTCTTGAAGGTCTTGAAATGTATCTGAAGATCTCTGACCATTCTTGTGATTTTTTCAAGCTTCTGTAGCTTTGTTCTGAAGATCTACGAACTTTTCTGATGTTCAATAATTCTTCAGTAGACCTCCAAACTTCTGTGAAATTCTTTAATTTAACTGTAGATTCTTGGACTTTTCTGGAGGTCTGCGAAGTTCCCTGAATATTTGAAAATTTTTCCTTATAGTTTTACAAATTGATCTGAAAATATTTTAGCTTGCTTGAGGTTTGAAAATTTCATTGAACATTATTCTGAAGATCTTCGTTCTCTCTTGTGAATTTTTATGAATTTCTGCAAGTTTCTTTTAATTTCTGCAAAATTTTGAGAAGTTTTGTAGTTCTGTTATCATGATCTACGAACTACCCTGAAGCTCAACAAATTTCTCAGTAGATTTCATAACCTAAGCTCTAAAAAATTCTTAGTGGGCTCTCAGACCTGCTGTCTGGCATGCTTATTCTTATATAATAAATAGGGGAAATGGCTCTAATGTTGGCCCATGGATCTAAGATTGGGTTCATCGCTTAAAATCTGCTATTTATCTAGATGAACGCGATGAACGCGCTAATTTTATCTAGATGAACGCGTCATTGGGATGGTATTAATAGATATTTTTGGTCGCTATTGAAAATTTAGTCGATTGCTGCATTTATGTATGGGCCCACATTAGGGGCACTTAGGCTGACATTACATCCCTTTCCTCTACTTCGTATTATATAAACACTTGTTTTATTGACGGTCAATCACACTGGAAAATAAAAATCAGTCAAATCATACACATCGATAAGTGAAATTGGTTTACCTTGTCCCTGGATGCCATCAAAACACAAATCAAATCCGTGAAATTTTAGAGAAAAAAAAATCTATATTTTATTTTCGCTTTGCTGAATGAGTCGAATGAAAATTAAATACAAACCTAATGCGTTCGATAAATCAAACGTCAAATCTAATCATCATGTTGAAAAAGTGTGAACGCATTCGAACATTGCATCCGACAAAATTATCGAGCAGTCCGCTCGAATCAGAATAACAAATCCGATAGTCTAAGGGTAAGTCAATCAGCACATTGTGCCAAAATTAGATTCGGCACAGCTTGGGAACATCCATCGGCACACCTTCGCCTCAATCTCGTAGGCACTGGATTGTTGCGAATAAAATGGGAGCACTGCTGGACAACTGTCATTGAAGTTGTTCATAACATTACGTGATATTTGACTGTATATTCATGAACATCCTCTAACTAAATATACCAGGGGAACTCAGACCAGCAGTTCACTTATAGATCTTAATACGAAAGAGTGGACTCAAGAGAAAGAGGCAGTTAATCAGACCATATGAGTACCCTTAATTCAAATAATGCTGCAACTCACACAAAACAAACTACAGAAGTCTATTCATCATCCTCTATAGTCGGTCTCCAATAATATTCCCAACTGGTTTGGACCACTGATAGACCGTTGCTTTTCATATCACGAAAGGCTAGGTTTCTGGTCTGCCTTTGAGGGCATTATAATACCCTAAAACACAGGAGTTTCATTATCCTATGAACACAAAACTCCAAAAATTCGCACACCCGCCACTTCCCGCGTCATCCCCAATCCGATTTTTCCTTGCGATTTCCAACCAAAACATTCAGGTGTCAGAAATACGCTGCTATTGAATATTTATATAGAGGAAATGGATGTAATGTCGGCTTAAATGCCCCTAATTTGGCCCCATACATAAATTCAGCAATCGACTAAATTTTCAATAGCAACCAAAAATATCCATTAGTACCATTCCAACGACGCGTTCATCTAGATAAAATTGATAAATAGCAGATTTTTAGCGATGGGCCCAATCTTAGATCCATAGACCAACATTGAGACGGTACTAATGGATATTTTTGGTCACTATTGAAAATTTAGTCGATTGCTGAATTTATGTATGGGCCCACATTAGGGGCACTTAGGCTGACATTACATCCATTTCCCCTATATGTTTTGTTTATTTTTGCAACAGTTCCCAGTTTTAGAAAATCACTGGATGCTTCGATTGTCATGACGTACGGTAGCAATAAGGGGTGCATTATCAAAACAGTGAGATTTCACGTTTTCTCCACGAAACAAGTATCTGCTTGGTTTACCCAGCCTGTCCCTTTTACCTCCACCACCAGTAATTAGTTTTCCATGTCTCTTATCTACATCACTGTTTACAGTATTTTTTACAAAAAGAATTGAAATCCTCGATTTGAAAAAAGGGTCAATTGAAGATCTACACTGAAAGCGAATCTTACTCAGAGAGTCAATCACTTTTACTCATTCGTATGGAGACATTTCTTAAAGCGTACGTCACTCAGCACTGAGTGACCTACACGCTATTTTAAAACTACCCAAATTTGGGTAGAATCCATCCAGATCTGTAAAAACTGAACCTGCCCAAAAATGGGTAAACTTATGTTGGGAGTGACAAGTTGACAAATTAACAAAGTTTATCGGATTCATGTCGATGTTGTCCATTTGTCAACTTGTCACTCCCAACATAGTTTATCCATTTTGGGTAGGTTCAGTTTTGACCGATCTGTGTGGATTATACCCAAATTTGGGTAGTTTAAAAATAGCCTGTACACTTTTTTAAATTTCTCCATAAGAATGAGTAAAAGTAACTCACTCTTTGAGTAATTATCGTTTTTAGTGTAGAAAAATGGGATCTTCCTGTTTGAAAATCACCCTGTAAAAAAGTTTTACTTACTGATCAAGAAATTGTTTTTTTTTTTTGTTTTTGAATAGCGTGTTTTAAATTTCAGAAGAAAGAATACTCGTGAAAAGATCCAACTTTTATTGTTCTAAAATGCATTCAGCGGTGTTCCTAAACTACTTCAATAATGGGGAGGAGGGGGTTCGTCGGGTTATTTAGAGTGTCCAGTAAAGATTTTGCAACCGAACCGAGAATCGAATCCACCGTCTCTGGAATGGGTTTGTTTTATTGCCATGCATTTACTGATTGAGGCACAGCGTTTCAATTTGGATCATCTTAGTTTATGGAGACGCATGATGTGCTTTCATAGTTTATCTTCGTACAAAACAATGCATCCATAATTTCAACTCTCATCGGTGTTTGTAAAGTTATCCAGAAAGGTAATAATGGGAATGTTGTGGTAGTGGTTATAATAGACACTTAAATATCCAAACAATTTAAAATCCTTATCCAATGCGTTTGAAAACGAAGATGATTCATCCAAACGATGTCGCACGATCGTTGTTTCGTTGAGTCAAGCGACAAATATTATATCGTTGAAAAATGAGGTTACCTTTTGCTCCATCATCATCATCGTCATTCCCAAGCTGTATACGGTTCAAGATTTTTTTTTTTCAACGAGTGGCCAATGTAACAGACAACCGGCACGTAACGTATGATGACCACATGAAAATAACAAGTCCATCAGCCTACGACTACCATCATCGTCTTCGTCGTCGTTGCAACATTTCAGAGAATCTTCTTCGTACGAGTCCACGACGACCATAATTTTTTAGTTGGATTTAGGTTAGGTTGACCGAAATAGAAAATCCGAACGTTGTTTGTGTTGGTAAGGTGGTATTGGGTGGTTCCCTACGTGCGAGAGTCGACTACGGGGTGCTTGTTTTTCAGCTTAACGGCCGTGGGGTGCGAAAAACGAGGACACAGCCAACACACATGCGATCAGCGGCGGGCAGGTTTGGTAATGGTGGAAATATTTCAATTAGCAACAATCACCGAGTGTGTAGAACGAAAGCAGCACTGGTGCGGGACGGACGAATTGATCGAAAGGTATGACGAATGCTCGAGGAATCCGAAATTTTCTCCAACGGGTTTGTGCTGTTTAGAGGGAAATTTGCTTGTGTGGGATGGCACACGATCGACGTCGTGCTGGGGTTTGGTTTTTCACAGGTTCTTGGACATCTGGTATAACTGGAATGGTGCATAGGAACATATTTTCATCTGATGGATTTTAACGATGCGGTGCTATTTCAAGGTGTTACTTCTGAAAGAATCAGCTAGATAATTTGGAATGTTTATCAAAGTCATGCGATGACAGCTGTTTTAAATAAACTGGCTAATGATTTCTGCTGAAAATATTATGCTTCATATTGAAAAAAAAAAAAATCACGATGCCAAATAAAGCCCTTTTCTCAAGATCTGCATGCAGAGAAGGTAAGTTTCACAAACACATAGGAAAACACAAGGATGACAATTCAAAAGCCAAATGCACAGAAATTGTAAAAAATCACAGTTTTAAAAGTGGACACGAATCTCTTCGACTTGGATGAAACTTGGCGTAGTCTTTCGATAGGATGAAATATGAAACTTCCTCAGATAACAAAACAATTTTGACTCTCGTGGACCTTCCTAGGCCACATGTATTTTCATAGTAAATAAAGTAAATTTGCGAACCCACTCTTTTTTTACTATCTCGCCTTCTCACACAAACTACGGTACAAATGAACCAATGACTAGCATGTGTAAAATTGTTAACCCTCCGAACACGATGCCTCCGGTTAAATGTGTAACGGCAAACTTGTAATGTTTAAAAAATCATACCTCAGCCATTTATTGACGAATTTCAAATTGATTGGCATCATTTGAAACTACATACTTTATAGATGTATTCGGAATTTATAGATTCAAAATCTATCAATAAATTTCTGAGCAATGATTTTTTTTTTGTAATTTCACCAGAGACCTGCTATAAATACTGTTTTTTGCTAATTTAGCAATTTATGTGTTTTTATGAAATTTGCAAGTTTTTTTTTGCGCAGCGCGTGTCATTGAGTAGGAATCAAATTCGGATAACTTTCAAAATTACTGTTCAAAATTACTGTTCAAAACTTGATATATTTCTTGATATGTGATGTCTCGCTCCTGATTATGTAATCGCAATACGAGCAATACGAGCAATTGCAGCACTAAATGAAGAAGATGCTGTGTGATCTTATATCCTCCCCAAACGATAGTAGTAGTAGTAAAATTTCGTTTATTTCTGTTGATTATGATTGTACATTGATTTATCATTTCAATTGATAAGCCTATCTGGCTCTTCATCTTTGTTTCATTGGATATTCTAATTTAATGATAGCGATTTTCAACTAGTGTACAGAATACCCCTTGGGGGTGTATTTGTTTAATTTGAATAATGTGATAACCTACCTATCTACGAGTTAGTTGTCTATAGACAGCAAGCTTATTTTTCAGGGATAGGTGGACTTCCTGTTGATAAGCGGATACAGTGATCTTATCAAGATGTTAAACTTGGTGTTAGTTTTATCAATGAGCTCCCTGAAAAAAAGCTTGCTGTCTAGGGTTAGTCCGAGGAACAAAACCTCTTTGGACCATTCTACCACCGAGCTCCATCTCTAGCTACTATAGTAAACTTTTCAGAACCGAATGTTGGATCCGATTTGATTCGCCTGGATTGTGTTAAGACTACCTTATCTCCAACGGTAAGATTTGAATCCTTGGTACGTCTTCGACCATCAGCATACTTTTTGCTTTCAAACTTAGAAAAATCGTCCTTCTCTCTAATATCTTCTCGATCCAGTTCCATAGAAGCATCAGCTCTCCATAAGCAAGGAAAAGTTCCTCTGAATTTCCAACCGAGAAGTAGCGTCACTCCAAGTCGTGTGAGTGGTCGTACTTTATTATTTATGTGAACATACTTGTTAAGAGCTGTCTTCCAATTTATATTATCCAACTTGGAGGCCGCCAGGGCTTTCTTTATTCCCTTCGTGGAATGGACTTACGAATTTTTACGCCTTTGTTCTCCCAGGTTTTCACAAATTTGTCGCTTTGAAACGGAGGACCATTGTCACTTTGCATAGCCAATGGGTAACCCCATACATCAAAGATTGTATTGAGTGCTTTGATAGTTGAATCCGCATCCATATTTCTCATCTCGATGACATGATGGTATCGTGAGTAAGTGTCAACCACTACAAGAAACTCTCCAAATCCGAACTCTTTGTCAGTAAAAAAATCAATCTGTAGTATCTCCCATGGACCATGGGGAAACTCTCTGCTTGTTAGAGGAATCGGAGGATTCTTCTTTGAAAGTAAAAGACAGGTTTCACAGCGTTTTATATATGATTCCGCTGCTGTGCTCATCCCTGGCCACCAAAAATGTTCTCGCAAAATCCTTTTTGTTGATCCAATTCCCATGTGACCCTGATGAGCTGATTGGATGGCTTTTTGCCTTAAAGCTTCAGGAAGGACAATCTGGTCATTTTTGAAAACCAAGCTTCCGAAAAAAAAAAAAAGCTTTGGTATTTGTTTTCTACCTTCGTAAGCCATCCTCCCAGTGACCCGTTCTGATCGCCATCCTTACTTTCGCTAACTCCGTTGATTTCCGAGTGGTTCTCTATCTCGTTCCAAGATATTTCCATTGCTCTATTGTCAAGAAAATAAAGCAAATGTTTGTCATTGCCTTCATCATCAAAGGGTTCTGCTGGCTTGGTCTTTTCAACCAATCTGCATAAAGCATCTGCAACATTCGATTCTCTTGGTACCCTGCTAACACTGAAGTGATATGGCTGAAGTCTTAATGCCCATGATTCAGCTCGAGTTACTGCTCTTTTCCCGATTCTGTGTAGACCGCCAAAAATGAATTCATTTGATTCAGCATCTGTCCTTATTTTGAAGCATAAACTCATGAGATACATGGAGAATCTTTCAACTCCCCAAACCATTGCCAATGCTTCTTTTTGTGTTTGTGGATATTTTTGTTCTGTAGCCGTTAGTGTCTTGGAAGCACAAGCGATCACCCTTGGCTTTAGCTCTTTGTCAAATTAGACCAATACAGCTCCTAGACCGTAGGGCGAGGCATCCACAAATAATTCCGTTTGGTCTTCTCTATTAAAGTATCCTAGCGTGGTAACTGTCTTCCATGCTGAATGTTTCATATACTGAAACTCGTCCTCCAAATCCTGATTCCAGTAAAACTTGTCAGCTCTTGCCAATGCACGAAGTTTGCATGTTTTGTCTGCTCGTTGTGGGATAAATTTTTCAACAAAGTTTACCAATCCCAAAAAACTTTTCACCTCTGGCAGTGATTCAGGATTTCTAAAGTACTTTATGGTTGAAATCTTTTCGTCTTCGTTTTTCAATCCTTCAGTAGAAACGACAAATCCCAGAAATTTGACTGAACGTTTTCTTATAGCACACTTTTCCTCATTGATTTTGACGTTGTGATTCTTTAAACATTCCATCACCTTGGACAAATTTTCATCGTGTTCTTCCTTTGTAGTGCCAAAAATCAGTATATCGTCCAAATAGTTAACCGTTCCTTTGCATCCAGAAAGAACCACAGTTTGAAGAGCCTCCGGAAATATATCCGGGGCATTTGAAAGGCCGAAAGGAAGCCTACGGTAACGATAGGCTGAGGTGACGTGAGTCTTCATCCAGCACTACATGAAAGAATGCATTTGTCGGATCAATGGTTGAGAGCCACTGAGCACCATGGAGCTCCATTAATATTGACTCAAATGTGGGCATCTTGAATGGTGTGCGGTAGATACTGCGGTTGGGTCCCCGTAAGTCGATGACAAGACGAATATCATCCTTTCCTTTTGGTACTACTAACAGTGATGAGCAAAAGGAACGATCCATATCCAAAGTCACTTGTTCGATAATACCGCTTGATAATAAATCATTAAGTTTCTGCTTAGTAAGTTCTTTGTATGCCGCTGGAATATGGGTGTACACATTCCGTGATGGAGGCATGTCTGTGTTGTACTTCAACGAAACCGGCGGAATATTGAACTTCGGAAACTCTTTGGGAGTCGATACTGTTTGTACGTCGTGACACGTCATATTCGCATCATATACCAATAATTTATGCTGACGTACAGGCACATTTAATCCAATGTCAAGAACGCAGTACCGTATTGTTGTGTTGAATCCCAAGAGTGCCCGTACTTCATCCACAACATAGAACTTCTCAATCGTTACTGACCTTTCTTTAGATATGAATAACTCAGCCGAAAAATTTGCAATAACGTTGATCTGCCCATTCATAGCATATGCTTTTAAGGGTTTATCAGTGGAGGATCGCAAAGTAAAAAGTTTAGATGAAGCACCTTTGTCAGCCAACATTTTGTCAAAGGATATTTTTGTTATGGTGTTAACTTGGGCACCGGAATCTATAAAAAGATTGACTATAACTCCAGCAACTTTTCCTTCAATAAAAGCATCGTTCTCGTCCGGAATTATATGATTTCTCAATGGTTGAACCAGAGGATGTACACTATTGATACTCTGGAAGTTTGTTTGAGCGATTTGTGGTTTCTGTAGTTGCTGTAATATATTTAATATGAATCAGTCAATTTCGTTTCCATAAAATTTTATTATGATCATTATTATTTTAATTATTATATAAATATATGTATATATTTTTTATTTTTTGTTCTTTTTTTTCTTTTTTTTTTGCCAATCTTAGAAATTAATGAAAAGAAAGTGTATAAAAATTACTCAGGAACTTCAGTATGTTCACGTACCTTGACGTCAAGCTCGTGATCAGTCGGTGCAATTTCAATGGCCGCAATTTTCCTCTCAACTTCTGGTTCCTCTTGGTCCGCAAATCGCTTTAGCGCCTTGGCTTGATATTGTGGATTTCTTGGCTGATTGGATGAAAAAACGCGCGCAATGTGGCCCAAGCGTCCGCAAATTCTGCATTCATTCTGCTTAGCTGAACATTCAGACGAGCGATGATAAACGCTTCCACATCTCCAACAATTGGCAGTGTTTTGATAACGTGAGTTCCCTCTGAATCCTCTTCCTCCTCTTCCACCTCGAAAACTTCGTTGAGCTCCTCTTCCTTGCCAGCTATGATCGAACATTGAAGTATTTCCTTGATCTTCACGCCTGTTATGTGACGTCACAGATGCTAGCGACAACGTTTTACAGTGACTATGGGCTCTTTAAAATTCGTCTTCGTTGGTTTTCTCGATCTCTCAGTCTCGCACCAAATCGATAAGGTCCTTCATAGAACCTTGCTTCACCCAGTTCCGATGAGCTAGGACTCTTACTCTTCCATCGGTAGCACCTTTTGTGATAACTCTCACAACGGCTTCCATTTCGTCATCTGTGCCGTAGTTGCACAGTTTTGCTGCAGACGCCACACGCCTCACAAATTCAACACTGCTTTCCACACTCGTTTGGCTCATCATCATCAGTTTTCCCCGCTGGGAAAGTGTGTAAGTTCTCGATCCATAATACTCATTCAGTCGAGCCATTGCATTTGAAAATGGTTCTGATTTCTCATCAGGCATTCCTGGTGTATTGGTGGTTGTGTTGAATATTTCACGAAGCTTTGGTCCAGCCTTGATCTTGATATTGATACTCCGAACATTGTTTGTTCATCAACAGCGTTTATTAGGTTCAGAGATGAAACCAAGATGTCCTTCCAATATTCGTATGCTCGCTTGTCAACTTCCGTTTCTCTCTCTGAAGGGACACATTCCGGGATGTTGAGTGTGCCTAATGTCCAGTTGTTCATTGTTGATAGTAGTAACGTGTCGTCACGCATTGTGCTGGAGCAAGCATGGGGGAATACATTACTAAGACCTTGATCCGATCCCGCTGTCAGATGGTCGCGAAATGTTCGCGAGTCATAATAACTTTTCGCAAACTTGTCTATCACTGGGTATCATTTATTTACTTTTTTTTTCTTTTCTCTCAATAATGAAGGGTTAGTTTATTTTATTTTCTTTATTTTAAATCATTTATTTTATTTTATTTTTAACTCAACTGTATCTACTACAACTATTTCTTCATATTATTGAAACATGGAACGTTTTTGGTGGAAAACCTCCTAATAAAAGATTCTACTTAATAATTATTTTTTTAAAACTT
This sequence comes from Ochlerotatus camptorhynchus, assembly GCF_037179485.1. Lineage (NCBI taxonomy): Eukaryota > Metazoa > Arthropoda > Insecta > Diptera > Culicidae > Ochlerotatus > Ochlerotatus camptorhynchus. Next base: position 8,322,521 of record NW_027040918.1, on the reverse strand, counting down.
CTACTGGTTTGAAATGCTCTACAAAATTTTCAAAACATTAATACACATAAGTTTGATGAATTTCATAGCACACTAGATCGCTAAATAGGTGAGTTATTATTGGCTTTGCTCCAAAAATATAATTTTTAGCCACATAATAACGATTTACCGTTCCGATTCAAATTTCGGACGATTCAAATTTCGGACACTTTCATTTTTAATTAAATATTACATCCAGTTAGAAACAAAGTAATAATGTTAGATGATCGTGGAGGGCACTAGTCAAAAAAATTTAAAATTTACAAGACATGTGGATCATATTCGACCGAGATAATCAACTTTTTAAAGTGTCCAAAATTCGAGTTTAAGTGTCCGAAATTTGAATCGGCACGGTACTACCATTTCCCACCACATCCCACGACAAAACCAATAAGAAAAGAAGTATTTAAGTGTGTTTTCTTCAAAACATTCAAAATATCTTGCAGAAACATGCAAAAACATGAATTATATTATATGAATTACTGCATGATTTGGGATGTTTTTTATTATGGAAAACCCCTTAAAAGTGATTTTTTCCTAGATAAAACATTCTTTGAACCTCTACTGCTTCGAAGTGGGTTCCAAAAATTGATCAAAACATCAGTATGCACACATTTTCCAAATACTCCACCGCAATAAACACTAAGATTTTGTTTCCGTGTTCGGTAAATTTTACCGAAATCAGAACAGTTGAACGTTCGGTAAAACTTTGACCTTCATTTTAAAGGCTATTGAATTTGAAAATAATATCTAAACAAATTAATGAAAATAATATCAAAACAAAAAAATGTTTAAATGATCAAATCTTGTCATTTTAGTGGAGATTTCGTTTCAAAGTAGCTGAAAAGCAATTGAATTGAATTGTATAAATTTTACCGAAAAGTTCAGCTGTTCAGATTTCGGTAAATATTACCGAAGTCGGCGAAAATTTCTAAAATGGGCAAATAATTCTTGGTTTTGTTATGAAATACACATTTTCGCCATTTGATAGCATTTTGCTACCATTATCCACCACTATCTTGACAAAATCAAAGCGAAATTAATACCGAGAAGTGCAGAATAAACGAACTAGAGACTGCCCATCTGCTTGAAAAAAAAAATATCCCTTGACTACATGCCATCATCAGTACACTTTGCACTCATTTCATGGTGCTGATGTAATGGAGTAACTGGAGCTTGCGATGAGTATATACTCGGAAGAAGCGTTGGAAGCACGGAATAAAAATGTAAGGTCAATTCGTGAGCATTGGACCCGAAACACTTCTCGCCAAGCCACAATCATGGATTTGCTGCATAGGTTAATTTTAACGGGTAGGATATACTGAAAAAAAAAACAATTTAATAACCATTAAAATATTTTAATAATTTTTTTATAGATGATATCCTTTTGTCCATGAGCAGACCAATGAAATCTGAACGAACCCAAACATTTCCTGATAGTGTGCAAAATTTGTAGAAATTATAAAAAAAAAATTGCAGAAGACTGCTTGAAATTAAACAAGGCATTATTTTTATTGTATTTGATATCTCGGTCTCAATCTGTACGTTTATAAAACCACGATTAAGCAAAGCACACAAAATAAAGTATTACAAATACTAAACAAATACAAATTGCTATAAAATCTATATTAAAAAAATCTATATTTTTCTAATAAAATCAAGAATTACCTGCCTATTTTAAAGTGCAGTGCAGTGTATATTCAAAAAATGTGTGCATATTGATGTTTTGATCAATTTTGGAACCCACTTTGAAGCAGTAGAGGTTCAAAGAATGTTTTATCTAAGAAAAAATCACTTTTAAGGGGTTTTCCATAAAAAAAAACATCCCAAATCATGCCGTATTTCACATATAATTCATATTTCTGCAAGAAATTTTGAATGTTTTGAAGAAAACACACTTAAATACTTCTATTCCTATTGGTTTTGTCGTGGGATGTGGTGGAAAACGGTAGTAAATTGTTATTATGTGGCTAAAAATTATATTTTTGGAGCAAAGCCAATAATAACTCACCCAGGCATGGAAAATCATTTACATTAATTTCGTGCATTCATTTACATTAATTTGCCCCTAACTTTATTCGTCAACAGAATTCCGCAAAATAATGTGTTGAGCTTTTGTAGGTTTTATTATTAGCTACAACTTTTGCCAGTAACCCGAATCTGTATCTCTTATGCATCACGAATTAGAGCGGGCAGAACTCGTTACTGTTTTTCAGTGAATGTAAAATACATTCACTGAAAAACAGTAGTGGATTCTGTTTGCTCTGGTTGGTCATGCATAAGAGATACGGATTTGGGTTTTTTTTTACAAATGTTGTAGTTAATAACAAAACCTACAAAAGCTTCATACATCATTTTGCGGAATTCTGTTGATGAAAAAAAGTTAGGAGCAAATGAATGTAAATGAATGCACTAAATGAATGCAAATGATTTTCCATGCCTGAACTCACCTATTTAGCGATCTAGTGTGCTATTATATTCATCAAACTTATGTATATTAATGTTTTGAACAATTTTGTAGAACATTTCAAACCAGTAGAAGTTTAAAGAGATTAATTATTCAGTAGAAACTTTTATTAAGAGGTTTTCCACCAAAAACGTTCCATATTTCAATGAGATGAATACATATCCACCTAATGTTTTCAGCAAACTTTCTTGATTTGATATTTTCTAATACTTTGCCCAAGACACCAAATCAGAATATGGAATTTTTGGAAAAATTAATTTTGAATCTCACTTCTAGGAGGATTAATCATTGATTTGTCAATGTCAAAAGAAGGGCCTTTTGACGTAGAACTACGTCTGTGATTTCTATAAGGGGTTACACTTTGTGAAAACCGAAAATTGAACATGTAACAAAATTATGAAAGATTTTGAACGTTTATAACTCAGCTGCCCCTGGACTAATTTCAATAATTTTATCACCAATCGATCAGAAATATGTCTACGCATCTGATTTATTCAAGACTTTATCATTTTTCAAAATGTCACTTTTGAAAATTGCACGAATGTGCAACTGCTGGTAGGATAATTAAAATTATCACTAACACAGATTTCAAAGTTGAATTCCATCTGGTCTCACTACGTAGTGAGTGGTGGTTTTCCCCAGTACACAACGAAAGGCTGCCTGTAAGCAGCGATCTGCAGCCCACATGAGCATCCGTAGAAGGAGGAAGAAGCCGCAGCGCTATTGATCGGAATCAGTAGCTCTTCGTGAGTCGTTGTAGGCCATCTATGTCAAGCGCGTCTTACTAAAGAGTATAAACATAGAGAACCCTGCTCAAATTCCTATTCCTACATAAAACACAAGCTCCTGCTGCAGTTAACAAATAAGATTTATTGTATAAGACCACGTAGTCCTACGTCACCATTGCGTACAATGCCTTAGGGCAGTCCCTTATAGTTTTTATATCCAGAAAATTTTCTGAAGACACCACTAGTCTAAAATGGAAGATTCATGAGATAATGACTTTTGACCGTATTTTCACAGTTCTAGACCACTGTGAATCTGGGAGAGTTGAAATATCGGAGGTAAGCAAGTTGAAGATGATGGGCCCAAGGATACTTTCTTGCGGAACGCCCGCAATGTTGAAGGCATCAGAAGTGATGCAATTGAGAGATACTTGGTATGTCCTGTCTGAAAGGTAACTCTGGCTTGTACAATTCCCATTTCACCACGGGCTCGAACATTGTGCAGATCCACAAACTAGTGAAAAGGCTAGCCACAGAGTTCCACAGTATGCCGAATCAGTTCCAGAGTAGGGCAATTAGTAACATCCAGGAGTTCACCCAGTAATTACAATCTGCAGGAGACATCAACGAGGACGAGATTATGGTATTTTATGACGTCACAGCTCTTTTTCCCAGCGTACTGGTCAAGGAAGCGATCGACCATTTGGAGGACTGGCTTTTAACACAACGCGAGGATGCAGCAGTCCTGAACACAAGGTTCGGACGTTCCTTAAGGGGGTATTCCCGATCTTTTTTTTCAAAAAATCAAATTTTTTTTTTTACGTTTTTTTGTACTTTAGACTATATACTTTCATCCCCCCAAGCCGTTTTCCGATCAGCGAATTCGGTGTCCAGGCATAGCTGACTAATGGTAAGAACCCCCAAATGGTTTTAACTAAAGTCAAAACTTTAAACGCGTTTTTCTCGAAACCACATTTTTTTTATCGGGCGAAGATTTTTCTCAGAAACTATAAGAGATATTGACTTGAATCTTTGCGCATTTTGTTCCTTATTAAATTCTTTGGAGCTTCTCCCACTTTCAGCCAAAAATATTAACATTTAACATTGTTTGAAGCACCTTAAAGCTGCAAAAAAGCGGGATAAAAATCGCCTGTTTTTTCATATGGCCGCCATTTTGTTAATTTGCAAGATTTTTTGCTGCCAACGGGAGAAGCTCCAGAGAATCTTATGCAGATTATAATTTCATCACGAAATCTGTTTCAGATGAAGCCGTTCCAGAGAAAAGTCTTCGCCCGTCCAGGCGTTTGCGGCGAACAGGGGTCTGTTTGCCGCCATTTTGTGACGTCAATAATGTCTTTTTTTATGTCGAAAAAAAATTATTTGTAAACTTTAATGTTCAATTAACAAGAATCCCAAAGAGTTAGGCGCATTACTATTCATTTTCCTTGAAAAAAAATTAATTGAAAAACAGGCCGAAAAAAGGCAAAAGATTGGGAATACCCCCTTAAGCTGACCCGCCTTTGTATGGAAGAGAACTATTGGCAGTTCAGAGAAAAATTAGCATTTGGCGTCAGATTTGACCACCGAAATTGACAATCGTCACTGCTTTTGGGATTTTCGAACACTGAACCAAAATCATTCCTTAAAGGCCGAGTTGGAAACCTTGTTGGCTTGACAACACATAAAACATCCAAGACAACATTTAAAACAACAAGTCAGATGAAAGTTTGCAAGATTAATTGCAGAAATCTGAAGCTATTTGAATAGAAAAGTGAATGAAAACTGCATTTGTGGAACTTCATGCAAAACTGCTGACTAAAAGTTGACCCCTTTTTTGTGTTTCCTCAGTGGTATAACTGGTATAGTTGGACATCGATCTGTCAAAATTAAATTTTCGTGATTTGACACTGGGCCAATGTCGGAAACTTATGCAATCGTTTCTTTCGTAAATATCTTGTAATTCAAAGTCAATCCAAGTAACCCAGCAATTCTTTCAGCTATGGGGACTTTCCCTAATCCCTACACACAAACATTGTGGTGGCTTACTTGAGCGAGTTTTCATTCTCAGGAAATTCGTGAAAAGTCAGTGTTAACGTTTGTGAAATTGGCCCTTACGAAAGAAAACCATATACATATTTGGTTGCATGCTCAGTGCACGCTGTTTGAAAACTACCCAAATTTGAGTAAAACTGAAATTTTCAAAACTGAATTGATCAAAAAATGGGTTAACTATGTTGGGAGTGACAGGTTAACAATTGAACAACGTCGGTCGGATCCATGCCAATGTTGCTCATGTGTCAGCTTGTCACTCCCAACATAGTTTACCCATATTTGAGTAGGTTCAGTTGTGATCGATCTGGGAGGATTCTACCAAAATTTGATTAGTTTTGAAATAACGTGTAAGTATTGACGTTGACGGTGGCTTTTTAACTCTTTAATCCAGGCCAGTGACAAGGCCTATATCAACAGCAGCGCTGTCACGGTATAACATGTTGCCTACGCGTCTGCCACTGGGCTGCTTTAATCCTATAGAGATTGCTAAAGTATGATTGAGTCAGTGATTTGTTTTCATCGGGAAAATTTTCCGCTATGAAATTTTTTTTTTCCCGATGAAAACATTTTGCGTATACGCCTACGTGACGTAGTGTGCGTACGATAAACGTCAGCAATCTCTTTGGTAAAATCCCGAAGTCTAGCGGATTTTGTCTTATCTCTCCACTCCACCATGGTAGCAGCGAGCCACCGTCTCTTCATGCAAAGATTAAGGTGTTTCGCTGTGAGATCATTATTCTCGTAACCACTTCGAAACTTTAAGTGAACAAATATCAGCTTCTACGATACCTACCATAATGAAACTGTTACTCCACGTTTGCTGTACTGCAGCATAAATGAAGTAGCAATTTCAGGTGAAATTGGGCATTCATTTCCGAGATGTGTGTAATTGAAAATTCGAAGTGGATGTGAATGTATAGCCTACGTAGTGGCCATTTATGGACTCTAAAAAAAATCACCTTAACAGGATCGTATGAGATTTTTCACTGGAGTGAAAGGGTAAGGTAATGTCTAACATGTTTCTCGCACAGACTGACGTTTGCTTATACGATTTTACCATAAGAGTAAAGAGTTACCGAGTGACCGAAAAGGCTAGTTGTCAAGGTAATGCGGCCATTTGTTTTTAGACTACACACTTAGAAATTTTTACAGAAATCTGCAAAATTTTACCGAAATCTCAACAGCTGAACGTTCGATAAACAGTTTCGCAGATTTCCTGTAATTTTTCACAAATATCTGTGAATTTTTCACAATATCAAGAGATTTATGTCTGTTTTACGTATTAATTCCAAGAAGAAGAAGTTCCACTACAGCTATCAAATGAACAAGGCTTGAAAGAATCGCCAGCAAATATACTTCAATTTATCAATGCACACTATGTTTTTTTTTCAGTATTCAGCTCTTTTTTATACTGGCGGTAGAACTTCGACAGCTTTTTAAGATTTTCAATACTTATATATAAATATAAACCAGGACACTTGTTGTAAAATATTGCTGTTTTAAACTCTATGCATCAAACTCCTAATTTGTGCGGTCGTATTTTTCCTCCTACGTTATGAAATGAATTCAAAGTTTGATGTAATTGGTTCCAACAAAAAAAAATTATGGAAAAAATGGTGCATACATTTGTTATCTAAGTTTATCATTGAGAAAGCAAATGGTAAAAATTACCCACGCAAATTTAAAGAAATATCCAAGTATTCGCACAGCTTGCCTTTCAGGTATATTTTTCTTGTTTCATAATTCCATCAGGTGCGTGTGGATATGGATTCTGATACGAGCGTGTTCCACAGTTGAGAATAGTTTGTGGATCTAATGCAAACATAGTTGGCAAAACCCAACTCCATCTTGACTTCGGTACTGTCGCTCAATCCACATTAAGTTTATCAAGGAATCATCTGTGGTAAATAATGAAGAGATCAGATATATTAAAAATGCAATTAATTCGCTACGGTCAACAAAAGTTACATTTAATGGCAAGCAGTTCACTATTAGACATACTTTTATGATCACTATGGTTGATGGAAAAGTGTGTAATGCAGCAGCTGAAACACCAACGATGAAATGTTATGTATGTGGCGCAACTTCAGAGGAATTCAATAATCTTGGTGTTAAAAAGGAAATTAACACAGATTTTCTTAAATTCGGATTTTCCATTTTTCATGCAAATTCGTATTTTCGAGACAATTTTACATCTTTCTTACAAGTTGCCGATCTAAAAATGGTTAGCTGGCAAAGAAAAGCAAATCGCCAAAGAAAGAAAAGATCACATTTAAAAAAAACTTCAGAAAGAAATTGGGACTACTTGTGGATTTTCCAAAACCAGCCTTTGAAAATTCGGATGACTACACTAGTCTAAGATTCTTTGTTGATCCGGCAACCGCTGCTCAAATAACAGGTGTTGATTTTAATTTGATATACCAGCCTAAAGTTATATTGGAGACACTAGCTAGTGGTTTTAAAATTGACACGGAAAAGTTTGAAACATTTACTCAAGAAACGGCGGCGATATACGTTCGACTGTATTCATGGTATCCGATGACTCCAATTCTGCATTAAATTTTAATCCACAGTTATAGAACATGCACTGCTACCAATAGGGCAGTTTTCATAAGAAGCTATACAACATGGATGTACTGAATAGACTGCTGCTTAGTTCTGATCTTGAAATCACAGGTAAACAACGTGAAAGTAAATAAATAAAAAAAAGTCAAGGGTTTTGACGACAGAAACATTGCAAATGCTACTCTCAGAGGACTTCCTGCAAGAAAGCGAATATCGGCTGGAAGAAACATATGAAACAGATGTTTCTAATGAACAAGAAAATGTCTTCTCAAATTCGGAATGAGTTTTTTTTTCGCTTAATTTCATTTGTTTTTTTACTTGTTGTTTTGTTTTTGTTTTTGAATTGTTAAATATGGTGTTGCTGTGTAATACTCGGGGTAATATAATTATTTTCTTAAGGTGAAAGTTGATGGAATCCACAATCCTGAGATCTGTACCGCCAAAAATTCAAAGTGGCAAGGCAAAATAAACCAAATAGCGGCCATTTTTGGATTCCATCGACTTTCACCTTAAATCTAAATCTAAATCTAAATCTAAATATAAATATCTTGTTCTCTTTTAGCTGAACTTATTTTACAATGACTGATTGTAAAACTTAAAAAACTTAAACTCAAAAAAATAACATCATAGGTGGAGTTTCATGTAAATTAACCAACTTTTATGTAATTTTGGTTTGTTATATTCAATTAAGCTAATATTGTTATGCAGAACCAAACTATGCTGAATTTTGCGTGTACGAAAAATAATTTAATATAAGAATCTTGATATATTTCGAATATCAAAAACGCTATTATTTTAAACATTTATAACCATATCGCCAATTTCTTCAGGAGTTTCAAGAAGTTTGGATTTTTTTCACGCAAAATCCATCATATTCTGTGCCAAAATTTCAGCTTAATTGATTATAACAGAACAAAGTTACAACATGTCAAATTCGGCAAGTTTGTAAACAAAGTTCGGCCTTTCGTGCTTTTTTATTGACCGCAAGTGTGTGTGTATTTTTATATTTTTTATTTAAGTACTATTATTTTCCAACATTTCATCTTTTGACGACAACTAAATCCGAACAATACTTAACGACTAACAAGTTTTCATTATAACATGACCCTCCCCCCCCCCCCCACCAAAACATGACTCCACCCTTTTTTTATCAATTTTTTTTATTATCCTTGAATAATAAGATGTATGTGACCAGTTAGAGTGGTTAAATATTTTTGGCCAGCTAGAATTAATAAATACCCCATTGTGCCATGTTAGAAATATTTTATTAGAATTGACTACCCCCTTGATTTCCTTTCTCAATTGGGTTCTTTAAGGGTATTGAGGTAAATGCATATTCGTAATCTTCATTAAAAATTGAACCCAAACCCAAAATTTCATCAATGTTGGTACACTGGAACTATTTTAAATAAGTACGATTACATTTACAAAAATCACCTTATTAGAGCCCCTCGGTGTCACTTTGTATGGGAGCGAGCTGTCAGTTTGTCAGTTTAGTGCCAAATAGTAAAGTTATTATTTTGCTTTAAATCTTGATTTAAAAATCGAGATGAAAGCGTGTGGGCTCGAAAAAAATATCGCTTTACTCAGAAAACGAAGCTCTTTCAGATGATATATAATAACCGATATATTTTTCAAAATTAAAGAACCCAATTTACAGCTGGTATAATCAGTTTGACAGATCGATGTCCTACTATACCACTTGAAATCACTGAAATGGGGTCGACTTTTTATGATCTAGTTCCACATATGTTATGTGCTTCTACCGAGGCTTCGAAGAATGATACGGTTATGAATTGTTTCGTGTTGTGTTTATGTTTGCCAGCTGCGGATGTTGCTTCTTCTTATTTGTGAAATATCGATGCATGCTAAGATTTCTGTGAATCAGCAATACTTCTCTTTCCGAGGTAACTTCTACAAGCAGACGAAAGGAGCCCCAATGAGAAATCCACTATCCGCCTTCCTGTGTGAGCTTTTCATGGTTAACTTGGGAGACAATCTTGAAGGAGAAAGGACAATTACCAAACCATTGTATTGGTGGAGGTTTGTCGACAATGTATTCAGCGTAGTTAAACGGAATTTATTATAGTAGTTATACGGGAGAAATTATGTTCTAGTTTCAAATTATTTTTTCAGTCGGTACTTTTTCTTCGACTCCGACTCCCTATGCTCAAAAATGTGTCCAACTCCGACTACACGACTCTGACTCCGACTCCAACGCCACGACTCCAACCCCACGACTCCAACTTCATGACTCCGACTCCACGACTCCGACTTCATGAGTCACGACCTCATGACTTCGACTCCACGACTCCGACTTCATGACTTCGACTCCAAGACTCCGATTCCACGACTTGAATTTCGACTTCACATCAGGGCGCTTTGTATTTTTATGATAGATTTAGATTCAAATTTATTTTTCTTGTTCCATAATATTCCGTCTGTTAAGCTAATACTCTAAGCTCCGTCTAGTAAAATTCTCCACTAACTAGCAAACTTCAACCTTAGCGACGATATATCTTGGAATTGTTTTTAAATTGAACTGGATGTCATAGATAAATAGATGTTAGATCTGAACATAGTTAAAATACCCATCTTCATTATTTCTCTGGTTACTTTCGTCATTCGAGGTAGTAACGACAACCGTGGCAATCGGTTGGCTAATGGGTTTGTTAATTGTTGGAGCATGGAACATTGCATAGCTACAGATCACTTGAACTAAAAGAAATGTCAATCTCTTTTCGCAATACCGTGGACCCCACTAATCTGAATGAAACTTCATGCATATTAACGGGGTTCATTTTTAGTCTGCACTTTCATATTTAGAAAAGGATGTTTCTAATAGTCTCATTTGCCATTTTGTTTTGATTCTGGCTTCCGTTTCGCAATGTTCCATTTCGCTTTCCTCCATGCCATATACTGTATGACGTTTAAGCAATTTTTAGATTGCACGGCTTGCAGATTAGCGGGGTTCAAATTAAAAAGTGTCCAGATTAAAAACGGTCACATTACTGGGTGTCCACGTTAGTTGATGAACTTATGTTTTCTTTTCTAAACTACTAGCGAGTAGTAATACAATGCCTCAAATCTATCAGGATTCCATTTCTACCTTGGTAAACTTTCCATTCCTTTCGAATGCAAAGAATAGATCTGTCAGAAAATTTAAAACCATCGTCATTTATTATGCATTTTCTTATACTGTCCCCATTCCTGCCTACACGCCATAGTCATCGAAATTTTATGCAACCTTGAGCTGTTTGCGGTATGGCTTCGACTGCAGAAAACAAAACCTGCCACCAAACGACATCACAAATAAACGTAACACTCTTCGAAAACCTACCAAATATTGCGCGACGAGCGAGGATTTTGTGCCCCGCACGAGCATTATAAACTGATGATTCTCCCGGCGTTTTCGGCAAAATTAATTTTAGAAAAATACGAAAAAAACGTTGACTCCGACACCGACAACGACGGCCGGTGGCGACGTCGACGACTTAGACAACGGAGACGATTCAAAGCCAAAGAAATATATTCTCCACCTATGTGCGCCATATATCATCGTGAATTATTATTAGCCGCCGTTTGTCGGTGTGTGGGAAGGAATTTTCATGTGTACACGAAAATGACGATCAGAATTGACTGATTTTACGAGCTGTAGCAGATTTGAGATCTTGAATTTGTACGACGAGGTCGTACATTCAATTACCTTTGAACCTAAATGTTATATACTAATGATATGAGAATATGGCTGTTGGAAATGTTTTAAAATGTTAAAATCATGCTGTTCGCGTTCACGACACGTTCATTCCGTACGCAAAGTGACAAAAAAACATCGTCCTACGATGAGTCACGTCATGCGTTATTTCATTCCTTGTCGGGCGACCAGTGAAATTCCACCACCGAAACATATCGTCTCCATTACCGAATAACAGAATGTTGGTGATGTTTCCGAGACATGGCATAAACAAGTGGGCCTTCCAGTAGCACCGTGGCCATTCAGAGTGATGCATTTTCGAACCACTACTGTTCTTTCATAAAGGCCAATATCGTAAACGTAAGCAATGCAATGACAATTAATTTCTCGATAATGAATACTCACCCAAGTAAACCACCTAGATGAATACGTGGAGGAAGAGTTCCCTCCAATCCGAAATTTGAATTACGAAAAATTTACAAAATAATCCATTGTTTACGTTTGCGACATTCGCCCTTATGAACGCTCAGTGTCGAAATGGTTTTTGCCGACTGGCATTAACTTTTCGATCTCCATGTTCAACAATGTTACCTCTGGCTGTTTCACATTATGGTGGAGCAATGGTGGCGTTTTTGAAATTAATAGAATTTAGCACCACATGAGAACGTTAGATGTATCAGATGTCACAGGCTGTCGGTAATACTTAATAGCAAGCAATGTGGCAGCTAGTGCTATTTACGACACAAAAATTGGGTGCATACGAGGGTACATATTCCGGAATAAATTAATGAAAGAGAATTCTAAGTACCGCACAGATGACCCATAGATAAAAAGGGATGTTAAGTATTTTTATTCAGGACCAGGATTGGAAATTCTCATTATAGCTAAAATGCTACTTTTCGAAATTATGAAACTTCTTCATTCAATGTGCAGGATGACAGGTTCCACACGTGCGTAGGATATCGCACCCATTCAAACACACATGGGCCGGGACGAACGGCTTTAATTCCCTTCCGAAGGAAGACGTGACCAGAGATTTTTATGCCTCAGAAAAATCCCACCGACCTCGGCTGGGATTGAAACCAGACCCATTAGGATGAGAAAACAATCACGCTTACCACTACACCACCGGCACCGGCAAATTATGAAACTATGAGATTTTATAGTAATAATTGTTATATGTAAGATGTAAGAAGAGGAGGTGATGTTTGTGGTGACAGGTTATAGTCAATTTTGCTTTCAGAGGATCAAAATCTAAGACAAGACAAGACAAGTCTAGCTTCTTTTTATTCTTCTTTGCAGAATCTTCAGTCGCTCCTGCAGTTCCTGTTGAACATTGTTCGTGCTTAATCAATACAAACAGTTCTAACAGTAATTTTGTACACACATAAAACAAAAAAACAATCTTAAACTTTAAAATCAAACAATTAGTGACTGGATCAAAAATTGGATTGAAATCCATACCCCAGTTGTTTCCCCCTAAGTCGAAATAAGCTATTTTAGATGTAATGAGTAATCACGACTTCTTGTTATACACACTTAGAAAAAATCATGTAAATTTAGGTGCTCTAAGACTGACTTATACGAGCGTAAATTTTGACATAACATTGAGTCATAACAGACGCGAAACTCAACTCAATCAAACGTATTTTTCGTCGAGTAACGAACTTTTCAGTCTCGGAGCACTTAATTTTACATGAACTATTTGTTAACGTCTGATCCTTTATGTCAGAGATGGATTCCGTCACGTGTAAAATTAGTTATTTCTAAGTGTGTAGCTAATCGCTAATTGTGACCCTCGGAAGGTAAAATTGACAGACTTTATGCGCCAAACACAAACTTTACCGCCTCTTCTATCATGTTGCATATAGAAATTATTATTATGCCTCATAGTTTCATTATTTCGAAATGTAGCATTTTAGCGAAGACAACAAATCAAGAAGACTGGCAACTCTTCCATTTTCTCATACCAACGCTCTGAGACAGGTACAATCGCGTCATCTTCTGCTCAAAGGTAAGTGCTTCGAACGAATTTGATAACAAAGATTACATCCTCAGAAGAAAGGTTTGTGTATTTGCTCATTGTTCTATGCTTCCACCTTCACTCAAGCGCAGCGCTATTGTATCTGTCGCTTGGATTCTGGCAAAGTTGCCAGTCTTCTTGATATGATGTCTTCGATTTTAGCTTTAGCCTGTTTTGTAAACAAGTATTTATTAACTTTTGAATGTATAATAACTACTGCTACAAGCTAGCAGCTATTAGACACTATGGCGGATTTTGATTTGGAACTTCTTGATTTTTAACTATTTCAAAGATTCTAGCAAATAATCACTTAAAGTAAAATAGATACCCTATGGCAATCATATTGCCATAGAGCATTGAATAAATGTCGATATGGCATGATGGTAATTGAAACGTTGAATTTGCATTTTTTTTAAATTTTTTAAGTTAATTTTTAATTAAGGCTTTGAAAAACTATCATAAAAAGTTGTATCGAAATTCTCTCTAAAACATGCGTGAAATTGTTGCTAGAAGCGTAATTTAATAGATCGTATTCATGGATGGAATTCTTGACCTTTCCGACAGCATTCATTGCGTATGTGCTCCTTCAAGATCCAAAACACAGAAAACAATGCTGCCTGCTAAACCAGCAAACAAATCTTGAGCTGTTGGCAAAGGATATGTGTTTGGCATAATTTCTTTATTGATTGATACCTTACAATCGATCACTAAACATATATCATTACAGTTTTCTCGTGTAGTGTGGTTCTGTGGAACCTGGAAATGTCCCGAGGTCAAAATCTTCCTGCTCAAACGCAAACGGTTCGGATTCATTTATCCATCGAAAACCCTTTCCAATTTTCACGCTTTGAAATTCAATACACGGCACGGCACGTTTGCGTTTGAGCGGGAAAACTCTACACGCCTACTGAATAACTTTTCCCACGATAGTGCACACCAAATTTTGAATCTGGAAGGCAAAACGAATTGCTGAACCGAGTCCAGAAAAAATTAAGATTTACTATGAATCCAGCAAACATGTTTGTTTACTGGATGATCAGTAAAATGCGAGAACTGTCAAATAGATTGCAATTTCGTAAGTGGATTCATTATCGCAAGTTGCTTTATTTTGATTGTTTTATACTAGTTTTCAATGTGTTTTGCTATTTAATGTGATTTTATATCATTATTAAAGGTAAATTTGTATACAAATATCCGTTATAACAGTGCATCTGTAATGTGACTTCCTTTTTATTTATTTGCAGGAGGAAGTGGATAATGGTCGGCGTTTACATTCATCGTTTTTTAAAGTATTTCTTCATTTTCGCTGAATTTATCGCTACATTATTTGAATTACAGTTATGATGCTAAAGTGTGAAATAAATTAAGTTTGAATTACATAAAATCTTTGTTTTTTTCCAAATTATACTTTACTAATTTTGCTGATCATACAGCAAAATAAATTCCTCTTCTGTATTACTGAACAACCCGCAAATTTTGCTGGTTCTACAGTAAAGTGCTGTCATTTTTATGGCAGATTATTTTGCTGGTTATCCAGCAATATTTTTTGCTGGAAGGATTGCTGGATTTCCAGCTCGGCAAAATCCAGCGAAGTTTTGCTGGTTTCCAGCGAAATAAAAATAGTGTGTGACCTTCTATATCACCAGGATCGCAAAATATTTCATGTTGGATCGTTTACAAATGGTGCGCTATTCTCAACCTATCAGTAAAGAAGTTGGCGAAAATGGAGGAAGTAAGTATCGGAGCAGTCCAAACCGCCATCTGGAGATCAAACTTTCGTCAATAAGAAAAGGGCCTCTGTTCGACATTTGGCCAAAAAAACTGAGAACATCAAAGAATAACGTCCAATGTGCCAAAAAGCAGAAGAAGCCGAAACGAAGTCAGAATCGTCAGAAACATGCCGCATGTAGCCTGCTGTGTTGAAAATCGACGTGTTCATAGACGATGAAACAGGGGAAATGGCTCTAATGTTGGCCTATGGATCTAAGATTGGGCCCATCTTTAAAAATCTGCTATTTATCAATTTTATCTTGATGAACGCGTCATTGGGACGGTACTAATAGATATTTTTGGTCGCTATTGAAAATTTAGTCCATTACTGTATTTATGTATGGGCCCAAATTGGGGACATTTAGGCCGACATTTCATCCATTTCCCCTATACGGCATATTTGACTATACAAGACGCTTCCGGGATACCAACACTACCCAGTCCGTGATGGTCAGGAAGTTGACGATGCCGATAAGTAAATTTTTACAGAAACTTTGGTAAGAAGTCCATGGTTTGACAAGCGATATGCGAGTATGGCAAGTTGTCAAAGCCATTTGTGACGAAGGAGAAGATTAACACTGAAATTTACGTTCGTAATTGTTTGTATCGGTGTCTGCGGCCCATGATCCGTCAACATGATGGTCCACACGCTATTGCAAAACTACATGATTTTGGGTAGAATCCACCCACATCGGTCAAAACTGAACCTAGCCAAAAATGGGTAAACTATGTTGAGAGTGACAAGTTGACAAATGGACAACATCAACACGTGAATCTGATCGACTTTGCTCATTTATCAACTTGTCACTCCCAACATAGTTTACTCATTTTTGGGTAGGTTCAGTTTTGACCGATCTGGGTGGATTCTACCCAAATTTATGTAGTTTTGAAATAGCGTGCACTGCCGTGCAGTACTATTTTAGTCCGATTTGGTGTCAATGCACTACTCGAAAGACACTGTAGCCTGGTACAAAGCAAACAAAGTGCAATAATTGCCAAAAGAGATAAATCCTCCGAATTGTCCGGAGGTCCGGTCAATCGGACCTTTTTGGCCCCAAAGGATATCTACGGAAACACTTTAAGGCAGCGAATTCAATGGAAGAATTTGGGAAAGAATGTGAATCTGTGCTTAAGCTCATGGGCAGCGTCACATCAAAAGTTCGCTCCTTGTCATACGATTAAAGGAACTACGGATTATTTTCATCCAATTGAAAGAGAATTCTATAGAGAACATATATATGAAATAAAAATGTGTTTTCATTAACATAACGTGGTTTTACCCCAATTGTGTTTATACTTTCTGGGACACTCTATATGTACCAAAAATTAAATTCAAGAGCAAATTTTCATTACGTCGAAAGTAACAAAGGTAAACAAAGCCGAGCTATCAGTGTCAATCGATGTTTTGCTATTACATTATATACTGTCCGAATATAGGATCACATCCCATTTATAAATTTATATACCAGTAAAATTGTTTTTTGACGTAATCACCTATAACCAGTTGGTTACAATCCGTGGATTTTCGTCTGGATGAGTTGTTGTTGTTTGGAAAATTCACGTATTTTAATATCAAAGACAAAAGGCAACACACAGCAGCGAGCGGGTTAGTACCTCTGCAAAAACATTCGAACGATACTAAAGGGAGGCCATAAGCTAAACATGGAGAATGATCGGCAAAAGGCATGCGAGTGGCCATCTTCCAAAACAAAAACCTTATGATAAGGAGAAGTAATCAGGCGTCCGTGTAGACCGGTATCGTAAAGTGCAGTGCCATTTAGTGTACCCCCCCCCCCCCTCCGTTCAGGACCTCGTACTGTAAATAAAACGGTCTCACAATGCTCGGCTCTGAAGTTAAGATGGCTTCGGAGCCTAATCGCAAATGATCCCCGATCGTCCGTCAGGGACGATTCCCTCAGGTCGGTGGCCTTAACTGCCAAGGAGGGTCCCGCTCGGCTCGACCAAGGTGGCCATGCCACGGCCAGACGATGCCGTCAACGACGGAAGACGCCTGCCAGCCAAACGAGCCAGCAACGCCGGCTTAGCGCCGCAAGTTTCCGGCCACACGGTAGTGCAGGAGCAGCCGTGTGGTTCAACGCCAGAGTCGCGACTCCGTATGAGATCCCGCTGCAGCAGTGAGTACAGTACTAAATTTTCTAAACCCTCGCATACACGCCACATATTTGTGAAAACCCACACCCACACGCCACAGAATATGGCAATAAAGAGCAGTGAATATTCCTGTGTTTTCATAGTTTGTCCGCGTAGCCCCTCCGAATACCCAGTAACATGCCGGCCCTGCAACACAGTTCAGGGGTCTCATGCTACTGAGTTAGTTACCCGGGAGTGTTTGGTCATGCCATAGTCACACACCTTCCGATAGAAATATATTTCTATGTTACTTAAGTCACCCAATTTCTATGGAGATGCCGTTTGTCCTAAGTAACAGCGCAGTGAAACCCGTGAAAAGTGTACGTTCGTCGTTGCGCTTTCTCATTATTAAGGCGAATAAATCGAACTGTTTGTAGCTAAGATAATTTCGGTAGTCCTAAAATGATGAAGACGTGATTGATAACTCTCCCGAATATTCTGGTAAATACACATTGACTTAAGCAACATTAGGGGCCACCAAACGACGTATAATAACTTTTGACTCAAAAACCAGTATTTTTTAGCATGAAAGCTAGCGATCTACTTTGAATGATTAAAACCCTGCTTAATATGCTAAACATTGCTATCACTATGAGATTATTTGGATTATTTGGAAATAGGAATAACTTTTCGGTCTCCAAAACAAAACTTTATTTGTCTCTGATCGGTGCGAATGTTACTTTCGACGTAAAGAAAATTTGCTCTTGAATTTTTCATTGGGATGTGTTTAAATTACCAAAAAAAAAAATATGATTTTTCTAGAATAACCTTACATTTTGATGCCATTCATGCAAAAAAATTTGATAAAAATTGCTTAGGTACTTCTTCTGCTCGCAGCGGGTCGTCGTTATTATTTTCGTTAGCAGTATAGCAGGTTTCAGTTTTCTGGAGTAGTCCATTTTAAATCACTTAAAAAAATATTGTGTTGTAATGCTTCTGACTTTCTTCACCTTCATGTTTTCAGCAGCATTGATTGTGAATAAAATTAATTTTTAATGAGGAGCGTGCAAAGATACAATTATGTTCTTCTTTCCTTTATTTAACGTCGGTCTCTGTTCCGCAATCTAGTGCCAATCACCGACGGACATCGATTACCATCCATTGACGGCAATCGAATGTGCAGGAAGGCAGCTTCCACACCTGCGTAGGATAACGCACCCATTCAACACACATGGGCCGGGACCAACGGCTTTACTTCCCTTCCGAAGGAAGACTTATACATATACAATTATGTGATTTATTAAAAGGTGGTCGAGTTGATTACATTACTAATGATGTCCAGAATTCGATCTGACAAATGCTGGAAAACTCTTCAATAACAAGTCATTCAGACTTATTCACAGTTTGCTGGCGCTGTCTACTCTAGGAACTACACTTTTCAATGCTGGTTTCAATTTGTAGAGATAACCATATAACCAATGTTTCGCCCAGGGATGACGTTGCAACGCGTTGTGTTTGGAGGATCAGGTGTCCTGACGACCAACCTACGAAATGTAAGCTACGGCTTACCTGCCAGCCTATAGCTGGCCCGATTTTACCCCGGCGGGGCGGCCTCGAGCAAGGGTACTTCCCCCAAAGACGTTCGGATTTGGGTGGGACAAAACAACAAAAGGGAATGCAATTTTAGACGTCTATTCGCTACTTATCTTCTCCACCTCGCTGTTGCTGCTGCTGTTCGGTGGGGCCCTTCGACGGTATGGCGGCGGTTCTGCTGCTACAAAGCACGTTCACGTTGGCACGGACTGTGCCAACGTACCCTCTTCTTCTTCACTTTTGGCTGCTTAGCAGCCGTCCTTTACTTTTAGCGGGGGGGATGAGCTAGGCTCCTTTTTCGGAACCCCCCCCGGCGACGATGGTGACGAATCACTGAACCGATCTACTCCACGCAGACGGTCCTGATAGCCACCGCAGTGGACTATCCAGGGGAACGCTCCTTCGGTTCCACCTGCCTCGCTCTCCTTGACTATTAGCAACAGAGGGGAGTCTGGCTCGTTCGGCTTACCCTTTGTTGCGAGAACGGCGAGCGTATTCCGGATCCTTGTCGTTTAGCCGGGGAAGCGAAAAGATCCTTAATGATTAGCTTCCCAGCAAAGGCGATCCTACACTCTACTGTTCCTCGTTCCGATACCACGGCCGGCACTTTTCGGGGGAACTCCACTTGTTTCACTCCCGACGGTGCTGGGAATACATCGACCAGCTGACGCGCGCCACGGTTAACGGCACAAATTTCCTTTTTCGCGGAAAATCACCGGACGGGGCAAAAAACGCGTCGTGTTCCTTACGTGGTTCGAACTGTTCTTTTTTTTTTTTTTTTTTTTTTAACAACATAAAAAACCGATTAAAATCTACAAAGAAAATAACAAATTAAAATATTTACATATCAGGCAGTGGTGAGTATGTTGCCGAGCGTGTGACCAAAACAAAAACAAATTATAACAGACAAGACACACGCTCATGGCAAACACGGCAAAAGGGTGGTTTATAATTGTCACCCTGGACGAGGGTTACAGAAAGAACACAGTTCTTTCTTTGTTTTCGTACAATTAGGCCGGAACAAATATCAAGTTTTTATTGACACCCCCCCCCCCCCCTTCAAAATTTTGGAATATCACCAAGGGGGAAATAAAATAAAACATTCAGTTTATATTAATTTTTCGCAAATTCATGTGGGTATGGATCGCTTTGTTAGATTTTATTATGTTGTTGTTGTTGTTGTTGTTCTTGTTGTTGTTGTTGTTGTTCACATAAATTGGTACTTGACCAGTACGGCATGACAGGTCCTTGAAATCGGATCAGCCGGTTTCAGTTGTTGAAAACGGATTTTATCGAACATCATTCCTAATCTTGTTTGGCAACCCATACAAGGTAAGCCACCTTCAATATGATCAATACTTCTTGTTCGTTGCGCACATCTTCGTCTTGTCGCAGTCGGATCACTACAAAGAACCATTTTCAGTGGGTCGTTATCCGACATTATTACGATGTGCCCAGCCCACTGTAGTCGCCAGATTTTTGCATTCGATCTACATTTCTTAACTTACAAACCTTCTGCAATGATACTTAATGATTCACTTCTTTTCTACAGTGATTCAACAATTTCCGAGCTAAATCCAGTTTTTTCAAAATTTTTAGAAGTGAGACCAAATCAGAAACGATTCAGGAAATTCCTAACTGAAGTGACACTTTTCAAAGCAGATTCAAAACTGAGCCTGAAATTTTTTGAAGTGAGTTCAAACTTTCGAATAAGTCATCAATATTTTTCTAACTGAGTGCAAACTTTTCTGTTATGTTATTCAATCCTTTTTAAAGTTGTCAAAACTTTCCTGAAATGATTCAACATATTCCAAATCCAATCTTTAAAGAATTGGTTTCGCATTTTCTGAAGTGAGGCAACATTAGCTGATTAATCCTTTTCCTAAATGAATTGAAGGTTTCCTGCATTGATTCAACTTTTTCCGAACTGAAACCAAACTAGTCAGAACGGGTTTGATATTTTCCTAAGTGAGCTCCACATTTTTGTTAACTGCTTTGGCATTTGGCAAGGACACAATCTTGCTTAGTGAAAGTGTAGAAAGTTTTCCGAAGTGAACCGACAATTTTTTGGGCTTGAATTTTCCAAATGGTGTCCAACCTTTTCTGAAGTGGTTCAAAACCTTCCTTTTGTGAGATTCACATCCTTTGAAAATTAGGCTGCGATTTTAAAGAATGGACCTTCGTGTGTTCATACCTGATGGTAGATGTTTTTTAAAGCAAGCACAATTGTTGAGAAAACTGGGTTTACATCCACAAAAGTACGTATTTATTTTTATAGAAATTTGGGTTTCTTGATCAGCCAACTTGGATTTGGCTCCGTCCTTTAAAAAAACAGGCTTGGATGTTATGGAATAGACCTTTGTGAGTTCATACGTGATGGTAGCTTTTTTTGAAGCCAGGTTGGATTTCGGTTAAATCTTTTGAAATTTCTGCTGGAATTTTATAGAATGGAACTTGCTGAATGCCGCAAGGACGAACCTGCTTAATATTCACAAAAGAAAGTATTTTCATAGAAAATTATTTTTCTGTTTTTCCGAACTGAATTTTGGCTTCTATCTTTGAAAAATAGGCTTGTATTTTAATAGAAGTTGCTGAATCCATACGTGAGGGTTGAATTTTTTCAATTTTTGAGAATACCGAGTTTAATTTACAAAAGTACGTATTTTCATAAAAACTTTGATTTTCTGTTCTGCCAAGATGGATTTTGGCTCCTTCTTTGAATATTACGCTGGGATTTTGTTGAATAGACCTTCCTGATTTTTTGAAGCAGGAACAATTGTTGAGAAAACTGAGTTATATTTGGATAGGGAGGAAGTATCGAAAACAGAACGTTTTTTTCATAAGAACTGTTACGTTTGTGGTATTCCGCTTGATGGTTTATCCGAAATTTATCAATTGCTTTGATCCTATTCATCTACATCACGGCTTCAAAGAAGTATAAGGTTAAGGTGCGAGCATCGAGTGACAAAAGAAAAACTTGTGATTTGTTCCGGCCTTAATATCACACCAACTGCACTATAAAGCTTCTATTGCCTCCGATGGGCATCCTGCCGAATAAACCCACCGTAAATAAGACGTCATCATATAGTTGATTCACTCCACTGTCACCGTCTTAGTTTTCCAGCTGTCTAATCCTTTAATCTGATTGCTACAAACTATTTACTTGCTTTTGCATTTCAACAAGCGCCAGCATCTTGTCTCCCACACCTTGCTTGCAGTGCTATATCGGGTGGAACGGTTGATTTATGCATCCTGTCTGCTAGTGTTAGACGCTACTCTCAGAGCTTATTATTTTTTCACGGTCATTAACGAATTTCTTAACACAGCTTATAACATCAACTACGGTGTCGGCGGCAGCGGCAGCGGCAGCGGCGGTAGCAGCGGCGGTAGCAGTGGCCGCACCGGAAATTGGCGATCGTGGCCGTTTCATTTTCGAACGATGTCCGATCCATGGAGTGCCTGGTGGTTTTAATCTGGTCGGCCACTCGATCAGTTGTTTGTGCGTTCAATTGGATAATAATTCTCCATCACACCCGCACTCCGTGCTATGTAGGTAGGTATGTAGATTTTGCTGATTTTCCAACGTCAGAATACCAACGATAGTGCAAGAGAGAAAAAAGAGTGAAAGAAAGCCATTTGTTTTCGTTTTGGGCGTGCGAGCTATTTCTAGGCAACTCAATATCAGCTTGGGAGCTATTCTTAGCAAAACACTTTTTCGGTTCAACTTGCGCAGTGGTTGTGAAATTGTCAGTTCTTAGTTAGCGAGCGAGATTGAAATCCCGCAGCCGTCACCAGTCGGTCTTTTCATTCATGATACTTTTTTCTAGAACGGCAAAACTTTGACGATGAAGCTTTGGTTTGCAGAAATGATGCTCGGACACTGTTTGAACTATCGGTTTACCATTTAAAAATGTAGTTCTACTTGAGTGGTAAGTTTATTCCACTAGCATTTAACCGTAATTCATGTTTCAATGTTCGTTGTTAAAACGTCACCAGATTTATGAATGCGTAAAACTCAAAACTCTCCCTTCTCGTATGGGATTTGTAAATTAAAAATAGCACAATGGTTGTCACACATACTAGGAGAATGCTATTTCCGGTGCGTTATTCTTATAATTCGCCTAGCAAAAACTGCTGTCACAAATTTACTGATGACGCACTTGTTTGTATTGAAGACATTTTCAAGGCTTGCGAAGTACGCATATTACCACGCAGGCGGTCATTGAAAATGAGTTCAATATATTTTACACCTTGAAGGTCCATGAAAATTGGTGAGACTACAATTAATTTCCCTCAAGTTTGCATATGTCAGAGAATGGTTATATAAACCGTTGAAAGTGTTTTGCATTAACAGCATCAGATTTCAATGATTTATCAGAATAATAACGTAAAATTAAAATTTGATAGCGAGGTTCAATTTACTGTGATGAACTTAAGAAAAATAAAAAAAGCAGTTTGTTTTCCTACACATCATTTCATATATCAATCAAATTTTAATTAAAGACCAAGTTAAGTTATGATACATTTCATTAAATATTCAAAATATTGTATGCAACCCACACCTTTGTAAGTAACATTTCTTGCAACCCAACTAACAATTTTCACAATGTAAACCCTTTACTCATTTCATTTATACAGCCTCAAGCTGTATTCAAACGTTATACGATATGATGAAACCTTTACTCAACCTCTATACAAGCAAAT
Organism: Ochlerotatus camptorhynchus; assembly: GCF_037179485.1. Lineage (NCBI taxonomy): Eukaryota > Metazoa > Arthropoda > Insecta > Diptera > Culicidae > Ochlerotatus > Ochlerotatus camptorhynchus. Next base: position 8,298,819 of record NW_027040918.1, on the reverse strand, counting down.
CTGGCGAACTTAGTCAGCTACTTATGGCTGTTGGAACGGTCGGGAGAAGCTCTTATTGCATATCCATTAACGCTTCTATACAGCTGTTATCCTGCTGTTTAGTTGTGTGTGAACTTGAAAGGCGCTTATTCAACCTTTTCCCGGTTATCCAATAATCACTACACAGCTTTCTCTTGAAGCCGGGATAAAAACTGTTTACGCTTTTTTATGAAGGAATTTATTGAGTTTATTTTGCTGTGAATCAAATTAATCGAAATTAGTTACAAATAATCACCTAATTATCATTTACCCTGCACCGGAACCTGGAATCGAACTCGAGACGACCTCTTTGGCAAACCTTGACACTACCAACTGTGCTACGCCAACACTTTGAACTTATGTAAACAAATCAACATTCCCTTCTTCAACCAAATTGCTGAGTAGAGGCTTTATAATAGTGCACACGAATCACTTTTCTCGACTAGTTATAAAAGAGCAGAGTAAAAGCTGTAAAACTGCACACGTCTAAAAATAAACCTAGTTGACTGTGAAAATGCTTCCGAAGTTGCTCTAACACAGTTTATAAGCTGAGTACAGGTTGTTTAGTTGTTGAAAAAGCACTTTTGATGTTTATGTTATTCAGCAAGAGTGGTTGGTTGTGTAGAAGCCATCAAATGAGTAATACATTCATTTTGTTAGCTTTGTTTTGCAGCTACAAGTTGAAAGTTGATTAGTGTGTGTATAGAAGTGACATTAGCGTTTATTGGCTGAGGTTTTGCAGTGCGACTGACAAATTGAATAATGGTTGTGAGAAAGTTGAGTTAACGCTCTCCAAAACTATTTTGCTAGCTTTTGCTTGTAGCTGTATCTGCAGCTTCTTTTCAGCTACTTTACAGCACAACGCTGGAAAAGTTGTCTTACAAAGCTGAAAATGTTAGTTGGGATGTTTTTAGTGTACGCGAAGAGGATATTTACATGCATGAATTATTGCATGCATGGATGTTTACTTCACCAATAAAATTCAGATTTTGTTTCTGTGTATATCTTCATATCCTGAGCACCTAGCAAGTTACTATCTTTGGCAAAGTTCTATATGTAACCAAAGCCATCCCGATGATAAGCTGATTAGTTCAGAATTCATATACTACGCGGCGTCAGTGTTCAGGCAAACTTCCTGTATGAGATATATCTTGAGATCCTGACCATCTAGAAACATGCTGTCTTAGGAAATGTTCTTCAGGAAATAAATATGGGTATTTCCGGAACAGAAATAGCGTTTAGATGCCTTGAATAGATATCTGACACCATAATGGAATCCAGGATTGCAACTTTAGGTTGCGAAATAACTTAATGTACCTTACAATATGGGTGCTAATGGAAGGGGGACCACGTGTAAGGATCACAAAACGATGTATGACGTCCTTTTGGAATCCAAGATGGTGACTTCCAGTTTGAAAAATAAAAATCAGTAACCTTAAAACATGAATATTTTCCGAACGAAAAAGTCGTGTAGAGGCCTAGCATAGAATTTTTACGCTATGTTTTTTTTTTTGTTGATTTGTTTTTCGTCGACCTTGTTTTCCGTGCGAGCACCAATGCTACCGACGCCAGGGAGGCAGCTCCCAAACCTGGACCCTACCTATCGATCCATCAACTCATGAACCGGCAACCAACGGTTTTGCTCTTACGCTAGGTTGGAATCCAGGAAATGGCGACTTCCGATTTGTAGAAAACGCATAACACCTCAGAAAATGAGTATTTTCGGAATGCTGGCCACTTCTAGAAGCCATAAATCGATGTCTGATGCGAGGGGGACGACTTTATCTACGTTGCAGGAGAGATTGTGTTTTGCTGTGGCTAGCTGCGTGCACGCTGAATAGATAGAAAGAAGATTAATGACGATTCTGAAGATTTCCTGCAAAAAGATGCAAGTAGATGCAAGTAGATGGGAGAACTGAGAGAAGAGTTTTCGAAGATTGATTCGCTGGTGTGAAATTTTTTGAGCATCTAGTATTGAGATTTAGATGTGTCGCCCCCCTCGGTCTGATGTCATTTTGGAATCCAATAAAGGGTGGTACCATCCTGATTTTGTCGACTTAAACTTAATCGAGCATTACACTGATAGGCAAAATAAAGTGCCCACCTCATAATTTTTTCAGGCCGGCGCCGGTGGTGTAGTGGTAAGCGTGACTGCTTTCTCACACCCCAATGGGTCTGGGTTCAATCCCAGCCGAGGTCGGTGGGATTTTTCTGAGGCTTAAAAATCTCTGGTCACGTCTTCCTTCGGAAGGGAAGTAAAGCCGTTGGTCCCGGCCCATGTGTGTTGAATGGGTGCGATATCCTACGCAGGTGTGGAAGCTGCCTTCCTGCACATTCGATTGCCATCAATGGATTGCAATCGATGTCCGTCGGTGATTGGCACTAGATTGCGAAACAGAGACCGACGTTAAATTAAGGAATTAAGACAATTTTTTCAGTTTCTCTCAATTATTTGGTTCAAATTCTAGTTAACACACTGTAGTCTTTTTGGATATATTTTTTTTTATTCTTTTAATGTTTCGCTTATGGAATAAAATTCTTGAACTATCAATCTCAGCTTGTACACTGGCTTAATAACAGGACACTGTCCATGTTAAGGGTGTCCCACATCAAATTGCATCACGGGAAAAAAAAGCTGTACAAAATTACCCATTGGGTATTTTCTCTTGAAAATTTGGGTAGAAGTAGTTTAGAGTGTATTGTTTATCGCTGTCAGTTTTTCGAATGTTGGAAATTGATTTTGGGCAAGCACCTGGAAAATCCTTAACTCTCTCATCGGGATATCGGAAAACAACTCGAAATCGTGCAGTCAACGGTGAGTCGTGTGATTGAATGTCGCTACAAAACTCTGAGCATGGAACGGAAGGAGAAATGCGGTCAGAATAGATGTTCTATTAGTGATCAGGATCAGAAGCGTGTCGTAAAAGCGTTTAAGCGGAATCCCAATGCTTCGGTCAGGGATGTTGCCAAAAAGTTGAATCTGTCCAAGTCTTTCGTTCAGAGAGCCAAAGACCGGGAGGGACTGCATACGTACCAAGTGCAGAAGGCTCCAAATCGTGACGAACGGCAAAATACGGTAGGAAACTCACGGGCGCGGAAATTGTAGACCCAGATGCTGACGAAGCCTCATCGTCTCATCATGGATTATGAGACTTACGTCAAGGCAGACTTCCGGCCGCTTCCGGGGCTACTGTTCTTCACCGCCCAGCACAAGTTTGATGTTCCGGAGGAAGTAAGGAAGCATAAACTTTCAAAGTTTGCCAAGAAATACGTGATTTGGCAAGCGATCTGCTCATGTGGCTAACGGAGTGTGCCGTTCGTTACTACTGGGACGAGGAGATCTACCTTAAGGAGAGCGTCTGCTTCCTCTGTTGAAGCAACACGAGGGCCCTACGATCTTCTGGCCAGATCTAGCTTCGTGCCACTATTCAAATGTTGTCCTGGAGTGGTACGAAGCCAACGGGGTCACTTTCATACACAAGGACATGAAAATCAAAGCTACTCGCACGCCGAGTTAGCAAAATAGTTAAAAGTAATGAAAGCAACCAAAGGCGTAGCCAGGTATCGTGCAAGGGAGGGGTGAAAAAAATTACTATGAAAATTTGGCCGAATGCCATTTCAGAGCATGCCATTTCACCGAAAGCCTTTGTGTTGCTTAGTTTAGAGGGGCTGTTGACCACCCCCCGCCTGCCCCCTCTGGCTTTGCCTATGAAATCAACAGTCACCAACGTCATAAAAAGTCTTCGGGGAACGGTTTTTTTTAAAGAAATCTGTCTGGAAGCTATTTTAAGGGTTGATCAATTGCACACTATCGAAATTATCGAATTTGAAATTTCAAAAATGCCCTAAAAATAATCTATGCATTTAATATGATAAATAATCAAGGAGAATAGATTTTAGTTCTCGTAGCTACTGGTTTTAATGTCATTAATCGGTCATTGTCATTTTTAGTGGAAATTTATAACGATATTTTCGTTAAACAGTGATCAATTTGCCTCTGTGTTACGGCACTCAATTTTGTTGTATCTTAATTGATTTTAATTAAAAAAATAATTATCTGTATTTAAAGGCACCTAAAACGTAACAATAAATTTTATTTAAAACAAATATGTACACAATAATACAGTAAAAACACGACGGAATGTAATGCGAATTCCAAATCACCAGTTACTTAGATTCAAAATTGTAAAAATGATGTATTGAGCTTTGTACATCAGAACCTACGAGAAAGAAGCACAATTTCCTTGTGCGTCTTATTTTCTTTTTTAATTGATGACGAATTGAAAAACCACTAGCGACTTCAGAGAATCAGACACCCTACATCAGTGTTCGTAAAATATCAAAAAATCATCTCATCAATGCCCAAGATAACGTTTAATGTTCTTAGACAAAAATCAACAAGCAAGCAACTGCATCACCACCAAAAAGTGGTGAGTTTGAGTTTCATTGTAGTGATGTCCGATTACTGCTCGATTAATCGAGCTAGTCGATTATCTGTTAAAACAATCGATTAATGTTCAATCGATTATTCAATGCCTGCCTGTCAAATCTGCTAATCGATTAATTGGCTTCGATTATTTAAATTTTCATTGGATGTGGGAGTTGAATTTATTTTAGTTTATATAGACCACAAAGCCAACAGAGCATCGATTAAACTATGTTCCATTCCAACTTGAAGTTCAGAACGTCTATTCTCTAAAGCAGATCAGACAATGAACCATTTAGTCAGGGCTATTTTTCACGCAGATAGCGCTGTCCTATTGGTTGTAGGGGAAACCCTCCTATAGTTGCGGTACGTTAGAAGCGTTAGGTTCCTATAGTTGTGCATGGAGACTCAATACACAACTATAGGAACCTAACGCTTCTAACGTACCGGAACTATAGGAACGTTTACCCAAAGTAATGAAAATCCCCACATATAAGTGGAAATAATTCGCTTTTGATGCATATTCAAGTAAAAAGAAGTTGACGACATCCTAAAGAAATAATTCATAGACTTTGTTGTTCACTTTTTTTTCGGGAAGCTTTTTGAAACAAGCTAGAATTAAATAAAAGATTTTTTTCCATACATTTTTAACCGCTTTACTACCAGCCCAGAGCTCCAAAAATTTAAAATTTGAGAAAGAAAATTCTCTCTCACGAGTTCAATATCTCAACATGCCATGTATTTTGATGACATTTGCTTTCTGATTTCCCTCTCACAGGCTGCAACATATCTAGATAAACATTTCAAAAGGTCCTATCTGCATTGGTCGATTCTCTTCATCGACTTTCTCTTTCGTCAATAACTCAGCTGCAAAACCTTTCCCTGTTGTATTTGACGTTTTAGACGCTAGATAAGAACCTCCTTTATCAAACTATGTGGTAGAATAAGCACGAAATTTGTTTGCATATCAGTGGTTATGAAAAGAGAAAGTCGATGAAGAGAATCGATCAAAGCAGATAGGACCATTTGAAATATTCATCGAGATATAGTCCCTGACATGAAACTGCAAAGCATGTCTGGTACCTCTATATATGCATTTAGATTAACATCCGAAGTTCCTCATTTTTTACATATTCTGCACAAAAGATACTTTCTGCCCCGCCCCATTCATAAAAATCGGCGGGAGTTTCTGTGAGGTATTTTGTTTGCAGAATGTGTGAAAAAGGAGGGACTTCGGATGTTAATCTAAATGTATATATAGAGGTACCAGACATGTTTTGCTCTGCACTGTCCTCTGTTAACAATTAACGGAAAACAGATTATGCGTAGTTTCCGATAGATGTCACCGCAAAAAACAGCAGTGAGATCGGATGGAAAATGAATGCAGAAGCCTGACAAAATGATACTATTCCTACAATCTGTTGGAGAAGATGTTTGGTTTGAGTAAGTGTTTGTTTAGACAATAAGATTGCAGTCCAAAGACAAAATAAATTCGTCGTTACGATTCATGTTGTCTTTTCTCTCACTATAGTTCTAATAAAAGTGTTAATAAGCGTAAAGAGTAAAAGCGTATTTTATTGAATTGTTATATCTCGAAACAATAATTTACACATCATCCAGGGATAAATAATCTACAGCTAGTTAAAACACCTTCTTAAAGATGTTGTTTTCTTTTTTATCAGATAGTATTAAAATTAATCGATTTTTTCGATTAATCGATTATTTCATTTAGATGTTATTTGGATGACCTTTGGTTCCGCTAACCATGATCCGTGGTATGGAGCTCGCTGGTTGTTGGTGTATTGCTGATGGTGGACATCATATAAACCGTTAATGAGGAAACAATGTAATTTCCGATCGATGCCTAGCTCCTCAGGCCATATACTGTAGCCTTACATGACTGACTATTGGTGTTGCAAATGTCGCATGGGATGATGATTTGGTTCGTTGGATACGTTTTGCGGTACGATACTGGTAATCGTGGGATCCTTCCGGGCTCAGAAGTCATCTCATATTCGGTAGATAATTATGGCGGTCATGTGCGGGAGAAGAGTTTATCCAGCCTCGGGGAATGTCCTCCAACTAGAAGTTGATGAAATCCGAGGTTGATTCGGTTGGGATGGATGGCGTTCAACTATCCATATCCCTGCCAATGTGGAACTGTACGACTAATGACGATTAGGACGATTTGATTGATCTATGTCGTCCTAGTGGTTGTTTGTAGACACCCCTAGTACCCGCTGGTGATGAAAACAGGACACCGTAGTCCTGTTCATTGTTTTTTTGAATGGGATGCCCCTGGATCCAATAGGCCGACTGCAGGCACCCCTAGCGCCTACAACCTTGGTTGGTGAATCATCAGTGGACACCCAATGTCCGGATGGAATGATGCTTGAACACCCGTTATGTTCAAGCTGGAATGAAGAATCCTTGGGGTTTGACCTTGAGCACCTTGTTAACCCTGTCCTCGATAATTGGACTTAAGTACCCTTGTACAATTGTCTTAGATGAGTTGCCTAATTCTTTGTGCACAAACCGTGGAATAGCTAGAAGACACCCTTATGCCCTTGCCTTGGAATTGGTTGGAACATCCTTTGTGCTTGACCTTGGAGGTTGCTAGAACACCCTTGTGTCTTAGCTTCGGATGCGAATTTGAGCACCCTTTGTACTAAATCCTTGGATTGGCGAATAGACACCGTCGTGTCGTAGCCTTGGCATTAGTAATGAGCACTGATTTGTCCAAACCGTGGAGTAAGTAGCAGACACCCTTGTGCCTGCTTGGAAGTGGATTGAGCACCCGGTTTACTCAAGCCGTGCTGTGGCAATAAAACAACCTTGTGTCTGATATAATTCGAACGTCCCTAGTGATCGAATTGCATTTGGATCCATCAACTCTCCTAGTGCTAATTCATCAAAACATGCCTTCAAACACCATATGTCTGCATCTATATCTGCGTAAGTGGTATATGTAAACTATCAGCAGCATCCTTATACTGGTCAGCTGATCGATGATGCATACGGTAGGAAACAAAATATCGATTGGTTGCGAAACTATTCCATGTGTTGTGTTGAATCGTAGACTTCCATGGATGTATGCCAAACGGTGGTGACGTCACGTCGCAGATGATTTCCGAGAACAGATCCGATCCGTGAAAAGAAGAATCCGTAGGTGTTATGTCATTGTAGAACTACGTTGCTCTGAGAGAATGCGATAGTAGGGAAATGGTCCAATCCGAGTCTCCTCCGTGAGCTACCATACATATCTTGATAGAGCTGGAATTATGGCGATGAACGGCACTCAGAAAACATTCTGAATTTTAACTGTCGCGTAGAATCTTCTCTCGTTTAGTTTTAAGCTATAGTTGGTGTAAGCAACGAAATTGCTTACAAGTTTGTTTTCAATATTGCTGATTTACGCGATATTTCGCTTAAATTTACATGATATATCGTGTAAAATTACGCCAAATCTATCGATAATAACATGTGCGCTATTATCTCAGAAATTTACATGATTTTTTCACACGGTGCAGAATACGGTGGGGAAATCACGTGCACGGATGTTCTACACCCAGATATTGACGAAACCGCATAGTCTCGACGTGGACGACGAAACGTATGTAAATACAGACTTCCGGTAGCTTCTGAGGTTCCTGTTTTTCACGTCTCATCATAAGTCCGATGTCCCTGAGGACGTTAGAAAGCCGAAGATGTCAATTTTTTTTTTCCAAAAAAATACATCATTTGGTAAGCAATTTGCTCGTATGGAAAGCGCAGCAATTCATTCGTGACAACCGTACGGTCAATGAGCAGGTATGTATATCTAAAGGAATGCCCCCAAAAGCGTCTACTTCCACTGCTGAGGTCACACAATGGTCCTACGCTTTTCTGGTCGGATTTTGCCTCGTGCCATTCAGAGTTGCGGGGGACGACCCCGGCGTAGTGGTTAGCTTCCATACCTCTCACGCCAAAGTCACGAGTTCAAATCTCACCCCCGGACAAGTCACGAATGACCCAAGAGTGTTAAAGTGACTATAATAAAAAAAAAAAAAAAAAAAAAAAAATCAGAGTTGCGACCTATCACAATAACGATCGCCAAACAGATGATGGTAGTAACGGTTTGTATATTCCTATCGATGTGCTCGTCGAAGCTCTCTCCATGACCATCCAACAAGCTGACGAAAGAAGTAAAAAGCAACTGGTGAATGTCGTCTTCGGTTGTGATCCATCACCGATCTGGTCATTCCTGACAATCACGACACTCTTCTGTGCTCGTTTTGAAGCAGTCTATGTTGTGGTTGAATAAATTCTCCAGATTTGTGTGAACAAAGCCTGAACAGAAGTTATTATTAAAAATAGTACAAGTATTATTAAGCATGAAGTGGAATAAAATCGTCAAAAAGTCGTTTCATCAATAGGCAATTGTTTGTTGGGTTGCTGCTTTGCTTGCTAATGTGAGTGTGCCCAACAGCTTCCGTTTAATGTTGCCTGCTTTGTTTGTAACTCACACAGTCGTGCTCGTCGAGACGAACTTGGAATGCGTAGGCATTGTTTTCATTTTCTTCTGTCGTTTCGCTTTTTCTCATGATCGTACCGCAGAAGTCTCACTGTTTTCGTTGTGTTTTTCATCATCAGCAGCGAGTGTAACGTTTTGCTTGTGAGCGGCGACCATTACTGGTGATTGCTGTTTGCCATGGCTCTACCTCTCACTGCGTGACAAAACGTTCTGTCAGCGATAGTCGGTTGATGCGTAGACGAGTGTCACGTGAGAGTCATGATATTTTGCATCACTGGTGCCATTACTCGAAGGGTGTTTTGGAGTGGTACAAGGGTAAGAAGGTCAATTTCTGAAGAACTTTCTTATAGACAGCAACTTCCTAGATGGCCAGGATCTCAAGATATAGAACATACAGGAAGTTCACATAAACACTAACTCCGCGTAGTGAAATAATTCTGATTATATATGCTCTCCTGAACAACTTTCAACAGGATTTCAAGGTAAAACTTATACATAAACTTTACCTGCACACTAGCGCCACGCAATGTGTGAGTTTTGAACGAAGTTCGGGAAGGCCTTCATCATCTGAACAACTTTGTCTAAAATAGAAACTTCTTGGATGGCCAGACTTTTAAGCTATAACACACACCGGTTGTTCACGTGTACACTAGCACCGTGTAGTGAGTGAATTCTGAACTTATGTGTCTACCATCCGGATAGCCTTGATCTCTCTAACAATTTGGTGGAAGATGACAATTTTCTAGATGGTTAGGCTCTGGAAATATTGCCCTTACCAAAAGTAAATACGGGCTACAAAATGGTGAGTGACAATCTGCAAGGAGCGATATACCTAGCTCCAGTCCTCGCGAGTTCCTACCTCACGCCTCCACGAGTCATATGATCACAAAAGACTGCCAGCTGAAACATGGACGCAGCTGGTTGGCGTAGCCTGGGCAACGTTATCAATCCGACAATAGCAGAGTGAGGAGGTGTGACGCGAACACTGGCGCGGTAACCATAGCACGGTGATAGAGGAATTGCTTCGCCATCCCGAGCGTCTGTTCACCATGAAGGTGCGGCTCAAACAGCGTCTGACTGGCAGCGGTTGAATAAGAAATGCTCTTCCCCGGAAGCTACACCTAAGATGGCTGCCCCATCACGGCGGATAGGGGACCTTAGGCCAACCACCTACTGTCTCTGAAACCTTTACAATTGTTACAGAAACCAACAGAGAAAGACATCGAACTGATTTAACAGCAACAACTTTTAGCGCAAAACAACGGACACGAATTGGATCATGGAATGTATTGACGTTAGCCCAGCAGGGTAAACTGGCACAATTCGCCAACGAGGCGCAACGCATGAAGCTAGAAATCCTGGGACTGAGTGAAGTTTGTTGGCCAAACTTTGGAGAACACAAACTGCCGTCGGGACAGGTACTACTATACTCTGGTATTCGAGAATGAAAACGCTCGCCGCCATCGTGCAGGGCATCTTAGTGAAGGTCCCAAAGAAGGGGGATCTGACTGTGTGCGACAATTGGCGAGGCATCATGTTACTGTGTATTGTTCTCAAAGTTCTGTGCAAAGTTATCCTGAATCGGATACAGGAGAAGATCGACGTGACTCTCCGACGGCAGCAGGCAGGATTCCGTGCCGGAAGATCTTGTGTGGACCATATTGTCACACTCCGCATCATCCTGGAGCAGGTCCCTTTATTTGGTATTCATTGACTACGAAAAAGCTTTCGACCGTCTCAATCACGAGAATCTGTGGGGCGCCATGAGACACAAGGGAGTCCCGGATAAAATCGTCAACCTCATCGAAGCACAGTATGAGGCTTTCACGTGCAGATTTCTGCATAACGGAGCCTTGTCCGACCCTATCCGGGTAGTCGCTGGTGTGAGACAAGGATGTATACTATCACCGTTACTGTTTCTCATCGTAATCGACGAGATCATGTTAGGTGCAATTGTCCGTGTACCGAACCGCGGGCTGCTTTGGCAGCCTATCACCATGGAGCATCTCAACGACTTCGATTTGGCTGATGATGTTGCTCTACTAGCACAACGGTGCTCTGATATGCAGAGTAAGCTCAATGACCTAGCCGAACGCTCCTCTGCGGCGGGTCTCACCATCAACGTCAACAAGACCAAATCGTTGGATATAAACACGGGCAACCCTTCCAACTTTACGGTAGCGGGGCAAGCAGCGGAGAAGGTCGAAAGTTTCCAATATCTTGGCAGCCAAATAGCGTCGGACGGCGGGACCAAGAGCAACATAGGTGCACGAATCAAGAAGGCTAGGGCTGCCTTTGCGAGTTTACGAAACGTATGGAGATCCAACCAGATAAGTCAATGCACCAAAATCCGAATTTTCAACTCGAACGTGAAATCTGTGTTGTTATACGCCAGCGAAACGTGGTGTGTATCAGCGGAGAACAATCAAAAGCTGCAGGTCTTCATCAACCGATGCCTGCGGTATATAATTCGTGCCTGGTGACCTCACAACTGGATCTCGAATGCCGAGCTCCATCGTCGATGTCATCAGAAGCCGATAGCAACAGAAATTCGAGAGCGAAAGTGGATGTGGGTCGGCCACACACTTCGACGGGGCGGAAACGAAATCTGCAAGCAAGCGCTGGATTGGAATCCGGCAGGACATCGCAGCAGAGGTAGACCCAGGGGCTCATGGCGGCGGATCCTCAATAAGGAAATTAAGCAAGTCGATAGGAATCTGACCTGGGCCCAGGTCAAGGCAAAAGCGAGCAGCCGTCCAGGATGGAAGTCTTTCACGTTGGCCCTTTGCACCGCTGGTGGTGCACAGGACCCTTAAGTAAGTAAGATAAAGTAAATACGCACACTAGCCCCACATAGTGAGATAGTTCAAAAAAAAAATGTTGTAGAATTCCGAAGACAGTAACTTCTTTAACTGTCAGAATATAAAGATATTGACACGAAGTTCATATTGACACTAGCGCTGCATAGTGAGAGAATTCCGAACTAATCTGCCCAACATTCGGAAGGCCTTACTTGCCTGAACAACATTGCCCAAGGCAGTAAACATCTATATGGCCAGGTTCACTAGATATCCCATCTTGGGAGTATCACAAACATGTACCACTTTAACTTTCAACGTTTTATGGTTAACAGTAACATTTTGTTCACAGTAAAAGTTGTAAATGTTCATCGGAGGCCTATCTTAGCTCAGTCGGTAGAGGCGCAGCTACAAAGGTAGATCATGCTGGAGGTGGCTGGGTTCAATTCCCGGTCCGGTCTAGGAATTTTTCGGGTTAGAAAATTTCTCGACTTCGCTGGGCATAGAGTATGATTGTACGTGCCACACAATTATGCTAATGCAAAAATGTTACATGCATCGAAAGCTCTAAAATGAATAACTGTGGAAGTGCATCTACAACACTGAGTAGAGATCACGCAATAAGGTAATATGCGATAAGCAATAAGCTGCGAAGAACCATTTCAGTACTTAGGTATTCACATTTAATCACCTTTCTTGCATCACATTGGTGCAATTTTGTTGAAGAAATTTATTGAACAGAATTAATTATTTGTTTTGAATAATAACGTCCCCTGTAAAAAAAAAATCTCAAGTAGATTTGTAACGTAAAACGGGGTAACATTGATAGTTTTTTAAAGTATATTCTAAATATTTTTTACATCAATGAATGTTTTTCAAATTTAATATTTTTAAAACAAGTACTGAAGGCCCAAGGGTTAATTCGTTAGTAGTATGTTGAACGAAAATGAAAACATTTGCACTATTTTTTTAGTTTTGTGACCGAACTTCAGTATTATGATCTGAGGTTACTTTGATAATTCTCGATGAATGTAGAAAAAAAATGAGTGAAACTCAAACAATTTAGTTCTTTAAATATGAAACTTTGAATGAGTATATAATCAGAAAACATCATAAGCAATAAGATAACAATATTTAATTTGTGATGGGTCTATCGGAAATACATTTAATAAGTGATGGTTTGAGTGCTTTTTCAAAAAGGCGAAAAACACGAAAATTTCTTTTTAATATTTTTGTAATATATGTAACACATACTATCCAAAAACTATATACGATATCAACGGAAATACCCTAAGCTATAGTATAGAACCAATGTTTCTAGGTTGGAAAAAGCACAGCGAGTAAATTTATTCTTTATATTATACTTTCAAAGCTACCCGCATTATCAAAGATACCCCGTTTTACGGTACCACTTTATCGCGCATCGGTTCATATCAAACAAATCTAAAGAACATTTCAAATGTTCCTATCTACTTTGATCCATTCCGTTCATCGACTTTCTCATTTATTAACAACGCAGCTGTAAACACATTCCCTGTCGTGTTTGATGTTTTGGACGCTAGATTAGAACATACTTTATGTGGCATAAATGATCAGATAGAACCAATTTAAATTATCATGGATAAATATTCAAAAGCACGAAATGTTTTCCGTTGTTTGTTCTCTGCATTGTGTGTGTTATTGACTCTGGTGTATACCACAACATACATTACATTCTTGAGGCAACTAACAGAACTAATCTGATCTGGTGACCTCCCGATTTCTATTTATAAGTGTATCACAACAAATCAATCGAAACAAACCGCAATCCACTCCTAGGTATGTACTACACAGTGTGGCATTCTTGGCAATCGGTTGAGTGCAAATCACGTGCCTTTCAGGTCATGCCTCGCATAGTTTGTCAAATGAGCATTTAACCGTAATTTGCAATCCATTGAATGACCTTTGACTGATTGAATTGTTGCGATCGGAGAATCATAGCATTTGTAAAAAAAAAACACTTTGATCGTGGGTTGTTGTGTGTAGCAGAAGTCTTCTGAGAAATTAGCGACCCAACAATTTAACCACCTTCAAGTGAAACTTCACACCTGCTCGTTTAAGAATTCATGAATTCGTTGACAGAATCAGCATTAACTGATCGTAACAACCCAATAATTGTGATTTGTGACGCCTCAGCAAGCAATCATCAGGAAATGTTTTCACAACTTGACCGTCACCCTTGAGCGACGTTATTTCTGAATCAACGGATTCTCAATGATAGCTCGGCGTTACAAAACGTTATATAACCGAGATTGCTTCCTCTGAGTCGACTGCTCACTGAAATCACTCGACATTCTCTGCTTACCCATCCTTTAAATTCGCGCCAGGCGGCTAAAAATATGCCAGTTAATTAATTAAACAGCCAGCCAGCAAGTGGCCACGATCGGTACGCTTTAAAAAGTGGGCAGATTTATATGTCATTTCACAAATACACATCGAGGCGATGGGAAAGGATGGTCATTTAATTCTTTCGAACGTTTCACTTAGGGGCCGAATATTTCACTGAGCGATCACTTTTCGGGTGACGAAGATTTAGTGTTGCTTAGCGGCTTCGTTTGGAATAGGGAATCATTAGTTTTGCGATCACATTTATTGATTTCCTATAATTTATAATTTCCACTCATCGGCCAAAAATGCGTCACCATAGAAACCATATAAAAATATATTACTTACGATTTCGGAATGTCATAAAATTTACTGTTTTGAATTCACTGAGCGGCATTGAAGCCACAGTTTAAATTTTATTTTTAGATAGGTATGGATTTAATGGCCTCGGAATTATTATGCCAACCCTCCTGAGGATGACCAAGGAATAGTCACACACACACGAGACACGGGCCGTATTACTCAGAGTGGCGTCTTGTGGGATGCAAATTGCTGCTTTTACAGGTATTTTGAATTTCCCTTTGGTGGTGGTTCTGGTGCGATATTTTGCAGTGCTATGGTTGTGAGTTTTCTCGAGTAGTCGTTGACTACTTAGCACAAAAACCAATAAATTATTTGTTGCACTGTGCGGGGTATTTATATCCTTGTTTACATCGGGATTTTTTTAAGAATAAAGAATGCAATCAAGCTTTAGGAATAAATTTATTAAAACTTCTTTCTGGGACACATTCTATGCTGTCTATAGTTTCTCATTTAGCTAAATAAAATTCAATGAGTTTTCCAGTACTTTATCGGAGGCTTACAATAAAAAAGCTATTTTTGAAATGCGTTAAAATATAATATTTTTGGTAAACAACAGCAACGGTAATTATCGATTTTAAGACATGACAATCAGTGTTATAGAAAAACAATCCGCATCGTGCTCTCTTGCCGTGCGGATCTATTTACTTTTTGCTGAAGGAAGTGTTACTACTACCTAAAGCTACAACAAATTTAAACAGCACTTTTCAGTGCTCAACCTGTAAAAAATTGTCTACCTTGTTCAACTCTTATTCTTCTTCGATCCTTGTTTGGACCTTACCCGAGGTAATCCTTCTTGGATATCGTTTTGGAAAATTTCTTCTTCGATCCTTCAGATTCTTATAGTAATCTGCTTGGAAGTCGATTTGGATAGAAATTTACTGCCGCCATGGCGCCTAAACGCAAAAGAAAGGGGCAAACTCTTGACCCCCCTTCTGATGAAATTAATTTGAGTAATCAATTTGATCTGCTCACGGATGATGAGAATGATCCATCATCCAAGAAAAATTCTAGTAAACTTTCCCGGCTTAATGCCAAGAAGGAAAAGATTCCCCCTATTGTGATAACCAGTTCCGATTTCCATGCTCTTCGCATGGAACTTTTAAATTTCGTGAAAGTTAAGTTTTCACTACAAATTGGACGTCGGGGTGAATGCCGTGTATTGGCTGAAACCTTGGACGGATTTAAATGTCTTCTCAAGTATCTTACTGAGAAGAAGCATAATTTTTTTACTTACGACACCAAAACTGAACGTGTGTTCAAGGTTGTCATGAAAGGACTGCCCAGTGGTGAATCCCTGGATCAGATCAAAGATGAACTTGTGCCACTTCAAGTAATCAAAATGAAAATGAAATCCCGTCCTGGCGATTCGCGCAACGGGATTTCTAATGATTTTTATTTAGTTCATTTCAAGTCTAGTGAATTAAAAAACCTTAAGGCCTTAGAAAAAGCTAGCCTTATGCTTCATTTCCGAGTTAAGTGGGAACACTTCAGGTAGACTGGAGGAAATTTCCAAAACCTCACCCAGTGCCGTAAGTGCCAGGGATGGGGTAACGGAACTAAAAATTGCTACATGCCAGCTAAATGCATGAATTGTGGTGATTCCTCTCACGCAAAGGATGACTGTCCTGTGAAGGAAGATCCTAAGAAATTTAAATGTTCAAATTGTGGTGAAAACCACAAATCCAATTTTTGGGAATGTAAGACTCACAAAGCGATCCTACAATCTTGTTCTAAGCGACAGGTAGGAAATACTCAACGTTTCCGACCAGGTACAAATTCGTCTGCTGTTAACAACGGTCAGCAAGGAACAAATTCTACATTCGTACCCGTAGGTACAAATATCACCCCTGCTTCAAATTTTTCATCTATTTATTTATTTATTTATTTATTTATTTCGTCAACCAACGTAGACTAGTTTTCTTAAATATATATTTATATAAAAAAGTATTGTCAGCTTTCTTGTCTTTTCTTTTATGAGTTGTTATTTCTTATGGAATAAAAATATTGCTTTAGTTTATGCCGAGACATTGTAATGTCAATGGTTTCGCAGTGTTTATTGTAAGAGACCATCATGCGGTTTAATTACCCATATTTTGCATAATTTGTGCGATGATGTTTTATGGCAAATAAATTTCGATTACGGATTTTGATAAAAGTTGTGAGGAGTCAATGCGCTGCGAAACGATATCGTTTACAAATGAAACCATTGCATATTCACGACGCTCTTTTAATGTTTGTATGTTTATAAGCATGCAGCGTGCTTCATATTATGGAAGAGGAAATGAAGTCCAACCTAATTTACGAAGAGCGTATAATAGAAATTGTTTTTGTACTAATTCTAATTTTTCTTCGTGCGTGATTGAAAATGGAGACCATACAATGCTGCAATATTCCAGTATTGACCTCACATAGGCAATATATAGTGTTTTAATTGTGTAAGGGTCCTGAAAGTTATAGCAAAAGCGCTTGATAAAGCCTAGCATGTTATTTGCCCTGTGAATAATTGTATTGTCAAACCAAGTGAAATATCTTGGATTAATACTTGACCAAAAATTAACTTTTAAAGATCACATTGAGGGCATTCAAGCTAAATGTAACAAATATATTAAATGTTTGTATCCTCTTATAAACAGGAAATCCAAACTTTGCCTGACGAATAAACTTCTAATATTTAAACAAGTTTTTAGACCGGCCATGCTTTACGCTGTGCCAATATGGTCTTGTTGTTGCACTACCAGGAAAAAAGCACTTCAAAGGATTCAGAACAAAGTTCTGAAAATGATTTTGAAGTTGCCTCCCTGGTTCAGTACTACCGAGGTACATATAATTTCGAATGTTGAGACTTTAGAACAAATGTCCATCAAAATAATTAATAATTTCAGGCAAAAATCGTTGCAATCCTCAATTACAACGATTAATTCCCTTTATACTTAGATAAGATTTAGTTTTAGTTTTTAGTTTTAAGATATCAATTGTTATACTGACATGCAGGTTAAAAAACCTGTTTAAAATACTGAATTGCCAAGACATGAACAATGTAAAAACACTTAGATATATATATCATAACAATTAAGGCTGGTACGTTACTGCAGTAACTGGAGCACCTAGGTTTAAATGAAATGTAATTTATTTTGAATATGGAACAAATAAAGAGTTAAAAAAAAGTGTTATAGAAACAGTTTTACAATCAAAGCTATTAAATGTTGAAGTTTAAATTTTTTACTACTGCTACTTTAGTAAGTTAAAGATTTCTGGAAGTTTCGTATATTCGGATATGTTCATGATATTGAAAATTTTCAAAGTGCCATAATTATGGGTAAAAAATAGGGTAAATGATGGCTCCGGCACCCATTGATTGTTTCCGGGAACCAAACATTTTACGTTAATTCCACTGTATGTAATGTATTCAAACGATTCCATAGTCTTTCAGCTTCAATATGATTACATTTTTACGACTGAGCAAAACTTTTATGTCAGGTTTTTTGTCTAATGAAACATGCTCACTACAAAGTACGGCTGATTTCAAGTTGTCGATAATGGAACAGCTGGTTAACACGCAGTTCAAATGGATAGGTCGCCAAAGAAAAACAGGCTGCCGTCAATAGTCACACGTACAGTTATAAAACCAGTTTCAACCCAGTTTGGTCAGTTCTGACAGTTCTGTCGATTGGAATGGGAATAGCAAGCAGCAGATAAATGTAAACAAACAATCAAACAAGTCATATTCAGTCCGCATCGAGCTCTCTTGCCGTGCTTTTCGCTGAAGGAAGTGTTACCAACCGGTGGAAACTAACGATTTTAAATTGGCTCAATACTTGACTTGCCTATTGGTCCCAAGCAAATCGATTAACGTATCCCATTTTTGTCAAAATTCTAGTACTACACAATGTTTGTTTTGATTCACTATGAAAGTTTGACAGATAAAATGAGGGCTTTGCGGCAAGGGGGAGAGGTGGCTGTCAAATACGAACAATCGTCTCCTACCTAGCATAACTGGTTCCAAACGTAAATAAGCCATAAGAAACCTACAGGGTTTGTTTACGTTTGGAACCTATTTCATACAAGAATGATCAGTAAGCTGATTTGACAGCACATCCCACCCCAGGTTAGTGGATATTCCTATGTTTAGCGGGGTGAATTAATTAGCTTGGGATCGAAGATAGTACCAGAGCCGAGCCAAAAAGTTGAGCACGTTTCTTCGGGACCTACTAGTCTTAGAGTTATCTCTATGGTGTTACTGGTGTGTGGTAGCTGTGGTATGGTGTGGTAGCTAAGGCTTCCACAAGTTTGAACAGCACTTCTCAGTGCAAAATATTACTTGCAAATGTTGTACCCTATTCGCCTATAATTCCTCTTCGATCCTTGTTTGGGCCCTACCCGAGGAAAGCCTGCTTGAA
The DNA here is from genome assembly GCF_037179485.1 of Ochlerotatus camptorhynchus. Classification (NCBI taxonomy): domain Eukaryota; kingdom Metazoa; phylum Arthropoda; class Insecta; order Diptera; family Culicidae; genus Ochlerotatus; species Ochlerotatus camptorhynchus. Next base: position 8,279,940 of record NW_027040918.1, on the reverse strand, counting down.
TATCGTATTGGAAAATTCCTCTTCGATCCTAAGGATTCTTATAGCGATCTGCTTGGTAGTCGATTTGGTGGAACTTTCTTCTGCCACCATGGCGCCTTAACGCAAAAGAAAAGGGCAATCTCTTGATCCCTCTTCTGGTGAAATTTTTTTGAGCAATCAATTTGATGTTTGTATTTGTATTTAAAATATTTCATCTGAAGCTAATTTAACACCGACAAAATCCGGTTGGTTCATTGAACTTGAAAAACTCTTCGACAGCCGTAAACGCGCCAATACACGCTGATATTGGTTCGTTGTTCCCAAACATGGTTCGGTAAAAAATTAATTGCATTAACGTTGTATTCCGAAGAGATCTGCTCGGCATTTGAAAGTTCAACATTGCAAGCAGTTCGCGGGCATCAGTTTCACAATTCAACAGCTTAGCAACAAACAACGATTGCTGTACTTTCCGTTTTCGGCATCTATCAGGATACGGCAGCAATCACTGCACGGCAAGTTTCTCAGTCCCAGACGACCGTTTCTGAACCCGTTCGATCCGTATAGGGTGTTTACATCTGTGCTGATTTACTCGCGCTAGTGTACTCGCCAACTAGCACGAATTTCAGTTGCTCCTGAAATTTCATGCTGGTAGACGCTGATGCCCTGTTTACATTATGCTAGTAAGCTTTTTTGCTAGCAGCTAACTCATTGGCACTAGTGAAATAGCATAAGTGTAAACACCCCATTAGGCACCACTTGACATGATGAGGATGCCAAACGACGGACGCATTCTCCAAAAGTGAACGGACAAGTGCACAGTACAATCATAGAGGTAACTCTAAGACTAGAAGGTCCCGCAGAAACGTGCTCAACTTTTTGGCTCAGCTCTGGTACTATCTTCGGTCCCAAGCTAATCGATTCACCCCTCGAAACATAGGAAAATGCATTAACCCCTCATTATATCTGTCAAACTTTCATAGCGAATCAAAACAAACATATTGTAGTACTAGAATTTTGACTAGAATGGGATACGTTAATCGATTTGCTTGGGACCAATAGGCTAGTCAAGTAGTGAGCCAATTTAAAATCGTTAGTTTCGTATTGATTGTTGGTACAATGACTTCCAACAATGTGGGTCCGAAAAATTCTTCGCAACTTTGAAATAAAGCCCAATTATCGCGTTGTTTTCGATATGATCGCTGAACGGCGTAAATCAAAAGCCATTTTTGAGTCTACTCTTACTCGTGACGGAATCCATCTTTGACATAAAGGATGAAAAATTAATTAAGTGGAATTAAATGGAAGATAAACCCTTTTGCTGTTTTATTTAGCATTCCGCTAACAACCCAATTTCATTACTTCATGAAACGTAAACAAACATGTCATGTAAAATTAAGTGATCCGAGACTGCAAAGTTCGAAAGTACGTTTGATTGAGCTGAATTTCGCGTCTATTATGCTTGATATTGATTTGACAAGCTCCTTTGATATTGTGAGACTATTCACAACGTGCAAAAATCAAGCTGAGAGTTGATTCGACTCAAAAATGATTCCGTTGCACATCGTTTTCTTAGAAAGAGAAAGTATGGTTTGCTATCTCTTTTTACTTTTGATCGATGGCAGACACGAAGCGACTGCTGCCAACCGTTATGGACGTTTCGGTTGCGTTCGGGTGTAAAGCAGAAATCATGAAATTAATTCTCACCACAGTTTGTTGAGATTTGCAGCTGGTGAGTTTTGTTAGCTTGATATTTTGAGCTGCGATATCACAGCTTGTAAAATCAACCGCAGTTGTTTGCTTTTTGATTTTGGTCTACGAAAAACAAGCGAGATTTTGGGCGTTGGTGAGATTTGGTTTTTTGATATTTTCCCAACAGTGGTGTGTAGTTGAACTCCCAGATCAGTCACACTGGTAACTCTGGGAAGGAATATTGCCGTCGAATGATAGTCGAACAAAATTGGATCTACCATGCGGTGAAACGTGATTATCTGACATTTTTCCACACTAAAGGGTGATACGGTCAAAATTTGGTCAATATCAACTTGACGTATTTCTTTCAATTTTGCATTTAAACAACCTGAACACCCCTCATTTTGAAGGTGTGTGTGTGTAGAATGTTGCTCCTATATTGATTTTGGAATTCACTCTTCAGTTGTCAAAATGCCGTCCAAGCAAGAAGAGCAGCGTATCAAAATTTTGCTCGCGCATCGCGAAAATCCGAGCTACTCGCACGCAAAGTTGGCAAAATCGCTAACAGTTGCCAAATCAACCGTTACAAATGTAATTAAAGTGTTTGGGGAACGTTTGTCGACAGCCAGGAAGTCTGGATCGGGGGAAAATCGAATACCGGAAGCCGCTGAGACGACAAAGAGAGTTGCCGGTAGTTTCAAGCGAAACCCTAACCTCTCTCTCCGAGATGCCGCAAATAAGCTGGGTGTATCGTCTACAACCGTGCATCGAGCCAAAAAACGAGCCGGACTATCGACTTACAAGAAGGTAGTGACTCCAAATCGCGATGATAAACAAAATACGACGGCCAAAGCGCGATCCCGGAGGCTGTACACGACGATGCTGACGAAGTTTGACTGCGTGGTAATGGACGACGAAACCTACGTCAAAGCCGACTACAAGCAGCTTCCGGGACAGGAGTTTTATACGGCAAAAGGAAGGGGAAAGGTAGCAGATGTTTTCAAGCACATGAAACTGTCAAAGTTCGCAAAGAAATATCTGGTTTGGCAAGCCATCTGTACCTGTGGCTTGAAAAGCAGCATTTTCATAGCTTCCGGGACTGTCAACCAAGAAATTTACGTGAAAGAGTGTTTGAATAAACGTCTGCTGCCTTTCCTGAAGAAACACGGTTGTTCCGTACTGTTTTGGCCGGATGTGGCATCTTGCCATTACGGTAAAAAGGCAATGGAGTGGTACGCCGCCAACAACGTGCAGGTGGTTCCCAAGGACAAGAACCCTCCCAACACGCCAGAGCTCCGCCCAATTGAGAAATACTGGGCTATTGTCTAGCGGAACCTAATACCCCGTTCACATTACAGCCTATATCACGTAATATAGACTGTCTTGAAATGAGCACTCATACATAGAATTTCCAGTGAAAACTAGATGTATGAGTGCTCATTGCAAGACAGCCTATATTACGTGATATAGGCTGTAATGTGAACGGGGTATAAAGAAGACCAAAAAAACTGCTAAGGGCGATCAGCAGTTCAAGGCAAACTGGCTTTCTGCGGCGAAGAAGGTGGACAAGGTGGCTGTACAAAATCTGACGGCAGGGGTCAAGCGTAAGGCCCGGCAATTCGGATTTGGAAAAGCGGAAGCCTAACTGAATATTTTTCCTGAATTTTATACTAATTGAACTTGAAAAAGAAATTTAATTTGATTTTTTAAATAAACGATTTCACCGATTTACACGCGTTTTCCCTTGACCAAATTTTGACCGTATCACCCTTTAATAGTCAGTTTGTTTATCTGGAACCGATCGGCAAACAAAGTCAGCGAGTTTTGCAGAAGCCAACAATCCAGTTTGAATCCTTCACCCAGAACCAACGCAGCATCGTTGAAGAACATAATAATCAGCAACGGTCCGAGATTGCTACCCTTTGGATCTCCAGGCTTGTTTGAAAACGGCGAAGATACAGAATCCTCAATCTTCACTCAAAGTACACGCTCTGTTAGGTACGATTAAAAAAACGATTTTATCGAACGCCGCCTTCAGGTCAGTATAAATTACATCGACTTGCGCTTTTCCCTCTATTCTCGTTGTTGGTTTGTTCGTTTAAATCAAACTATTAGGTCTAAATTTGTTTAAATACAATTGCATAAAAGTAAACTTACCACTAGATACGTGCACTTAAAAGTATTTATATTAAAATCCAAATCCTAAAGTCAATTATATATAATCCGTTTCGCACCACCCTATTACCTGTAAATCGATGTCGGCCTTTGACATGTGCCACATATACTCTCATTGACCCGAGATTTTCACAATAGCCTATTCTGTGATAGCAGACCAACCCTAGCTTCTCTGGTTCTCTGGATATTAGGTAGTCATCGAGAGTGTAGCAGACGGTAGCAGCCGAGATCGGATACATAGGGAAGACAGTTGATCTCCACCCGGTCACCGATCTGGACGTACACACGTTGCTATCGGCCGTACAATATAGGTCGTAAAATATCGTTCTAAATACGAAGTGTTGAAGACGTTTATTCGGTGGAAGAGAGACTCGGTCCATTTGCCTTCTCTTGGTGCTCACAAGATTGCCGTGCCGGCGGAGTCGCGATTTTCCCGCGAGTGTCCGCGAGAATCTTCAGTTCTCGTTACGAACACTCGTTATGCACATCAACGTAAAATTCAACAAATTGGTGGTAACCGATCGTCCGGTCCACGGATGATGAGAATGATATAAAACCGGTGAAAAATTCCAGTAAAATTTTGCAGCCTAATGCCAAGAAGTGAAAGGTCCCCCCCCCCTATTGAGATAACCACTTCCAATTTCCATGATTTTCACACGAAACTTTTGAACTTCATTAAATTCAAGTTTTCACTTCAAATTGGGGGGTGAATGCCGTGTATTGGCTGAAACCTTGGACGGATTTACCCGTCTTCTCAAGTATCTTACTGAGAAGCAACACACATTTTTCATTTAAGACACCAACACTGAACATCTGTTCAAAGTTGTCTTGATAGGTCTGCCCAGTGGTAAATCCCTGGATCAGATAAAAGTATCAAAGTTAGAACAAGCCAGCCTTATGCTCCATGTCCGAGTGAAGTGGGAACACTTCAGAAAGGCTGAAGGAAATTCCCAAAACCTCACCCAGTACCGTAAGTGCCAGGGATGGGGTCACGGAAAAAATGCTACATGCCAGCTAAATGCATGAATTGTGGTGATTCCTCTCACGCAAAGGACGACTGTCCTGTGAAGGAAGATCCTAAAACAATTAAATGTTCAAATTGTGGTGATTGTAGTCAGGTTAAATTAAATAGTATTCAGCATTCTATGCATGCACGTAGCAAAGCGCATTTTGTTCTAGTTTGTGTGTGTGAAAAAAAAACGGACTGAGAGGTTTAGAATCTGTTTGATGCTGAAATGCGAAACATTGGTTTGGTTTGTGGTTTTAGGATTCGATATTGTGTTTCAGAAGATAATTGATCATGTTAGCATTGGAAAGAATAGATGCTTGCTTACAGCTAATCTTGAGCCAACGGAACTAAAGAAGAAGAAAATCAAGAAGTGCATATGGTAAAACAGGGCTAAACATGATTTTTGGAATGTTGGTGTGAGTGCGTTGCTTCCGAAAAAAAAAATACACGGTTGCGGCAGAGACGTCGTGTTAGTGTTAAAAAGCATTCCGTTAAGTGGTATTTGCTGTTTCACTTTCTTTGGCAAAGCCCAAGGATGTGTATTCTTGAACGGGCTGTTATGAGGGTGTTGCAGAGTGACGTGGCAAACAAGCGGAATGACATCAACACAGATAAGTTATTGATTATTATTATATTTTAAAGGTTGTGCTTCATACGAAGTGCCCTAGTGTTTCGTCTATTGCAAGACCAGATTTTGTATATTTATCTCAAACCACCATAGACCATTCACTTCCGCAACCAAGGTTGCAAAGACTCATTTCAGCTAAAATAATGTTTTTCGGAATAATAAAACCAAAAGATGGTATGATGGCATGTTTTACTTGTGACTTACAAGAGGAGGTTGCAAAGTATGCGTTGGAAACATGGAACCTGTAAATTTTGCTTTCTATGAGTCACAATCAGCGATTTGCTGATCGCTGAGTGAGTGAGTGAGTGAGTGAGTGAGTTTGTGAAAAATCGCTGATTGTGACTCTCATGAAGTGAAGTAAACAGGTTTAATATGTCAAACACATTCTTTGCAACCTCTTCTTGTATCCTACCAATTCAAAGTTTGATCATGGCATCTAATTATTTCATAATTTAGAAAAACATTGTTTACAACGGCGCCGGTGGTGTAGTGGTAAGCGTGATTACCTCTCACCCCAGCAGGCCTGGGTTCAATCCCAGTCGGCGCCGCCGGGATGTTCTGAGGCATAACATCTCTGATCACGCCTTCCTTCGGATGGGAAGTAAAGCCGTTGGTCCCCGGTTCATGAGTTGATGGGTCGATAGGTAGGGTCCAGGTGTGGGAGCTGCCTTCCTGGCACGTCGGTAGCATTGGTGCTCAGCACGGAAAACAAGATCGACGGAAAAAACAAACCAAAGGAAAAAAAAAAAAGGAAAAACATTGTTTTAGCTGAGATGAGTCTTTGCAACCTTGTCCGCAACACCGTCGAGTGTATGTAAGAATTTGCGTGAAAGTGTATGGGTTGGTTGTTTGTGTAGGTGCGCGCTTAGACCGAATCATTCTGAGGACTCGAGAGTGTGAGGCTCGAGCCGTGTTTATTTGCTGAAAGCGAAAACAGAGAGAGTAGATATTACAAGAGGAATAAAAAGAAAACGATGTGACCTTCCCTTTCTTTTTAGGGATCATCCATAAATGATTTAGCATTTGAGGAGGGAGAGCCGCTATTAGTTGTTGTGATCGGCTATGTTAAATACGCTACGAGGTGGGACGGGGGGTTTAAAATTCGTCAATAATATGCTACGTCATTTATGGATGGCCTTAGCATACAGTGACAGAGTACGTGGCACGGCGGTTAGAGCTGGATTCACATAGAACAGTATAGAATGGAATGCGAGGATTGGACTCTCGATTCTCCAAGTGTTGGTTGGAGCTCTTGGTAGAGTGTAGATACGATGGTATGTACTTGGAGTTGCTTACTTTGTACGCTGACGTTTGAACGTTCAGAGAAGTGTTTTAGGTTTGGAGAACTATGTTGGTGTTGGTGCGTTAGGGTCTCAGTTGCACAGTGCTGTCGTGATTTTGCAAACCATCATTTTTCAAACTTTTATTCTCATTTCTGTTACCTACTTCTAATTTCATGATCATTTAAATTAATTGTTGGTTGTTTTTATAATTACTTTTCCTTTTGTTCCTTATTCATGCTTCTATTAAATAATATTTTGAAACCTAGACCCGGTTCTGCGCACAACTGTGTTAGCACTCAAAACCATAGGTCTATTTTGAACCGTTCAGGAAAGTCGACATTATATTGGTGGTGCACAGCTACGCGAGAGGGCAGCAAGTAGCAGGAATTCGTCATCAAATGTATTCTGCTGTTCTATAAACAGGTCTGAGTCATGAAATCTTATTATTTTATGTACTGAATTAAAAAAAAACAAGTGGTGCAAATGATGATACATTTATTAAATCCACTTTTTCATTTAGGTTTTCAACCAGGCTTTTTCCCATAATTTTCATTGTTACAGGTATTTCATTTTCTGTAAATAATACAAACGAATGGATCATGGGTAGAAAAAACCGATCCTTAAATGCTTGCTGTAAAACGAATTGGTTAGATCTTAGTCAAGTGATTAAAGCTTTCAATTGTTTTATCAAATTAAGATCTGAATTAATCCCAAATTTTCTTAGTGATTTTCGAAGGCAAATCAATATGTGAACAAAGAAAGCCCTTGAGAGCTGGGCTGAACGCTGCTTTATTTGGAACTTCAGTTATTCCCTGACGATGATAGGATTGCATTTTCAAGTAAACTTAGTTGAACTAACTCGTTTGTGATCATCAATCTAATTATAAGCCAAGCATGCGTTGTTACATGATACCCAAATTATTAAAAAAAGCTGTAGTATTATCCGTCTTAATTGCAAAATTATCCGATAATACTTCTTTAGTGAATATTAATCCAGCATGTCGCCATCTATTTCTATTTATTATAATTTTTATAAACCACAATAAAATTTTGTAGACATATAGAGTTCAGAAGAACAGCAGAATCTATTGGATACCAGTATTACAAAAACAATGTGGAACCCATCGATTTATATCATTATAGTTTATTTTCAGGTTTTTGTTTATGCAACATCAATGGACGTTTACCATTATGATTTTCTATTTTAAGCTTACCTCATACATACATTATTCTGTCAGGTTATAAGGTTAATAGATGTAATGTCGGCCTAAATGCCCCAAATTTGGGCCCATACATAAACTCAGCAATCAACTAAGTTTTCTATAGCGACCAGGAATACCCATTGGGACCGTCACAATGACGCGTTCATGTAGATAAAATTGATAAATAGCAGATTTTTGACAATGGGCCCAATCTTGGATCCATAGGCCAACATTAGAGCCATTTCCATATTTGTATTTTGTAATATTGAAATATTCGTTTCTCATAACACAGTTCAGTTTCGAATGCCTTTGGATACGGTTGTGTTTTAAGTTTGTTCTCTGTTTTGTGCGTGCGTTCGCATTCATAGTTTTCGGTTGAATTTGCCGGATTAGCGCTGGCACTCTGCCTCCCGGACGGTTATACGTGTGTGATTGGTTTTCTCGCTTTCCGAGAAGTTTTAGAATCGAAAAAGAAAACATGATTCATCATGTTTGCAAGCAACAGAAGATTTGACGCTATCTGCGTTGTTTGATTTTTTCTCCCGGACCAGAAACTTGTGCCATCGCGAGTGATAATTTTAATTTTAGTTTATTTACGCGGTGATGATATTGGTTCACTCGCAACTATTTTTGAAAAAAAAAAAAAAATTTAGTGTGTTCGATCGAAAGTGTACCAAAAGTGCTCCTAAACGTGTTTCGCAGTTGGATGTGGTGAAATTCGTGCATTCCCGGTTTATTGTGGAAATTCCGTATCACAAAATTGCCCATCGATTCCTTTTTTTGCCGTCACCGGGTGTGAGTTTGAACACGGTCCAGTTGGCAAATTAGCCGGGCAAAGTGCAGATAATGTGTCCGTCGCGAGTTTGGGTGGTGATTCGGTGGTCGACGTTACCGTGAATCAGTAGTTTACGGCTTACAAAAGTGATCGGAGCTGGCGTCGCAAGTGATTGGTGATGGAAAGTGGATGCAGTCCTTTTTTCCTCTGCTGAGATCCCTCTAGAGTGTATTTCGTGGTTGATGGGGTTTGCTCTGCTGTGTGAGAACCGAAAGGCGAGAGTGCTGTTTTTAACACCGCTTGAAGAAGTAGCAGCAGCATATCTATTGGAGCTCTTCGAAATCATCGTGATGTCATGGATTCCTTTGCAACATATCGGGTGAGATCTTTCCTTTATTTTTCTAGTAATCCCATTTTATTGTTAGTCATGTTAATTATACATCACACTTTACACTTTACATTTACATCCTTACATTATTAGTAATTAGAGATAAAAATATATATTTGCTTAATATAACCTTGAAATTTCAGTGTTACATCCACTTGATATTGTGAGCTGAGGAAACATAAAGCTGCATCTTATCAGAATATCAACTTTTTTATCTGTATAAATTTATATTCATTATTTCATATTTAATGTTTTGATATATTTCATTTCTCCACTACATATATTTTCATTATATAAATAAATACTGGGTTGGGAGGGAGCATCAGGGTATCATTTGACCTGGGTATGACAACCGGAGTCCAGGAGGGAATAAACACTATCATTTTCTTTATCCTACCGATTCGATTGTGGTGGTGTGAATTCTACTTCAACAGTTTCAGTGAGATTGACGCGCCCTTCTTTACAAACCATCCTGTAGGAAGCTTAATAAGTATTGCGAATTGTGTTATTCGATTTGTTGGATCGTATCGTTGGAAGGAGATTCTTAAATTCCCGTGGATTTCGTGTAAGTGTCTCTGCTTACGGGTCCGCCCTTCCGTTTTTGGCCCTTCATACAGCGATATTGTGAATTCAGATCGGTAGCTCAAATTGATCTTGCTATTAAGTGGAGCTGCATACAAGACAAGATCTTTGAAGGGATGGTGGCTACCTTACATACATACATACAAATTGTGGTGAATACCACAAATCTAATTTTCGACTCGCAAAGCGATCAAAGGTACAAACAGCTCCCCTGCTTCAAATTCTTCCCTGCTGCTACTGCTAGCAATGTTCAGCAAGCAAATGGAGCTACCTATGCTGCTATTGCAGCAGTTAGAAGTCGACATCAAAACTCTAGCCAACATCATTCTAACGGAAATTTTGATGATTTTGAGTTAGGTAGCATTGCTGTTCCTCAAATGGAATTTTAACAGAAATCATTATTCGACATGATTACTGATATGCTAAGAACAAACTCCATGTTTGATTCCATTCAAACTGGAGCAACATTTTCTAATAACATACTCATGTCTTGCAGCGGCGCCGGTGATGTAGTGGTAAGCGTGATTGCTTCTCACCCCAAAAGGCCTGGGTTCAATCCCAGTCGGCACCGCCGCGATTTTCTGATTTTCTGATCTCTGATCACGCCGGGGAAGTAAAGTCGTTGGTCACCGGTCCATGGGTCGATAGGTAGGCCCCAGTTGTGGGAGCTGCCTTCCTGGCATCGATAGCATTGGTACTCAGGACGGAAAACAATTTAAAGAAAAAACAGTCATGACATTGCAATTCAGTAATGGATTTTAATCCATTAATTATTTTAAATTGGAAAGCTCGATCTCTTAAAGATAATGAAGACGAGCTATTTAACTTTTTGAAAGTTCATAACGTGCATATTGCCGTTATAACTGAAACGTTCCTTAAGCCTGGCCATAAGGTTAAAAGGGACGCAAATTATTTCATTTATAGAAATGATCGTCTTGATGGAGCCTGTGGGGGCGTTGCCATCATTGTTCATAAACGAATCAAACATAAAATTCTTTCTTCATTTGAAACCAAAGTTTTTGAAACTTTGGGAGTTTCTGTTGAAACAAAATTTGGACAACTTACGTTTATAGCAGCCTATTTGCCATTCCAATGCGTAGGCCAGAAAAAGAATTTTCTCAAGGGTGACCTCCAGAAACTTACCCGTCATAGGTCTAAATTCTTCATTATCGGTGATGTTAGTGCAAAACACTGCTCTAGGAATAATGCACAAAGCAATTCCAATGGCAATTTTTTGTTTGATGATTGTTCTGCATGTTATTACATTATTCAATATCCAAACAGCCCAACATTTTCTCTTCTTGTTTACAAAAATTACCTTTACAACATTCGGCCTTAATGACCCTACGCTTATGAAACATAGGGGGAATGTCTCTAATGTTGGCCTAGGGATCTCAGATTGGGCCCATCGCTAAAAATCTGCTATTTATCAATTTTATCTAGAGTAACGCGTAACTGGGACGGTACTATTAGTTGAATCTATATATGGGCCCAAATTAAGGATGTTTAGGCCGACATTACATCCATTTCCCCTGTATACATATATTGTTCTGGAGGTCCCAACGAAGACATTGTGCTAAGCGGATTGCTGGAAAGTGAATGTGTCAGTCTAAGTTTGACAGTTTTCGGTCAATAACCGTTATATAATAGTAGGGGAAATGCAGGTAATGTCGGCCTAAGCGTCCCTAATTTGAGCCCATACATAAATTCAGCAAACGAATAAATTTTCAATAGCAACCAAAAATATCCATTAGTAACGTCCCAAAAACGCGTTCCTCTAGATAAAATTTATAAATAGCAGATTTTTAGCGATGGGCCCAATCTTAGATCCATAGGCCAACATTAGAGACATTTCCCCTATTTTGTTTGTATTACTATACGACATTATCACCGATAGCACGTAATCTTTTCATCGTGGTGTCATAAACCGATGGATCCCAGCGTTAATCGGCAAAAAATTGCTGCTCCTGTGTTTCGTGTGCATCGAATCAAATAAATTTCCATTGAATTAAAATTTCTTTTACGCTGATATACGTTTATGTTGTCTCACCATTAATAATCGTCTACCCGCAATTATCTGCTACTTAATGTACCGATGCTTTCGATGATGCACGCTGGTGTGATGGAATCATTTGAGATAAACCCTGAATCCATCCACCTATGGTGAGATCTAGTCCTTCTTACATGTTTAAATTCTTACGATGGTCCTTAGAAAGAAGATTCATACCCATTTCAGACGAGACGATTGCGATCATGGGGGCCGGAAACCACGATAGCTTTTTTCAAGCTTTCAATTTTTTGTGGTGGAATTTAATACTCAAATGAGTGGCCGTAAAAATATCGGAAGTTGGTTGTGAAGCAGCACACAAGGCTGACAGGAGAAGCAGGTATGATTGAATTAAAGGTGAATACTTACGTCAAAGAAGGTGTGATCCGAAGAGCGGGGATAGACACGAATGGTACGATTTTCAGGAAGTCCATCCAGGGGCCTCATTGCGAAACGATGCATTTGTTTCTGTGTGTGTTTAGAATGCTTGTATGAAAAAGTTGATAGTTTCGACTTCTAGCATCTGGCTAAATACTAGCTGCTCTCCATGGGCTCCTCGCTGTCCCCCTTGTTACGTGCTACAACTCGATCTCGCTAGGACCACCTGGCTAGACACTGGTGATCTCAGCATCTTTCCGCTTTTTGTTAACGTTCTCTCCTCCGTTTTCACGGTCCGGCGTGCTACCGTTGTCGATCGTATGCTTTGGGTTTTATCTTCATTTTTATTTATTTTTTCTCCGTTGTTCTTCATTCTGTGGGGTTTCTCCCTTTGGGCCGTTTATCTTTACTCGTTGTACGTAGTCGCCTACTATGATCCCATAATTATCTATGCAAGCCATACTAGGATTGACACGGTCCTTCATGGGAGCCGTGTTCAGAGCCGGATCCGTTTAAGTCAGGAATGTTACATTATAGGATAGAATCTCGGGAACCAATTAAGCTGTCAAATAGCGGATCCAATCGGGCATATCACGATCAATTACCGAAAAAGAGCACATCAGCTACCAAAACTTCGGAATCCCTTTTCTTGTGACTCAAGACTTGCCAACCAACGCAACTAACACCATCATCGGGTTGGGGAATGATTGGAGAGAAAATAATTATCAGAATTTTGTTTATATAAATTGAAAGTACCTTTTCAAGTTTTGGTCTACAATATATTGAATTGGTACCGCTTTTCGGTAGATCGAAATTGAGAGGGTTAATAGAAAAGGGGGGTAAGTGACTTTGATCGATTCTCTTCATCAACTTTCTCTTTTGATAACCACAGCTTTATAAACAGATTTTGAGCTATTTCTGCCACATAGATTGATCTAGCATCCAGAATAGCATACGAATAAAGGAATGTGTTTGCAGCTGAAATATTAACGAAAGAGAAAGTCGATGAAGACAATCGATCAAAGTCACTTAAACCCTTGCCTTCTAACCCCCTCAATTCTATCCACCAGACTATAGATATAACGACTATATGTAACATCTGAGCCTACTACCCAGAGACCGTTCATAAACCACCGATATTTTCTAGTGAGTGAAAGGGGGTTGCAAATTTGTTTTCTAAAATATCAGATGTCTACGAATCTTTTTTTTATATCAAAGGCATATTATTTTTGAGCAATTCAGTTAAGGTTTTTGAAAAAAAACATATCTTTCAAAGAACGGCTTATGATATAAAGAAGGACTCTACTCCAAAAGCTAATATAATTAGATAAAACAGCAAATAACGATTATCTTCCATTTTATTCCACTTAATTGATTTTGGTAGCCATGACAGATACGTATTTTGACTACAATGTATTTATTAAATGGAATTACATGGAAGATAAACTTTATTTGCTGTTTTATTTAAGCATTCCGCTAACAACCCAATTTCATTACTTAATTTTGATGGTTACCAAGCCTTGGGATTCTTTCCTTATTGGAAATTTGAATAGGTTTTTCTCCTCTACTTTACTTAAATTTAGGTTATTATTAGTTAGGTAGGTTCCGATTCTAGTTTCATTTTTATACCTGTGATCTTGAAATTTTTACCTAGAGGATGAGTACTTAAGAGAGTTAGGTTTTTGATAAGTCTTTAGTGGGTATGACACTGATGAAGACTGCACATTGTAGTCGAAATTCTGTCATGGATGCCAAAATGAATAAAGTGGAATTAAATGGAATACACTCAGGTCTTTTTTTACACGGGGGATACGTACCGTGTAAAAAAACCGTGTCAAAAAAAAAACCTACGAGATTTTGATTTTTCACATGCTTAAATGTTTTTAAAAAATCGGATTTTGATGCCATTTGTAATTATAGCATGCTATGGTCCATATAGACATATTTTAAAATTTTCTGTATTTACACCAAAAATTGTGATTTTTTTCTAGGACAAGTGGGTGGAAGCAACCCTCATTGATATGAAGAATATGTATGTCTCACGTCCAGTACATTTGAAATAGAAGAAAATGTTGGCTTACTTCAGTACAGAGTAAATAGAGTTGAAATTGCCAAAGCAACACAATTATGGCTAATGACTACTATGGCAAACCTATATTCTGGCAAGCATTTTTATGGCAATAGTACGTATGTCAAACATCCATATGGCTGACATGCATGGCTATTGTTCGGTCACCGTTCAAGGCTCATCCGTATTGCCGTAACATGTTCCGGCCATATCTCCGGAGCCAGTTGACAAATATCATAAATATTAAAGACACGTTCAGAGAGCAAGAACTGAAGCAGACAAAAAGGAACGTAGAGTAGTGTTCCAAGCGGCCAGCCCGAGCAAAGTTGGTTAACAAAATGAAAGCAAATCGATATTAAAGTTTGTAGTTAATATCATAATGGAAACTCATTTTGATTTCAATTGTCACGACATTAGTCTGATATCATATTGTGCTGTTATTCTGCAGTCAAAACTTTTTAAATGAAAGCAACTTAATTTGAAGTTCTGCTGTTAACGTCTTGTTTAAAATTCAATTTAAGCTCATCTTTCGTTGAACTAACTATTATTATTCACTTGTTTTGTTTAACACATTTTAGATCATTCGTTACTTGCCTGGGGTGAGATTTGAGCTTAAGTCTTTGAGCGTGAGAAGCATGGATGCTAACGATTTACGCCAGGCCGGACTGAGTTAAACATTAAGAATGCAAAATCAGAAATCAAATTGATTTAATTGAAAGCAAGATTAGTTTTCCGTTTGATTCAACAGTGTAAAAGTTTGCTCTCATTTTTGCTGTGTTAACCGTTAAGTCAACCAAAATTAGATCAACTGGAGTATTCAAAATAAGTTACATCATAACCAGTGTTGGCAAAATCAGAAATCAATTGATATTTTTCCGCTCTCATGCGCTCGCAATATCACACGTGCTATAGAGATTAGTGACGTTTAACTCACGCACACTAGTGGGTGCACTGCCGTGTACAGTTTGTTTATTTTTTTCCTCTGGCTAACCTGAAAAATGTATGAAATTAGATCTGCCAACATGAGTTTGACAGCAATTTGTTATGTATTTTCCTCGGATTTTCACTAACACGCTCTCACATATCGCAAACGGAACAAAATATCATGCTTGATATTCATTTTACAAGCTCCTTTGATATTGCGAGACTATTCACAATGTGCAAAAATCAAACTGAGAGTTGACTCGACACAAAAATGATTCCTTTGCAAATCGTTTTTTTAGAAAGAGAAAGCATAGTTTGCTATCTCTTTTTAATCTTTACTGATCGCAGACGCGAAGGGACTGCTGCAAGCCGTTATGGAAGTTTCGGTTGCATTTGGGTGTAAAGCAAAAATCGTTAAACACAATCTCACCACAGTTTGGTGAGATTTGCAGTTGGTGAGTTTTGTTAGCTTGATATTCCGAGCTGCGATATCATAGCTTGCAAAATCAACCGCAGTAGTTTGGTTGTTGATTTTTGTCTACAAAAATCAAGCATGGTGTTGGGCGTTGGCGAGATTTGATTTTTTTATATTTTCCCAACACTGATCATAACAGTAAATTTTGATTTCAATTTGATCTCCAGCATTGCTCGGGAGGACCGCACCAAAACGGAAGATAAAACTGAGCAAATCAAACTGTTACAAAGAGCTGTGTCAAGACGCAGATGCCAACCTTTGGGACGACGCATATCGAGTCGTGATGGCTAAGATCAGAAGTCCGTTGAAATATGTCCAGACAAGCTGAAGGTCATCGTGGAGGGACTCTTCCCGGAGCACGAAGCAACGACCTGGCCACCTACACCATACGGCGAGGAAGAGGGAGACAACGTCGAAGGTATGCAAACCTCCAACGAAGAACTCGTAGCAGTGGCGAAAAGATCAATGGCGATGAAAGCTCCCTATCTGGAAGGAATCCCCAACGGGGTGTTGAAAACGGCGATTCAGGTGTTCTTGGACATATTCAGGATAGTGCTACAGAAATGCCTGGATGCAGGCCACTTCTCAGACAGATGGGAGATGCTTACCTTACCAATCAGGCTGAGGCCTTGACGTCCTCTGAGGTCCAAAGAAGTCGTCTCCACTCTAGTCAATCCATGCATGGCTACACGTCACCAGCCTCGTAGTATGCGATGAGTCCACAGGTCGCCTTCTACTTGCTCGATCGACCTTACCCGTTGCGCGCCTTTTCTTCTTGTTCTTGTTGGGTTACTTTCGTGAACCATTTTCACATGGTCATCTACCGGTATTCTTACGTAGTCGACCATTTTTTGCGGCGATGGATGGTTCTCCCAGCAGCTGGTGAAATTCGTGGTTCATTCACCTCCTCAACGTGCCGTCTTCCATCTTTACTCCACCGTAGATGGTCCACTACACCTTCCAACGGATGGGAGATATAGAAGCTATTGTTGCTTCCGAAGCTAGGAAAACTGCCTGGAGATCCAGCTTTGTATAGGCTTATATGCCTGCTGGAAACACTCTTGGAGATGATCATCGGTGGATAGAATCAGGACAGTGATCTAGAGCAACGAGAAGTCATCCAAACAGAAGCGGAGAGGAAATTGATATTGCGCCGTGATAACGATAGACGTCAAGAATGCTTTCTACAGTGCTAGCTGGGTGACCACCACCGAAGCGCTAAATAGAATGAGGGTCCCTGACTACCTGTGGAGGATCCGAATGAGTTACTTCCAGAACTGGGTACTGGATCGATTAGGATCACAGTGGGTGTTTCACTAGGCTGCATCCTTGATCCGACGCTCTGGAACGAGATTTATAACGGTATTCTGCCGCTGCAGATGCCCGAAAGAGTTGTTTTTTATTGATTTATTTGATAAGGCTCAAACGAATTAAATTTACAGAGCCGAGGATTCTTGGCCACTATACAATACATCTTAAAACTATAGTCAAAATGTACAACACAATAAACACTTTATCTTCCGCTATCCAAAAAGCCTCCTCCATCAGAATTGGAGCCGCTTTCAATGGTTTCATTGTATGGCAGTTACGCCAACGGAGGTCAGAGCGCTTCCATTGCAGCAAAGGACGCAAAACGTGGTCAGCACTCACACACTCATCACGAAACGGTTGCTTTCCAAAGTCGACGACGCATCGACCGAAAGAACTGCTGATGAAGAACAATGGTTGCTGCCGAGAAAACAGACAATCGCGTAGAAATCCAGAGGAGTACGGAAATGGGGAAAGCAAAATCGATGACCAAGTGTCAGTAGGAATGGGACTCAGTGGAGAACGGTTGGAGGACTCATATGCTAATACCGAATATCTCTACGGGGGTGAATAGAAAGCATGGAGAGGTGCATTTCTACCTGATGCAATTCTTATCATGTTTGCTTCAGGCAGTACCTACATTCACGTTCGGATACTCAAGGTCACCGGAGCACGTGTTCTTAGTGTATTTAGCAATTGTATTTAGCTGCCAATGAACAAATCCATGAAACGATAGGCTCAGATCGCTTTGAACAGTATTTATTTAACCACTAAGCGGAAAGCAGACATGATATATTAGGAAAAAAATCAAAATCTTTCATTGTAACACATTTTCATATACCGTAATCGTGGGTACTTTAACGTGGGTCATAATTCCAAGCACTTGACAATCAATTTTTAAATCCTAATGTGTATGCTGCGGATTTTCTGTGTCCTGCAAACAAAATCAGCTTTTGGTACCAATTTGCAAGCATGATATCAAATTGATTGCCAAGTGCGCGGAATTACAACCCATGCGGAATAACCCACGCGGAATATCCAACGCGGAATAACCCACGTACACAATTGATTGTAATGAACCCGTATACCACAACTGCACAGCGTAAAAGAAGGCAGATAAGTGGTCTTATTAACTGGGAATGGAATATACAATTTTTTACCATATTTTGACAATGCATTTTTGTTATTAAATCGAACATCAAAAGAGCACCACTATAATCAACTATTTGATGGAGGCACGTACCGATAATTACCTGGAATCGATAAAAAATTCCACAGCATGGCATCACAATGAATTGACGTAGGCAAGGCATGGCGCAAGGCGCTCAGGTCATAAAATAAGATGAAATCAAAGTAAAGAAACACTAACTCGCAGAATGCATGCAAATTTAACACGTGGCCAACGGGGGGGGGGAGGGGGGGGGGTATCCTTTTTGCTGATAGGTAAAAAGCCGTAGTCAATAGTCGTTTTTGTTGTTGCCTTGTGCGTTCATTGTCTAAATTAAGAACACGACTTCGTGCAGCTCGCACATTCTGATCCAGGCGAAAATGTTTGTGAATGGTTTGTCGAAATTTACTCCTAACGATGACATCTGGTTGACAGATTTGTTTTTGTTTTATTCAGTTGTTATTGGGAATGCGGCTCTCCGCGCTTTGCTGGGGATGAATTGCCTTGGTTTCTACTGGCGGCTGTGTAATTTTGGTCTCGCCTCAATCACGAGCAGGCTTGGTAGAGAAGCAAACGATGTTGGGGCGGTAGAAAATAAAAGGTGCCATGTTTAACGCTTGCAATGTGGGCAGTGAGGAATTTGTGAATTCGAAGATGTTTATATAGACTCCGTTGTAGATGTTTCTTTCGGGTAATTTCGACCTGGAGCATCAACATTGTAGACACTGAACGATTGCCAAAAGTATGCATCATTTGTAGACATCTGTTTGATTATATAATTATTTTATATGCTCAATTATTAACGAAATTCAGCTGCTAGAGTGAATCAATCGTGCGTAGGAGAAATATATATGAAAGCCTTCTTCATAAGCCACAGTCAGACATGGAAAATCATTTGCATTCATTTGCCTCTAACTTTTTTCATCAACAGCATTCCGCAAAATAATGTATAAAGCTTTTGTAGGTTTTGTTATTAACTACAAGTTTTGCTCATAACTCAAATCTGTATCTCTTATGCATCATGAATTAGAGCGGGCAGAACTTGTTACTGTTTTTCAGTGAATGTAAAATACATTCACTGAAAAACAGTAGTGGCTTCTGTCCGCTTTGCTTCGTCATGCATAAGAGATACGGATTTGACTTGTTAACAAAAGTTGTAGTTAATAACAAAACCTACAAAAAAATTTTACATAATTTTGCGAAATACTGTTGAAGAAAAAAGTTAGAGGCAAATGAATGTAAATGAATGCACGAAATGAATGCAAATGATTTTCCATGCCTGGTTACAGTTACTCGCCAACCATTTATATTCTTAATCATGATTTGGTTTTATTCTTTTGATGCCTAAATATTTTATAAATTTTAAGTCTGCTATCTAAAAAATATCCAAGACTCAGACTTGTACACTTGTAACTGAGATCTCAGCAAAAGTGATGCTTGGTTTATGAGTCTCGAAAAACGTTTCACTGAATCTCAGTAAACAAACGTAATGTTTGCTGAAATCTCGGTAAAAGGCGTTGCCTAGCATTCGGCTGTGCAAATCTCAGCAACATTTTGTCGAGATGCGAAAAAAATCTGAGTACAGTCAACTCTCCATATCTCGATATGTGACCACTTTTTTCTATATATCGATATCATTTGAAAACTTAAAATGCAAATATCTCAAAATGTCCCTACTTTTTTTCAAAACCTGATGATGCCAAAATGTTCAACGGAGTTTCGACTTAGGATTACGTCTTTCGGCAACATAATGGGGGTGCAATTACTAATCTACAAAATCGACCGCGTTAGGTGATCAGGTTTTGACCATTTA
Source organism: Ochlerotatus camptorhynchus (assembly GCF_037179485.1). Classification (NCBI taxonomy): domain Eukaryota; kingdom Metazoa; phylum Arthropoda; class Insecta; order Diptera; family Culicidae; genus Ochlerotatus; species Ochlerotatus camptorhynchus. Next base: position 8,260,049 of record NW_027040918.1, on the reverse strand, counting down.
TAACTTTGTCAATAGCAGATGGATTTTAATTCTAAACAAGCCAATCAATCGGCAATTTTTCTACAAATCTGCTAGAACGAACACTTTATCAATTTTCAATAGGCCACTATTGAAAATTACACAAATGTATAACTGTTGAAATGGTGATCAAAATTATCGCCGATTGACTGTGAAAAGCGCTACACTGATTTCCAAATCGAATTCCATCTGATCTCCCCGAACGGTACATATTCAATCACCGTGTGTGGTGGTGTCCGGTCTGTCGTCATCAGCAGCAGTGCTTTCGGCCCGGGGCGTTGAACATTGTTCTCCAGTACACAACGAATGAACGCATTTACCGAAGCAGGAGGAGGATGATGATGATGATGATGGTCCCACTTCTTACTCCTACAAAGGTTTGAGCTGGACGATTTATCTTTAAGATCATTAAATATGACATTTTAACCAGGTTTGCAAACAAAATCGAACTGGTTTCAGTTACAGATATAAATTCCCTCTAGAGTTTACAGTTGCTTCACAGCGATATAAATGTGGAAAAGCTCAGGCGTCCACCTCTTAGTTCGCCTTTTTGTCCACAAGTATTACAAGCAATCTAGAGTTAATGAACAATCAAAAAAGCATCCTATTACACTAGCAACCCTGCAATCTGGTTCTATCGTAATTTTCAGCAATGTAAGGAATGCTAACGAACCCCCGACTTATGCCAGAAAACTTACCACTAACTCAAGGTATCTTCCAAATAAGCTTCAAAATTGCATTTTATTTTATCAAATTTTAAATTCAGTCCTCTATATCCGTAACACGCGCGCGAGGCTCAAACCTTTGTAGACTGCTTTTTTAAATCTACTACTATTAAGTCAAATATTAAAAATCCATCATCACGAACAGAAATAATTTCTGCAGAGCTACAATAATTATTTAAAAAGTCGTTATGACAGCTATTCATATAAAATAATCCGTTATAGATAACTTCGTCATGAAACATAATTTGTCAATTCATAAAAATCACAGGAAAACTGTTCAAAAGACGGTTTTAACGTGTGAAATGCAGTGCTTTTTTTTAATTCTGTGTAGGCATCTAATTGAAAACATGTATTCTTTTATAATATAATGAATTTCGTGAAGCACAAGTCCAGAAATGTGGTGTTCTTCTTTCAGCCGCGTTTCTAGCATTATATCTATGAAAGTCACCAGAGTTGCGACCTATCACAATCACGATCGCCAAACAGCTGATGGTAGTAACGCTTTGTACATTCCTATCAATGTGTTCGTCGAAGCTCTCTCCATATGACCATCCATCAAGTTGACGAAAAAAAGTAAAAAGCAACTGGTGAATGTCGTCTTCTGTTGTGATCCATCACCGATCTGGTCATTCCCGACACTCATCTGTGCTCGTTTTGAAACAGTTGCTGCTTTGCTTGCTTATTTGAGTGTGTTGGTGAATGAGCCTAACAGCTTCCGTTTCATGTTGCCTGCTTTGTTTGTAGCTCACACAGCCGCCTGCCGAGACGAACTTGGAATGCGTAGGCATTGTTTTCATTTTCTTCTGTCGTTTCACTTTTTCTCATGATCGTACTGCAGAAGTCTTCACTGTTTTCGTTGTGCTTTTCATCATCAGCAGCGAGTGTAGCGTTTTGCTTGTGAGCAGCGACCATTACTAGTGATTGTTGTTTGCTCTAACTCTCACTGCGTGACAAAACGATCTGTCAGCGATAGTCGGTTGGTGCGAAGACGAGTGTCACGTGAGAGTCATGATATTTTGCATCACTGAAAGTCACTTCCTCTTTCAATTCGATCACACAAATATCGAGGCAGCAAACCGTTAACTACTTTAAAAATGAACACCATAGTCAAATATACAATTCATTGCTTCACCGACAACCATTGTAAGGCGTCTAGCATCAAAGTTTAGGATGTGAATCTATAACATCTAAAAATCAAACGCATTATTTTACTCTGCAAGCGCTGTATTCTCGATATTTGTGTTGCATTGGCCAGAAATAAAATGGAAGGGCAAAAGTCTAGATGAGGAGAGATGATTGGTTTCTATAGCTGTATTTTACTGGCAATAGTTAAATCGTTTTTCAGTCGACATAGAATTCCATACTTCTTGGCAATTTTCTTGATGACATTGTCAATGTGACAGTTGAACTTAAGTTTGTCATCAATAATCATGCCAACATATTTAATCTCGTGAACGCGATCAATAGTCTGATCATCAATTACAACAGAGACGCTCTCATTTACTCGATTCTGCGAAATTAACATAAATTTAGTTTTACTTGTATTCAATTTCAACTGCTTATACTTCAACCATCTACTTAGAGAACGCAAATCTTCATTCAAGTGTAAAACGGCATCATCTAAATCCTTAGCTGCAACGAATAACACACTATCATCTGCAAAAAGATTAATGTTATTATTATTATTATTTTTTAGTGACACTTTATCACTGCTGTGACATTCGTGTCGCTTTTTTATTTCAAATTGAATTATCTTACGAACTAATTTTTTTTGAATAAATTAGCATCTTTCAAAAATTTAATTACTGCTTTTTCTTTGCTGGAGGTGTTTGCAAGAACATTTTTTATTGTCTCATCGATTCCACAGTTTTGCCTAAATTCGGCAAATCCTCTGCAATCCACAAGTATATGATGCACAGTAAGTCGAGTTCCACAAAAGCAACGCATTTGTGGAGATTTGTTTTCCAACACGTGAGAGTGAGTCAGCTGAGTGTGCCCGATGCGTAATCTGGTAAGAGCTAGCTGCTCAGATGAATTTTTTCTGCCAAAAAATTTGCCTGCAGACTGTTTGATTAGACGTAGGTGTGCCCAGATTTGTCTCCACACATTTTCCCAAACACACCAAATGCTTTGTTTAATAAACCGCACAGCATCCTGGGGTGGAATTCCCTTCCGCCCTTGATTTGCCAGTTTGTCAGCTTCCTCATTTCCCAGAACTCTTGCGTGACCGGGAATCCAACAAAACACAATTTTAGTTCCAATAACTTCGCGTTCAATTGCTTGGATCCAAGGATGGGTTGATTTCCCATATTGAAGAGCGTCTAGACAGCTGGTAGAGTCGGTAAATATGATTGTTGGTTCGCCTTTGCTAATTAACCATGTTTTGTTGTTTTTGACATCATCCACATCCAGAGGGCCAGTCACTTCGAATGTATGGGACTGGTAGGAAACCATTTGGAAATGCATGAAAATTTTCAGTTTTTATTCATTCTCGTCTTTATGGGCAGTTTTAGGTGCACAAAAATTGCACGAGTACATTACTATGGTGATAAGGTAAACACTCGTTTATTTTTTTCCTTCTGTGAAAGCATATTTAGTCACAAATCGAGGATTTTCTGATATTCTCCATACTGCAAAAATGATTTTCCTACCACTGAAGGGGCGACATCTCTCGGATCTTCAGTATAGCTACTACTCAAATCATATAATTAATTTCTGACACAGCAGCTTTGAGCGCAAAAGCCTCTGCAGAAAATATACTGCAGTTTCCTGGCAAACTGAAGGCAGTTATTTTGGTATCTGTAGCGATTCCCGCACCAGTCTTCTCATTGTCCTTAGATCCGTCGGTGAATACTTTCCTGTATGTTGAGTATTTATTTGTTACAAGCTCAACAAACATTGGCACAACAACTTGACTTGAAGTGCCTGCTTTTACTTTCTCCATTAAGTCGTTACTTATAGATGGTGATGGAGTATACCACTCTCTATTGGTTAGTCTTAGAACACTACAGATGTTCGGCATGGAGACTCCTGTTACCGCTAGAAAGTTAGCTAGAAACAGATCAGATGCTCGCTTAACCACTGGTAGGTCGGCTACTGATTTGTATTTTTTTCCACAAGTATTGCTAGTTGTGATAGGCGCTGGATTAGTATTAGACGAAATGGCAGAAACCCCGCTTCAGCCATAATGGAGGTAATTGGACTAGTTCTGAACGCGCCAGAAGCTTGTCGTATCACCTCATTATATGTTGGGGTTAGAGTACGTTCCATAGCTTCGATGTTGATGCTGGTGAAACCTAGGCCGTACAGTAGCTTGGAAGTCACGAGAGCTGAACCAATGGTACGGAAAGTTGAACGGTTGCTTCTCACTAGACGACGTCCCAAAACTCGAAGTATGTTTAATCGCTGTCCACAGCTGCGTTTGGTTTCTGCAAAGTGCTGAAGAAGATTAATTTTCGCATCTATCAACACACCAAGAATTCGCATCTTTCTAACTCGTGGTATAGGAGTATCATTGACTAAAAAAAAAGATTAATGTCGCAAAATCGTAAAACAAGTCTCATGACATTAATATACATAACAAATAACAGGGGCCGTAATACACTTCCATGGGGCACTCCAAGGTTATTCCCCACGGGACAGCAGTGCAGCGGGCAGAATTCACCGTTGGAAGGCACATCATTGTTTTGAAGCGCGTGCTGAAGTATCTGGGAGTGATGATCGACGACTGGCTAAACTTTAACAGCCACATTGAATATGCCTTCGAGAAGGCGACGAAGACCATCAACGCAATAGCCAGAAAAAGGCTGAACAATTCTGGTCCAAGCAGCAGCAAGAGGCGTCTTCTGGCTAGTGTGTCCTCATCGATACTAAAGTACGGAGGTCCAGCCTGGATTGAAGCGCTGAAAACGAAACAGAACCAAAGGAAATTGAGCAGTACGTTCCGGCTCATGACCATGCGAGTCGTTAGTGCGTACAGAACCATTTCGATGGAGGTAGTATGCGTTATCGCCACCTGTACGATCCCAATCGGCATCACCTTGGCGGAGGACTACGAGTGCTATATGACGAGAGAAACCAGAGGAGTACGAATAATGGTGAGAACGGTGTCGATGGCTAAGTGGCAGCAGGAGTGGGATGTAGCAGAGATTGACACACAGGCTAATACCGATTCTTTCGACCTGGGTGAACAGGAAGCATGGAGAAGTCAACTTCCACATGACGCAGTTCTTGTTTGGTCATGGCTGCTTCAGGAAGTACCTGCATCGGTTCGGACACACAACGTCACCCTTTTGTCCGGAGTGTGGGAATGTGGAAGAATCACCAGAGAACGTGGTCTTCGTATGTCCTAGATTTGATGCTGTGCGAGAGGATATGCTCGCCCTTAGCACGGAGAATGTCGTCGAAGAAACGCCGTCAGCAGAGCAGTAACGGAGATCATGTCAGGGCTGCAGCGAAAATAGCGAGAAGACCAGCTAGAAAGTAGTAATGTGCTCACACAAGTGCGAAGTGAAAGCCGAAGCCGGGAGAACTCTCCGTCAGAGTAGGCTGAATCCACCACCGGGGTTAACCGAGTAGAATGCGACGCTGAGAGCTCACAAATTGCAGAGACGATCAGCGAAGTGGAAGCGCCAGTTAGCTGAGGTAAAGTGAGGTGCGTAATGCAATGTCCCTCCGAAGTAATATGACAAGTGGTTCCGGGGGAAAAAGGGTAAGGCGTCCAAGGAGGTTGTAATGCGGTAAGAATCCCACACACCGTGTCACCACGACCCTGCGCCCGGTCGTCAAGCGGTGGCATGATGGCCTTTTGAAGGTTTCGTCCTAGCGAAAAAAAAAACCTCGTCATGTGTAAGATAAGTTATTTTTCTTAGTGTGTACGTCAAATCTACGGTAGTGTCTTGGATTCAACCTTTTACTTTTTTACATAAGAATAATTTTTTTGACAATAAACAACATTGAGATATTGATATTGAAAGATAACATGTTTTTTTTTCTTTTACTTCGAAATGCCTCGATATAGAAAGTTTTTCTCTTGATGAAAGCCGTGAAAACGACGAAATCTGTAGCTTTACTAAAGTAAATATCTGAACCTTTCAACTTTAAATCAAACCGAATGCAAACATGTGATTTGTTCTCCAGTGTTGACAACTTTGCGTTTTTTCAGCTAAAAACATTAAATGTAATTTTCTTTAAGTCGACCAACTTAAGTAACATTTAACATTTTATGAAGTACTACAAGGCTTCCATAAAACAACATTCATAAAACCTGGTCAAGATAGCTTTGCCTTTATTACATCCACCAAAACCTCATTAGGACTAGAATATGTCTTGTGGCCCACCTTGAAGAAGGTTCTAAAGTGTGTATTATCGAGACATTTCAAGAATGACTTGCTGCAAAAAGGTTTTATGACGAATGCATTGAGAACCATTTGAAATCCTTATTTAAAGTACAATACAAGTAAAAATAAAGCATCAATCAAGATAAAAAGGGATACATAAATATCGTTCGATCTTGCCAAATTCATTGTTCAAAAATGAATCGGTCAAAAATCCTCATAAATTTCCTCATCATTAAAGTGAAAGAACTACTAACTCATATTGTGGTCTATTTTTAGGTGACAGATTAAATCTAATGTGAAATGTGCCTCAGAAAATCGAAAAAAAAAATAAGTCCGCCTTCGGAAAACGTTGATTTGACTAATTATTTTTAATGTAGGAAACAAAATATAGTTAAATGTTGTATGTATTTCATTGCTCATAGCCGAGACAATTTGATGATTTTCGTAATTTTTGTTACTGCTCACTGAAGAATTGATGAGAATAATGTTATTTTTAAGGAAAAACAAAATGAAAACGAAGATTGTAAAAAAGCAAATGGAATAATAACAATATGGCGATAGCATAAACATTAATTTTCCATAAGCCATTTGTGAAAAAGCTGTTTTGCTTTCATGAAATCGCTAACAAATGCAAAACATTTTAATGCGGCTTTTATGAAGATAATTTGCAGACTGAATTATTTTTATCGGAAGCCATTTTGCTTGATCCTATTCCGTTTAGTTTTATGACGGCATTTAATGGTGGCAAAGTTGCCTGGAAAAAAATAAACGTCAAAATTTGTTTATCTTTCGATAGTTTTGTTGTGCGATCATTGCAACGATGTCCTATTCCAGCGTTGGATCAACAAGTTGCGTGACATCCTTGATAAGGGCAATTCATCTATTGGAAGCAGTTACTCAGGAAGGGAGTCTACGTAACTTGGAACAGGTGGAAGCTCAATCGTTCCCGAAAAGTTTTCTTTCTTCCGGATGAGTTTCCTGTCAACAGTTTTCCGCAGTCCCAGTTTGGCACTGATGCTATTCGGATCATAATCGCAACGTTATTTCTGGAGAAGGCTGCCATTGACAATGTGCTGTGTATTTCCATCAATGTTAAGCGTCTAATCTGACGGCTTCCAGTGCTTCGTAAACCGCATTTACTTCGCTCCTCTCAGTCGGCTGCTCTGTTGTTGTTGATCGATTTTGTCGGAGCTGCCTTCACAGAAAGTTCTGGAATTGGATTCCTTTTCTCTTCCGTCGACAGCTTGCTAGAATTAGTACTCGATAATCCTTTGGCATTTCCTTGTGACTCTGCGTTTGAATGCCCCACTCGATTATGTTTTTCTCTGTCACTAGGCGGATCCATATTTTTAGTTCTATTTAGGTAAATCATGCAAGCACACACCTTTTACAATTCTTATCCTACTTACCAGTTCCGTCCAGTATAAATTGGCTGTTTCCAAATGGCCTAATCCTCTCTGACTGCTTACTCTCTTCTTGTTCACGTATTCTCGCTTTTTTTTCCTTCTTCTTATTGAAAATCTGGCCGTGTTCCCATTTGTTCTCAGGTAGGTAATATTGGTACATGAGAGGAAGAGAGAAATAGAGGTTTTCGCTGGCGCTGATTTCATCTGTTTTTCGCTTTTTTTTTAATTGTATCAAATCAAACAAATATTAGTTTTTTCGTGTGGATAAGTGTAAATTAAGATCTATCACGTCTTAAGAAGTTTTTTTTAGTGATATTGTAATTAACGTGAACAATCTGGAACAAGAATTTGTTTCGAATAGCTGTGTGTCGCGTCGGTCGGTTTTTCATTTCGCTTGTTTTTGGTGCTTTGCCTCCCTCCCAAGAAGAGTTTCACTGGGTATTTTTTTTTCTTGGTGCTGGCGTTCTGCCTTCCGGAAGATGCACGCGAATGAGGTGTCAAGCAAAAATTCGGTGCAAATGGAAAACTTCAAATGTGATTCAAAATGTCGTGTTGGGTTGTAAAAACCACGCGGAAGATTTTTTCGATTACCGCGAGTGAACAAACCGGTCCTTTTTCGGAGGCAGAATTTGGTGAGATCCATCTGATTTATAATCAATCATAAATGCATATTTCCATATATTACTAAATACGCGCCAGATTTCGAAACATCACATTTCGAAATCTGGAAGTGTGTTTGCAGTACCATTATTCATATGATAACGGTAGTGTTTACACGCGGGGCTTATTGTATGTGAAAGTAACCTCGGAATGGACGTGAATTACCAGGCATTCTGAAATGGGTTGCTGGATCGCTTTCTAACTCCCGGACTAAACTTGCTTTAAATTATTACATCAAGGATTGTTGTAAGCAAATTTCTTCCATAATACCACTGCCGGCCAGTGGGGGTTAGATTGAATACACATACACACACACATACACATCACATGAACTTAAGTTTACTTTAATTGATTATAATTCAAATTGAAAAGACATAGAGGTTTTGGGCCTACGGGAGAAGAGGTAGTACAATTATTTTCACTCCCGGGAGTTTTCCTCTCAATCAATAGAAGAAGAAAAAAGATAAAACACAACATTTTTCCTTCCTTTTAATTAGCTACGGGTGTGACAACGATGGCGAGTTCACTATGTTATATTTTCATTTTATTTCAGCAACCTTATCTTTCAGCAGATGATCCGGACAGCAATTTCAACATTAATAAAAAAAAACTACATATGCCAGCAACACTGACTGGGTGTATCCTATGGCTTACCTTCCCTACTAACATAATTCCTAAATTCCCGAGACATTTATGAGGGGTCGTAGAGTTCTCTGCATCTCTCTTAAGTAAATGTTGGACTAACATACCTTTCCTATCCCTACCAGTTGTAAGGACGTGGCCAGGACAATCCTTAACTGTTGGAGCGGGATATGTCTTTATCTGGGAGATAGTTATTACTTCCTACTTACTATCTGTCCAGTAATAGATATCCGTCTTGCTCTTAATAGTTTTGAATTCGTACCACCTACGATATTGTGCAACTTGTTCGATGCTAATGCTAATGCTAATGAGAGGAAGAGAGAAATAGAACAAGTTAAGTGTGAGCCGCATGCGTTGGTTAGCCGTTTGGGTCATGGTGTTGTGTTCCCTATTTTATTTGCCTCTATTCAGCTCTCAGATCGCCCCTCCCCCCCCCCCCCCCCCCAAACTATTGTGGATGAGAAAAAGAACCCATATTTGGTAACCTCTCGCGAGCTGCAATGCATAAGATATGAATAACAAATCCAGAACGGGGCTTAAACATGTAACATTTTCTAAGACTGATCATGGTTAATATAGTATGAATAATGATAATTGTATGAAGAAAAGACGATCCCAAAAGAAAGTTCCCTATATTCCCCTTATTGAATATTTCTCACTGTAAAACATCGTCACTGAATCATTAGCGCCATCTGTTGAGAACACTGTGGTGAGTAGTACGCTGAACAGATGGCAGTAGTGTGTAAACGTCAAACGCAAGGAAAATAACTATGCGCGCCACAGGTGGCGGTACTACCAACTACAATACTTTTAAATTAACCGTTAAATGCTTGTTAGATGCACAACTTGCGAGTGTTATGTCTGTTTGTCTGTGATAAAACTATTACTCTGTGCTAATATGAGTTATTTCAAAATGGGCATCCATACTCAGAAACTATACCCGACCTCAACAAACTGTACCGACAGACAAACAGACATAACACTCACTATCACATTCTTCGCAAATAGGGTTTTAGTTGGGAATGTGCTTGCATTTATCATGGTGGCGCCACTAGCGTTAATCAAGCCCCTTCATTTCAAACAGATCAGTGATGCCAGGTTCTTTTCAGTTCAATTTAGTAGATGTCAGCTCTTGAGAATGATAAGCTAACATGCACATACCTTAAAGTCTGTCATACCCCGTTTACATTACAGCCCATATCACGTAATTTAGGCTGCTTTGCAATGAGCACTCATACATAGGATTTACAGTGAAAACTAGATGTATGAGTGCTCATTGCAAAACAGCCCTTATCACGTGATATACGCTGTAATGTGAACGGTGGTTAATTAATCTTAATTAATAATTAAGAATACCACGATATTGGTAAAAATTAGCAACCCACTGTACAGTAATGACCCGTTTTAGTCAGCCTAATGTTTTCTAATGTTCTACAAAACCCATGCGCTTTTTCAGTGGTCTTATTGCACCTAAGTATACATTAAACACCTATCTTGAAGATGCACGAGAATGATTTGGAATTACGATTTTATGACGGAACTATCCACCTACCCTCTTCTAAAGATCATTCTCTAGCTAATAAATCATCACACTAAAGCTTCATGTTAGCATTTCCAACCAACTCTGAGAAAAACAGTTTTTGAATATTACACCCAAACCCAAACCCCAGTTGATTGGTCATTCCGCTTGTTGGGTAATATTACGCTGTACGATGACCACTTGTTCCCGGCAAATGAAAAATCACACTAAACAATAAAAAAAAATCCCTAAAAAGATTGAACTTCTGTGAATTTCTCTTACGGATCCGTATTTATGCAAAATTCAATCAATTCTATAGATCTACGGAAAATTTCGTAGAAGCGACATCACTGACTTCCATCTGTTTTGTTTTTATTCAACACAGCTGATGCTTTAACAGAACGAGGGAAAAGCAACTAGTGTAAAAATTGCATGAACGAGGGATGCCCGGTTTCAAAACAAAGCTTGGGAATGTGCATGAAAGAGGATGCTAGTGTGCATACAAAATATGCTTAACGATATTTTTTCAAAAATTTTCTTCTAAGCGTTATGTCTGTTTGTCTGTGACTAAACTACTCGGTAAGATTTTGGCATTTCTATTTAATTGTATTAAGCTATCTCACAGAGACCAGACGTCCAAATTCGCTCAGAAACTTGTGTAAAGTTAAGTGGAAACGTTTCCGTTACGTAGCGCTAGCATTTCCTGATTTCCTATATAAATTTATCACTTTCGACCAATTTGGCGCTAGTATCGATAAATTATCTGCTGAAAATTGCCACTTAGTGTCTAGTGTTAGTTTTGCAACGCCAGCGCCATCATGTTGTCAAAGAGGGTTTTTAAGTGGGGAAGTCGCCGTTAGTGGTGCTTAAGTCGAATGGAAATCTTTACACAAGTTTTTAGAGAAATTTTGGAGCCTCAACGTCGGTTCTCTGTGGCTATCTTATATCGAGCTCTTTTCAATAATTGCAACATGTGAATAATGCAGAACAAGTTTAAAATTGTTCTAGAGCCAAATTGGTTTTGAAGGAAGGTCAAACTACAAACGAACAGCTCAGCCGCTCTGAACCCTATGAAAATTATGCTATCCCAATATGGTACATTCTCTCACTATAAACCTGTCATTTCTAGCCTATCTGAACTATTTAATAAATGTAAACCATAACATAGGTTACGCTCCCCCTAAGTGGGCCCTCCGCATCCTATATCTGTCTTATCTCAAATGCCAATGGTTTGAATGCATCAATATATACACTGGAAATGACGTTCAAGCAAATAAACCCATACCTCACTCACTTGGCCAGGCTTCAGAATCGTCCAGTGGGCAGTGCGCTCTGCACTCCAAGTGCCATTTCTTTCAAATTTACCCCAAATTTTATATTTTACCCCTTTGAGTGTTGATTAATCACAATGAAACATTGTGACAGAGAACGGACTTGAGGTTACTAGAGTATTAAATAATCTATTTATGATTATACCTGAAAAATGAAATTTCAATATATTATTAAGCAAATAAATATTTTTAGCTCAAATGATACTTAATATAACAATAATAAAAAGTGTGATGTATACCTAACAGGAATGACCATAAAATGGAAATCGAATCTCATCCTAATGATGTCATGTATGACGAGAAATAACCTGTTAAATAAATAGATGCATATAATGTTATGTATTGTTGTTGCTTCCTCCGCTTCATCAGCTTCATTTTAATTTCTATGAGTAATGCAATACAATTTAAATATGTAAATATTCTATTTAATATTGATTAAGTTTATCTTGTAGTAGTCTGTAGAAGGTTAATTATTTAAATGTTTGTCTCCATGATTAATCCACGAAAAGCTTAAATAAACATGAATAATTCATACCGATGAATCCAATGTTTCAAATATGTTTTGTTTTTTTTTTTCCTGAACGGATGGATTATTCTTGTTAGTCCATATTCTGTACTAAAGATACGTTCTTCCCTGCCCCATTCATAATAATAAGTATAATAGTCAAAAATGCATGACAAACATCAATTTTGCGTGGTTCTACGTCATACTGCGGTCGTGTCTAAGACACAACCCTTTAATTTTTAAATTCTTTTTTAAATTACATTTTTAGAATCTTCTTTTAGAAGCTTTTTCTAGACGAATGACCGTCACTCCACTCCTCTGACTGAAAAAAAAAACACGGGCAGGACAGAGAACCTGAGTAGCTACGCAGCAAAGAAGCATTTTGCAAAAGTTTAATCAAGCATTAAGCGTTACAAAAACCATTCTCGCGAACCCGAACCCGTCCTGGAAAACACCTCATCCATCGTAATGGTAACGACGAGTATGACTAACCACCTAAAATGTTGGCGTTCGCTCAGCAAGCAGCTCATACTCGGTGCGAAGATCGGATTTTTCTCGCTTCCTTCAGTCGTTGAGAATCCGTCGAAAATAAGCTGCGAAACTGAAATTGAGTGTGGGACTACACAGGCATCCACCACCACCGCTGACCGGTCAATCACATCACGCCTGGCGAGCATCGGTAAACTTATTATTATAAATATAAACGAAAATGAATGTAGGTATTCAACACATCCACCCAGCCGGCAGAGCATCAGTGCGCCGTGGTCGGTTTTAGGGGCGCAACATTCCGCGCCGAATATGGTGGTTTGGCTGCCCCATTCAAAATGGACCTGCCACCACACTGACGTAGGGTGGTGAAAACTGTCTGCACGCGTACCTATTAGTAGCAGAAGCAGAGGAAAGCAAGATTTACTCACTGCTCGCGTTTTTCTTGTTTGTATTTTCACTTTTCCTTGGAATTCAGCACGGCAAGTTGCACACAAAAACGGGACCAACAACGTCCGACATTTGTTGGAGTTTTCTCCCACTGCCTCCTACGGTACGAACTGGACGTGGTTGTTGTTTGGTGCCGAATGCCTGATGATTATTTAGCTTATTCCCGTGCAGCGGCAGATTTGCTATAAATAAGAACCAAATCACACCGCAGCTGGACCAAAATGTGAACATTTGTATTGCCATGATTAGTCTTCGTTTGAGGTCTTGTTAGTGGCTTGATTTTTTGGGATGTGCTTATGCAAATTTTTGTAAACGTTTCTCATTTGTCATCCGTTATTAAACATGCATGACACTATGGGGAATCGCCATACAGTGAGGTGACTAAGAATATTCTCTTGCTTATTCCGCATTATTTGGCAAGTTTTCTACTAGTATGGGCCTACATTAACTATTAAACATCTTTTTGACATTCTGAAGTCTTCAAGTTTCTCCAAAATTATGATAACATGCGCATGAGAACCAATAACGGTAATCATCAGATATTTAATGATCTCCAAACTATTTTGGAGCAAATATCCTGAGGTTCTACAGGGTCAATAAAGTCTTGAGCAATGTCCTGAAAATCTTCATGAGAGCTTCTTGACATCACATGGTGTCAATGTGATATTTAGGCTGTGTTCCATTTGGAGAATTTGCACTTAAATTTGACACTTCGAAAATAATTTACAATGTTCGAAAATTCCTCTGTAATTGATCAACAGATTTGAGAGAAGGTGTTTGTCAAAATTGATTCCTGGACTGTCAGAAATTAGTCGGGTAATTTTTTTTTTACTTTATTAGGGAGATTTTTAGCCGTTGGCTAGTTAATTTCTATAAAATAGGAGGCCCCAGGGGGGGGGGGGGTTCTGCCTGCAAATTTTGTTACGGAGTTGGCTTACAATTCACGTGTACTCATAAGAAGCTATTAAAACAGATTCCAGTAAAAAGACTAACAATACAGGCAACGAAAAAAAAAAAAACAATCTGGTACATCAAAGTTATGTAGGGTTTTGAAAGAGATCGAAGCTCCACCGTAGGAGCAACAATCAATACGAAACTAACGATTTTAAATTGGCTCACCACTTTAGTAGCCTATTGGTCCCAAGCAAACGATTAACGTACCCTATTCTAGTCGAAATTCTAGTACTACGCAATGTTTGTTTTGATTCGCTATGAAAGTTTGACAGATAAAATGAGGGGTTATTGGTTTTTCCTATGTTTCGAGGGGTGATTCGACAAGCTTGGGACCGAAGATAGTACCAGAGGTGAGCCAAAAAGTTGAGCACGTTTCTTCGGGACCTATTTGTCTTAGAGTTACCTCTATGGTAGGAGGGGTAATCCCCCGTCCGGCAGAGATGTCCCGTCAGCCAAAAGAAAGTTAAAAGGACCTTAATGTTGTTGTATAGCCCAGCGTCCTTGAGGAATTAAATAACTGTCGAAAAATAGCAGCTGTCTGGTAAAATAGCAGGTTTATTTGAATATTTTCCATGTGTCAAATTTAAGTGAAAGCTTACCAAATGTATATTTGACAAAAATATGTAATCTGTATATACATATGACTGTATTAAAATATTGAAAAAAAAAATACTGGGTGATTACAGATAAATCTGTATATGTGGCATCACTGTTCGTCGTCATCAGACGCTCGCAGGGCGTCACCAGATTAGAACCAGTGATGGCATAATCGTTAGCAAATTTACATTTCATTTCAAACGCCCTCAATACCACGCGTGATATTGGAGCAAAATATCATGCTTCATATTGACTTTATAAGCTCCTTTGATATTGAGAGACTATTCACAACGTGTAAAGTTGAAGCTGAGAGTTGAATCGACGCAAAAATGATTCCGTTGCACCTTGTTTTCTATGAAAGAGGAAGTACATATAATAACGCTATCTCTTCACCGATGGCAGACACGAAGGGACTGCTACAAATCGTTATGGAACTTTCGGTTGCGTTCGGGTGTAAATAAACAAAAATCAGGAAACTCAATCTCACCACAGTTTAGTGAGATTTGCAGCTGGTGAGTTTTGCTAGCTTGATAATCCAAGCTGCGATATAATAGCTTTCAATATCAACAGCAGTTGTTTGCTTGTTGATTTTTGTATATGAAAATCAAGCGTGGTATTGTTCTTTAGAGAGATTTGATTTTTGTCGTAGGACTACATCTTTGATTTCTATATTATATTTTATTTCCATTTCGTCAAGCCAGTGTAGACTATGGGGGTACACTTTGTGAAAACCGAAAATGGAACATGTAACAAATTAAGAAAGTTTTTGAACGTTAATAACTCAGCTGCCCCTGGAATAATTTCAATAATTTTATCATCAATCGATCAGAAATATGGCTACGCATCGATAACAATGCTTCCTAATGTTGATTTTCAACCAGAAATTATTGAAAAAGTGGTAAATGTCCAGCATTGTCCAAAAGCCTAGACGAAACATGTCGATGTAGCATTACGACGAGGGTTGGTAGTTCAGTGGTTACCGTTTCTGCTTACTAAGCAGAAGGTAGGGAGTTCAATCCCAGACCTGTCCCCTTACTTGCAATTTTTCACTTTGCCTTATTCTATCCCCACTAGATTTATATAAAAAAAAAAATTAAAGAATTGTGTCCTAGACACGACCGCAGTATGACGTAGAACCTATCTATCTATCTCTATCTATGATGATATGCATTTAGGTTAACATCCGACGTCCCTCCTTTTTTACATATTCTGCACAAAACATACTTTCTAAGCCTCGCAACTGACAGGATTTACCGCCATTTTATTATGAATGGGAGCGGGGCAGAACGTTTCTTTTGTGCAGAATATGAAAAACAGGATGGACTTTGGATGTTAATATAATTTCATGTATAGAGGTACCAGATATGTTTTACAGTCAGTTGTGTGTAATTCACCAACATAACATCATCGAATATGTCTTTCAAGCAATTTTTTTCTCAAATTTAAAAGTTTTGGGGCAGGGAAGAAATTAAGGGAAAAACTTCTGTTTTTACTAATAATTGTGGTTTGTTTAAAATTTATTTCCCGGAAAAAAGTGATCGTCAAAGTCCATGTCATTTTCGGGTTATTGTTGAGTGGGAGGAGAGGGTTTACATACATACTTTTCCTCATTACTCATTGTGTCGCATTCTTCATTGTGGTCACGCCGTGATCCACCTTTAGCCACTGACTTGTCCTGCTTGCTGCAGAATCAAGTGCCACGCCGTCCGAAGTGACAATAAGAAAAAGCACGATAGCAGTGCTTTTTTATATCTTTTCAGGTTCAAGTAGAACGATGTGCAACCGAACCTTGTAGGATTTCCCGCCGTTTTTTATGAATGGGGCGGAACAAAAAGTTTCTTTTTTTCAGAATATGTAAAAAAGGATGGACTTTGGATGTTAATATAATTGCATATATAGAGGTACCAGATATGTTTTTCAGTCATTTGGTGATAACTCATCGAGTCTATGTCTCCTGTTAAGCAATTTTTTTTTTTTGAAAATGTTGGCTCTCCTTTAAAAAATTAATTGTTTATACATAATTGTGGTTTGCTTAAAATTTATTTCCCGGAAAAAATGATCGTCAAAGTCCATGTCTTTTTCGGAGAGGGGGTTTTACATGCACGTTTTTTCAAGTCTCATTCCTCGTTGTGGTGGACACGCCGTGATCCACCTTTGGCAGCTGACTTGGTCCTGCTTGCTGCATGACCTAGTGCCACGCCGTCCGAAGTGGTAATGAGCAGAGGCAGTTAGTTTAGTTAGTTTAAATGATCTTTATTTTAGTTTAACTTGGACGATTACCATATAAATTTTTACTAAGTGATTTAATTGCTTTCTTCATCTTTAGGTATGGGCAAAATTTAAAATTTGTTTTACAGGATTAGTCCTAGACTTAGTACACGGTCGACCACCTTGGTGGGATTGGTTTGTTTTGTTTTTAGAATTTGAAGAGAAACTACTTAATACTACTATTTACAGCTTAAAACTAACCTACTCTACTATATACACTTAACCTACTATGTACAAATTGCTTATTAAAGCATGTTCAGAAAGATTGCATTTTTGAATAAATTTAGTTGTCATATCATCAATTTTGGAATCTACTTTGGGAATTTCTGCCTCTTGATGGAGGTCTGCTATTCTTGTGTCGAATGGACGATCTAGGATCATCCTCAACACTCTATTCTGTGCAACCTGGTTTTGTTCCTGTGGGTCTGAGCGCACGATTCCCACACCGGGGCGGCATAGAAGATCGCGGGGGCTATGATCTGTTTGTAAACAGCCAGTTTGTTTTGCCTTGAGAGGCGGGATCTGCGGCAAATGAGCGGATACAAACACCTAACCAAGGCGGAGCACTTAACTAGGGTTTTCTCTATGTGCGAGCGGAACAGGAGCTTCTCATCGAACAACATCCCGAGATAAGTAACATCAGTGGACCACTCGACCCTTGTACCATCCATTATTACGGTACAGGAGGGAGACGGTTTAAGTTTTGGTGATTGTCTGTGAAGGAACATGATCGCTTGGGTTTTCGAGGCGTTGATTTTGATTTTCCACGAGGTGGCATAATCAGTAAAGGTGTCAAGGCATCGTTGCAGCTTGTTCGTAATTTCACGAGGCATCCTACCCTTGACGGCTATCGCGGTGTCATCTGCGAACAGAAAGAACACGCAACCGTCTCCTAGAGGAGGGATGTCCGACGTGTAGATGCTGTAAAGCAGTGGTCCCAGCAGACTCCCTTGCGGAACACCTGCTGGGATCGGAAATTGTCCCGAAAGGGAACTATTCAACGACACCCTGAACGACCTTTGCTGGAGATAGTTACGGGTGATTTTCACAAGGTATGGTGGAAAGTTGGAGTTACAAAGCTTGTATATAAGTCCGTCGTGCCAGACATTGTCAAACGCCTTTTCGACGTCTAACAAGGCCATGGCTGTGGACTTGGATACAGCTTTGTTACTTCGGATGTTATTCATCACCCGCACTAGCTGATGATTGGTGGAATGCCCCTTGCGGAACCCGAACTGTTCCGGAAGAAGAATGTCATGTTCCTCCACAAACTTGTTTAGTCGGCTGAGGATCAATTTTTCGAACAGCTTGCTCAGCGCTGAGAGCAGGCTAATCGGTCTGTAGCTTGACGGTAGTGAAGGGTCTTTCCCAGGTTTGCGGATCGGGATGATTTTTGCCACCTTCCAGATGCTTGGAAAGTAGTGCAGCTCCAAGCATCTGTTGAGGATGGCAGCCAGCAGCGAGTGGACCCTCGGGCTGAGATTTTTCAATGCTAGGTTGAATATTCCGTCAAACCCAGGAGCCTTCATGTTTTTGCTATATTTCAGCGCTGAGCAAATTTGTTCCTCTGTAATCCGTTCTTCTGGAGGGACGGCACAAGGGGAGGTATCTAACGTCTGGACGCACTGCACAACCTGGTTCTCGAGTGGACTTGGGATTGTAGAGCCAAGCAAATGCGATTGGGCAATGTGCTCCCCAATTGCATTGGCCTTCTCTTCGTTGGTGATAAGCCGTTCGTCATTGACTCTAAGTGGTGGAATGGGCTTGGGGTGAGACTTCAGCACCTTGGCAACCTTCCAGAATGGTCTGGAACGGTCGTCCAGGTTCTGAACGAGCCGCCCGAAACTCTCGTTCCGGATTGAGACCATTCTGGAAGCGATCTGCCGATTCAGATCGACCATTTCGTATTTACGCTGCAGATCCCCAGTCCGCTGAAACTGGCGTCTACGAACATTTCTGAGCCGAATCAAGAGTTTGGTGTGGGAATCAATTGCTTGAAACTTACCCCTCACAGGAACTCGTCGAACGCACTCTTCGTCAGCCACGGATATGGCTTGATGGAGACCCTCCAGAGCCCGGTCGATGTCCTCCACTGTGTCGAGTGGTGGGTTGTCGTCGATGTGGCGGTCGACCACGCGTCGAAACTGGACCCAGTTGACTCGATGGTAGTCCTTCCGCTGGCACGGTGCAGGGGCCACGTTGTAGCCCAGCTCGGTCAGCACCGGTTGGTGGTCCGAACTCAGGTCGTTGACGGCAACCGGCTTGGCTAATCTGGTGTTTGCCAAGAACAGGTCCAGCGTCGATGGGTTGCCCGCCGGTGATGTGAAGGTTGGTTCGTCCGGAAACCAGACGGAATAGAGACCATGCTGGGAATGGTCGAATAGCAGGCGGCCGTTTTGGTTCTGCTGGTAGTTCCGCCAGGCCTCGTGACGGGCGTTCAGGTCCCCTCCGATTACGAAGCGGGCATTGGTGCGGGTTATGATGGCAAGGTCGTTCTTGAACTGCTGTGCTGTACCATTGCTAACGGTACATTGCCGGGGGCAGTAGACAACGATGAACCGGACGTTTCCGGTCGATGTTTCCACCTCAACGCCGACGGCCTCGATGATGGAAGTGCGGTAGTGGGGTAGGGTGCAGTACTTGATGCCTTTCTTGATGATGACCGCGACACCGCCCCCCCTGGAGCTGGTGCGATCAAGCCGGACAATGCTGTGGTCGGGCAGCCAGAAGCTGTCACCGGTCTTGAGGTGGGTCTCGGTGAGAAGGCCCACGTCGATGTCGTGCTTGCGGAGGAAGTCTGCAAGCTCAATGTTTTTCGCCCCTACGGAGCGAGCGTTCCAGTTGGCGATCTTTATGGGTTCACGGTCCATAATTAGCGACGAAGGAGATGATAGCTTGGAGCTGTTGTGTTCTTGTTGCGCAGGTGCGCTTGATGATGATGGCCTGGGCCAACAGTGTGACGATCTCATCCGTTGACAGCGGAGAATCGTCTGTAGCTTCACCGGTTGTACCGGCCAATCCCGGAGCAGGGGGATCCGTCGATGGGCCGGAGGCTTGACTGGGTACTGCAGCGGCAGCCGACTGGGCAGCAGCCAACTGTTGGTTGAGCGGGAGCGGCGCCAACACTGGAATTGGCCGTGGTTGGACCGGTGATAACGGAGGAAAGTTCTGCGCGTTGTTTTCCGGGACCTTCTTGCGACCGGGCTGGTTGTTGGACGAGGCCTTCTTCCGGATCTCGGCGTATTCGGCCCGCTTCGGACAGGCCTTACTCGTGGCCTTGTGGGCAGCACCGCAGTTGGCGCATGTGGGAGCGGCTTCCTCGATGCTGTCGCAGTCGTCGATCTTGTGGTTTATGCCGCATTTGATGCAGCGGCTGGCCATGCGGCAGTTCCTGGTGCCGTGCCCGAACAATAGGCAGTTCGAGCACTGAGTGACGCCACGGTGGGTTGGCTTATACCGCTCCCACTTCACTACGATGTGGAACAGTGTGCGTGTCGTATGGAGATCCTTCACGGTTGTGGAGTTCTTCTGCAGATGGACCAAGTAGAGCTGGTCACGATACTTGATGGCCTTGCTGCGGGTTATCTTGTGGATTTCGACCGGCTTGAGGCCGTTCGCTTTAATCTCGTCCATTAAGGTGGTGGTGTCCATGTCGTGGAGCCCGCGCAGCACCACTTTCAGCGGCTTGGTGGCCTCGACGTCGTGGGAGAAGTACTCCAGCTTCATCCTGTCCAAGAGGGCCTGGACTGCGTTGTAGTGATTTTCGGCCGAGACCATCAGTTTGTAGCCTTCCGTGCACCGTTGAATGGTGCAGCGAAGGCCCTGCTTAATGTAGAAATCCAGCTGCTCCCATAGCCCGGGAGGGAAGCCCTTCACATAGAAGGGTGGCAACTTAACTTTTTTAGGCACCGTCTCAGGGTCCGACTGCGGCTGGGCTCCGTTCTGCAGGGCGGAGAACGGATTGTTGCTCAGCAGCTTTTTTGCTGCCGATGCGGTGGCGCTGATGTCTTCAGGTCTGGGTCGTTTAGTTCCGGGAGGCCCCGGCTGCGGGTCCGCAACGCCTGTCGGGACGGGCAATGGGGTTTTCTTCTGCTTCTTCTGAGCTGGCTCGGTGGTCGCGCCGTCTCCTGGGAGAGTCTGTTTTCCCGGTAAGCCGGCACTCGCGTTACCGCGCGATTTCTTACCCATGGCTGGGTCAGCGAGAGCGTCACTATACAACGCGGAGCTAATTCGACTTGCGAACGAACGAACGAAACTAGAGAGAATTCAAATCGACTGAACTGCTCAACAGTCTGGCAGCGAATGATGACTCATGAGCAGAGGCAGGAGAGCAGCGCTGATTTATATCTTTTCAGGTTCAAGCAGAATGATGTGCAACTAAGTGGTATTCGTTTATGATGACTGGGTTTGGTAAAAAGGCTTATTTCATGAAAACAGTGATAAAATTATCAATTGTACATTTTCAAAAGTTAAACTACCAAAAAATTGGCAAGATGTTTATTTCAGCAAGTTCGTAATGTAATATCCTATCGATTTGCGTATTTGGATTTTAATTTCTTCTATAAATGACAAAGTTACAAGCGTTCAAAACCTAACACTCCTTCACCACACATATGTTTTGATTTGCACTCCAGTATAGTCGACAAAGACGTAGTTCTACGTCAAAACAAATTCTGCTTTAACCGATCGCATCTCTTACCACAGTGAATCCTAATTTAAAAATAACCTACTTCACTTACACAACTATCCTTCCCGAAAGAAGTCCGGAAAGGCGCAGAAAGTCATCGTCAAGGGAGAGAAGAAGAAGAGGAGACAGCGCAGGAAAGAAAGCTATGCTATCTACATCTACAAGGTGTTGAAGCAGGTCCACCCAGACACCGGAGTCTCGTCGTAGGCCATGAGCATCATGAACAGTTTCGTCAATAACATCTTCGAACGTATTGCTGCTGAGTCGTCCCGTCTGGCTCAATACAACAAACGCTCGACGATCACCTCCCGCGAAATCCAAACTGCTGTCCGTCTGCTGCTGCCGGGTGAGTTGGCCAAGCACGCTGTCTCTGAAGGAACCAAGGCCGTCACCAAGTACACTAGCTCCAAGTAAATTCGTACCATCCAAACAATTAATCGGCCCTTTTCAGGGCCACAAATCGATTTCCAACGTGTAAGAGGTTTTGATGATTAATTGAACTTTTAAATGTTTGAAAGCAGCGTTAGCAAAAAAAAAAAAGATTTAAAATTGGTGCTTTAGTTCCAAAGATATTGACATTTTAGTAATCGTACTTTTTTTTTTTTTTTTTTTTATCTAGTTCGTTTATTTGGGAGGCTCAATCGCGTTAGCTTTACGGAGCCGATAATTCATTGTTCACTGTGTGTAACAAAATTCACTTAATTCTATGTCTAGTAGGAGTTGGGCCGATTACTCGCGGCTTACTCGAGGTTAGAAGGGTACATTTTCGAAGGATAGGATCAGGGGAGGAGCTTGGGGTAGGGTTTCGTTGTCTCATCAGAGCGTTGTCGCCAGTATGAACGGTAGTGCTGTTCTAGCTTCGTCCGGAGTTCGACCGGCTATGGTGGGTGACCAGTGGGCGACGATGAGACTCATCGAGACGGGGGGACAAGACAAACAAAAACTAATAAAGAGAGACAAAAGACAAAAGGAATTAAATTCTTATACTAGACATTTGAAGAAAAACATAAACGGACTGCATATAGCAGAGATCACGGGTTGCCAACACGTCTCTGATAGGAACATAGGGTTGTCTTCCTTGGGCCTCGAGGGTATTCAAAAGTCGCTCTCTGGCGGCGTCATTATCCGTACATTGCCAAACTGCGTGATCGATGTCATCGTAACCGTTTCCACACCGACAGATGTTGCTGTCCACGAGGTTTATTCTATTGAGATGAGCATCTAGCGAGTAGTGGTTGGACATAAGTCTACTCATCACGCGAATGAAGTCACGACTTAAGCCCAAGCCTTTAAACCACGCTCTCGAAGAAACATTAGGAATAATTGAATGTAACCACCGTCCAAGATTTCCAGTGTCCCAATCGGTTTGCCAACTCGAAAGGGTACTCTGACGCACTAAATGGTAAAATTCATCGTGTGAAATTTGCCTGTCATACAATTCGCCTTCCTGCGCGCCCACCTTTGCGAGAGAGTCCGCCTTCTCATTGCCTGGGATTGAGCAATGTGAGGGGACCCATACAAAGGTAATCATATATGATCTTTCGACCAGCACACACATCTGCTCCCTTACCTTTGAAAGGAAATAAGATGAGTGCCTACCTTGTTTCATCGACCGAATAGCCTCAATCGAACTGAGACTATCCGAGAAGATGAAGTAATGGTCTGTGGGCATATTGGAAATCATCCCCAATGCGAAGTTGATTGCTGCCAGCTCAGCAACAAAAACGGAACAAGGTTCCTGAAGTTTGCGGAAGGCGCTAGAGTTTTCATTGAAGACACCGAAGCCAGTGGATCCATTGAGACGGGACCCGTCTGTAAAATATCTTTTCATGCAATTGACTTGTTGGTACTTTTCAGTAAAAATACGTGGGATAATAATAGGTCGAAGTTGATCGGGAATCCCATGAGTTGCTTGTTTCATGGTCAGATCATATTCAATTGAGGAACTGCGATTGGAGAAGTGAACACGGTCTGGAGTATAACAAGGAAGACACATATCTGATGATATGTAGTGGTGGTAGATTCTCATAAATCGAGATTGTGTGTTCAGCCCAAGAATTTCTTCAAAATTAGCAATTATAAGTGTGTTCGTCACTCCGCATTTGATTAGTATTCTGAGAGAGAGCTCCCAGAAACGGTTCTGGAGGGGTGTTACTCCTGCCAGAACCTCGAGACTCATGTTATGCGTTGAGTGCATACAGCCTAGAGCAATACGCAGACAACGATATTGAATTCGTTCCAATTTTATTAGGTGACATTTTCTTGCCGAGAGAAAGCAGAAAGAGCCGTACTCTAGAACAGAGAGAATAGTTGTTTTATAAAGCGTTATGAGGTCTCCCGGATGAGCACCCCACCATGTGCCGCAAATTGAACGGAGAAAGTTGATCCTCTGCTGACATTTTTGCTTCAAATACGTAATATGGGCATTCCAAGTGCACTTTGAATCAAACCAGACCCCAAGGTACTTGAAAGACAATGATTGAGTAATGTTTCTGCCCAAAAGATTAAGATGCATTTGGGCTGGGTACCGCTTTCGAGTAAACACTACCAGTTCAGTTTTCTGCGGCGAGAATTCGATCCCTAGATTCATAGCCCAAGAAGACAAGTTATCTAAGGAATTTTGCAATGGTCCTTGCAAGTCCACGGCATGTGGACCTCTTACGGAAACCACACCATCATCTGCAAGTTGTCTTAGCGTGCATTGTTCTGCCAAACAGTTGTCGATATCTTTGACGTAAAAGTTATAAAGAAGAGGGCTGAGACATGAGCCTTGGGGCAGGCCCATGTAGCTAATTCTGGAAGTTGTCAGTTGTCCAAGGGAAAAGTTCATTTGCTTTTCTGACAACAAATTGTACAAGAAATTATTTAAAATTCCAGAAAGTCCACATCTGTGCAGATTGTCTGACAGAATTTCAATGGAAACTGAATCAAAAGCCCCCTTAATGTCCAAGAATACTGAAGCCAATTGCTCCTTGTGTGCAAAGGCCAGTTGAATATCTGTGGAAAGCAGCGCTAGACAATCGTTTGTTCCTTTGCTCTTGCGGAACCCAAATTGTGTATTTGATAGCAAGTTATTTGATTCGACCCAGTGATCGAGTCTCCGAAGGATCATTTTCTCCAACAATTTCCTAATGCACGAAAGCATAGCAATCGGACGGTATGAGTTATGGTCAGACGCTGATTTGCCAGGTTTTTTAATGGCTATTACTTTGACCTGTCTCCATTCAGGCGGTACAATGTTGTTTTCTAGCAAGGAATTGAATAAATCTAGCAAGCGTCTTTTAGCGATATCTGGGAGATTTTTCAGAAGATTGAATTTAATCATATCGCTTCCCGGTGAGGAGTTGTTCGATGAAAGAAGAGCCATAGAGAAATCCAGCATTGAGAATGGTCTATCCAGAGAGCCGCCGCTAGGAGACGCTTCTCGAAGAATATTTTGTGCTGGAACTGAGTCCGGACAGACCTTTTTAGCGAAATCGAATATCCATCGGTTGGAGTATTCTTCACTCTCATTGAAAGATGAGCGGTTACGCATGTTGCGAGCCACCCTCCACAAGGTGTTCATTGAGGTTTCTCGTGAGAGTCCCTCGACGAAATTGCGCCAATAACCGCGTTTTTTTGCTTTGATTAATTGTTTCAGCTTTGTCTCAAGCTTTGAATATTCCTCGAAGTAAGTGGAGGTTTTGTGTCTACGAAAAGCTTTGAAAGCATCAGATTTTTCTACATACAATTTTGTGCATTCTTCGTCCCAACCAGGTGTGGCTGGTCTCCTTTTAAAGGGTGCACTTGGAACTTTTCTTTTTTGTGCTTCCAGTGAGCTTTTGTAAATCAAATCGGCTAGGAATCGATATTCTTCCAATGGTGGAAGCGCATCTATTGATTCGACACCGATTGTCACCGCCGTTGCATATTTCTGCCAGTCGATGTTCCTTGTAAGATCAAATGGAACCCGAGATGGTTCTGCAGAGTGAGGGCCACACTTTATTGAAATGATGATTGGCAAATGATCGCTACCATGGGGATCATTGATAACCTTCCACTGACAATCCAATGATAGCGATCTTGAACACAAAGATAGGTCGAGTCGGCTTTCTCGAGCCGGAGGTTTTGCTATACGTGTCGCTTCACCAGTGTTCAAAATAGTCAAATTGAAATCGTCACATAAATCGTAAAAAATAGCCGCTCTATTGTCGTCATATAGATCACCCCACCCAGTACCATGGGAGTTCATATCACCCAGAATTAATACTGGGGATGGAAGAATCGAAACTAGATTCCAGAGTTGACTACGGCTAATGGAGGTTCTTGGTGGAACGTATACTGAAGCTATGCAAAGATCTTTGTTCTTCACATTTATTTGGCAAGCAACGATTTCGACGCCGGATAGAGCAGGAAGGGAAATTTTGTAGAAAGGGTAGCACTTTTTGATCCCTAAAAGTACTCCTCCATAAGAATCGTCTCTATTCAGGCGTATAATGTTAAAATCGTGGAAGTTGAGTTCTTTATCGGAAGAAAGCCATGTTTCACAGAGAGCAAATATATCACAATCAGAATTGTGAAGTAAAAATTTGAACGAGTCTAGTTTAGGCACTAGACTACGGCAGTTCCACTGTAGCACAGTGATCATATCTTCAACCTCGTTCGACGAATTATCCATCGAAAGATATGATTGATGCAAGGAGGGGCCATGAAACAGTCAATTGCTTAAGATATGATTCTAACGTTGGAAGCAAGGCAGAAACTAAGCTTCTTAGAGGGTCTTGTATGTTGAACATGTTTAATATGAATTCCACAATGTCCGAAAAAGCTAGCAAACCTCGTTCGGACTTGGATTTCTTTTGAGAAGTTTGAGGAGCAGCTTTTTTATTTTTTTTATCTTTGTTGGGCAATGGCGGAAAATTCTTGCTGCATCCAGGGATTGGATCAACAGGAGCCTTCGGTTTTGTTTTTTCATCCCCATTACCCTGGGAATTTGGCAATCGTCTGGAGGTGACTTTAGTTTTCTTACGGCGCACTTTCGGGGAGGGGCATTTTCTTTTTGAGGAACCGTCTATTTTTGAAGGTGCGTGTACCACCGTAGAATCACCTTCATCGGATGAGTCAGAGTCCGATTCTTCAACTGACAAAACCGAAAATTGGTTTGCATCTTGGACGGCTGATGCAGCCTTCAACATTTGAGCATATGTCTGCTTGGAGCGTCCAGAGATTGAACGCTGCACTTTATCGGAGTGCTGTTTGTACATCGGGCACTCCTGCAAGGGGTGAGGATTCTCGCCACAGTAAGCGCATTTTACTGATTCTTTGTGGCAAGAATCCTCTTTGTGGTTTTCACCACATTTGCCACAACGAGTTTTGTTGCCGCAATGGCTGGCCGAGTGTCCCAGCCTTTTGCAGTTGGTACAATTATATACCCTCTGTACAAACAACCGCACCGGAAAAAAAGCACCATCAATTTTAACAAAGTTTGGGAGAACTGAACCTGCGAAAGTCACCCGGAACGAGTCTGAATGTTTATAAACTTTTTTACCGTCTAGCAAAGATGCTGAATGCAGTTGCCTTACATCCAGTATCTTCACTAGCGCGGTAGCGAATGTCGAGTTTTTAAAAGTTCCCGAGGCATGTTTCAAGTCCTCGACAGTCAGACTCGCGTCGGAGACCACGCCTTCTATCTCCACATCTCGAGAAGGGATGTAGATGTTGTACTCAACACTAAACAACTCGTGATCAGCAATTTTATTTGCCACATCATAAGTCGGTGCTTCTACACGCAGTTTGTTGAATCTTTCTTTGTGTACCAAGATTCCCGGATACTTACGCAGCAAATCTCTCGTTATGTCGAGAGTTTTCAAAGGTTTATTTTTGGGCCGAAAAAAGACAACCCATGGTCCTTTCGAAGACGGTTCATAGTATCTGGTTCGCGTAACGTAGGCATCGGAAGATGCCATAAGTGTTGCGCAAAAGCGGTGCGCAACCACTTAAGAAGGAAAAAAAATAAAACCTTCACTAATTAATTAATTTTAATTACTAGTAATTAAATTTTTTGCCCGACGTACGAACAAATCAAAAAAAAAAAAAAAAAAAAATCGAAACAAAAAAAAAAAACTTATATCTACTTGCAAAAAGTTGTCTCACTATGACCCATACTCCCCTACCAGGGGTGAGAGACAGAGTCACGCGCCACGAGGCAAAATTAAACTACAATAGGGAGGCAATGGACTTGCAAAATGTATTGTCTAATACTTATGCCGGTTGTAAACAACCTATCAGCCGTTGCAGCTAGATGGTCCGTTTGCTGCTGCTGGTGGTGATGATTGGTGTTGGTGGGTCGGCACGATGATGATAAAATGACTTGACGACCGGATGGATTACCGGGGTGGATTAAAGCTGGATGGCAACTCCAAGGGGCTCGGCCCATGGAATTCCACTTCCTCTGTTGCACACTGGTCACTTGGGGCACCCAATGGGGGGTGAAAAAACCGCTCGGGCGGAAAAAACACCGGAAAAAATTAGATGCCGCGCGACTGAGACCGGGACGTTGTTAACCGACTGAGTGTTCAACTAGGAATGAATCGTACTTTTGTCCAAAATTCAAAAAATCAAATTTTTTGTGTATCTCAAAAATGGCTCTACTTTAATTTTTCTGACCACGGCATTGAATTCAGCGTAGGATTTTGCATTAGAAACGTTGGTCAACCACTAAAGTTCACACTTTTTATGTTTTTTTTGTCAATAACGGCCGAGCTCTGGAAGCGCAGATCGCTCTTGAAGTCCTGGGCGATTTCACGGACCAGACTCTTGAAAGGCAACTTGCAGTCAGCAGCTCGGTCGATTTCTGGTAGCGACGGATTTCACGCAGAGCGACAGTTCCTGGCCGGTAGCGATGAGACTTCTTCACTCCTCCGATGACCATCTGTTCGAGAGGAGCCTTTCCTGCGGTGGACTTACGAGCGGTCTGTTTGATGCGGCCACTATACGATGTGGATACGTTGAACGCAATCTGTTGAATAAAAATTTTAATTACCCTGCACAATCATGGGCATTGACTCCAAGCAATATTTCATCAGATTCCAGACAAATCTGTACGATAGTAAATAGAACAGAAAATGAAAATATAAAAATGAGGTAAGGAAAATAATTAATTAATTTATCTTTATTAGGGAGGCTTTCAGCCTTGGGCTGGTTCGCCTCCAGAAGGAAAATAATTAAAATATGGTTCAGATCAGTGTTGGCAAAATCAGAAATCAATTGATATTTTCCCGCTCTCATGTGCTCGCAATATCACGCGTGATATTGGAACAAAATATCATGCTTGATATTGATTTTACAAGCTCCTTTGATATTGCGAGACTATTCACAACGCACAAAAATCAAGCTGAAAGTTGACTCGACACAAAAATGATTCCGTTGCACCTCGTTTTCTTAGAAAGAGAATGTATAGTTTGCTATCTCTTTTTACTGTTCACCGATGGCAGACACGAAGTGACTGCTGCCAGTCGTTATGGAAGTTTCGGTTGCATTCGGGTGTAAAGCAAAAATCATATAGCGAATTCGTTTATTATCGGGGTTAACACCAGTTCCAACCCAGTGCGAAACCGAACTTTTTGTCAGTGTGAACCTCAACCTGAACTAGGTTTTAAAAACAAACGAGCAAACTGACGTTTGTCAGAAAACAAGCAGATCCAATCTTGATACCCGATCCAGGTTGGAACTGAATAATAAACAAATTCGCTAATAGATTGTTGAGATTTGCAACTGGTGAGTTTTGTTAGCTTGATATACCGAGCTGCGATATCACAGCTTGCCAAAAAAAACCGTAGTTGTTTGCTTTTTGATTGTTGTGTACGAAAATCAAGCGTGATTTTGGGCGTTAGTGAGTTTTGATTTTATGATATTTTCCCAAAACTGGTTCAGATTAATACCTGGTTGAATAAAGGTACGCATTATCATTTATTGTATAAGACCGCGTAGGCCTACGTCACCATTGCGTTCAACCCCATAGGGCTGTCTCATCTGAGAGAGAGAGACAGAGAGAGAGAGAGAGAGAGAGAGAGAGAGAGAGAGAGAGAGAGAGAGAGAGAGAGAGAGAGAGAGAGAGAGAGAGAGAGAGAGAGAGAGAGAGAGAGAGAGAGAGAGAGAGAGAGAGAGAGAGAGAGAGAGAGAGAGAGAGAGAGAGAGAGAGAGAGAGAGAGAGAGAGAGAGAGAGAGAGAGAGAGAGAGAGAGAGAGAGAGAGAGAGAGAGAAGAAAATGGCCGCCTTCCACCACATGATTCATCGCACGCAGACTCTTCCACTCAGCGATACAGGAAAGGTTAAGGAATTACAGTACATCTTCGAAACAGCGAGACTCAACGGATACAAGGAGACCACAATCCAGCCAATCATCAATAAAAAAAAAGCATGAATTCTACAAAGGAGATTATTTACAACCCTCACCGCAGCACCTGAACCCTTGAAACGAGTGTCCGTTCCATTTGATCAAGATATTACTTGTAAGCTAAGACCACAGTTAAAACAATTCGGATTAGATTTAGTTTTTACCAGTGGAAAAAGGCCTAACATATGAAAAAAAAAAAAACAAACTCACCAACAGTTCTGGGGGAGAGGGCTAGATAATTCTGGAGGGGGCTTGGCCCCCTTGGCATCCCCAGTAACTACGGCAATGGTGCCTGGGTATCGAATTTAAAACATATATTCTTCAAAAAAAAAAAAAAATAAGCAATAAATTTTGTAAAGCGCCAATCAAAAAATTCTGTGTTCTAATTTCCTCCACGTTTCTCGTATTATATTTATGATCGTCACTTTCTCTTTCAATTTGATCAAACAAATATCAAGCCAGAATACCATTAACTACATTAAAAATAAATCCATTAATCAAGTAAACAGTTCTTCGCTTCACCAATAACCACTGCCAAGTGTTTAAAGATTAAAAATGAGGAAATGAATCTACGATGCACATCCTGAAAAGTACCAGCAAATTGAACTTTTTCGGGGAGATTGAAAAATCACGATGTCATATAATTTTGTCCTGTGCTGTATTAGCCGTTTGGTGCATTACTCCAACTGCCAACTCCGAATTCCATTACTCTAAATTCCATACCATGAAGTCATAGCTTTGAATGACCTAATAACAACCATGTCAATACCCAAAAAATGTAATTCTACGGAAACGGTTTTTTTTCAGAAAAATCCCTGATTACAGTTTTATCGTCGCCAAAAATACTCAAAAGTAATTTCTCTCTCTCCCTCTCTTGGAATTGGCACCTTATTTAAGAATGTTCCAAATTATTCATTGTGCCATGAAAAACATCCCGTTGAAAAACCTCCATTCCTATAGTAATCCGTTCCTCTGATTTTAGTTAGAGCGATTTGGTCAAAATAAACAATCCCATGCAAAACGGCTATAAATACCCTGAGTACGAGAAACACGTCACAGACACCCGTTTGGGAATGATGGTAAATCGCACAATATTTATACTTATCACAAACTAATGTTTGTTTGCACAGCATTAGCATCGATCCTAGGTTTCCTCTCATAAATTGGCGTTTCTCGTCAGTTGAAAAAAAAAATCACTTACCATATCCGCCAAGATGCGATACATGACGCGACCTCTGTGGACGTACTTATGTATCCGAAACTAATTTTTGTTTTCAATATAGAATAATGCATTTATCTCTGGGGATCATCTTAATATACAAACATATATCGATCTAAATATTAGACATGTTGCGAGAATGATACGCTTAACTTAATAAACTTTTATTTTTTGACATTTGCAACTGCCAGCGTTGTGTCACTGCAATCCGTGCTACTGGTGTTGGATTGGCTGGGATCATTGTATTTTTCCTTTTCCATTTCCTCGGCATCTGCATCGCTTTGAGTTTTCTGTTTATTTCTCTTTTCAGCGATCAGTTTCCGAATGAACAGCACCGCAACGATTTTCTCCATCAGTCCGATCAATCCCAGCACCGACAGCCCTAGCAGGAAGCCAAGCGACCCTCCCAGATCGGCAACGAACTGGGTCAGATCGTACCCGTGGAATTCTTCGACGATCTAGAATGGGATGATGAATTTAGTTTTGACGGATCAAAATGGCCTAACCCGAAACGTACAGTGACCATTTTCGAGGTGTAGTACAACCAAACCTGTCCCGCAGGAATAGATATGTTGAAATGCTTTCTGTTCATGACGTACGCCGTGAAGATGGTCGTCGAACACGGCTGGTAGCATCCGCAAATGCGACTGTCCAAATCTTCCAGCAATTTGTAGTGCTTGATCAGCTGCTGCGTTTCATTGGCCGTGTCGCACAGTTCCTCCTCAGTGTCCGGCATCCAGGGACCGGTACAGCCAACGATGTTAATTACGTGGCGCCAATGGCACAGTTCGCTACACTGTTGAATGTTTCATGATTGGATTGCAGTGGGAAATTATTTTAATTAGTTACCCTGGTAGAGCTCATGTCCATATGGGTGGTGCACATATTTTCCACACTCGGCAGCATGTAGAAATGTTGGGTGGTTAGTTTTACTTCGACCTCTTCATCCACCTCGATGAATAGATACTCCACTCGGCCGGATGATTGCATGCGATTTTCTGTGCAAGTGTAGAGAGAGGTTTATAAATAACGAATGCGCCTGATGCATAGGCTAGCTAGGGGAGGTGAATATACAGTGAAGGAAATTCCTATAAGCGCATGGATGTTTTTCAAATAATTTCTTGAATATTGCCTAAGAATCCAACATATCGATATTCGTGTTATAGGATGTGTGGATGTAATGTCGGCCTAAATGCCCCTAATTTGGGCCCATACATAAATTCAGCAATCGACTAAATTTTCAATATCGACTAAAAATATCCTTTAGTACCGTCCCAATGACGCGTTCATCTAGATAAAATTGATAAATAGCAGCTTTTTAGCGATGGGCCCAATCTTAGATCCATAGGCCAACATTAGAGTCATTTCCCCTGCATGGCTTCTGCCTAGGTCATCTTATGTGTTTAAATTTATACTTTTGGAAATTTTGCATTTTAAAGAGGTTGAA
The DNA here is from genome assembly GCF_037179485.1 of Ochlerotatus camptorhynchus. Lineage (NCBI taxonomy): Eukaryota > Metazoa > Arthropoda > Insecta > Diptera > Culicidae > Ochlerotatus > Ochlerotatus camptorhynchus. The sequence continues at coordinate 8,227,422 of NW_027040918.1, read as the reverse complement.
ATCGTTTTTGAAGTAGTAACTCATCAAGAAACCAAGCTTGCAAATGCTGATTATAGTTAAAATGCAATTTTTCGGATTTATGAAGCTCTGAAATATTTTGATGATAATTATTATTTAAAAGATGCAAGAGGAGAAGGGAAAGTGTGTGTATGACACATAAAATCTGTCAATTTACCTTTCAGAGGGTCACCATAATTGCGATTAGCTGTAACGATGAGCAACGCGATGAGCGAGCAATCAGCGATCATACAATCGCTAGTTGTGACATCCTGAAAGTAAAATTGACCAATTTTATATGTCACTAGCTGAGTGTGCCCGGTCTTGCTCGGGATTCAATATTAGCTTGAGTTTATGCGCCGATTTAAAAAAAAAGCATGCTATATTGTACGTAGCCCCCCTCCCTATTATCTAAGGGGCTACCCCCTATGATTATCTCCTTATACCCCCACACTCGCCCCCACATGCCTAATTTGGTTCCATTTGCTTGATTAGTTCTCGAGTTATGCAGAAATTTTGTTAGAGTGAGCAACCCCTTGCTACTTGGTATACCCATATTGCGGACTTTACTGTTACTACTACTACTATAGATTCGATCTAGTGTTCACCTTTTTGACAAGTATCTTTTACTTTGCTTTTCTGATTCTGATGTTAAACACGAAAGAATAACATCGTTTATTCGTTTTTTTTTTCCAATTTTCCAAAAACCATTTCAAATTTCTGTTTCATTTGTATGGGAGCCCCCCCTTACAGAAGGGGGATGGGTCTCGAACCAACATAAGAACCTTCCACGGCCCCAAAAACCCCTGTATACAAATTTTCACGCCAATCGGTTCAGTAGTTTCCGAGTCTATAAGGGTCAGACAGACAGACAGACAGACAGAAATTCATTTTTATATATATAGATGCACAAACTTTACCATATATTCTTGCTTCTAATAAATAAAAATTATCATTATAGTATCTCATAGTTTCTGAATAACGAAAAATAGAATTTCAACTGTAATAATGATTTCAACAATTGCGAGCCTAAGTGATTCATGAAGCATTTATTCACAGCTCTTATCAGCGATTTATATTGGTAAAATCATTAGGGGCTGTTCATAAACTACGTAGACATTTTTTGGGATTATTGACCCCCCCCCCCCTCCCCTGCGTAGACAATTGTACATACAAAAAATTTTAAAATTTGTATGGGCCGTGGATAATTGTCAACTCCCCCCCCCCCCCCCTAAACTGTCTACGTAGTTTATGGACAGCCCCTTATGTATAGTAAAACTTTTGAATGTCCCTCAGAGTCCAATTGTTGCACGCATCATTTGCTTTGAAATTCTATTATTCCACAATTTGTATCTAATTAGTGCACACCCGTAAAACATGGCTAAATGTATCTTGGAATTACATTTTTGAGCAAGAATAATTATTCAGTGATTCTGTGATGATTAAACAGAAAATTTCGTTATGTTCACTTACAATATCAGCAATTTTATTAATTTAACTGATGCGGTCAATATTATTTTCCTCGATTTGATTTCCGTCGATCTTGTTTTCCGTGCTGAGTACCAATGCTACCGACACCAGGAAGGCAGCTCCCATCCCACACCTGGACCCTACCTATCGACCCATCAAGTCATGAACCGGGGACCAACGTCTTTACTTCGCTTCGTAGGAAGGCGTGATCAGAGATGTTATGCCTCAGAACATCCCGGCGGCGCCGACTGGGATTGAACCCAGGCCTGCTGGGGTGAGAGGTAATCACGCTTACCACTACACCACCGGCGCCGTTAACAGAGCTACCCCGTGTAATGATGAAAAATAAAATTTTACGATTTAACCAATCTTTACGAATAACAGTAATTTCAATTTTAACCGGGTCAGTAATCCAAAAATCCAGTAAAAATACGAACACCTGTATAAAAATCTAAGTGTGTATACAGAAGCAGCGGAGCTCCACACTCCTCCATCGAAACAGCACTTCAGCTGAGCTGCGAGTGCTATGAAATAAAAAGAATATCGACTTATTACCACTACCTACTTCTCTCCTTTCCGCTCTCAGAATTCGCCGATTCGGTGTCTCTCGTTGTGTTTTCTGCTGAGACTGAGCAATATTCGATACCGCGAAACATCTCCGCAGTTATGTTTTCTTTCGGCGCAGGAGATGTGCGGTAATCAAAAGTTAAGAATGTAGCTAAACATTTACAATAACATTCTACCAAATTTTCATGTGCGTAGTCCACTGCAACAGTCGAACGTACGAACGAATAGGGTGACTATAGCGCATTTTATGAAAACGTCACAAGTTTTTATGGCTGTTTTAAATCAATAATTACGAAGAAACCATTAAGCCAAAGGCACAAATCTAGGGAACTGCATGGACAATGTTTTTTTGAACAAGTAAATAAACAAAAATGAAAATTTTCAACTTAAAAACACTAAAATGTATGAAATTTTACCAAATTTTTTTGTACTTTCAACATGCTTTTCAATTTTAATGTATGATAATTAACTTTAATCGAGTTCTTTTTCGAAGAGCATTGATAGCTGAGACTTTAATCTTTCATTTGGTATGTTGAAATCAGAAAACCACATTAGGATTAAAAAAATATAGCTAACCAAAGTTGGCAATACAAAAAAACATTGAATAACTCACTTAGCAGTGATTTCCGACCCTATTTCATGGGGACTTTTTCATAACTTTAGGAGCCCTATCTACCCTGAAAATATGTAAAACCCGGAACCAAACACCCCCAGCATATGCAGTATGGAGCAGCTCTTTATATGAATTGGAGCTCCTTTACCAAAGCGATGCCTCCTGGATAATCGCTCAAAAAGAGGTCAATCAAGTTACAACCGACCAACTCAATCGTTCGCTGGGAGGGAGATACGATTGGATCTACAAGTGCTGTGGCAACTTCAGGCACTCCGTAGTCATCGGGGTGCTTAGGAGCATTCCACACCAAGTTCTTGACCTCCAAACCAACCTACCAATCGTTGGCGTTCACCTCAAGAACGCCGCTAACTTAGCTATCGGCTGTGCGTACCTGCCCTGCGGATGGATAACCAACTTAGATGGAGAGTTAAGTGCAGCTATTTCCAAACTTCCGGAATGTGTGGAAATCGGAATCCTCCCTTTCCGCTATCGATCTGCTGCAGCCATTGCTACAAAAGCCGCTGCCCTCGCTGCTAAGACATCCGGGAACGAAAAGGTCCTTCATCCTCAACGAGGGGAACAGAGCCCTCCGCACTGCAGCCAGCCGTGACCTTCCCCCGGTGGCCAGGGTCCACTGGCAAGGAAAGAAGAGTTGGCGATCAAACGTCGTCAAAATAGATAAGCGGATTAAGGGTGGATTCCAAGCCGGAGATAACTCTGTAGCTTTGAGACGTTATATTGCAGAGCTTCTCGGGTCGGTTTATCCGGGGCACGTTCATCGCTTTACGGACGGATCGCGGTTGCGGGCTGGAGTTGGACTCAGAGTGGCAGGACTGAACACTGCAACGAGTCAAAGTCTACTGGAGAAGTGTTCCGTCTTTTCCACTGAAGCCGCAGCTATTCTAACGGTTGTTCAATAAAAAATGAGAATGATTTCAGTGCCGTTCAGCGCTCTTGTAAGAGCATCGCGACTAAGTTGCGTCGTACGGCTGACCACCCGAGCAAAGTCGGTTAACAAAATGAAAGCAAATCGATATTAAAGTGTGCAGTTCCTATCATAATGAAAACTCATTTTGATTTCAAATGTTGCGACATAAGTCTGATATCATATTGTGCTTTCATTATGCAGTCAAGACGTTTTAAATGAAAGCAACTTAACTTGAAGTTCTGCTGTTTACGTCTTGTTTAAAATTTAATTGAAATTCATCTGCCGTTGAACTAATAATTATCGTTTATCTGATTTGTTTAACACATTTTAGGTCATTCGTGACTTGCCCGCGGTGAGATTGGAGCCTAAGTCTTTCAGCTTGAGAAACATGAATGGTAACCATTTACTCTAGGCCCGTATTCAGTTAAACATTATGAATGCAAAATCAGTAATCAAATTGATTTCATTGAAAGCAGGATTAGTTTTCCGTTTGCTTCAACAGTGTAAAATTTTGCTCTCATTTTTGCTGTGTTAACCGTTAAGTCAACCAAAATGAGATCAACTGGAGTATTCAAAATAAGTTACATCATAACAGCAAATTTTGATTTCAATTTGATCTTCAGCTTTGCTCGGGCAGGGCCCCTTCTCCTATATTCATTGACGTTTTTTAGAAGAATAAACATTATTTTTTTAATAAAAAAAATAGATGCAGCCATCACTCCGGCAGATCAACCGACCCTCGTGTGAACTGAATCACACAGCGTCATCCAAGCGCTGGAAGCCGAAGCCCCGAGCCACCCCTGGATACAAGCCATTACACGGTACACCCCACCTTCAACCGTCTTTACGTAGATCCCCGGACACTGCGGTGTTCCCGGAAACGAGGCTGCGGACAGACTGGTGGGATCTGGTGCATCCCGTCCCCGCTACACCAGGAACGTACCCCTCCTAGACGTCAGGCGTTGGATTGTGAATACTATTATAGAAGCCTGGCAGCAGGAATGGTTCCAGTCGCGGACCACTTTCCTGAGGAAGATCAAGGAAACCGCACGCTCCTGGCTGGACAGCCAAAAGTACAAGGACCAGTGGATCATCTCAAGACTCCGGACAGGCCATGCGAGGATTTCCTGTAATTTCGACTGGAACGCAAGGTTTGTTCAATTTGCAGCATCTCCGCCTCGGTGGAACACGTGCTGTGTGTCTGCCCGGAGATCCAGAAGCTACGCGAACAACATGGACTCCCGGAGAACGTCAGTAATCTGCTTGGTTACGACCCCTCAACGTTGGCTGCGGCGATCGCCTTTCTGAAGGACGCCCACTTGCATGATAAAATCTAGCCCCCCGTTGGTGGCTGCACTGATCGTGTTTTCCTCACCTTCCTACACACCAAAAAATATGAATTTTAATGGTGATGTAAACATCCATGCATGCTAAAATTGGAGCATGTAAACTTCCTTTTTACGTAAACTAGCAACTTGCAAGAAATATTGCTTACAAAGATGGATGGTTGCAAAAAATATTTAGAATATTTCATGAAATGACTCATAAATTTACACGATCTGTAATGTGAATTTGTATGGTATGTGACGCTCCATTTATGTGCATCATAGTGACAGAAATTTACACTACTTTTTCGAACTGTGTATTTTTTCTGCCGTCGGGGTTTCTCCGCCGGACCGGGCACTGTCTCCTGCGGTGGAGCTCTACCTTGTTCACGCACCCAGTCCTCACCACAGCCCCGCTGTAATCCTCACTTTGATTAAGTTTTTAAAATGCTGTCTGTCTCATTCGTTGGGAAATCAGAGCCAGTTATACGTCACGTTAATTAATGTCAAATTGAAACCTATTTTTTGAAGCAGGATCTAGCCTGACCAGCTGACCATCTGCTGTGCTGTATAACGTGATGAACGTTGCATACCTTCAGGCGTTATCGCCAAAGACAATAATTCGGGACCAAGAGTCTAAATGTGATCCAATTATTGACCATTATTATTTTTATGAAAATTTTACAACGTACATTTACATTGCAAATTTTCCTGTAAACATTACTTAACTTAAATTAATTTTCAGCTTCTAATAGCTTATATTACAACTGAAGATTATTATCAGAAAAATTAATTTTAAGAATTCGCCTGATATCATCAGAACAATGTAAAAATATTTAAAACATTAAACACAATATTCCTAATATTGATTTTCAAAAACACATTTGTTATCATTCAACAATTGATCACTGAATAGCCTGTCACAATATGAAGTGTGCAAGAATTGGCAAATTACCCTAAGCACTAGAGGTTTCGGCGTTAAATGGAAAAAAAATCAAAGACTAGAATTAGATTTTAGAATTAGATTAGGTTTAGAAACACCCTGCCAAAATTTGAAATCATTTGGTTCACGGGAACACCTTGCTCAAAGGGCTTGAAGTTTGATTTTCTTCGTGTACAAAATGTAGAATCTTTGAAGTATTGGGAACATCTTGACTGAAAACAGGATGTGAATCCGAGTTAAACCCGAAAAGTTTTTAGCGTTTCAAATGAACACCACCTACTTTACCTTTGCGGTGTGCGCGGTTTTAATTTTTACGTACAGGTATACGAATAGCAATGTTTGCATGGGTATAACTTTTTTGTTTCCCCATGAAATTGGCTGACATTTTTACAGTGAGTAAACAAATGTTCGAAATTATGGTCTACTGAAAATTGGAACAGAATGGCCAAGTGACTCTGGTTGTATTCCGGGTTTCCTAGGTTTCCGGGTCTAGAACAAGATGATCATGGATTAATATTTTAACAAAGCCAATCGACGACCTGGTTCTAAATACTGAGTGTCCACTAAACACTGGTTACCACTCGGAGCCAATGACCAGCTAATATTTTCCCACACCGCAAATACATGCAGGGAAAAATCTAGGCCTACTTTGATCAAATTTACGAAGCAATACATTTTACGGGTGTTCCAGATCTTCCGGTGGGCCATTCGGTGGCCAATTAGAACTAATGACTGGCTAATATAACAAAACTCACCATTTTACTACATTCCATAAAGTTAAAGAACAAATCAAATTTACACAGCAATCAAGTTTAAAGATTTTCCGAATTTTCCGGCGGACCATCTGGTGACCACTGGGAGTCAATAAACAGCTTATATGTCAAAAACCACAATAAATAGTTGCAGGAAAAATCAAGGCCTACTTTGATCAAATTTACAATGAAGCAGTTAATTGTACGGATGTTCCGAATTTTCCGGCGGACCATCTGGTGACTGACACTTGGAGCCAATGACCAGCTGATATAACAAAAATCGCAATTTTACTTCATTTCATATAGTTGCAGACAACAATCAAGGCATACTTTGATCAAGAACACATAATAATCAAGATTGAGGTTGATCCGGGTCACCGGATGGCCTTCTGGTGGATATGTAATATTTAGAACGAGGTTGTGGGTTGGTTTTGTTAAAATATTAATCAGCACTACCCATAGATGCCTGCTGCTGTGGATTTCCAGCATCACCTTGTTCTAGACGACTGGTACCTTTTCTCTCCCGGTGGCCTTTCGGAAACTCGGAATAAAACCAACCGGTGGAAACTAACGATTTTAAATTGGCTCACTGCTTGACTAGCCTATTGGTCCCAAGCAAATCGATTAACGTACCCCATTCTAGAGGGGCCTCCCTTAGCTCAGTCGGTAAAGGCGCAGCTACAAAGCAAGACCATGCTGGAGGTGGCTGGGTTCGATTCCCGGTCCGGTCTAGGAATTTTTCGGGTTGGAAATTTTCTCGACTTCCCTGGGCATAGAAGTATGATTGGACTTGCCACACAATTATACCAATGCAAAAATGGTACAGGCATCGAAAGCTCTCAATTAATAACTGTGGAAGTGCATCTAGAACACTAAGTTGAGAGCACGCAATAAGCTAATATGCGATATGCATTAAGCTTGAAATGCGAAGAAGAAGAAGAAGAAGAAGAAGACCCCATTCTAGTACTACATTATGTTTGTTCTGAGGTATAACATCTCTGATCACGCCTTCCTTCGGAAAGGAAGTAAAGCCGTTGGTCCCCGATTCATGAGTTGATGGGTCGATAGGTAGGGTCCAGGTGTGGAAGCTGCCTCCCTGGCGTCGATAGCATTGGTAGCGGTTATGCAAGGAAGTTCTTTCGTCATGGTTGCTATTGACTCAAGGAACCTTACCAATTGTATAGCCAAATATTATGTTTCAAAATATTGTGCAGTTGATCTGAAAATACTCTTCAAAATTTCGGCTCATTTTGACTTACGCAATCGAAACCCTTCAACAAATGAAAAATCAATACTTTTAAGCCAAACAAAAACAGCATTTTCTGTAACACTTTAAAGATTCATAATCCGTTAATAAATTGATCAAGGAATGGGAAAAAATAAGCAATAATTAGCAAAGTGTAGGTCTTCACCACTGCATAACATTTTTGAGATAACATTTTGTTTTCTTGATTAAAATCCACATCAAAGCTCGTTTTTGAATCATGACCAGGCATGGAAAATCATTTACATTCATTTCGTACATTCATTTACATTCATTTACCTCTAACTTTTTCGTCAGCAGCATTACGCAAAATGATGTATAGAGGTTTTGTAGGTTTTGTTATTAGCTACAACTTTTGGTCATAACTCAAATCTGTATCTCTTATGCATCACGAACTAGAGCGGGCAGAACTTGTTACTGTTTTTCAGTGTATGTAAAATACATTCACTGAAAAACAGTAGTGGCTTCTATTTGCTCTGATTCGTCATTCATCAGAGATACGGATTTGACTTGTTAACAAAAGTTGTAGCTATTAACAAACCCTACAAAAGCTCTATACATCATTTTGCGGAATGCTGTTGATGAAAAAAGTTAGAGGCAAATGAATGTAAATGAATGCACGAAATGAATGCAAATGATTTTCCATGCCTGATCATGACCTATTTTTTGCTTGTTTATGTTTGTGAATTTGTAATCGAATACACCCTTTATACAGCAAGAATCATCTGTAATGTAAAAACTGCAAATTCTAACGCTTGGTGGCTGCTGGATGTTGGATGTTATGCAACTTTAAGCTTGGATTTGGGAGTTCAGCTTGCATCGACAATATCAAAGTCTTCTCGATGCTTCATTTCGCGATATGAACATTTGGATAGTACTTGTGGAGCAAATTTTGTATTTACTGTGTATCTCAAAATTGATCGTACAGCTGCCCTTAAATTTTAGATTAACGGCTCTAAGAGCACAAGTTTAAAAGGTACGTATCTTAATGTTGACAGCTGACTCAGTATACATTTTATCAATTATTGGCTCAGAATTGGGCATATTTTGTTAAGTTTACAGGTATATTTAGAGCAATTTAATAAGAGATGAACTAGCCTCAGGCTAAAAATCTCTAAAATAAAGACAAAAAAAAAAAAAATTTAGAGCAATTTAAGAAAAATGCCTTTTTCTTGAAAAACCTTATTTTCTTGAAAAAAATGAACATAAATTCTTGAAATTTTGCTCATTGCGGATTTTACACCTGATTAGACTCCTGCGCTAAAAATAAGTACACGTTAATATTTTCGCACTGGTCATAATAGTCAAATATGGAGCTTCTTAATGCTTTCTAGAGTTTTAATTCAACAGTGTAGCTTGCTAGTAATGTTCTAAAGCTGTTACTGCTGTCAAATAAGTCGATTTTTAAATTTTCTGGCATGTGCGAAAATATTACTGTGCAATTATTTTTTGCACAGGAGTCTAATTTGGTGCAAAATGCGCAATATTTTTAGTCGTAATAAACATTATTCATATGCCACTAATTTGACTACAATTAGTCCACTAGATAGAAAATTGAAAATCAAGCGTTTTACTAAGATAAATCTATCTTCATACAGAATCTTACAATAAATACCATAACTATATAGTTGAAGATGCTAATTTCAAATAACAGACTGAAGTGGTAATTTTTATACGATAGAGTGAAAGTGTCTACTCCTCTATATGCAATTTTCATTTTACTCTAAACGGAACTATCAATTCTATAGTTTCATCTCCTCACTCTATCGTATATAAATTACCACTTCAGTCTGTTATTTGAAATAAGCATCTTCAACTATGTAAATCGTTGACTTCACGCAGAAGTAATACTAAACAAATAGTCAAAGTCCATAACTATAGCAATAAATCAATAAACATCTGTTAAACCACCAGCCATGATTTAAAAAAAATATATCTATTCACTGCATGTACTTCACCTGCAAATCCCTCCGTCGGATCATGAATGAAAACGTGCCAACCGGGCAGATCTTCTCCTAGATAGTAAACGTCATCTCTGGTGTCATGCTGCAACAGAATGGAGTAACCGACGCCCTTCCACGAACGATCTGTCGTTGTCAATGGGTTCAACGTGTAGCACTGTCCCATATCCAAATGCATGCTACTGATCACTTCGACATCTGGAAATGTATCCCAATTAATCCAAAATGATTCTATTTTCGGAGTTGAGTGCTCACTATCGACGAGTCCATTCAATCCGTACTGTATGAAGAATTCACTCTGATTGTAGGTTGCTTCCCGAAAGAGCTCATCCAGCGTGCTCTGATTGAAGTCGAAGTTATTGAATGAACTGGCATACTTTGGATGCTGAGACAGATTGTACCGTTCCATCACATCGTACTTGTACGGTGGGTTCCGGCAGAATGTAATCGACGGATAGGTCATCGATTCGTTCAAATCGAACCGCGAATGGGTCGTGATGGGCGGATGGATCAACTTGTGGAAGCATTCTGTCAGCTAGTTGCAATGGAACAAAATTTACTCTTCTAGCACATTGCGATTTTATTCGCATAATATCTTCGACACAAACCTGGAACATCACCACCACACTGCAAATGCTCAGCACAATTATTCTCACCAGTCGTTTCGGATCGTAACACAAAAAGTGCAGAATATCCCAAAATTTCTGCTTCAGCTTGTCACGGATCATCCTTAGTCTACAAGAAGCACTACTAAGCGATTAACATTTTTACTGAACAGATTCATTTTTTGTCGGAACACAACATCCAGGATAGAGAAATACACCATAAGTGGAAAACGAATCGAGGTGCTACTACTTATACATAAAGTTGTAACATGGGTTGGGAAATTGTTTGATTCTACCATAAATACTTCAAGTTTATCAGTTCATAATCATGATCCTGTTGAAGTGCGAAAAGAACGTTGAACCAATCGCAGATAATGGATGTATGTGGAAAAATACATAGTGATTAAATATGCGTATCGAAAAATGAATTAAGTGTGCCATAAATTTCAGATTTGCGCTGCAAATCGGTTGTAACCATTTATCCTAGCATTTGCAGTCGAAGCTTGCGAGTCATCATTAATGGTAGGTATACAATTGAATACACCCACATTCTTATCAGTGGCAGAGCTGTTCGGAATATGAGCAGCGCAGGCCCATTATCATACAAACTAATCAATTAATCAACAATGTGGCAATATTGTTCTGCGGTAATAAATTGAACTGGGATTTTAAGACAGAACACACATTCAACTGTACCTTGAAGTGTTTGACTCTTTTCAATCCAATAGAGCTGATATGTTGATGTGATTACATAGTATGAACCTTACACTTAGGAAGCTTAAACAAAATCAGTTCACTTTGTAGTAAAATTACGGTTTTTTCCCATTGGTTAGGATGATAGATTTTAGTTTTGTTTTAATAATTATTTATGAGATTTTTTGCCATTGGGCTAGTTCATCTTGAAGTTGCATTTTAGAAAATATTATAAATTAATTAATTAAAAAAGTGTTTCAGTTACCGTGAGGCCATCATTTGTGTTTAGCCCCGGTCCCTTTCAATTTATCTCAATATTTATGAACACCCCTTATATTTGAAATAACGTTTCACATTCATCTAGTGATGGCCGATTTTCATTCGAATAATCGATTAATCGATTAACGAACCGAAAATTAAAATGTTTGCAATTGGTTATATCATGTTGATAAAAGCATTAACTTCTCCAGAGGATCATTATCCATCGTTTCAAACATGTGCTGCACTCTCATTGGTGGAAAATTATAGGAGTAATTGAAAAATGGGACATCTCTGATTTTGATCTGATTGTTTTAATAAAAAAGCGCAAAATTTCAACTCTACCGACGGGACAGCATAACCACAAAACTACCTTGCATACGAGGCCAGGGTGTAGCCAGGTTTTGAGCTAGGGAGGGACGAAAAAAAAAATCTATGGAAAATTTGACCGAACGCCATTTTACCGAACGCCATTTCACCGAACGCCATTTCACCGAAAACCTTTGTGTTGCTACGCCTATGATACGAGGGGTATTCATTGGATGAAAGGGACCGTGAAAGAGGACACTAAAATACAAAGTTTTTCTTTCGACTGTTTCATCTTAGTATTTTTCTTTGGTCATACCCTCTCCCTGTGAGAAAGGGGACTAAATCCATTCGTACACACTTAGAATTTTTTTTTTTTTTTTTTTTTTTTTAAATTAAAGTCACTTTAACGCTCTTGGATCATTCGTGACTTGTCCGGGGGTGAGATTTGAACTCGTGACTTTGGCGTGAGAGGTTTGGATGCTAACCAGTACGCCGGGGTCGCCCCCCACACACTTAGAAATAATAACCGAACTCTCAACAGCTTAACTTTTCGGTAAAAATCAAGCATTTTAAATCAAGGCTTAAAAACAAAAAAAAAAAAAAAATCTTCACCACAATGGCAAGACTCAAGCGCTGACAGTGTTTTGAAATTAAAGTTTAGTGAAACTGCTTTTGAAATGAGGATCAAAATTTAACCGAAAGTTCAGCTGTTGAAAGATCGGTAAAAATTTACCGAAGTCGATCATAATTTCTTAGTGTGTAGCATTATTATTTCAGTGTGTAATCAATTCATAAGTTTAGTAAAATTGCAGTATTAGTGTGGCAGACAGTATTAGCAAAGAAGAATACTAAGATGAAACAGCCGGAAGATAAACTTTCTATTTTTGTGCGCTCTTTCATCCAATGAAAGGTAATTTGTGGTTTTGCTGTCCCCTTGGTAGAGATGAAATTTTGCTCCCTTTTTTTTATCAAATCAATCACCCCAAAATCAGAGATTTCCCATTTTTTAATTGCTCTATTAACAACTAATCGATTATTTTTTGTTCGCTGTACTGTCATTTTTCCATCAATTAGAGTGCAGCATATGTTTGAAACGATGGTCGATGATCCTCTGGAGAAGTTAATGCTTATATCGGCAAATATTACAAATATTTTACTTTTCGGTTCGTTAATAGATTAATCGATTATTCGAATGAAAATCGGCCATCACTAGATGAACGTGAAACGTCATTTCAAATATAAGGACCATACATAAATAATGAGACAAATTGAAAGGGACCAGGGCTAATCACAAATTACGTCCTCACGGTAACTGAAATAATCAAGAGTGCTGACCGGTTGGCACAGAACAGAAGGCGAAGTGCAAACAAATCGGTGAATCAAAGGTGGTTCGTTTTTCTGCTTAACAAGCGATGTGTTGTGGTAGCGTTCCACACGGGCTTCCTATGTGCACTCACACTATCATAGCATGCTGCCTATCTTAAATGCAGGCAGAAGATGCCTTCTACCGCTAGATGCGCTAGTGTTCTCAAATGACAAGTGGAGCCACTTTCTGATCCGAAGTTCCACTCCTGTGCGGTTGGTTTAAATGTTACCGTTCGTTAATGTTGCTGAGTGACAGGATGCGACAAAATTTTGTCCAGGCATCAACTTCCCTAAAATTTAGTGAACCGACACAAGGGTTAGCTGAAATTTATAATGTTTTGAAAACTGTTTACCTGTTTGTAGCATTAATCCGAAAATTATGAGATGAACTTGGCAGCTTGCTAAAAATTTTAATAATAAAAATAATAAGTAAATAACAAATCCTGGTGAAAGAAATACTGGAAGGGCCTTCTTTTGAATCCAGAAACTGCACAAAACGATCGACCCATTGCGTAAAAAAAAAAATGATCAGTGAATAAAACGATCCAGATAATTTAGAAGTTTAGCAAACTGAGAACAGATGTTGGCGTACACGGTCCATGAAAACATCTTTAAATTGAGTAGGATTAACTTTTTCTAGGCTAGAACGATGCACACACTTGCCACGATCTCTCCTATTCTTGTTCAGCAGTATAAAAGTCTGGGCGAAGGGGCGAGCGTAAAAGCACTATCCCAGGAGACCGAGGGGGCGACACATCTAAATCTCAAGTTTAGATGCTCAACAAATCTCACACTAGCGAATCAATTTTCGAAAAATCTTCTTTCATTTGTCGCATCTACTTGCATCGCTCATCATCTTTTTGCAGGAAATCTTCAGAACCGTCATCAATCTTCTTTCTATCTACTCAGCGTGCGCGCAGCTAGCCACAGCAAAACACAATCTTATTTGCATCGTAGATAGAGCCGTCCCCCTCGCAGGAGCCAGTGGTCGATTTTAGGGATCTGGACGAGATCACTACAGAAGAGAAGCTGAGAAGTGCGTTGAAGGTGCACTGTGATCTGGGAGATGTCCGGATGAGGAAGGCGTACGGTTTCTTACAGTTGCGGCAAACAAGCTCTTGAAGGCGAGCAAAGTAAGGTTGGGTGGTAAGGGTGCTCACTGAAAGCCACTCTTCGAGTTACCAAGCAACTGGAGCGATGTTTCGAATGCATGAATTTCGGTCACCAAGATCTGTGCAGGAAATGCGAAGAGAAGAGTCACATTGCAAGAGGCTGCACGAAGCAACCGAGTTGCATGCTCTGCAAAAAGGAGGGTGGAAGAACTTTTCGACTGGTGACTGCACAGCAATGGAGGTAACCGAAATAAACATCAATCATTGCGACACTGCTGAGCAACTGGCAGTCAACAACGGAAACAAAGTGCAACGATGCAATCATTGCGGACCCATATCGGGTCCCTCTCGATAACGGTAACTGGGTGGCGGATAGAGCTGGGATGGCTGCAATTCAAGTTATGTGCAGATACCCCATTAAAGAAGTGGTTGCAAGTTCATACCAAGGTTTCGTGATCGTCAAAATTTATGGAATCTTCATATGCAGTTGCTTCATATGAGAGCTGATCGGATGAAGACCGGTGGTCATCGGAGGAGACATCAATTCTTGGACAGTGGAGTGGGAAGCAGATGTATCAACACAAGAGACCACAGTCTGCTGGAAGCCCTGGCAAAGTTGGTAGTTAGACTGTCCAACCAAGGCACCAGCAGCACTTTTCGCAGAGATGGCCGGGAATCCATCATCTACGTCACTTTCTGCAGTCCATCGCTGGTGGTAAACATGAATTGGAGAGTGTGCGGAGGATATACTTATAGCGACCATCAGGCGATCCGATATGGAATCGGCCAACGCAATATTGTGGCAGTACAGAGGACGAGAACTTGCGACCGGAGTGGAAGATGAAGGCTTTCAACAAGGATCTTTTCGTAGAAGCACTCCGGGTGGATAGTGGCCCCACGGATCTGAACACGGACGAGTTGACAGAAACGTTAGTGAGAGCATGTGACACGACCATATTGGCTTACTGCTTGAACGAGTCATTTAGCACATTCCACGTTAGTTGTCTTAAAGCCAAAAGACGTGATCAGAGAGAAAGAACAGAAGCAGCCAGAGAGGAACGTAGAGGAGTGTTCCGAGCGGCCAAGGACGCACTTAAACGAAAGATAAAGCAAGTCAAATTGTTTAAAGAAGCTGTATCGAGACACTGATCCAACCAGAGGTCCAACGATGCCCGCTAAAATGTGCCAGAGAAGCTGAAAGTAATCGTGAAAGGACTTTTCCCGAAGCACGACCCAACGACGGCCACCTACACCGTACAGAGATGGAGAGGAAGATACCGTTGAAGTCACCAACGAGGAACTCGTAGCAGTGGCGAAAAGATTGAAGGTGAAGAAAGCTCCCGGTCCAGATGGAATCCTCAACGTGGTGTCGGAAGCGTTGAAAGCGTTCCCGGACATGTTCAGAATAGGGCTGCAGAAATGCCTGGATGTTCACTTCCCTGATAAGTGCAAGATGCAGAAGCTAGTGTTGCTGCCGAAACCAGGAAAACCGCCGGGGGATCCAGCATTATGTAGGCCTATATGACTGTTGGATACACTCGGAAAACTCTTGGAAAGAATCATCCTAAGCAGGCTGACAAAATGCACGGAGAGTGAACACGGATTGTCGAAGAGGCAGTTCGGGTTCCGGAAAAGGAGATCAACGGTAGCTGTAATTGGGACAGTGGTTGAGAGTGCCGAGAACGCGTCCAAACAGAAGCGCTGATCGATGTTAAGAATGCATTTAACAGCGCCAACTGGGAGACCATCGCCGAAGCGCTGTATAGAATGAGGGTTCAGGACTACCTGTACGGGTTGCTGAGGAGTTACTTCCAGAACTGGGTTCTGGTCTACGAGACAAACATGGGACAGAGATCGACTAAGCTCACGGCGGGAGTTCCACAAGGCTGCATCCTTGGTCCAACGCTCTGGAACGGGATGCCCAACGGCGTGCTAACACTGAAGCTGCCCAAAGGAGTTGAGATCGTTGGATTCCCGGACGACGACGTCTTGACGGTCACAGGCCATACGCTGAAAAAGGTGGACATGTTGGCGACCGAGGCGATCGACATGATTGGTAACTGGATGCAAGGAGCGAAGCTGCAGATAGTTCGCCACAAAACGGAAGAGCTATTAGTCAGTAGTTGTAAAGCTTGCAGTGGGCAGAAATCACCGTCGGAGAGCACGCCATAGCCACGACGCGCGTGTTGAAATACCTGAAATGACCGGCTGAACATCAATAGCCACGTCGAATAGTCCTGCGATAACCAGAATAATGCCGACCAACTCTGGACCAAGCAGTAGCAAGAGACGGCTCCTGGTTAGTGTATCCACGTCGATACTGAGATATGGTGGTCCAACCTGAGTTGCAGCGCTGGAAACGAAGCAGAATTTAACGAAATTGAACAGTGCTTAAAGCTTATTCAGGCAAAAACAAACTTCTTCAGCTAAAAACTGGATTATTCAGCCTTTAATCAATTTTTGTTGGGTACGTAACGGCTCATGGCCATTAGACTGATGCAAATTTTGAAATTTTTGCTCCACAGTGTTCAAACGGTTCCAATTTGGTTCCTGATTAGCCTTCCAAAATTTGAAGTCATTTAGTAAGAAACTGACATGGCACAAGCCATTTGAAGTTTATATAGAAATTACTATGGGAAAACCAAATTTTGTTTTCATATCTATCAAATAATTAACTCTATTACTCTGCTGTAAAAGTTGATAGCTGTACTTGTAGTAAATTTTCACAGCTACAACTTTGTTAAAGACCATTTTTCGATAAAATGTAAGGATCAAAATATATTAATGATTCAAGTCACTATTGTCTTATGATTATGCTCAATCAACTGCTCAGCAGGCAACATTGATGTTTCTGGCGCGTAGAATAGAGCTAAAACATCATGGCTACTATGTCACACTGCAGAATACAGTGTTGCCCACAAAACAGTTTCTTGATCATGCCATAAGATTATCAATATCTTAAACAATTCATAACTATTTAATTTGATGTGTGGCAGAAAAACAATATTCGGCAAAGTTGTAGCTGAGAAAATTTTCCATAAGAATAGCTATAGAAACGGTTAACGGTGCAATATGGAAGAAGGATAGAAGACTACGAAGAAAAAGTTTGGTTTCACCATAGTAATTCCCATATAAACTTCAAATGGTAGTCAGTTTCTTACCAAATCAGTTCAAACCTTGGGAGGCTAATCTAGACCTGAATTGGAACCAATTGAGCACTGCGGAGCGAAAATGTCAAATTTTGCATCAGTCTAATGGCCATGCAAACTGTGAGTGCGTACAGAACCATCTCGTCGGAGGCAGTATGCTTTATCACTGAAATGATCCCTATCGGCATCACCCTGGCGGAGGACAGTGAGTGCTATAAGCGATGGGCTAGTGGCAACAGGAATGGGAATCGGTGAAGAACAGTAAATGTACTCATCGGGTAATTCCGATTATTTTGACGTGGGTGAACAGGAAGCATGACGAAATAAACTTCCACCAGTTCCTGTCTGGTCACGGTTGCTTCAGGAAGTACCTGCATCGGTTTGGTCACGCAACGTCACCTCTCTGTTCGGAGTGTGGAAATGTGGCGATATACCGGAGCAAGTGGTCTTCTACTATCCTCGATTTGAAGCAGTCCGAAGGGAGATGCCTGCCCTTGGTGCAGAGAATGTCGTCAAGGAAATGTTGCAATGCAAGTTGATAAACGAGCTAGTACCTAACACAAGCTTGCGCTGAGATTATGAGAGGTACATGAGCATGATTTCATTCTACGTATCCCAACAAAATATCACTGCTATAAATGTATTAATTTAACCAACGATGAACTCAACTTGGAACGAAGCTATTTTGACCATTAGTAATGGACTTCATAACTAGATTTAGCTGAAAAACAAGAACTATCTTTCACTGTTATTTTCTAAATGTGACGTTTTTTCAAATGGGTCTGACATGCGAGTAGCGGCATAGCAATACAGTTCGACATCGAAAATTAAAACAAATCGACAAAAGCGGACTAAAGCCGAAGTAGTTATGCGCTTGCCTGTGAGTGAGGTGAGGGATCGTAACTGAGCAAATATGTTTCGCTCAGGAGTCTACTAAGGTACAACTTGCGCAATTTATATTTAGATAAATTTAAACGGCCATTATTCGGATCAAATAAGCAATTGAGATTGGTTCTTGCAACAACTATACTTCTTTCCTTCATACAATATGACTAACAACATTCGATATATGACACGTGGACGGTTTAATTTACACGGAAAGCATCTTGATAGCAATTCTACACCTTTAATTTTGCTAAAACATTTTGATTAATGTGTCCCAATTATTGATGAATCAGCTAGTATATAGCACATTTTTTTTTCCTGCTTCTACCGTTGCATGTTTCCACACAAGATTGCGTTCATTTAAAATCGTGTCCCCGATCGACTCTACAATCGAGTTAAATAGTTAAAACAATAATTTACAACGTGATAGCTTAAAACAAGATTGTGATTGTTCGTTTCCAATACTGATTATTTAACATTTATCATATCTGGTAATCTTGCGAATCTCGTCTAACGATTCCTGCAACGGTTCTCTAAAATTCTAGTTTTAGTTGCCTTACCTATGAAAGCGAAAATAATTTACAATAGTTTTCCTTCGGTAGCTTACTTTACAGGTAATGAAGTAACAAACAAGAGCCTTCAAACTTAACGTTATTTGACTGATTTGAGTGAATTCCTGTGCCTTATTTCCTTGGTTCTGCGCGGTGCGTTGAAAAAGCTGTGCTAAAATGAAATTAATATTTCCTTACAGTTACTGATAGCAGTTTTGAGTCTTTTCCAAGACTGATTGAATTTATGTTGTTGTTGTTGTAGGACTATTTTATCGAGCACCACCACACTGTTTTAACACACATGCTAAAGTTCATAGAAGCAACTTGGCGAAAACAGCGAGTAGAAGAACCGCGTGGGAAATGAGCACCATTTGTGCCCCAGATTTGGGAGGCACAGTTGTCGTTGATGGCCGTAGAATATCGCCCAGGTTGGTGATAATGTCCGGCAGAGGTTTGATTTTAAGATCACAGGCTGTGTTTTCAATAGCGTCTTTCACGGTTGCAGTTAGGATACGGAAGTTGACATCTTTCGGATCCAGACTGGAGTACATGTACTGATGTAGTCGATCCGATAGGACCCACAGGTTGCTCTCGTCATCCACTTTAACATCGTTAGGGAACACCATATCGGTGACGCTCATGTACACTCGTCCGAGCGATTTGATAGTGTATGCTCGGTTGGATGTTTTCCAACAGGTAACGGCGTTAAGGTTCGGCAAGGCGTAGAAAATGACTCCCGTCTTTTGATCCAGGAATGCAACACCGGCTTGACCGTTTGGTCCTCTGGAGCCAAGAACCTTAAACTCCTTGTAGATTTTATCAGACGTGGCTAGTGTCTGATTCCTGAGTATCCTCGTAGAAACAGAAAATTCATTCGTCGAGCTCAGAGGATGGAAGTACATGGTGGAGAATCCATCGTTCTGAGGTCGTGACAAAGCCATTCCAAACAGTCCATCGTCCCACTGGAATGAAATTCCGGTGATAGTGTAATTTCCAGCCAACGGATCGGGATGGAAGAAGTGATGTTGGACACGCCAGGATTCCTGTAGTTTCCACGAATACACTACCAATCCCGGTGATCCAAGATCAGCTGCATAAGCGAACGTATCGTCACAGTTAGAATCTTCAACTGCAATGTTTGCGTAGAAGGATCCTTCTTTGATGTGATCCTTGGGGAATTTGTAACGTCTCAGCAGGTTGTCGTTGTGCAGGTCGTACACCAGTAAAGAGGTGGGAGCCAGAACCTTGGCGGTGTTCAGAAGATCAGAAATCCCGGTGTCCAGCACCCATAGTCGTCCGCACCGGTCGGCTCGTATCCGGAATGGGGAAACAATTTCCGGTGCCTCCTCTTCGGTCATTTGTCGGTGGGCACTCCAGCTCGGGTACGGTCGCAGCTTGGGTGATTGGCTGTTGGTTTCTGAAATTGAGTGGCGGAAAAAGAGAGCATGGGTTAGTGAAAGCTGAGTAATTAATGAAGGTGAATCATTTAGAAGATTTCCAGGGAAATTTGATTAATTGAGAATTTATTTCTCCTGACCCATACGTCAGTTATTTCAGATCGCTTAATTTTCGCATATAAAGAAAATAAATGCAATGTCGGCCTGTGCATGGACGCCAGATTTGAAGACGTGTCTTCAATTTGAAACCATTTTAAATCCCGTGAAGACTTTTATTTTCGGCAGACATTTTTAAGACATTTCATCCCTGCGCTTTGATCAGAGTGTGTATAGGACATCGTTGTGCCAGGTTGGTCGTAGCACATTTCGAGTAGGAGAGGATGATTGCAATTTGCACAAAAGTGCCTGAGTAAAATGCAAGTACTTTCGATGATTACCCGTAGTTGCGATAGTGAATATATAAACGCATATTCTCGTTAATGTCCGGACGTGTTTACCATACATAAACCTTTTTATTTGATTTTGTGTAGGGACGGGTTTCAGGTGTGTATATATTATTTTTAATATATAATATGATGATAGTATTAAGTTTAAAGGGTTGTCGCACATCAAATTGGATCACGGAAAAAAAACGCTGTAGAAAATTACCTAGTGGACCGATCCTTTTCAAGTTTTCAGACAATAAAATATAACCCATTAGTAAGCTTTTGGCATATTTTTTTCTTTCAAATTCAATACCATAACCGTACGCTCGTACCTTACGCTTAACTCCACTCATTATGTTCTGTACAACTTCTGGTTACAGCTTCTTCTGTACGGAAACCCACTTTTTCTTCATGTCTTCCTCAGATTTGACCTCCTTGGGATGCTTCCGTAATGCCTGTTCCATAATAGCCCAGTATTTTTTCGATGGGCCTTAGTTCCGGTGCGTTGGAGGGGGGGGGGGGGTCATGTCCTTGGGTACGAAAGAGACCCCGTTGGCTTCGTACCACTCCAGGACAACATTTGGTACAGATTTTCCATCACTTCGCGATCTCGGTCTTCCTGTTGACGCTTCTTCCTTCGAAAAACCGAGTTTTGTCTTTTCGGCGCTTGTTTGTATATAGCGAACCTCACACGTATCAATTTATTGGCACGAAGGGGAATTATTGACAATAATATTGATGATGTGAATACAGAATTATTGTCAATACCGATGTATTGACGTCAATATAGAATGTATTGACAATACAATTATTGTCTACTAACAGTTTGCATTTGCCGTCAAACCAGTCATTTCTTCGGTCCGGGATCACAGTACCTAGTGCCGCTACAACAGTACTACTTATGGCGGAACGGATGTCCCTCCCGCCATCTTCAAGAGTAGCTGCGCCAAGCTGCTCTTAAGGCTGAATCATTTTTCAAAATGTCACTATTGAAAATTGCACGAATGTGCAACTGTTGATTTAGTAATTAAAATTATCACCTATTGCCTGTGAAAATCGATTTCCCTAACACAGATTTCAAAGTTGAATTCCATCCGGTCTCACCAAACGGTGTTTATTCAATCACCTCGTGGTGAGTGGTGGTGTACTCGAGTATGCAATAAAAGGCCCCTCGCAATCAGCTGGAAACCTAGGCTGGTCTCAACCGCTGATCGGATTCAGTTCTAATCACCGTGTGTGGTGGTGTCCGGTAGTCTGCATTAGCTGCAGCAGATAGCGGTGCTTCCAGCGCGTGGCGTTGAACATTGTTCTCCAGAGCACAACGAAAGGCTGCCTGCAAGCAGTGATCTGCAGCCCACATGAGCATCCATAGAAGAAGAAAGAAGCCGCACCGCTATTGATCGGAATCAGTAGCTCTTCGTGAATCGCTGTGGGCCATCTATGTCAAGCCTCATTTCAAATAACATACAGCTCACCAGCCTGATATGTGGTTAACACCCTAATAGCTCAGCATTACTCAACCATCACGACAAAACGGACCACCGTAAATTTGTAAAAGAGTATTTTTTGGACATTTGAAATAGGATGTCAGTTCCCATATCAAGATAGAGCTGGAGTTTGTACAGCTTTTGTAAACAATGTCTTCTTTCGATGATGTCTTGGAAGTCAAGGCTCGCCCACGCAAATAAACATCATCCTCAGGTAGGGCAAGACTTCCCCTACCCGACGGTAATGTTGGTTTGCGTGGGCGTGCCTTGAATTCCTAAAAAAATATCGAGATAAGTCATTGTTTACAAAAGCTGTTACGCCTAGTTCCAGCTCTATCTATGTTTAAATCTAACATACCATGCCTTCAAGTACAACATTGGGGGTGCGATTTCATAAACCAAAGTCGTTCGCGTCATGAAAATGGTTTGATTTTGATCCAGAGATGATGGCTTTTAATTCTTAATACGCCAATCGATAGGATTTTTTTCTACGGATCTGTTAAAATGAAGACTTTATCATTTTTCAAACTGTCGCTATTGAAAATTGCACGGTTATGTGCAACTGTTGCTATGATAATTAAAATTATAAGTAACGCCAGTGGTGTAGTGGTAAGCGTGATTGCCTCTCATCCCAGCAGGCCCGGGTTTATAGAGGCTTCCCTTCGGAAGGGAGGTAAAACTGTTGGTCCCCGGTTCATGAGTTGATGGGTTGATATGTAGGGTCCAGGTGTAGTCCTAACGTCGATAGCATTGGTGCTCAGCACGGAAAACAAGATCGACAGAAAACAATTCAAGGAAAATTATAATAAAATTATCACCGGTTGCCTGCGAAAAGCGATTTCCCTAACACAGATATCAAAGTTGAATTCCATCCGGTCTCACCAAATAGTGTTTATTCAATCACCATGTGGTGAGTGGTGGTGTTCTCCAGTACACAACGAAAGGCTGTCTCCAAGCAGCGAGTTGCAACCCACATGAGCATCCTTAAAAGGAAGAAGCCGCCCACTATTGCAGGACCGCCTAAGAAGGACAGAATGCCGCCCTTCTACGTGAAAGGCTTCCCTCCCGGACTGCGAAAAAAAAAAAACTTCTTCATCACGCAGGGTGTCCGGTGCACCATCCAGCTGTGCACGGAAGGATACAAACTGATGGTTCCGGCATTGAAATATTACAAGGCGGCAAAGACCACACTGGACCAATCACAGGGTGGAGTACTTCTCCCATGACATCGAGGCTGTTAAGCCGTTCAAGGTGGTCCTGCGCGGACTATACGACACACAGGCGGCATCTTGGAAGAGCTTAATGGACTGAAGCCGGTCCAAATTCACAAGATGGCCCGCCACAACAAAGCCGCCAAGTACCGCAACCAGCTATACCTGGTTCACCTTGTGAAGAACTCAAAAACTTTGATGGACCTCCGCGTCCTGTTCAACATTGTGGTGAAGTGGGAGCGGTACAAGCCGGTCAGCCGTAGAGTCACCCATTGCTCGAACTGCCTGCTGTTCGGGCATGGAACGAAGAACTACCATATGGTCAGCCGCTGCATCAAGTGTGGCAAACAACACAAAACCGACGCCTGCGACATACTCAATGAAGCCGATCCCATTTGCGCCAACTGCGGTACTGATCACAAAGCTACAAGCACGGCCTGCCCGAAGCGCACCGAGTACATCGAGATTCGGAAGAAAGCATCGATGAGAAACCAGCCTGGCCGCAAGAAGGTGCCGGAAATTAATGACCAGAACTTCCCACCGATACCTCGACGACCGATTACAGTGCTGACACCGCTGCCACTCAATCAACGATTGGCTGCTGCGGCGGCCGCCACCGCTCAAGTTCAAACTGCCAGAGTCCCTGCAAGCTCAGGCCAAGAGACCACAGCCGCAGGATCTCCCCACAGCCCCTGGGCTAAACTGGCGTCAGGATGGACCGTCCCTACCGCAGCCAGAAATCAACGATGGTTCGTAGTTCACCGCTGCGGAACTAATGATCATCTTCCTCAAGATGCACGACATTGCCAACACCATTAAGAACAAATCTGACCAGCTCCAAGCTGTCGATACCTTCATGCTCAGTTATGGACCGTGAAACCATCAAGATCGCCAACTGGAACGCTTGCTCGCTCAAGAGCAAGATCATCGAGTTCGTTGACTTCCTCAACAAACAAAACATCGACATTGCCGTTATCACCGAAACCCACCTGAAACCGGAAGTAAACATCTACCTTCCTGACTTCAGGCTTCTAAGACATGTTCGAACCAGCTCCGGGGGAGGAGGAGTAGCCATTGCTGTAAGGAGAAACATCTACTGTCGGCTTCTGCCGAGCTTCCAGCTAAAAACCAACGAAACTTTAGGGGTCGGCAGTAGACCTGCGGAGGGACATCATCAAACTAACTCGACGGCGCGAAAAGTACATCATCGCTGGCGACCTGAACGCCAAACACCAGGCTTGGGGCAACAGTCGACGCAACCAAAACGGCACCATCCTGAACGACGACCTGCAAGAGGCTCGCTACGCCATATTAGCGCCGGACTGTCCCACCCGGTTGAGCCGGTCTGGCGTTCACTCCACGATAAACATCTTCATCAGCAACATGGGAGACAACATCTCGCTACCTGTGACCCATCAGGAGCTGAGTTCGGACCACTATCCGGTGGTGGCCGAAGTAGGCTCATCCGTCAACCGAATCCAAGCTTCCCGATGTAACTACCATCGTGTCAGCTGGGAGCAGTTCCAACACTGTGTTGACTCCACTGTCGACTACGGTGTCCTACCGGAGACGCTCGAAGACGTTGACCGGTGTCTGCGTTCCATCGAGGAGGTGATATCCCGGGCCAGGTAACAACACGTGCCAGTATCCAGACAGGTGAGCAATACTCTGAACCTTGATAGAATTACCAAAGAACTCATCAGACTCCGTAACTCCATCCGAAGGCAATAGCAGCGTTCTGGTTTACGTGTCTTGAAGATCCATTGCAATCGTCTTACAAAAACCATCCAAGCCAGGATGGTGGACCTCAGAAATCAAGATCCGCTCTCTCCCAGATTGTGCAAAGCCCTTCTGGAAACTAACAAAAATCCTTAAAAATAAGCCAAGACCCATTCCACTGACCTCACTGGATCGTCCCGTCCCGGCAACCCAGTGGTTCATCTGATAACTCCTGAAGAGAAAGCTGCCGTGATAGGTCAACACTTCGTCAGCTCCCATAATCTCGGACAAAACATCATCAGCCCTCATGAATCTGAGGTTGCTGAAAATGCAACCAATCTTCATAGATTCCTAATATTTTTCCAGAGGAATCTGAGATTACGGCTGACGAACTGTTTGCCTTTATCAAATCATCTAAAAACATGAAGGCCCCAGGTTTCGACAACATCCTGAATTTGGAACTCAAACACTTTAGTTCCAGATTCTACAACCATTTGGCACTGATTTTTAACCAGTGCCTCAGACTTGGCTACTTCCCCTCGTGTTGGAAGTCAGCTAAAGTCATACCCATCCGGAAACCTGGGAAAGATCCGTCCTCTCCTTCAAGTTATTGACCAATCAGCCTTCTCTCAGGGTTATCAAAACTGTTCGAAAGAGCAGTTTACCACCGGCTCCTAACATCTGTCGAACAAAACAACACCTTACTTGAGGAACAGTTTTCGGAAAGGTCGTTCGACCGTTCACCAGACTTGAGTGACAAACATTCTCAGACGGAACAATTCTGTTTCGAAAACATCTGCCATGGCGTTGATGGACGTTGAAAAAGCGTTCGACAATGTCTGGCATGATGGCCTGGTGTTCAAATTGCAGAAGTACGGTCTTCCAATCTTCCTAGTGAAGATAATAAACAACTACCTATGGGACAGGACGTTCCGAGTCTCTCTGAATAGCATCACATCGGATGCTTTCAACATCGGTTCCGGGGTTCCAAAGGAAGCATCCTTGGCCCCATTCAACCTGTTCACCTCCGATATACCGGCTATCCCTGATGGTGGATCGTTGTCTTTGTTTGCAGATGACACATCCATCGTCTACAAGGGTAGGATCATCGGAGCTCTGACTGCCAAACTTCAGCTGGAAGATCCGTATCAACGCGGCAAAGACCCAGGTCATCATCTTTCCACACTCAAAATCTCCCAGACTTGTTCCGTCTGAAAATAATAATATCTGCTTAAACGGCTCAGTGGTGGAATGGTCCAAAGAGGTCGTGTACCTCGGACTAACACTAGACAGCAAGCTTCTTTTCAGGGAGCACGTTGACAAAACCAAAACCAAGTGCAACATCTAGATAAGATCGTTGTATCCACTCATGAACAGGAGGTCTACCCTGTCCTTGAAAAATAAGCTTGCTGTCTACAAACAAATCATCCTTCCCGTAATAGAATTCGGGATGCCAATCTGGAAGAGTTGCGCCAAATGCCTTCACCTCCAAAGGATCCAAAACAAGATCCTGAGGATGATCCTTAACAGTCCCCCGCGGACTAGAAATTCGCTTGGCTGGTCTTCAGACACTGGAGTTACGGAGAGCTGACTCCACCGCAAGGTTCAGAGATTGCTGTAGGCGATCCGGTCAACAGATCGTCAGGGATTTGGAACGTTAGGTTAAGTAGGTAGAATAACAAATTAATAAATTCAAACAACATACTTCACAAGAAGAAAATTGAAAAACATTACACAGTAAAAAACAACATGTACAACACAAAATCAAAAAGTTCACCAAAGATAAAGAGCCCTTCTGGCTAACCTCTTGCCCTGTATTAGCAATTGTAAACCACATAAAAAATCAAAATAAAGAAGAACTTTACTTTTACCCGCTATTGCTCGGAATCAGTAGCTCTTCGTGAGTTGCTGTGGGCCATACATAGGGTAACCAACTTGAATTGGACCCCTACATATTTTGGACCCTTTTCATATATTTTCCTCGCTTACTGTCTAGTTTCTTCAAATTCATCTGGGTTGATGTTGTAATTACATTCTTTCAATTACTTGCTATGTCTCAAGATCATTAGTTCACCTCAAATTGCTTACAATTGCTCAATTTATGCAGTTTTAGAAAATGTTATTGAAACAGTTTCATGTTTCGACGTTTGTCAAGAGGAATCGGCGTTAGTGTACTTGTTTTAAATTTGGTGTAAAATATACAATTCAATGATTTTTTTTTATCAAATCAGTTTATCTGACTTTGGAAGGTGTATTTCACGTGTTTGTAAAGATTTCACCTTAAGATTTTACTTAAAAAGTATTAAATAAAAAGTGTCCAAAAAAGATCGTAAAAAAATGTTGCCAACTTATTTTGGACACTTATCAAATGAGAATCATCAAAAGAGCGACAAAAAAAAATTCCGGTTGGTCGATCGTGCTATTATCTCAGATTTCTGATTAAATTGGTAAGTAAATCAATCAAAATTATATGAATTCATTGTTTTTAAATATATTTCTTGTTTATCAGGCGATTCAAAATGGGAAAAACGGCAAAACACGTAGAGTGGTCCACTCTGAGTTTTCCTAGTTTTCCTTGTTCCTAGTTTTCCACAACAGTTTTCCTATCTCCAAAACGCATTTAACTAAGGGACTGTTCATAAACTACGTAGACGCTTTAGAGGGGTGGGAGTGCTTGGCAGATGTCTACGGTCCATAAATTTTTTTAAATTTTGTGTTTGAGACTGTCTTCTACGGAAGGGGGGGGGGGTTGAAATCTCTCAACAACCGTCGACGTAGTTTATGAACAGCCCATACAAAAAATAATATGGACTGCAAGCATAGAGTCAGGTCTCCGTATTAAGATTTACTTCTGAATGATTTTTTTTATGGTATGATTAGTTGTTTCCTTATGTTATATTATATTTCCTCCGTTACTCGCGCCAACTTTTGTAACACGAGTACTCACGCGTTGTACTTTGTACAACAGTGTGAGTTTTCCATTTCCATTTTGCAGCCCAGCTACCAATCGATCTGAAATCAACGAGAATTCCTCAAAAAACTTGCTTTTAACTAAACAAGCTAAATATTTATTACAGTTAACCCCCAAAATATGCGGATAATAGCGAAAATGTAAATGGAAACCGCGTAAATGGTGTCCATACTACGAGGGTTCTGACTTAATTGGTTACAACATGGAATATCTCGAGATCCTGACCAGATAGAAAGTTACTGTCTTTGCCAAAGTAGTTCTAGAGATCATAACCTTTTTGCTGGTGGACAGTAGTTCAAAATTTACTCACTACATAGCGCTAGTATACATGTGAAGTTCTCGCATGTGATATATCTCGAAATCCTGACCAGATAGAAAGTTACTATCTTCGAAAAAGTTGTTCAGGAGTTCCAGCCTATAGTTCAGAATTTTTTCACTATATGGTGCTAGTATATACGTGAAATTCTCATATAAAATATCTCGAAATCCTGATCATATAAAAAGTTACTGTCTGCGGAAAAGTTGTTCAGGAAGTCAAGGCCTTTTTGCTGGTGGACTTAAGTTCAGAGTTTTCTCACTTTGCAACGCTAGTATACATGAGGAATTCTCGCATATAAAATATCTCTAGATCCTGACCAGACAGAAAGTTACTGTCTTCGGCAAAGTTGTTCAGGATGTTAGGATCTTTTCGTTGGTGTACAGTAATTCAGAATTTTCCCTTTACGTGGCACTAGTATGCGGGTCATTCAGAGATATTTTATATGCAAGGATTTCACGTGTCTTTCAACGTTACCTAGTGAGAAAATTATGTACTTTCCACCAACGATAGGGTTTGATCTCCTGGACAACTTTGCCGATTACAGTACATTTTTAGCAGGTCTAGAGATATATCATATGCGAGAAGTGTATATGTATACAAACGCCACGTGGTGAGAAAACTCTGAACTACTGTCTACCAGTCGAAAAGTCTTGACCCCCTGAACAAGTTTGCCAAATACAGTAACTTTCTAGCTGGTCAAGAACTCGAGCTATTGTATATGCGAGAATTACACGTATATACTAGCGCCTTGTAGTGTGAAATTTCTGAACTACTCCACCAACGAAAAGAGCTTGACTTCCTGAACAACTTTGCTGAAGGCATTTACTTTCTATCTGGTCAGGATCTAGAGATATTTTATACACGAGAATTTCACATGTATACTAGCACCACGAAGTGAGATAATTCTGAACTATTGTACACTAAGAAATAGGCTTTGACCTCCTGAACAACTATGCCGAAGACAGTAACTTTCTATCTGGTCAGGATCTCGAGATATTCCATGTTGTAACCAATTAAGTCAATCCCACGTAGTATGGACACTAGACTGATGCAAATTTTGACATTTTCGCTCCACAATGCTCAAACGGTTAAAAATTGGGTCCTGATTAGTCTCCCAAAATTTGAACTCATTCGATAAGAAACTGACTTGGCACAAACCATTTGAAGTTTATAAGGAAATTACTATAGGAAAACCAAATGTTTCGTTCATATTTATCTAACAATTTACCATATCATTCTACTTTAAAAAATGATAACTGAGCTCGTAGCGAATTTTCTCAGCTACAACTTTGTCCAAAACCACTTTTCAATATAATGTAATCATCAAAAGTTATCAATAATTCAAGCCACTAATGTCTTACGATTAAGCTCAATCAACTGTTCAGCAGGCAACATTGGTGTTTCTGGCGCTTGGAATAGAGCACAAAATTCATGGCTACTATGTCACACTGCAAGATACAGTGTTGCTCACAAAACAGCTGCTTGATCATGCCAGAATATCTCTTAAACAATTAATAACTATTTTATTTGACGTTTGGGTCAACAACTATATTCTGCTAAGTTGAAGCTGAGAAAATTTTCCATAATTATAGTTTTTGAATTTTTGAACAGTGCAATATGGAAAAAGGTAAGAAGACAATGAACAAAAAGTTTGGATTTCCTATGGTAATCTCCATATAAACTTCAAAAGGTTTGTGCCAAGTCAGTTTCTTATCAAATGAGTTCAAATTTTGGGAGACTAATCAGGATCCGATTTGGAACCGTTTGAGCACTGTGGAGCGAAAATGTCAAAATTTGCATCAGTCTAATGGACACCGTTTACGCGGTTTTCATTTACATTTTCTCTATTATCCGCATTTTGGGGGTTAATATTAATCAAAGTTTAGCTTTTTAAGTTCAAAACAAGTTTTTTGAGGAATACAAGTTGGTTTCAGATCGATTGGCAGCAACAAAATGGCAATGGAAAACTCATATGTGTTGTACAAAGTACAACAGCGCGAGTAACGGGGGGTTGACTTTTATGCATACCGTAAAACGGGGTGTAATTAATCAGCGGGGCAAAATTGATCGCTGAAATTTCTCGTGATGTTTTTTCATGTGTAACATGTTTTTCGTTACTAAGCGTACGAATGTATCTTTGTATACATTGTAAAAATATTATGCATAAGTACAATATTGGGTATACTCAGCGATCAAATTCACCCCGCTGATCAATTAGACCCCGTTTTACGGCACCTTCTTGAAAATTTTCCCACCTAGACGGACCTAACAAATGCGAGATAGGAAGAAGTGACCGT
Source organism: Ochlerotatus camptorhynchus (assembly GCF_037179485.1). NCBI lineage: Eukaryota > Metazoa > Arthropoda > Insecta > Diptera > Culicidae > Ochlerotatus > Ochlerotatus camptorhynchus. The sequence goes on along the minus strand of NW_027040918.1, from coordinate 8,196,849 downwards.
CGTAATTAATTTTAGGCTCATAGGTTGAAAGAACTTCAGCATGTCCAAAATATATTCGTTCCCAATCAGTGTGTCCAAAATATATTATGGACACTGTCCAAAATCAAGTGGAAGGGTCCAAAATATGTGAATATCATGATGTGAAAAGAATTATTTTTCGAGTATATATCAATAAATAAAACATCTAGTGACATATTACATCCAAGATGAGTAGCTTTCGAACACAACCGCATGTAAATTGCATAATAATAATAAACAAATAATATTATTTTGACATAAACGTGATCTCACTTCCTCTAGGGGTCCAAAATCAGTTGGTTACCCTATATGGCAAGCGCGTCTTACTACAGAGTATAAAGAGAGAACCCCGCTCAAATTCCTATCCCTACACAAAACACAAGCTCCTGCTGCAGTTAACAAATAAGATTTATTATATAAGACCAAGTAGTCCTACGTCACCATTGCGTATAACCCCATAGGGCTATCCCTTATTGTAGTTTTTATTTATACATTTTATGTCACTTCAATATTTCACAAAATAAACATGACGTAGGGAGGGGCTGACAAAAATGAGCTAACACTGAATTTCCCTAAGGAGAAAATAAATTTCACTTGGTTGGCCATATCTCGGCCAAGTTTAGAGGGCAATATTTTCTATGAATTTCTTCGTTTACATATTTGTTTTAATAGGGATATTGTAAATAGACAAAACAGAATTTCATTAAAATTGACAAATAAACTCGAAAAATTCTGCTCCAAGCGAAATTCCGTGGGATTTCGTTTCGAAGCGAAAAAAAAAACGGAATAACTCCATACCCTTAGTCTTCAGATCTAAACCCTGGCATTCTTTTGTATTAGACTAGTGGACTGGCCTCCAAAATTTTAGGGATCTCCAAATTGCAATGTAATTCAGATTAATCAAAATTCGCTTAACCTCCAACCACTTCCACCGTTGTTCAAAATACAAGGAAGTGGAAGACTATGACATCAACGTTACATCGCATGAACCAATGTTTGCAAGAAATTTTGGATGATTCCGGGATCCAGCAACTGGCCAGTATGAAAATGAGCTATTTTATACTCTACAGAGCGGGACTGCTTAGCTCAGTCGGCAAAGGCGCAGCTACAAAGCAAGACCATGCTGGAGGTGGCTGGGTTCGATTCCCGAACCGGTCTAGGATTTTTTCGCAGTTTGGAAAATTTCTCGAGTATGATTGTACTTACCACACAAATTATACCAATGCACAAATGGTACAGCCATCGAAAGCTCTCAATTAATAACTGTGGAAGTGCATCTAGAACACTAAGTTCTCTTGAACTCGTTCTGAATTCTGTCTCTTGAACCCGTTCTGAATTCTGATATGTTGAAATAAGTTATAAGTTACTATTTTTTTTTTTTTCTTTTTTTTTTTTTTCCGTCGATCTTGTTTTCCGTGCTGAGCACCAATGCTACCGACGTGCCAGGAAGGCAGCTCCCACACCTGGACCCTACCTATCGACCCATCAACTCATGAACCGGGGACCAACGGCTTTACTTCCCATCCGAAGGAAGGCGTGATCAGAGATGTTATGCCTCAGAACATCCCGGCGGCGCCGACTGGGATTGAACCCAGGCCTGCTGGGGTGAGAGGTAATCACGCTTACCACTACACCACCGGCGCCGTTATAAGTTACTATGATAATGGAACAATGACATGTTCAGAAACGATATCAAAAAGGTTGATTAATTTACTCAGTTGCGTTTTATAATTGAAGTTATAATGATATTGTGTACTTGTTAGATACAAAATGAAGATGTAAGGCAAGGTATTAAACATAAAACCTGTCAAATTCACTTTCAGATAGCTACAATTAGCGATTTTACGACTCGCGAGCACTCACAACTGACAGGTTTCATGTTTTAAACACATACTCTACAACCTCTTCTTTCAACTTACAAGTAAAAAACATCATAATAATAACAACTATAGCAAGTGAGTGGAAGCAACCCTGCTTGTAGCGAACGAAAAACAAAGAAACCATTTGGTGCAAAAAACCGGTAAATGAAATACATTGTATTTATTGTAGAACTTTTCGCATCTGTTTAATACTGACTGCACTGCAACGTGCCAAACTGCCCTTGTGACTTCCATTGATTACATTTACGATCATCCACTCAATAATGAACATTAATCAAAACAACTAATTAACAAGTAGATTTATTGTAAACAACCATCACATTTATTACCACCGTGCAATCGGTCAGTGCCGATACAGATCATTTCTCCGCCTGACGATACACTTTTACGAATGCATCCGGAACGGAACGAACCACCTCCAGCGGATAGTGCGGTGGTGTGTGCCCTTCCAATCCGGAACCATGTTAAACACTTCACAGTTCGACGACTGCTAATTGCTGAGCGCAGTTCTGGCTTTGCTCGGTGTAGGTATGCAAGCAATTCACCCGGTTTCTCGCGGTTTGCGTGAAGAAAAGCCGCCCAAGCAAGTCAAATTAAATTTTCCCACAATTAACGGCTTAATTGTCCGCGAACCTACGGAATTAATCGGATCACGGATTATTGTTCCCACTATCAGCTGTTGTACGATCATGGTGGCGCGTTGAAGGTAGCAGAGTCTATGACAATGTTCAACGGATTCCCGCACTATGATGCAATGGTTATAAATAGATGAAGGGGCAACGCACAATGATCCTTGAAAACCTGCTCGTCGGCTCTGCGGTTGCATTATTAGGGTCAGCCGCAGTCACTTCCGAAATCGAAATCACCGTTCTACATAATTATCGATTTGCAAATGCTGCACCACACCACGGACCTAGCAAGAACAAATATTCTGATTCCAATCCGATGTCAATGCGGTATGTCATTCTGGGTGCAACTAGCGCAGTAAGACAAAACAAGGAAAAGCCTCGTAGGAATTCGCCACACCTTCTAAGCACACCGACACTGAGACCGCAGTGAATGCATTTGTTCGGAAGGAAACCCATCATCCAATATCGGCAACTTCATGGGTCATTCCGCGTTGTCCACATCAAGTTATGGATACCCTGGGGAATGGTGGCAGTCTATTTGGACACGTTACCAGCATTGGTAGCAATCAAACACGTACTAGACACAAGGTACCGGTTGTTTGGTGTGGCCTAACGCTACATATACAGTGGGTACGGTTCACTCTACTGCATGACTAATGGACCACGGCATCGACAAACCCGTTCTCTACAGTACTGGCTGGCACCTTACAGCCCCAAATCCACTTCTTGTGCGCTGCAACTGGTCTGCTGAGTTAGGGATAGGCAGGCAGGTGATAGAAGTGGGTTTGGCTAGCGGAGGGAACCTATCATGTATTCAGCTTTCGACTCCGCTTAGCAAAGACCTTGCATGAGCAATTTTTGCATTTATCACCCGCCATGTGAGCGTGGCCATAGATGACTGGTTGGTATCAAAACAATTAGTCTAGTATTCAACGTAATTCGTGTTGTCAGTGTCATGAAGCATATGTTGACAGAAACTGACTGGGTTGAGGTGAATCGGACTATTGGAATTCAAATTTAAGTCTGAACAAATTTCTGCTTAAAATGTATGGCAAAACGTGACCCGAAATAACTCCACAGCCTCATTCAAATCGTGTACATTTCTTAACCTTGAGACGTGGCCCCTGAAGGAGGTCAGTCAGGGTGTCGACCCAATGAAGAAAACCAAATTCCCTGATTTTCCAGTAAATTCCAAAATAATTCCAGGTGCAAAGCGTACCCTTTTTTGGCAATCCCATCGGCTATTAATTTCCTCAGCACTATAATACTAGAGCAAAATTTGTAATCCCCTTTCCCTGCCAACACCATTGGGCAGGGGAAATTCTCCCGTCGAAAATTGTCTTCAAATTTTGTACAGTATTATCTTGGAGTTCTCCCCTACATTAATCTGGCAATTACTTGGAAATCTCCTTAAAATTATCAAGAAATTCGTTTCAAAATGCGCATGGAATTATCCACAGAATTTTCTTTGGAATTGTACCCTCCAAATTCAATTCCCTTGGAATTTTTACGAATCCTGGAGTCCCGTTCAGAAGCGTCATGGAATTTTCTAGAGAAGTGCTTAAATTTTTAATCTGAACTCACTCAATTGACATGTAAGTTCTGGGCGAAACTCTCGAAGAGATTATCCTATAACTCTCTAAAAATGATCTCTGACATTCCTTAGTGTTATTTCTAGAATTCATTCTAGAATCAGTTCAAATTTATTTTGGAAAAAAAATCTAAAATTCTCTTAATAGTTCTTCAAACTGACTGTATCCTGAAAATTAAGCCGAGTCCAAGGGTCTTAAAATCTCATTTTTTTTGCGAGGAGGGGACGAAGTATATTTTTCAGGATTTGTCATCGAAATTGTGGTCTGGCGAATAGGTTATCTGCTGGGTTTCATCTTTTCTGATAGATGGAATATGGTAAATAGGGTTGAATTTAGATGCTTTCACGATGTCTGGCCACTCTTTTACCGATTCCGGGAGCTATGGAATCCGGCTTTATAAAACATAGTAATATTTCTGGTAATCATATCGAGCAATCATGCCAAAAGGGTGCAATCAAGCCAATGAAGACCATTTGAGGTGAATCCGGTGACATATGGCCAGGTTGACATCAAATCAGAGGTTCAGGAATTCGGTTCTGTAAATTCCAAGTAGGTATCATGGGGCATGCCAAATTATGTTATTTAAGATGACTCTGGCCACATTTACATCGGCTCTGGGGGTCCCGGAATCCAGTGCTATAGGCCATCGTTATATTATAGGAAAATGCATCATGATGAATGTCAAATCATATCAGTATAATAAAAGAGGTCATTCAAGGCTATTTGAAGTGACTCCTTTGATTATATTGAAGAAAATCATTTAATGTGGCACTTCAAATCATAATAAAATGTGAATATAAGGTCAACGCAATTCAATGACATATGACCACCGACATTCTGTTTCATGAATTCCGAAACAACTTCAAGGCACCGTTATCATTGGGCATGTTGAATCATATCAAACTGACAAGATATAATCGATTAAATCAGTTTGGTATGTATACGATGATATGACCACATTGGGGTTCCGGAATTCAATTCCATGAATTCTGGGATGCAGCTTGTTATAGTTATATTCAAAGCAAAATAATCGAGCATCGGGTCAAATCATTTGCAGAAGGAATACGATATGGAAAAAGCAGATTATTTATGGTGATTCATTTATCACATTGGCATCGGTTCTGGGATTTCAGAATTCGATTTCGTGAATACCAGATTCAGGATAGCCTAATGATATTCGAGAAATCCATATCATACGACACTTCAAATCATAACCTTCCAACGACCACGTTACTCTGTTACATCTGATTATGTGGTGAAATATCAAATTCTATATCATTTTTTATGCAAATATGTAATATAATCCTGCATTTGCCGGTTTGGTGTAAGGTATTATTATAATCGTGAGAATCATATCATGCTGCTTTTTAAATCATAATAAAATTTGTATATTCGGTCAATGACAACAGTTTGAGATTCATCCGGTAGCATCCGGCCACATTGGCATCGATTCTTAGGATCCCAGAATTAGGTTCCAGGAACCGTCGAAATAGTCGAGGAAAAAAACAGCATGCTACATGTCAAATCATCAGCATAATAAGATGAAAGAATTAAAGAATCAAGTTCGTCGCACCACGAATTTGACTATCTACAAAACACTGATTTGACTGGTAGTCCTCTACCATCACGAAACCCTGCTTACGGACGACCAACCCTTGGTGTTTTTGACCGAAAGGTGTTGCGTACCATCTACGCTGGAGTGAGTGCAGATGGAAGAAGGAACGTGGAAGAGACGAATGAACCGCAAATTGCACCAGCAGCTGTGAGAACCACTAGGGCACTTACGATGAACTAAGCACGTCGTTAGAATGTCGGACGACAGTCCGGTGAAAATGTTTCTCAATAACGAACCAACTGACACAATACAAAGAGGCGCACAGCGAGTAAGATGGATCGAGCAGGTGGTAGGTGATCTGCGGAGTCTTCGCAGACTGGGCTAACAACGTGCAACAATAGATCGAGTTGCATGGATACGACTTCTATGTACAACCAGATCTTTGCCTGACTGATAAGTAAGCATGATAAGATGAGGTCAACTATTGGAGATATGTCTGTTGATATATTGCCCCATTGGAATCGTTTCCAATATTCCGTGAATTCCAGAATACTGGTTGGTATGATATGACTGCATTCGAGAAATCTATATTATACGGTTTGTCAAATGATTATAATAGATAAGACAAGGCTCATGAATAAAAAAGAAAATAAGGTCAATGCAAACAAATGTATCCGTTCACATGTGATCTCATTGGAATCTGTTCTTAGGAACTTAAAATAAAATTATATATAACATAAAGGGTGATACGGTCAAAATTTGGTCAATATCAACTTGACGTATTTCTTTCAATTTTGCATTTAAAAAACCTGAACACCCCTCATTTTGAAGGTGTGTGTGTGTAGAATGTTGCTCCTATTTTGATTTTGGAATTCACTCTTCAGTTGTCAAAATGCCGTCCAAGCAAGAAGAGCAGCGTATCAAAATTTTGCTCGCGCATCGCGAAAATCCGAGCTACTCGCACGCAAAGTTGGCAAAATCGCTAAAAGTTGCCAAATAAACCGTTACAAATGTAATTAAAGTGTTTGGGGAACGTTTGTCGACAGCCAGGAAGTCTGGATCGGGGGGAAATCGAAAACCGGAAGCCGCTGAGACGACAAAGAGAGTTGCCGGTAGTTTCAAGCGAAACCCTAACCTCTCTCTCCGAGATGCCGCAAATAAGCTGGGTGTATCGTCTACAACCGTGCATCGAGCCAAAAAACGAGCCGGACTATCGACTTACAAGAAGGTAGTGACTCCAAATCGCGATGATAAACAAAATACGACGGCTAAAGCGCGATCCCGGAGGCTGTACACGACGATGCTGACGAAGTTTGACTGCGTGGTAATGGACGACGAAACCTACGTCAAAGCCGACTACAAGCAGCTTCCGGGACAGGAGTTTTATACGGCAAAAGGAAGGGGAAAGGTAGCAGATGTTTTAAGCACATGAAACTGTCAAAGTTCGCAAAGAAATATCTGGTTTGGCAAGCCATCTGTACCTGTGGCTTGAAAAGCAGCATTTTCATAGCTTCCGGGACTGTCAACCAAGAAATTTACGTGAAAGAGTGTTTGAATAAACGTCTGCTGCCTTTCCTGAAGAAACACGGTTGTTCCGTACTGTTTTGGCCGGATTTGGCATCTTGCCATTACGGTAAAAAGGCCATGGAGTGGTACGCCGCCAACAACGTGCAGGTGGTTCCCAAGGACAAGAACCCTCCCAACACGCCAGAGCTCCGCCCAATTGAGAAATACTGGGCTATTGTCAAGCGGAACCTAAAGAAGACCAAAAAAACTGCTAAGGGCGAGCAGCAGTTCAAGGCAAACTGGCTTTCTGCGGCGAAGAAGGTGGACAAGGTGGCTGTACAAAATCTGATGGCAGGGGTCAAGCGTAAGGCCCGGCAATTCGGATTTGGAAAAGCGGAAGCCTAACTGAATATTTTCCTGAATTTTATACTAATTGAACTTGAAAAAGAAATTTAATTTATTTTTTTAAATAAACGATTTCACCGATTTAAACGCGTTTTCCCTTGACCAAATTTTGACCGGATCACCCTTTAGTATCATTCGTGACAAACGAATCACTACATGTCAGATCATATAAATTGTAATAATAAGATCAGCAAAGGGAAATTGATATGTATATATTAAACAGGTATATTCAGTACGTCGTATCTTAATGCGACCCACTTGTTTTTTTTATATATATAAAACTAGATGCCGAAAAAATTATCCCTTCAGAGACATTGGGGCACTTTGAAAAATATTACACAGAAGTTGTATCAAATACCGTACATTGAAGGAAATATGTTTTACTTATTTTATGATCGTTCTTTTTTATGCTGTTTATATTTCTGGTAGGTGAAACAAACGCAATTTTTCGTGTCTATTGAACAATTACTACAAACATATTCTTCACAACAGCAACATTTCACAAGAGTAAATGAAACTCGTCTTTTAGAACACTTACGGCAGCGTTGATTGCGGTTTGTTTTTTGTACTAAATGAACTGGAACACTTTGTGTTGTATTGCAGGAAATGCACATTATGAAAGTTTCTTCAGCAATGTGATATTTACAATACATTTCTTTACACATAATATCGGGCGATCACTGATGAACGACTGGATGCTTGTGGATAAATCCAGGGGAAGGTGGCCCACTGAAATCTGGGAATTCATGTGGTTAATCGCCAATTCTTCCGATAGAATTCGTAAAAATTCGGCCCGGCGTCTTGACTTTGAAATATTCCATGTCGAGTGCATACCTTGTATGCATTGAGGCAAGCCATGTCAATCATTTCAAAGAACAGTTTTTTTGGTTCATACTCTACTTCGTCTCTGTAATGTGGTGTTTCTGGTGAACTGATCGCTATCGAGCCCATCTTTTCTTTTGTTGTATCTTGGTCGCATACTGTTCATCATGTTAGAAGCGGCTGATCACCGTCCTAGTACCAGCGTGGGACTCTAAACAGAGCTGTACACGATAGTCCTCCGGCGAGACAGGGGGTTGTTGCACCGAATTCCTGAACCTCTGATTTGATGTCAAACTGGCCAAATGTCACCGGATTCACCTCAAATGGTCTTCATTGGCTTGATTCTACCCTTTTGGCATGATTTGAAATGTTGCACGATACGATTTCGAGAAATATTACTATCTTTTATAGATCCGGGTTCCATAGCTCCCGAAATAGATATTAACGTGGTCAGCACTAGCGTGCACAGGAATCTTGTTAAGGAGGGGCAATTTTTCTATGGTGCATTCAATCTGGGAATGGAGAGTACGAAGTCCACTTGAATTATACTTAGAACTCTTCATGATTTTTTCTTAGAATATTTCTTAAGAGTTTCAGAAAATTTTCCCGAAATGAGCTAGAAATTATACTTAGAATACGCTTGGAATATTACTTAAAATCCCTTTGGAATTTCACCCAAAAATTGATTTTCTCGGTTTTCTTTCCTAAATTATCTTGGAACTATCTGCAGGATGCACTAGAAATTATCCGCAGAATTTTCTTTGAATTTTTCCCAGAAATATTTTGGAACTGACATAAAAATTCAATATCCTTGAGGTTCTTTTCGGAATATTTTTGAACTTTTTTTTCTCAGAACACCTTGGAACTGAAATTCCCCTAAGTTTCTGAAGAATTTCCTCTGTATTCTCCAGAAATTCTTCTCAGAATGAGCTTGAAATTACCCTCGGAGTTCCCTTGAAATTTTCCTCAACATTCTTTTGGAATTTAATTCAAAATTAGATTCTCTCGACATTCTTTTCAAAATTATTATGGAACTATCTGCAGGATTCACTAGAAATTATTCGCAGAATTTTCATGAAATTATCCCCAGTAATATTTTCTCTTTGAACTGCCCTCAGAATTTAATACCCTTGAGGTTCTTCTCGGAAATCATGTTTATGTTGCCCCTCCATGCAGTAGATTGTTGCAAATCTTCGACCAAAAATTTTCAATACAAACTTACCCCCAGGTAATTTTAAACCAAAAAATTTCAATTGACCAGAACGATGCAAATTTTCCACCATTAATGTTCACTAAAAATTGCTTCTCCAATCTTCTGATTGGTGCAGATTTCCTTTTTCCATTTTCCACCAGACATTTTCAACATAGATTGCTTCTCCTATCGTCTTTCATCACAAATCTACAGTAAAGCAGCTCCAATCATCAGAATTGCGAAAATTTTAGTCCAGAAATTTGTTTCTCTATTCAGCAGAAGGATGCAAAATAAAGACCCAAAATTTTCCAAACAGCTTGCCCATCTTTTCACCAGAACGGTGCAGGTTTTCCACCAGAAATTTTCAACATAGCTTAATTTTAAATAAAGCTTGTGCCTTCATTTACCATACCGGTACAAGTTTTCCACCAGAAATATTCTGTTCATTTCATTTATCAGCGCGATGCAAATATTGCACCAGAAATTTTCAATAAAGCATGCTCCTCCATTCACCAGAACGTTGCACCAAAAATTGTCAGTGAAGTTTGTTTCACCATGTACCTTTGTGGTGTAATTTTCAGGCTTTGCCTCTTCATGCACCAAAATGGTGCAAATTTTCCACCAAAAAATGAATAAACCTTGCTTCTACATTCACCATAGTGTTGCGAATTTTCCACCAGAAATTTTCAGTTAAATGTGCACCTCCAAATTTTTAGCGTGATTCAATTTCTCCACCAGAGTTATTTATTTTGATTAGTCCCTTCATGCACCACCTTGATGATATTTGTACACCAGAAAAAAATCAATAGAAAGCTTTTTCTTCGATTTACCACCACGAAGGTGAATTTTTTCAACCTTAAATTTACCCTCTTCTTTTAACCCTCCATGAACCACCTTGAAAAAAAATGCATAAGAAATTTTTTGTATGCATCACTGTGGTGCAATTTTTTGAACAAAACATTTAATTGAAGTTTGTCCCTTCATTCACCTTTGTGGTGCAATTTTCAGGCACCATCTCGAAGTAATTGACGCAATAAAAGGTTTCCAGTGCCCTTCTATTATTAAATGAAATTATTTTACCTTCAAATCAGGTTATCAAGAAAGTTATTTTATTACATAATTTTGTAAACGTGAAAATAAAAATCTTATTCATAAAAGGTGGGGCAATCGCCCCACCCTGTGCACGCCAATGGTGGTCAGACATCGTAGAAACACCTAAATTCATCTCTACTTTCCACATTACATCTATCAGGAAAGATGAAACGCAGCAGGTAGCCAATTCGCCAGACAACAAATAGCATTTATGAAAACACTTGTGGGAAAAAAACGAAAAAAACACAGACATATTTGCATCTCACAAAAGCGGGGAGCGGTCTACCGGGACGTAACATACGCCAAACGTTAGGTCCACTATTTCCCTTCAATAAAAATCCAGGTTTATGAAAATCGATTGTAACATTGCTGAGAAAGAGCATTTTGAAGAAAAAAAATCCTCCTGTTACTTTACGGGTTAACGTCGATCAAAAAAGCCATTGAAGTTCACCTCAGTGTTTTTTGACGTTTGTCAAGTCAGCCAAGTTAGCGAGTGGAATTTGTAAACAGGGCTGTTAGCAAACAAGTACTGTAATCGGAAGATACATCTTTCTCTTCTATTAATTCATTACCATTCGTGCATTTACTGAAAGGTGCTCCAATCAGGGCGTCACAATATCAGCTTCAATCGACCAAATTGATGCGACGAAGAGACTGCTGGCTTTCTTTTTCTGTTAATGTCGAACAGCTTCGCATCATTCTAGAACCTCAGTCGGCGTGCACAAACAAATGTTCAATCGCTTGTCTCTCTTTCTCCCTTCGCTCCATTGGTCTTCCTTTCAAGCTTCGGTGAAATGAATGAGCGAAAGAGCGCTCGACTTTGATAGTTTATTCTTTCATGAAACACATCAACGGAGGTTTCATGACGTATATGACGGAAAATGAAATAACAAATTTAAAGCATTTCTCACGTGAAAACACTTGAAGATTACACGTAATATTTTTAATTTATCTTCCATCCATATATTTATCTAAAAAAAATGATCGAAAACGGGACATAACGCATTTTAAACAAATTGAGAGAGCGGTGATAGAGTGTTCGTGAAAGGGGATTGAAAGCCATAATGAGGTTTCGTTTAACTAGAAAATCGACGAGCAAAGCAACGACGAGAAGTTCCACAGCCAGCCTTTCCTTCTAAGCGTCCTGCTTTTTTTATTTTCGTTTCTTGCTGATAGTCTAGCTAGGCGTTATAGAAATGAAGCGTCGAACACGTATGTATGAGAGAAACAAAACACGAGGTCATTTTAGAGCTTCGAAAATGTAGAGCCCTGGCTCCAATGCGCTCAAAGGATTGATTTTGGTTGGACACAGCTGGATCGAGCAGACACACCAATCTACTCAAAGGATAAATTTTGTCAGACGCAACTAAGTGCAACATATGTTACGAGACGCACATACTCATTTCGAGATTCAATTTTGCAACAAGTAACACCGTCTTGCGGCTACAAAAATGGGTTTATATCAACCCTCAGGATCTCAGTTGAACTCAGGAATGTGCCAACACCCAGTGGGAGCTGAATTTATGTTAGACCCAAAATCATCGAGATAACCTTTTATTTCAGAATGTTTTGCTCAATTCGCAAAAATGTAACATCAAGCATTGAACTTGAATTTGAAATAAACAACCATCTTCATACTACACCCCGTTATTGTTTCAAACTAGTGAAATCAGTCATACTTATTAACTGACATAACCCCAAGCCATAAAAACTTCCTCAAAGCCCCAAGGCTGCAAAATGCGTGTCGATTCATGGTTGACATGGTTGGTTCTCAATAATGCGATGATCAATCTTTATGATTTAGCCACCATTCGAAAGGTATGGCTATCGTCTTTCATTTAATACAGGTAGATGCCCGATTGAACCTATGATTGGCCATCCGGAACGGAAAAACCCGGAAAAGTCCCGAGCAAAATGCGTGTCGATTGAAGTTGACATGACTGGTTCTCGGTGATTTGGTTACCAAATTTCAAGATTGAGCCACTATTTGAAAGGTATAACTATCTACTTTCGAACGGAACAGACAACGAACTGATTGCACTTGTGGTTGGCAAATCGGAACGGGAACACCCGCGAAAGGTGGCTCTGTGGAAATTCGGATTCACCGATAAAATGGTCAATTCCTTAAAGTAGACCTAGAGATCCGCGATTTTTTTCTAAATTGCTAACAATTATGAGCAGAGAAGAAATATACCATCAACATATCGATTCTGCAACCAAGTGGCCAGAAAATGGTCCTCTGGATATCCGGAATCACCGGAAAAATAGTAAATTCTTGAAAGTAGACCTAGAGATCCGCGATTTTTTCTTAATTGCTTACAATCATGAGCATAGAAGAAATAAACCATCAACATATCGATTCTGCAACCAAGTGGCCAGAAAACGGTCCTCTGGATATCCGGAATCACCGGAAAAATAGTAAATTCTTGAAAGTAGACCTGGAGATCCGCGATTTTTTCTAAATTGCTTACAATCATGAGCATAGAAGAAATAAACCATCAACATATCGATTCTGCAACCAAGTGGCCAGAAAACGGTCCCCTGAATATCTGGAATCACCGGGAAAATAGCCAATTCCTGAAAGTAAACCTAGAGATCCGTGATTTTTTAGAACATGTGAAGAACCCTTAGTTGAGAAGAGATATCTCAGTGCCATAGTGATCCGGTCCCCCGGTGACCATAAAACACCCTTCTGGATATCCGGATTCACCAGAAAAATGGTCAATTCCTAAAAGTAGTCCTAGAGATTCGCGATTTTTTCCAAATTTCATACAATCTTGAGTATAGAGGAAATATACCACTACCATATAGATTCTGCCAGGGGTTGCTAGAAAACGGTTCTCAGGATATACGGAATCACTGGAAAACTAGTCATTTTCAGGAAGTGGACCTAGAGCTCTGCAAGTTTTTAGCAAATGGATAGAGCGCTTATTTGAACAAATATGTCTCAGCGCGATATTGATTCGATCCCCCGGAAGCTATAAAAGGCCGGTAAAATGGTTAATTCCTTAAATTAGTCCTAGAGGTCCATAATATTTTCTAAATTGCGTACAATCTTGAGCATAGAGAAAAAATGCCATCACCATATTGATTATGCCACCATAAAACTGGATTTCCCGAATCACCGTAAAAGTAATCATAAAACTCTGCGAGGAGGATACATCTCAGCACCATATTAATTCAAACACCCAGTAGCCATAAAACACCCTTCCGAATATCCAGATTCTTCATAAAAGTGGTCAGTTTTTGAATGTGTGCCTGGACCTATGATTTTTTGACTTTAATAAATTCTCAGAATCCTGAGAAAAATTGAAATTTATCTGCGTCATATCGATTCACTCACGTGGTAGTCATAGAATATTAACTTGGATATCCGGATTCCTCTGACAAGTGGTAGATTTCTGAATATGGTCCTGAGCTACCTGCTGTTCTATTTTTTTTTTGTTAACGTCGGTTTTCTGTTCCACAATCTAGTGCCAATCACCGACGGATATCGATTGCCATCCATTGACGACAATCGAATGTGCAGAGAGGCAGCTTCCACACCTGCGTAAGGATATCGTACCCATCAACGCATAAGGGCCGGGACCAACGGCTTTACTTCCCTTCCGAAGGAAGACGTGACCAGAGATTTTTATGCCTCAGAAAAATCCCACCGACCTTGGCTGGGATTGAACCCAGACCCGTTGGGGTGAGAGAGCAGTCACGCTTACCCTACACCACCGGCGCCGAAAAAAATCTCAGTCCTGTCCTTGCAAATATTGACGAAATGTTTTTATTAGTTTACGTTATTTTTGTTTTACTAAGTAATACAAACAGATTCTCGAACTTTACCACCTTCCTCCTATACTTCATAACATTGACAAAACCCTGGCATAGATCGATGTCCGATACAACACATATATTATAGATCTGGCCCAACAGATAGCTTGCTTGCATTAGCAGCAAAAATATTGTGAACATTGCTGAGCAAGCGTACAGTGACGACGCGTGAGACCTACGAACGTTCCATATAGCGAATATCCAACGTGACGTTACCACTGCAGTTCATGCAAAAAAAAAGTAAACATTATGATAAAATACAAACACCACTAAACATTGCCTCATATCACTAACACCAACAAGCCAGTTGAGCAGGATCTTATACAAAGGACATCAGACAGCTATCCTCAGCATCTCTGTCATTCAATTATCTTATTGTCATTAGCCACAGTAACAGGAATGTTGTTGCTTCTGGCATTATTGCTTACCACTTTTTGATGTATACACATTCAGTTGACTTTCACCCACAGTTTCTTCATTGTCATCACCAATAATTATGTCTTCCTCCTCGGAATATTCTTCCACCACCATTTCCTCATCAATCGAGCATTCCGATTCATCCTCACTTTCTTCTCAATCACTTGATTCACTATTTTTTTTATTCAGACAAAGCGAAACACGTCACTTTCGAATAGATTGAATTTGAAATATAGATGGCTTCAAAAATAAACAAATCACGCTACAACAAGAAACACCACTTGTGCCGTTCGCATAACGGGTTATAAAATGTTACAAGGCTATCTTGATGTAACATGTTATAACTCCGTAGTGCAAACATAGAATTACAGTAAAAAATGTGTTAGTACACACACAACAAAGCTATTCAATATTTCACAAAACCATCTGCACATTTGTCAATGGGCTTATTGGGTAATATAACATTGTACAATGTGGTCTTCGACCTCGATTCGAAACAATACGAAGGGAGATGTCTGCTCTTGGCGCAATTAATGCCGGCGAGGAAATGCGTCAAGAGGAGGGCACCTGGGATGCCGTCAACAGGGCAGTCGCTCAAATGCTGTTGAACCTGCAACGTAAGTAGGCAGACGATCAGCGAGCTAGTAACACCAGCTAGCGCTGATATTATGAGAGGTGCATAACCACTTTTAGGAATACACTATTTTTCCGGTGTTTCCGATTATCCAGAAGGGCCTTCTATGGCCTTCGAGGGATTGAATCAATGTGGCACTGAGATATCTCTCTCAACTAAGAGTTTTTCACATTTTCTAAAAAATCGCAAATCTCTAGGTCTACTTTCAAGAATTGACCTTGATCCCGTTTATTCAGGATGTCCAGAGGACCGTTTTCAGATCACTTGGAGGAGGATCGATATAGTGATGGCATATTTTCTCTATGCTCACGATAGAATCCAATTAAGAAAAAATTGCGGGTCTCTAGGACCATTTTTAGGAATGGACTAATTTTCCGATGAATCCAGATATCCAGAAGGGCGTTTTATGACCACCGGGGGATCGAATCAATATGGAGCAGAGATATCTCTTCTCAAATGAGGGTTTTTCACATTTAAAAAAGAAACGTGGATCGCTAGGTCTACTTTTATGAGTTGCTCATTTTCCTGGTGATTCTGGATATCTAGCTGACCGCTTCGTGGTCACCGTGAAGCAGAATCGATATGGTGATTGAATATTTCCTCTATGATGAAGATTGTATGCAATTTTGAAAAAATTGCGGATCGCTAGGACCACTTTTAATTTAATTGACCATTTTGCTGGTGATTCCAAATTCAGAAAGGGGTTTTATGGCCACCGGGTGAACGAATTAATATTTCACTGAGATATCTCCACTTAACTTAAGGATCAATACATTTACTAAAAATTCACCGAGCATTAGAACCGCTTTGTAAAAATTACTACTTTTCCGATGTATCCGAATATCCTGAGGAACGATTTCTGGCCACCCTGAAGGAGAATTGATATGGTGATGGCATATTTCCTCTTTACTCAATATTGTATGCAATTTATAAAAAATCACGGATCTCAGGGACTACTTTTAGTAATTAACCAATTTCCCGGTGAATCCAGATAACCAGAAGGGCGTTCTATGGCCACCGGGGGATCGAATCAATATGGCACTGAGGTATTTCATCTAAACTGAACGTTCTTCACACGTTCTAAAAAATCACGGATTTCTAGGTCTACATTCAGGAATTGCCCTTGATCACAGTGATTACGGATATCCAGAGGACCGTTTTCTGGTCACCTAGCAGCCGCATAGATATAGTGATAGCTTATTTCCTCTATGATTATTATTGTGTGCAATTTATGAAAAAAATCGCGGAACTCTAGGATCACTTTTAGGAATTGGCCATTTTCTCAGTGAATCCGGATATCCACGAGGGTGTTTTATGGACACCCGGCAGCAAAATCGATTCAGCGATGGCATATTTCCTCTAAGCTCAAGATTGTATGCAATTTAGAAAAAAATCGCGGAACTCTAGGCTACTTTCAGGAATGGATAATTTTACCGATTATTCCGGCCATCTAGAGGACCGTTTTCTGGCCCCTCGGTAGCATAATCGATATGGTGACAGCATATTTTCTTTATGCTCATGATGCTATGCAATTTAGAAAAAAATCGCGAATCTCTAGGACTACTTTTAGGAATTGAACATTTTTCTGGTGAATCCGGATATCCAGAAGGGCGTTTTATGGCCACCGGGGGACCGAGATATAACTAGGCACTGAGATATCTCTTCTCAACTAAGGGTTCTTCACATGTTCTAAAAAATCACGGATCTCTAGGTTTACTTTTAAGAATTGGCTATTTTTCCGGTGATTCCGGATATCCAGAGCACCATATTCCGGCCACCCGGTAGCAGTATCAATATTTTGGTGTCATATTTCCTCTATGCTCATGATTGTATGCAATTTAGAAAAAATCGCGAATCTCTAGGACTACTTATAGGAATTGAACATTTTTCTGGTGAATCCGGATATCCAGAAGGGCGTTTTATGGCCACCGAGGGACCGAATCACTATGGCACTGAGATATCTCTTCTCAAATAAGGGTTCTTCACATGTTCTAAAAAATCACGGATCTCTAGGTTTACTTTTAAGAATTTGCTATTTTTCCGGTGATTCCGGATATCCAGAGCACCATATTCCGGCCACCCGGTAGCAGTATCAATATTTTGGTGTCATATTTCCTCTATGCTCATGATTGTATGCAATTTAGAAAAAAATCGCGGATCTCCAGGTCTACTTTCAAGAATTTACTATTTTTCCGGTGGTTCCGGATATCCAGAGGACCGTTTTCTGGCCACTTGGTTGCAGAATCGATATGTTGATGGTTTATTTCTTCTATGCTCATGATTGTAAGCAATTTAGAAAAAAATCGCGGATCTCTAGGTCTACTTTCAAGAATTTACTATTTTTCCGATGATTCCGGATATCCAGAGGACCGTTTTCTGGCCACTTGGTTGCAGAATCGATATGTTGATGGTATATTTCTTCTCTGCTCATAATTGTTAGCAATTTAGAAAAAATCGCGGATCTCTAGGTCTACTTTAAGGAATTGACCATTTTATCGGTGAATCCGAATTTCCACAGAGCCACCTTTCGCGGGTGTTCCCGTTCCGATTTGCCAACCACAAGTGCAATCAGTTCGTTGTCTGTTCCGTTCGAAAGTAGATAGTTATACCTTTCAAATAGTGGCTCAATCTTGAAATTTGGTAACCAAATCACCGAGAACCAGTCATGTCAACTTCAATCGACACGCATTTTGCTCGGGACTTTTCCGGGTTTTTCCGTTCCGGATGGCCAATCATAGGTTCAATCGGGCATCTACCTGTATTAAATGAAAGACGATAGCCATACCTTTCGAATGGTGGCTAAATCATAAAGATTGATCATCGCATTATTGAGAACCAACCATGTCAACCATGAATCGACACGCATTTTGCAGCCTTGGGGCTTTGAGGAAGTTTTTATGGCTTGGGGTTATGTCAGTTAATACAACCACCAAATCCTCATTAAGACTAGAATATGTCTAGTTGGCCCACGCTGGAGAAGGTTCTAAAGGGTGTATTCTCGAAGCTCTTCAAGATTGATTTACTGCAAAAGGTTGTATGACGAACGCTTTGAGAACCATTTGATAGCTACAACAAAATGTATTTAGCAACAATAAAAACCCTTTCCGAGCCATTTCCCCTAGCTGCTTGCTAAATCTACTAGGAAAGCATCAATCAAGATAGAAAAGGATTTATTAATCCGATGTTATCAAAATAATTTAAATAGAAACTGATGGTATAAAAATCTTGTTAAATATACAAATTAATTACAATAGTTCTCATTAAGTGGCCTAAGTTTTAAGTGCCTTATTAAATGTTATGTGAAATGTACGTGAAAAGATTGAAAAAAAATAAGTCCGCCCTCGTAAAACGTCGATTTGACTAATTATTTTACATTGAAAAAAAAAAAAATCTTCAGATCGAGCTAGGCCGATTTTTTTTTTATGATTTTCACATTTAAATGTTTGTTCATTGCTTAATTTACCAAAATATAGTTATATCCAATGGCTCTAATGTTGGCCTATGGATCTAAGATGGGGCCCATCGCAAAAAATCTGCTATTTATCAATTTTATCTAGATGAACGCGTCATTGGGACGGTACTAAAGGATATTTTTAGTCGATATTGAAAATTTAGTCGGTTGCTGTATTTATGTATGGGCCCAAATTAGGAGTATTTAGGCCGACATAACATCCAGTTACCCTAGATTGAAAATCGAAGATTGTAAAAAACAAGCAAACTAATTGTAACATGGCGGTGGCATAAAAGTTGTTTTTCATGGGTCATTTGTGAACAAGTTGTTTTGCTTTCAAGAAATACGTTCAATTTACTTTGATGCATTTTCGAAAAATTCAAGTGAAGTTTTTATCGAAGCATCATTTCAGATTGCAAAAAGCTTGCGTCATTCTATTCTTTTTTTGCTATTTTACGAAAAATGACGCGAGCTTTTTGCAATGTGAAATGATGCGTCGAAAAAAACTGCATTTGAATTTTTCAAAAATGCATCAAAGTAAATTGAACCTTAACAAGTTCATAAGGTTTTAAAATGGCTTTTATGCAGAAAACTTTCAGGCTGAATTGTATTTATCGAATTCCCCGTTCACATCACAGCGTATACGTGATATACGCTGTCTTCCAATGAGCACTCATACATCTAGTTTTCACTGGAAATCCTATGTATGAGTGCTCATTGCAAGACAACCGATATTACGTGATATAGGCTGTAATGTGAACGGGGTATAAAGTCAACCCGTTCAGATTTTCGGCAGCATTTATGGAGGCAAAGTAGCCTGCAAAACGTTAAACGTCAAAGTTTGCTTATCTTTCAATAGTTGCGCTGTGGGATCCAAAGTTCT
Source organism: Ochlerotatus camptorhynchus (assembly GCF_037179485.1). Taxonomy (NCBI): domain Eukaryota; kingdom Metazoa; phylum Arthropoda; class Insecta; order Diptera; family Culicidae; genus Ochlerotatus; species Ochlerotatus camptorhynchus. Next base: position 8,176,951 of record NW_027040918.1, on the reverse strand, counting down.
TCCAGGCGGTTTTCTCCCGATGGATTGGGAGCAGTTACTCGCATAGTTTGCGAAACTGTTTTACAACATTTCCCATTTCGAACAGCTGGAAGTGCAACCGCTCCCGAAAAAGATCCCCTTCTTCCGGGTGGTTACAGAAGTGTACCATCCAACGATGAAGGGATGTACGCTTGAATGAAATTTTCGAAGCGTTGATTCTTTCGCCGAATAAAATCGCTGCTATGGATCGGAAACCAGCTAATCTCCGCTAACTAACAGTTTCAGTGGTTTGCTGTCGGTTTCGATTGTCATCTGTTCACAAGATCTGGAGAAGGCTGGTATGTTTTCAAACTTTTGACAATGTTTTATGAATTCGAGGGCCACGCTCACTTTACTCTTCCCCGCCAGATGGTCAGTCGTTGATGGTGTGCTGGTTCTTCTAAAAAATTAAGTTTTGCTGAAATCGAATTGAATTTTTCATCCTACTTCGTCTATCCTTCGGGATTTCCTTGTCATAAATGTGGCTTTTATTAACTATGAGGAACCATCTTTTAAACTCAATTTGTAAACAGTAATTGGGGAGTTTATGATGCATTTTAAAAAGCCTAAAAAGCAACAATAGAACACTTTTATAAAGAATTTCACCAAGACATTAATAAACAATTGCTAATGACGCTTATGTTTGAATTACAGAACAGTTTTAGGGATTGAGAACTGTTTTAAATTTATTTTCAAAACAAGGCAGTTTTAGACTTTCTTGCCAGCCTATAAAAGGTTTTTATATTATAACAGCAAGAAACTGAATTACTAAGCAGGAATGTTTTACACTTTGAAGTGCTGTATTTAAACTAAATGGATTGTTCATTGCCGCTATAAAACCATCATTAATCAGAGTGGATACCAAATGGTTACTGAATTGTAACTCAGGAACACATTAAGAAAATTACCACTTTCAGAGGAATCCGAATGTCTAAGGTGGTATTATATGACTACCATATCAATTATGCTCAGGATTCTGAGCATTTTGCATAGAAAACAATCATAGCTCCAGGCACACGTTCAAAAACTGACGACTTTTACGAAGAATCTGTATATTCGGAAGGGTGTTCTGTGGCAACTAGGTGTTTGAATTAACATGGTGTTGAGAATTCTCCACTTTACATAAGGCGCTGTGCAATTTGTAAAATATCGCAGAGTTCTTTGACCACTTGTATGGTGATTCCGGAAATCCTGTTTTCTGGCCACTCAGCAGCATAATCAATATGGTGATGGTATATTTCCTCTATGCTCAAGATTGCAAGCAATTTAGAAAAACAAAAACCACGGATCACTAGGATTACTTCAAGGAATTGACCATTTCGCCGGTGAAACTGGATATCAAGAAGCGCATTTTTTGGATACCGGGGGATCGAATCAATATGGTGCTGAGATATATTTGTTATCAGCTAAGAGCTTGATGCATTTTCAAAAATGAAAAAAAAAAAAAAATCGCGGGTCTCTAGATCTACATCCAGAAAATGACAACTTTTCCGGTGATTTCAGATATCTTGAGAATCGTTTTCTGGCGACCCAGTGCAGAATCTCTATGATGGTGATATATGTCCTCTATACTGAAGATTGTATGCATTTTAGAAAAAAAAAATCGCGAATATCTAGGACTACTTTTTAGAATGGATCACTTCCCGATGAATCCGGATATCCAGAAGGTTGTCAATAACCACCGGGGGACCAAATCAATTTGCCACTGAGATATGTCTTCTCATCTAAGGGTTCTTAACATTTTCTAAAAAATCACGGATCTCCAGGTTTTTTTTTTCCTCTGTTCGGGACCTAACACTACTGCGACCAGTAAATTGATCTATTGTAGTATATCCCGTGTCCTTAGTTTAGTGCATGTCGTATTACTCCATCACTATTGAGAAATGATGAAGTATTCGATTTTTTACAGTTGCCACTCTTGCATTTATCGCAAGGATCCGACTCTAATTGAAAGGTCCCGCTATTTATACCCTTCGGAGTGTTGAAACACCCTCCAAAGGTGCGCCCCTTTGTCAGTCAAAATTGGATTCCTTAGCAACAAAATTAAGGTATGACACCGATAATGACCATGCATCAGAACCCTAGTCTTAACCACTTCAAACTAGGGAACAACGAATAGAAGATTAGGAATCACATAGATGAAGACAACTAACTTATTTTTTTTTTCCATGTATCAAGATCATCCTCGGTAGACAAAGCCGAGTCTTGTCACTATCAACAAGGCATAAAAAGTAACAAGGACTAAGATGTGTTCCTTGGATTACTGAAAAATCCTGTTCCCCTAGTTTGAAGTAGTCAGGACTAGGAATCGGTGGTAGATGTTACATCCCGTAACCACGAAAAGGTGATCTACCCACGTTACGGGGATCTCCAGGTTTACTTTTAAGAATGTGAACGGGCAACGCAGGGAATCCGTCCTCCCATCATCTATGGAATTCAACGGAGAAGTTGCTGCCACCGTTCAGGATATATGTCGCCTTTTTCCGACAAGTTTGCCAGTAAATTCACTAATGAGATACTAACTGACGACCATATTACGTGGAACGTGCCAGTAAATGATCAAAGGCTGGGTGCAATTTATGTTAATGCTGAGATGACTTCTAAGGCCGCGACTCTGCTCAAGTCATCCTTCAATCCTGGACCTGATGGAGTTCCATCTGTATATTTTTGAAGAGGCATATTGCTAGCTTGTTAATTCCGCTTCATCGCCTGTCTATCTCCAGTGGCATATTTTTATCTTGCTGGAAATTAGCGCACATGTTTCCCGTCCACAAAAAATGAAGGAAACGAGCTGTGGATAACCATCGAGGAATTACATAGTTAAGTGCCATTTCGAAGCTATTCGAGCTAGTGATTATGGAACCGTTGCTGTCCCATTGCAAGCAGTATTTGAGTGCTGATCAACATGGGTTTACTGTCGGCTGCTCTACAACCACCAATCTGCTGTGTCTCACATCGTATATAACCGAAAGCATGTCAGATCGGGTTCAAACGGACGTTATTTATTCAGACCTATCCGCAGCATTCGACAAGTTGAACCAAGCTATTGCGATTGCTAAACTCGGCAGGCTCGGTGTATGCAGTAATCTTCTGAGTTGGTTTCGATCATATCTTACCGGTAGCCAGCTAAAGGTTGCCATAGGAGATGGCAGATCAGCTAGCTTCTTCGTTACATCGTATACCTGATGTAACGAAGAAGCTAGCTGATCTGCAATCTCCTATGGCTCAGGGAAGCCACATGGGACCGTTGATTTTTATACTTTACTTCAACGACGTGCATCTGGTCATCGAAGCTCCTCGGTTATCATATGCAGATGACCTCAAAATCTTCCTACGAATCTGCTCCATTGCTGACTGTCACTTTCTTCAACGGCAGCTGAATGTATTCGCTAGTTGGTGCAGGTTAAACAGAATGGTAGTGAACCCAGCCAAATGCTCCGCTATTACGTTCTCACTAGAACAACAACCGATATTATTTAGCTATGACCTGCTTGGCTCGACAATCGAACGCGTGAATCAGGTGGAAGACTTGGGCGTGTTCTTGGAATCGCGTTAAGAACTTAAGTGTTCATTTTTAGGATAGCTTCAAACTTCTCTGATATCTACTGTCTAAAATCTCTCTATTGTTTGCTTGTTCGATCGACACTTGAGCTATTTGGAACCCAAACTACAACAACGGTGCCGAAAGAATTGAATCTGTTCAACGTCGCTTTCTTCGTTTTGCGTTGCGTATATTGCCTTGGAATGATCCGTTTCGATTACGAAAGCCGTTGTCAACTTATCGACCTAGAACTTCTCCGGACTAGAAGAGACACTAGCAGAGCCCTAACCGTGGCCGATATCCTGCAAGGAAGGACAGATTGCAAGGCTATCGTGAGGCAAATTGACCTGAATGTTCAACCCCGACCGCTTCGTAATAACCTTATTCTAAGAGTGCCTCTACATCGCACAAATTATCGAGCATGCAGACTGCAGAGAATATTCAACATAGTTGCATCTGTTTTCGACTTTCATCTCTCCCGTGATGCGCTTCGTCGAAAGTTTTCTTCTGTTTTTCGCTGGTAGGAGTTACTTACTATAAGATATAGGGTTAACTACCCCATTTTCGGCCTATTAAGCACAACCCGCTCTTAGTCTTTCTTAATCTAGCGCAGTTTAGCACCAAACGGCATGTTATTATTACTGATGGCTTCCAAATTTATTTACCTTTCTGTACGTACAGTAAGATTGGATAAAGAGGAACCAATCGTTGAGATATTGTCAAAAGTCTAACACTGCTTCTTGACACCAAACTCGGCCTACGGATTCTTAACTCGGCCTAACGCATTGAAACGCAATTGAAACGCAATTGAAACGCAAATGAATTCACGTCGGCCATCGGATGAAGATAAAAATTGATTTGGTCGGAGCGCTTCTTTTGTTTTTGTGAATTATGGGTGCAAACCTTTATATCACGCGTTCTCATTGACTTCGTTCGGTAGTTTATTAACTAAAGTGTCGTACCAAACTCATAATTGACTTGTTAACTCTGAAATCATGGAATTATTTTGTGTTTTCTGCACGATAGGCCCAAAATGGGCGATTAGGCCGAAGTAGTTCTCTACCCTATGTTTTTTAAATTTTTTTTTTTATGTTATGACCATGCTTGACTGTTTATTTTACTATTGTTGATTAGGTTAATATCATTGAGGCTTCATCCAGCCTGTTGATGTAAAACAACAATAAACAATAAACAAAGAATTGAATATTTTCTCGGTGATTCCAGATATCCAGAGGAGCGTTTTCTGGCCACTTGGTTGCAGAATCGATATGGTGATGGTATATTTTCTCTATACTCATGATTGTATGCCACCCTTGCCACCCTTGCCACCCGGTAACATAATCGATATGTTGATGTCATATTTCCTCTATGCTAATGATCATAAGTAAATAAAAAAAAATCGCTGGTCTCTAGGTCTACTTTCAGGGTTTGACTATTTTCCCGGTGATTCCTGATATGCACAGGACCGTTTTCAGGCCACTGTGGTGCAGAATCGATATGGTGGTGGTATATTATTTCTTCTATGCTCATGATTGTATGCAGTTTAGAAAAAAAAATCGCGAATCTCTAGGTCTACTTTCAGGATTTGACCATTTTCCCGATGAATCCGAATTTCCACAGAACCACCTTTCACGGATTTTATCGTCCAACAACTCCAATCGGTTCCATGTCTGTTACGTTTGAAAGTAGATAGTCATACCTTTCAAGAAATGGCTCAATCTTAACACTCCGAATACGGTGGGTAAAAAACTTTACGCCGACTACGAAGCCTCCGAAAAACGTGTAACGGCAAGTCTGCAATGGCATAACTTAGCCATTTCTTAATAAATTTCAAAAATGGTGGTACCTTTAGAATTCCTAGGGTTTGTAGATGATTTTGATTGCAAAAAGATTGAAAATAGAGTCGTATTCTTTTTTAAAAAGCGAAAAGAGTTGTTATACGTTTTTTTTGAAAACTGTGTTTGTTTAGATTAATGGGCACAAATGTTCACAATTAGTCAGAAAACAGTCATGGTTCTTATATATGGATCCTGGAGACAACGGAACGGTCCTCCGGAAGATCCGGAACATCCGTAAAAGTGGTCAATCCATAAAACTAATCCTAGAGCTCCGCAGTTTTTGAAAAACACTAAGAACTGAGATGATAGAATGAATTTGGGATCGTGACATAAACATGGACCTTGATGGCCATGAGACCGTCCTCTGGAAGATCAGAAACTTCCGTGAAAGTGGAAAATTCACGAAACTGATCCTAGAGCTCCGTTGTTTTCTTGAAAACGTTAGGGACTGTGATATTAGAATGAATTTGGTCGTGACATAATCAAGGACTCAGATGGTCATCGAACCGTCCTCCGGGAGATCCGAAAAAACCGGAAAAGTGGTCAATGTGTGGAACTGATCCTAGAGCTCCACGGTTTTTTCGAAAACACTTGGAACTGTCATATCGTGACATAAACATGTACCTAGAAGGCCATGGGACTGTCCTCAGCAATATCTAGAACATCTTTTAAAATGATCAATCCTCGAAACTGATCCTAGAGTTCTACGTTTTTTTTTCGAAAGCATGTGGAACTGCGATATAAGAAAGAATTTGGAGTCATGACATAAACATGGACCCAAATGGCCATGGGGCCATCCTCTGGTAAGTCCAGAACGATGACGGTCCGATGGCCATCTGGGTTCATGTTTATGTCACGATCCCAAATTCATTCTAATATCACGTTTTAAAGAAAACCACGAAGCTCTAGGATCAGTTTCGTGAATTTTCCACTTTCACGGATGTTTCGGATCTTCCGGAAGACGGTCTCATGGCCATCAAGGTTCATGTTTATGTCACAACCCCAAATTGCTTCTATCATCACAGTTCCTAATGTTAAAAAAATGCGGAGCTCTAGGATCAGGATCGTGGATTTACTACTTTTACGGATGATCCGGATCTTCTGCTGGACGGTCTCATGGCCATCCAGGTACAGGTTTATGTCACGACCCTAAATATTTTTTTTTATATCAAAGTTCCTAATGTTTTCAAAAAACCGCAGAGCTCAAGGATCAGGTTCATGGATTGACCACTTTTACGGATGTTCCGGATTTTTTTAGGACCGTTCCGTTGTCTCCAGGATCCATATATAGGAACCATAACTGTTTTCTGACTAATTGTGAACATTTGTGCCCATTAATCTAAATTACAGATCTTGCGCCACTTGCAAAACCCTAAAAACACAGTTTTCAAAAAAACGTGTAACAACTCTTTTCGTTTTTTAAACAAGTAGACGACTTTATTTTCAATCTTTTTGCAATCAAAATCATCTACAAACCCTAGAAATTCAAAAGGTACCACCATTTTTGAAATTCATTAAGAAATGGCTAAGTTGTGCCTGCCGTTACACTTTTTCGGAGGCATCGTATTCGGAGTGTTAAGATGTGGTAACCAAATTGCCGAGAACCAGTCATGTCAACATGAATCGACACGCATTTTGCTCGGGACTTTTCCGGGTTCTTCCGTTCCGGCTGGCCAACCACAGGTCCATTTGAATGTCTACATTAGGGTGCTTCATTCTGAAAAAAGTGATGAATTTCTGATGGGCCACCCTCCAGTTCGATTCATAGCCCCAAAATATGAACCTGTGCAAAAATTGGTAAAGATTGATGAAGGTTTAGAGGTCGCGCCAATGATTTGAAATTTGTATGGGAATTACTATGGAAGAATTTAAAAAATCGCTTATATCGCTATAACTTTGCTTCTACTTGTCCAAATGTCGAAAAAATTTAGTATGTTATTGCTATGGCAATAAACAAAAAGCCTACAGTTGCTACGCTCAGTTTTGCAGCGTATCAAGAATTATAAAAATGTGAAAAAATGGCAAAATAGGGTAAATTGACAGATGAATATGTACAAGGCAACAACGCCAATTTCATCGCAACAACAACAGGCTTGTTGATCATTGTCATGACAACCACATATTTTTTTTTTTCAACGTTTGGACAACTACAACCAAAGTTAGAGCAATGTAAACGAAAATCAATAATTTCCCATACTAATTCACCAAAATCTCCATACAAAATCCAAATCATTGGCGCGACCTCTAAACCTTCATCAATCTTTACCATTTTTTGCACAGGTTCATATTTTGGGGCTATGAATCGAACTGGAGGGTGGCCTATCAAAAATTCATCACTTTTTTTCAAAATGAAATACCCTAGTCTACATATTTGAAAAAAAGTAGATAGCCATACTTTTTGGATAATGACTGAATCATAACGATTGGTCATTGCATTGCTGTAAACCAGCCATATCAACATGCATCGACACGCATTTTTGAGGTTATGTCAGTTAACGAGAAAAAAATAGTTAAAACTATAACTTATGACATCTTGGACATTACATTTGATAAGAATAAAATAGAAAATAGAATAGACTTGTAGAAATATATTGTAACAAGCTTAGCAGCCCCCTAATGATTTTCAGAAATTTAGAAATTTAGTGGAGAAGGGAGAGGTGACGAATGTAAAAACTATCATTTGTTCTTGATGGTTAGAACACATTGTCCAGCCAAACCATTGACAAAAACAGAACTTACCATTAAAACCAGAGTAGCTCAAGTCATTGAATAAACTAAAATCCGGCCTGGGAGACCGGCATACAGGAATTCTGAAGAACAGAGCTCAACTTTTTGTACCAATCAAAAACAAATAACTAATCAATCAACCACCACAGCTGAAAGGGTTAATTGTCATTCAAGGCAATCCATTCCAAATGTCACGGAGATCGCTCGATCTAGGTATGTGCATATTGGTGGTGTATCTATCCAACCCTAACCAGTTGTGCTGTACCTTTGTCTATTCCAACCACTCAATAAATATTAAAGTATCAAGTTCCAAGCCAAGTTACAGCAGTTAGTGGTCTCGAGCGCGCAAGCGGTACATACAACCCTACCGATATGCCTTTCAACATTGCAGCTACTAGCGGAAGCAATCCAGAGCATGATGCAATTGAGAATAATTGCTGAAATAAATCAACACTCGTCAATGTTGCTTTGCTATTTATATAGCTAGTGGGAACAGTGTTGAACAATTTTGCTTTTTATTTAAAAAAATCCAATTTGGAAGAAGTTCTCCCATGTATTAAGAGTTACTGGAACTTCTTGAAAAATCTGTTTGCTCAAACAGCACCATTATGCAAAAATCTAAAAATCATCTTCTAACCTTCCGCGTGAACTCTGCACCGAACCTGGAAGCACTTCCCGGTTGGGGAATCACTCGACACTCCATTCAATTTGCCGCCATCTGATGTGCTGATGACTGTTGGTTTGGAATGTTTGTATCTACAACAATACTAGCTAGTAGTAGCTACATGAATCTCCCTAATTGCGCGGTAGGTGGTGCTGTCAACCCACCGCTATTTCTTGGCTATCCTCCAACCAATTGAGTTGATTAGAAACAAATATATACAAGTCACCTACAAAAAAAAAATAAACTCAATATGTCACCGAACAGCCGAGATATAACGTTGGGTGGACAGTACCACCCACCGCGCTATTCGGAAGGTGCCTGTATTGCTAAGGGAAGCGGGGTAGGTAAACTGTTGGTTTTTAACGAATGGCGGTCGATTATCATTCATAGGATCAAATTCTCACGCCTTTCAATTTTAGACTCATTTACACGTGCCAAATCGTACACATTTGCTACATTTATTCGTCTGTTTGCTTTGTACCACCCCTCCCTCTGCGGGTCGACTCATCTCGTGTTGCGCATGTTGGTATTTGGTGTGAGTAGGCTAGATACGGTTGTTGCATTGGAACCGGCTCAGCGGCTTAGTTTGCATCGATCTTAATGGTGAACCAATCATCGGCATGCGGCTGCCGTGATGATGCGCACAGTGTACTCTAGATGATATCGTGCGATCATTAGCGTCATTGCGATGCATCGTGGTCAGTTTGATTCTGTGTTATAATCTTTCCGTTGAAAGTATTTATAATTAACGACTCTGGGATAGGAGAATGTGGACGGGTTGATTTGCATTATCATTGTAAATGTCACGATTTTGTTAGATAATCCTCTTTTGTTGTGTATTTGAAGTGAAGGTGTTATATGAATCTGATACACTCACTCACTGTAGTATCCTGCGGTCTCCAGCATAGCTGTCGCGGTTCCCATACTTATTTTTTTATTATTAAGTCGGTAATTTATTTTCTCCGAAACGGTTCTGTAATATAGATCATTACAGATTATTCAATAATGCATCACATTTTTTGCAGATATACAATTTTACGATTATTTCCATTAGTCTAAATGAAGTCAGTAAACAATTTTACCATACTATACTCAGAGTTGGTTGGAAATGCTAACATGAAGCTTTAGTGTGATGATTTATTAGCTAGAGAATGATCTTTAGAAGAGGGTAGGTGGATAGTTCCGTTAGAGTACGGCAGTATGAAAATTGAATAGAAGTTGAAAATGGGCGAAGGGCCATTAAAGCGACAGTTTTTCAAGATAGACGCACATTTTTGCCTAGCCCGTACGATGTACGCGGGGACTTGAAGTATGTCTCCAAGTCCACAGGCAAAAATGTGCGTCCCTCTTGTTGCTCATAAACTGACTGCGGCTGTGGAATAGTTCTAGCGACTGACCCTCTTCTAAAGATCATTCTCTAGCTAATAAATCATCACACTAAAGCTTCATGTTAGCATTTCCAACCAACTCTGAAAATCGTTAACTTCGCGTATGAAGTAACATAAAAAACACTTTGAATGTAACAACTCAAGGCGGGAGTAGCCGTCAACAATGCTGATGATGGTACAGCACGCAACAACCACCCTACTGCTTTCTCTCTGAGATGATCACGTTGGTCATGACGAGAGGAGCAACACAATAGTTGGGTAAAGAAGAACTGCATTATAACACACCATCGACTGGGAATGCTCTCGCAACGTGGGGCTTTAGGTAGTGATGAAAACGTCGCTAGAACTATTCCACAGCCGCAGTCAGTTTATGAGCAAAAAGAGGGACGCACATTTTTGCCTGTAGACTTGGAGACATACTTCAAGTCTCCGCGTACATCGTACGGGCTAGGCAAAAATGTGCGTCTATCTTGAAAACTGTCGCTTTAATGGCCCTTCGCTCATTTTCAACTTCTATTCAATTTTCATACTGCCGTACTCTAACGGAACTATCCACCTACCCTCTTCTAAAGATCATTCTCTAGCTAATAAATCATCACACTAAAGCTTCATGTTAGCATTTCCAACCAACTCTGAAAATCGTTAACTTCGCGTATGAAGTAACATAAAAAACACTTTGAACATACTATACTGTAAATCATGTAAACAAGAAAGCACAGTAGTCAGTAATATTTCTACCGGAATACTCCTTGCAGCATTACTGAGTTGGCTGGTCAGTCAAACATTCTGTTATCATGAGCATGAGCATGATTGACCGCCCGCGGTTGCTACTCCGTTATTTCCAGATCAGCAGTAAGAACACAGAGACCCAACAGATGATGCTTGGGACTAACATACATTCTCAATGTGTAAAAACTGGTGATGTCAAACTTGATAATAGGCATTACCAGCGCCGGCCGCATCCGAATGTGCAGGAATGTGTTGCCGTGATACTCGCATTGTTGGAAGCTGAGAAATCCTCTGAACTTCCACGAGTAATCACTAGTATGTTGGATAAAAGAGTCTGGTTTGCACTGGGTTCATTTTAGTAAACGCTACGCTGCATTAAAGCGATGGTTTCATGTTAAGAAAGGAAGTGACTAACGGGACCCCCTATCATTCGATTTTTTTTTACGTAGGGCTACGTCTTTCGGGAAGGGTGCCAATCCAGGGAAATGCAACAAAAATTGGTCAGACTTTAAATGCTTATAACTTGGCAAATAATCAATGTATTTTGGTGATTTGTATGTCGATCGATTCGATAGTTTTATAAGATTTGTGTGGTATGTCACACATTATAAATTTTTTAAATATTTAAATAGCTAAAAATTAAGAAATATGGAAACATTCAAATTTCTCATATATTTTCTTCGACCGCAAGGTGCTCACCCCTAACACAGTCTTCAGAAAGTTGGTCCCTAACAACACAAGCCGAAGCCGCATGATCATTCAGCGTTGCACGTTGGACGGATCAACCTCGAACTTTTTCGCTGCAGCGTGGACATCGTAGCATTTTTTTCCTATTCATTCACCTACATCAGCTAAATACAGAAAAAAAGAGGGACATAGAATGATAATCCAAATGCTTAAGTAAGCGAAACGTAGAAAGTTTTACTGCAGTCATCCTCTGGCTGCCGAATGATAAATCGAGGTGTTCGTTGCGTTGCACACTGAAAACGAAACTAACTCAGAGAGTGAATAATTTTTCCTCAGTTGTGAGCAATGTTGGGAAAATATCAAAAAAATCAAATCTCCCCAATACCGAAGATCACGATTGATTTTCATAGACAAAAATCAACAAGCACACAACTGCAATTGATTTTCAAGCTATGATGTTGCAGCTCGGAGTATTAAGCTAACAAAACTCACCAGCTGCAAATCTCAACAAACAGTGGTGAGATTGAGTTTCATGATTTTTGCTTTACATCGGAACGCAACTGAAACTTCCATAACGACTGGCAACAGTCACTTCGTGTCTGCCATCGGTGAACAGTGAAAAGAGATAGCAAACTATACTTTCTCTTTCTAAGAAAACGATGCGCAACGGAATCATTTTTGTGTCGAGTCAACTCTCAGCTTGACGGTTGCGCGTTGTGAATAGTCTCGCAATATCAAAGGAGCTTGTAAAATCAATATCAAGCATGACATTTTGTTTCAATATCACGCGTGATATTGAGAACGTATGAGAACAGAAAAATATCATTTGATTGATGATATCAAGAGCCACACGTGAAAAGGACATACACGCTTTTTGTAAACAAACATTTGTAGGCCCTTTTCTCACCAACCGAAGGTCACTCACGCAAACCAACAACATCATCGCTTCCTCTTACCGGCGATGTTGATGGTTTGCGTAGCTTGTGTAAAGCTTGTACGCCATTTCACATGATGCTCTTGATATTGCCAACACTGGTTGTGAGTCACTTTTACTCATTCGTATGAAATAAAGTGTAGGCTATTCAACGCATGAATACGAATAAGTAAAAGAAACTTATTCTCTGAGTAATATTTGTTTTCAATGTATTTAGTGCCATCTCGGCTAGAAATTGGATAATGGATAGTCAAGCTCAGTGTATCAGTGCATCAAATTCCATGTTTTAACTTGACAGCACGGCCAGAAAGCAGGTTTCTGTATTCAGTGAAGTTATTCGGATGGACAATATCTATCGCATGATTAGCCTCTTAGTTCAGAATTCACTCACCCTGCAGCACTAGTAACATTTGATTCAATAGGCTTGCTTGAGCAGTCTACATTCACTGAAAATGAATCTTATTCAGAGAGTGACTCATTTTTACATAGGTTACTCATGCGCTGAGTTACCAACGCATTTAGAAATGTATCCTTAAGAATGAGTAAAGTTACTCACTCTCTGAGATAGTTTCGTTTTGTGTGTTTCGACTAGATAGGAGATTGCTATCAATGACGTTTATATAAGGTCTGGGCCAAAGGGCTTATTGGTGTTAGTGAAATGTGCAAATGTTCAGTGGTGTTCGTATTTTATTGCAATGTTTATCTTTTTACACGAAACAGCTGTTGGCAGTGACGTATTTCTATCTGTTCGCAGATGTTCAGCAATGTTTACAACATTCTTGCTTCTAACACCAGCAAGCTGTCTGTTGGCCCAGACCTTATATAAATGTCATTGGATTGCTATCTCTGTTAATGTTATTCAGATGAATAAGACCTATTGTAGAACACCGTGAACCGGGAAATCGGGAAAAAGTCGGAAATTAAAAATTACATATTTTAAGCAGTAAATTTGGAAGAGCTTATGAAACATTAGGAGGCCGGGTAATTACAGGTCATTCGGATGAGATCCTTTCCAGTTATTGGTTTAAATTTGATTCAATCTTTAACAAATACCGTCTCGAAACATTAATGATGAGCTTTGCAGGCATCAACCACTTTTGCTTACTGAATAGAAGATCGTTTGTTTAAGATGTGTTAATCTGAAATCCATAAAAAAATCCTTCTCAAAATTAAGTTGTTATTTTCATCGGTGAGAATGCCGCCGGGATTGAAATCTAGTAACAGCAAGTTGATCGGGAACTTGATCGTAATGTTTTTGTGATATAAGGAGCTCGGCGGCCTAGTGCCGACCGATTTTGCTTATTGATCAGAAAATTATGGGTGAAATCTCAAGTTCACATTATAGAGTTTTAGTGTGAACCGGATTTATTCTAAATATGAGATAAAGCGTAAAAAATCATGGGTTCAATCCCAAGCTCCTTCACATTATAGAGTTAAAGAAAGAATTGATCAAGTTTAAAAAAGTAGAATAATTGTATAACTTTAACGATGTGTTGGTTTAAAGGAAAACCAACGTAAAAGGTATACTAAAAAAATGATCTAGATAAAAAATCAGTATAACTTTTATTTTCCTGTTATTTATTTGATAAGATTTTGTTTTAAAGGGCGAACACGAAATTATTGCGACACATTCAACAGGGCATAACTTTTTTACCATTGGGTAAAAATCAACCAAATTTTGCACACTTTCTCATTGATGTGTATTGTGTACATGCTGTCAAACTCGAAGTCGTGTTTTTCGATTCAACGAAAATGGAGGTGAACCAACGCGAGTTGAGAGAACAAATTCTTTCCAAACACCTTTCCTGACCTGTCGCACCGGCAGTTGGGAAAAATGTTGAACATTCACCATTCAACCGTCTCCAGAGTGTTGAAGCGGTTCCAGGAGCGGTTGACGTTGGACCACGGCAAAGGAGCTGGAAGAAAACCGAGACCGGAGAACAAAAAGACGGAGGGAAAGGTGAAGCGGATGATTAAAGCAAATCCCAACGTCTCAAGCCGTGATTTGGCTAAAAAGATCGGCATGTCGCAGAGCTACATCCAGAATGCAAAGAAGAGAGCTGGACAACATACATACAAGGTACAGAACTTCCCAAACCGTAATGAGCGGCAACAATCGACGGCTAAAACTCGGGCACGGAAGCTCTACGAGAAGATGCTGACAAAATATGGCTGCTGTGTGATGGACGACGAAACGTATATAAAAGCCGATTCTAAGCAAATTCCGGGGTTGGAGTTTTTCACCGGCAAGAGCAAGTTCGATGTGGACGACAAATTTAAGAAGAAGAAAATGTCGAAGTTCGCCTCCAAATACCTCATCTGCTCTTGCGGACTGAGGAGTGAGCCTTTCGGTTCAAAGGGCACAGTAAATGGCGAGATTTACAAATCTGAGTGCCTCGAGAAGGGCCTTTTGCCGTTCTTGCAGCAGCACGACGAAGCTCCGCTATTTTGGCCAGATTTGGCATCATGCCACTATTCTAAAAGTGTCCTGGAGTGGTATGAGGCCAATTCTGTCCATTTTGTTCCAAAGGACATGAATCCGCCAAACATGTCCGGTGGAGCAGTACTGGGCAATAATGAAGCGGGAACTTCGGAAGAGCAAGAAGACAGTCAAAGACGAGAAGGACATGTTAAGAAAATGAAAAAAAAAAAACTGGGAAACTGGTACCGGATGACACAAAATGCGTTCAATTTTACACTCAAGGCTCCATCGATTAACTTTTCTTTTGATTTTTGAAGTAAATATATGTATAAAACTACCCTAAAATTTTGGTTTGATTCTAAACATTATAAGAAAATTGGCATGACATTTTCGGTGTCGCAATAATTTCGTGTTCGCCCTTTAATAGCGTGCTTCCTCAAAAGATAGATCGTGGAATAATTTCTGCTCGTGTCAGCGGAACGTCTTTTTGAAAAGGCCTCCTTCTGGGAGCGCCGTCCTGGGAACAAATACCACCAGGAAATATATAATATAATGATTTTCGAAGACGAATGTAAGAACAATACTCGATTAAAATGTCAAAAGGTTCTATCTACTTTTATCGAATCTCTTCATCGACTGTCTCTTTTGATAACCACACCTACGCAAACACATTTCGTGCTATTTTTGCCACACAGTTTGATAGCAGAAGATATTATCTTGCGGTTAGAACGTCGAACACAGCAGGTAATGCTTTTGAAGTTGAGTTATTAACGAAAGAGAAAGTCGATGAAGAGAATCGATCTATGCAGATAGGACCATTTGAAATGTTTATCTAGAATAAATGTGTGTAAACCGATTTGAAATATGTCACTTACTTTTAGTGAAAAAAAAAATTCCCAAAACTCCGCAATTTTTTTTTTTTGCTTTGATGGTGGGCTTGACCTTGAGCCAATAAATGCATTTCACGCATAAAGGGTGATACGGTCAAAATTTGGTCAATATCAACTTGACGTATTTCTTTCAATTTTGCATTTAAAAAACCTGAACACCCCTAATTTTGAAGGTGTGTGTGTGTAGAATGTTGCTCCTATTTTGATTTTGGAATTCACTCTTCAGTTGTCAAAATGCCGTCCAAGCAAGAAGAGCAGCGTATCAAAATTTTGCTCGCGCATCGCGAAAATCCGAGCTACTCGCACGCAAAGTTGGCAAAATCGCTAAAAGTTGCCAAATCAACCGTTACAAATGCAATTAAAGTGTTTGGGGAACGTTTGTCGACAGCCAGGAAGTCTGGATCGGGGGGAAATCGAAAACCGGAAGCCGCTGAGACGACAAAGAGAGTTGCCGGTAGTTTCAAGCGAAACCCTAACCTCTCTCTCCGAGATGCCGCAAATAAGCTGGGTGTATCGTCTTCAACCGTGCATCGAGCAAAAAAACGAGCCGGACTATCGACTTACAAGAAGGTAGTGACTCCAAATCGCGATGATAAACAAAATACGACGGCCAAAGCGCGATCCCGGAGGCTGTACACGACGATGCTGATGAAGTTTGACTGCGTGGTAATGGACGACGAAACCTACGTCAAAGCCGACTACAAGCAGCTTCCGGGACAGGAGTTTTATATGGCAAAAGGAAGGGGAAAGGTAGCAGATGTTTTCAAGCACATGAAACTGTCAAAGTTCGCAAAGAAATATCTGGTTTGGCAAGCCATCTGTACCTGTGGCTTGAAAAGCAGCATTTTCATAGCTTCCGGGACTGTCAACCAAGAAATTTACGTGAAAGAGTGTTTGAATAAACGTCTGCTGCCTTTCCTGAAGAAACACGGTTGTTCCGTACTGTTTTGGCCGGATTTGGCATCTTGCCATTACGGTAAAAAGGCCATGGAGTGGTACGCCGCCAACAACGTGCAGGTGGTTCCCAAGGACAAGAACCCTCCCAACACGCCAGAGCTCCGCCCAATTGAGAAATACTGGGCTATTGTCAAGCGGAACCTAAAGAAGACCAAAAAAACTGCTAAGGGCGAGCAGCAGTTCAAGGCAAACTGGCTTTCTGCGGCGAAGAAGGTGGACAAGGTGGCTGTACAAAATCTGATGGCAGGGGTCAAGCGTAAGGCCCGGCAATTCGGATTTGGAAAAGCGGAAGCCTAATTGAATATTTTTCCTGAATTTTATACTAATTGAACTTGAAAAAGAAATTTAATTTGATTTTTTAAATAAACGATTTCACCGATTTACACGCGTTTTCCCTTGACCAAATTTTGACCGTATCACCCTTTATGTGATTGTTTTGACGGATTTGGAGAAACACTTGAACTTTTTCCCCGCTAAAGAGAAACGCAATCATGACCTGAAATAAAATCATTCATCCAATATTGTTTTTCTTTTTTTCTAGGTCTGCAAACTTCTTGCAAAGTTCTAATTTTTCACCTCAAAATAAACTATTCAATGTAACTTTTCGAAAACATCACGAATTGTTGTGATTTTGATTTTGGTGATAGCTTGTCAGCAAAAGACCTATTGAACAATTGTTTAATTTTGTTTTGTTGTGTTTGCAAATTTTGCAAAAATACAAAACGAACCTTTTCCTCACTCAACCATGGGAAATCACTTACATTAATGTCGTGTGTTCGTTGACATTCGTTTGCCTCTTAACTTTTTTTCAATAACATAATTCCATAAAATAATGTATGAAGTAGAGGAAATGGATGTAATGTCGGCCTAAATACCCCTAATTTGGGCCCATACATAAATTCGGCAATCGACTACATTTTCAATAGCGACCAAAAATATCCAATAGTTCCGTACCAATGACGCGTCCATCTAGATAAAATTGATAAATAGCAGATTTTTTGCGATGGGCCCAATCTTAGATCCATAGGCCAACATTAGAGCCATTTACCTTATTACCTACAAAAGCTTAATACATTATTTTACGGAATGAATAAATGAATGCAAGTGATTTTCCATGCCTAAATCCACTTTACTCTTATCACATGGATTAGATGAACAAGATTTAGATGAAAACCAAATTGCAAAACTCATTTGAGAATTGAGGACAAATTCAATCAAATTAATGGAAAATCAAAATCGTTTCACTCTTCTACAACTTCGAAAGCTTCAATATCTCCAGCAGATGAAATTGAACTCAGGTACAATCTATAAGAGAGTAATATGCAAAGTTTATGATCAAATGAGTAGAGACGTAGGTGGAATTTCCCATCCTTGCTCACCCGGAATTAAAAAAAAAAATAATAATAAACTCAAGCTACACTTGTATCTACAAGCAAATGAAATCATCATCCCACAAGAAAAGCATTCATAAAAAGAAAAGAGTATATTTAAAAACTCACCGTTTACGTTGATGTAAGCGAGCGAAGCGGGAATTCCCGTTTTCCAGCGCGGTAACGTCACAAACAGGCGTCTCTTGTAGACTTCCAGTCCGATCGGAATTACATTTTCTGCGACGTACGCCCCCGAGCGGATGGCATCCGCTCGGTCCGCCTCGGACGGGTATTCAAAGTCAATTTGGCTCCACTGGTAAGCCACCCGGAGGTTATCGTTGCAGACGGCTGGCCGGAGGTACAGAATCACACCAACTAGCAATGGCACAATCGCACCCATTTCTGCAGCGAGCAATTTGTGATTCCGTTTGTTTTTCTCGAACTGTAGGCTTCCGTCTTTTTCTTCTTATTATGCTTCTTCTTACAGCAGCTAGAGCTATTAGAGGTTATGCGTATATGCGTAATGATTCACGTGGCTCAAGTTCGCATTCAAACGACCTGTCGAGCCGCAATCATTAGGTCACCACACCACTTTGAGCTGGGCTATTATCGAATGGGCACACGCAATCCCCTCTACGATCACACTAAAGGCACCCTCTGACCTACGGAGACGTCAATCAGCGCAGCGTGACTGAGATAGAGAACGCACTCACACTTCAAATCTTGCAGTTTGACCACAAATGACTCTCCGGGTAACACTAATTGCGCTTACGTAACAAACACTTTTCTTCATGGATTCCCACACACTCTTTTGGCACCGCAACAAACTGAATCACGATCGGGAAGATTTTTCGGATCTTTTACTTGATACAAAAGAGCATATCGGAATACAACACTCCGGACAAATTGCCGGTACGATGTGCACGCCGAGAGGCACTGAATCAGACTAACGCTGGCTGAATGCCTGGGAAACCGAGCGTCTCTCTGCTGGGGCTGTGTGCCTCCTAGAATAAGCCAAGTCAAGCAGCACTATCGGTGGCGGTGGCGTCGTTGTCGTCGGGTTGGCTGTGGGCTGTGCTGTTGTTGTTGGAGGAAGAAAGGAACAAAAAGCATGCATAAGGTTAACCACTTTTTATTTCGCTAACTGAACTGAGGCGTGCTGCGCTGCTGGATCACGTTTCGGGTTTCGCGTCTGCTTTTACTGATTTTTTCAGCGCGTTCAAGTCTTTGGCAGGTTCTTTCGGTGCGGCGGGGCTGCTGAATGTCTACTAGAGAGGAACCATACCAACATTGCCTTCATTGTCGAGTGTCTAGGATTTGATTTTGACAGGCAACGTTCGAGAAGGCGGCTATTTTTAACGACTCATTGACTGCTGCTTTGGAAGGGACAAGGTTTTGGATTCGACTAATTTTTTAGCTGACATTGACTAGGTGTATTTTGCCTCTGGGAGATGGGAGATGATTAGTCATTCGGAACGGTGATTTTTTTTTTTTTAAGATGTTTGTAGTTGCATTTTGCGCAGGGCTGTCATGGTGGTTAGTCATGGTTATGCAATGCGTAACTAGCTCCGTAGAATAACTTTTAGTCGTAGAAATGTCGATTTACACGTGCTCCTCACAGAACTGATAGCAGGGTTAAGTTGTTATCGTCGTCACTGAGGTTAAGTTAAGTTTTCGTTATTAGGGAGGCTTTCAACCTGCGACTGGTTCGCCTCGGGGACTCGTCAGTGAGATTATCGCCGGGATCGAAATCTAGTAACAGCAAGTTGAATAGGAACTTGGTTGTAATTGTTTTGTGAAATGAGGAGCTCGGTGGCTTTGTGGTGACCGATTTTGCTTACTGAACAGAAAATCATGGGTTCGATGTCAAGCTCCTTCACAGTATAGAGTTATACTTAAAATTTGATAATATGATGCAAAGCGTAATCAAATTCAGTTGAAGGGACGATTAAGTTTCCGTTCAACTTATTGTTACTAGGTTTCGATCCCGGTGGCTACCTGACCGACGAAACTTTTTAACGTGGGGAGATCACCTTTTCGTGGTACGTTACTTGATGTAAGATCTATCACCGATTACTAGTTCTGACTATTTCAAACTAGGGGAACAGGATTTTTCAGTAATCCAAGGAACACATCTTAGTCCTTGTTACTTTTTATGCCTTGTCGATAGTAACAAGACTCGGCTTGGTCCACCGAGGATGTTCTTGAAACAAGGAAAAATGAGTTAGTTAGTCTCCATCTATGTGATTCCTAATCTTCTATACGTTTTTCCCTAGGTTGAAGTGGTTAAGACTATGGTTCTGATGCATGGTCATAATCGGTGTTATTGTTTAATTTTGTTGCTAAGGAATCCAATTTTGACTGACAAAGGGGCGCGTGGGTGTTCCAACACTACGAAGGGTATTTAGACCTTTTAATTGAAATCGATTCCTTGCGATGAAGGCAAGAGTGACAACTGTATCAAAACCGAACACTTCATCATGATTTCTCAATAGTGATGGAGTAATACGGTATGGACTAAAATAAGGACACGGGATATAGCAATATCAAACAATAGATCAAATTACTGGTCGCAGTGGTGTTATGTCCCGAACAGAGGAAAAAAAAACTTTAAGGAAATTTCAGGAAACTAATAGAAGTTACCAGGATTGAAAGTAAATTTCGAGAATTTCATAGGAGTCATCAACAGACTACAGGAACATTGGGGAAGTACAAGGAACTTTTGCAGTACTTCTGGATCTTATGTAATACTTCTGGAACTTCAGAAAAGTTTCGAAAAATTCAAGACGGTTTCATTAACTTCAAAGAGATACGGAAAAAGTCAAGAAGTTCTGAAAATTTTAGGGATATCTAGAGATTTTAAAGGAAGTCCATACAACTTCATAAAAGTACAGATAACTTGAGGTAAATTATGAAAACATTATACAAAAAGTTTCAAGAGCTTCAGGAAGCTTACAGATCTTAAGGGCAATTCCAAAGTTTCGAGAACTTAGGGAAAGACCAGACTTTTGGTTAAACTTCAGAAATATATCAGGAATTTAACAGAAGAACAGGGAACTAACGGGGGCAGCAGAATTGCGAACGTCAGGGAAGATTCATGAGAATACCTAGTATGTTTTGGGATCTTTAAATAAACCCAAAGAATTTCAAAAAAGTTTAGAGAATTTTAAAGAAATTCCGTTACCTCAGCGAAGATCAATGAACTTCTAGACAGTTCCATTAACCTCAGGAATATTGTGGGAACTTTTAAGAAGTTCGGTGGAATTCAGGGAAACTCAAGGAATTTATGAAAGCTGGAAAGTTGAAGAATTTAAGGGAAATCCAAAGAGCATTTAAAAGTGCTTATAAATTCAAAAAAGCCAAAAAATATTTTCAGAAGTATCATGAAGTTCGGGAAGTTCCAATTATTACGGGATCCTCAAGTCTGATCGTTTAACATCTGGAAGATTTTGGGAACTCTAGAGAAGTTCCAATAACTTTAGTAATTTTTTTACCAATTGCAGGGCTGGTAGCGATCACTGCTGTCAAAAATAGTGATTTTAGTGACCATGTTGAAGAAATAAGTGACTAAATAGTGACTTATAGTTGTAAAAATAGTGACCAAAAAGTGACCTAAGAGAAAATAAATGTTTGATGTTTTAGACTTATGCAATAAGTATCTCATAAACACTTATGTACGCTATGAAACTTTAAAGCGAAAGATTCAATAGAAAGTTTATGGCCAAACCCACGGTATTAGTCAGAGTGCCTACTAACTGTAAAAACCTGGAAAACCGGGAAAACTTCAGGAAATTTTATTTGTCCTTAAACTACCTGGAAGGCTACAAGAGTTTAATAATTTTCTTACTAATGATATAAAAAAAATAATGAATTTTAAAATACAATAATTATAATTTTCTCGTTATTTTCATTCACACTTTGAGCTTTATAGATCCACAGTGGACTAATCTTCAGTAACTAATAAATAAATAATAAAAAACAGAGGCTTGAACATGCATATTTCCTATCAATTTTAAATTTGAACTAGTTCTGCACTTAAAAGCTATAACACTTCAAGAAATTTTCAAGAATCTGGACTTAAAATCCATGGACTGTTTTAAATTTTCATACAAATTCTAAGGACCTCATTTCAAGGAAGTTCTGAAAAAAAAACATTCAGAAAAACATCAAATGCAATCTGATTTTAAGGTAGTTCTGAGGAATTTTAGATTTCTTGTGAAGCCTGATAGTTTTGAGTAGAATTTCAAGAAACCCTGAATTAAAAGCAATGTTTAATGAAAACTCTGAAAATTTCTGAGGACCACAACTCCATCAGAGCAAAATTCCTATGGCCTTCTGAGGATAATTTTGTGTTTGTGCGAGAAAACGAATCTGGAGCATAAGACCTTGGAATCTTTTTTAAAATACTAAAATGAGGATTACAATTAAATCTGAGAGTAACTCCAGAACATCTTCAAAGGGATTCGGAAAATAAATTCAGGAGGGCTCGCCAAACAAATTATGAGCAGAAATCTAAGGAATTTGTGAGGAGAAATGCCAATGAATTCTTATGCGACTTACAATGTAAGTAGAATTCCAAGGGAAGTTTTGAAGTTCTTTTGTAGTTTGAGAAACTAGCCGAATGTTCACAATACTTCTCATCAAATTCTTAAACTTCTGTGAAGTTTTCGGAGTTTTTCTAAATGTCTGCAACTTTTGTGCTCCCGCAATGTTCATGGAATTAGAACGAAATAATTAATAAAATTCTATGATTTTCACTGAGGTTCTCAAGATTTTTTTGAAGTTCATGAAACATCCCTTAAATTATCGACACTAATTTGAAACTTCTTCAATAGTCTAGACTTACCTGCCTAAACGATTATTGAATTTCTTTAAAGTTCTCTAGACTGCCCTGAATCTTCA
This sequence comes from Ochlerotatus camptorhynchus, assembly GCF_037179485.1. Classification (NCBI taxonomy): domain Eukaryota; kingdom Metazoa; phylum Arthropoda; class Insecta; order Diptera; family Culicidae; genus Ochlerotatus; species Ochlerotatus camptorhynchus. The sequence continues at coordinate 8,153,884 of NW_027040918.1, read as the reverse complement.
GTATTTTTTTTAAGAATCCGCAACTTTACTGAAATGATCTGCCTTGAAGTTTTGACAATTTTCCTTAAGTATTATAACCATTATAAACGCTCACTAATTTTACCTGAACTTATGTATGGTTACCTTAAGTTCTCTAAATTTTATTAATAACCCGGCACATTTAATGGTATCTATTCATAATTCCCTGCCGCTTCTGACGTTTTAGGATCAATCATAGAACTCATGGAATACCCCAGCATTCTACGGAACTCCTTGTAAGTCTCTGCAAATTTGCTTAAGTTAATGGAATTATTCTGAAGCTATCTGTTCGTCCTTGAAGTACTCGGAACTTCGCTGAATATCATGAAACTATCTAAAAGTGTCTAAATTTATTAGAAGTTCACAGGAATTTCTTGAAGATTGCACTGCTTGCTAAAAGTTCTCGCATTTTTTTAATTAATGGAAATTCGTTGATTTTCTCTAATCAATTTAGCTAAATTTTCGTATTTTTATGTTCTTGAAATCTCCATGATATAACACACTTAAAATACTCTCACGTTTTCCGGATGTTCATATAGTTTTTATCACGTTCCAGAAATTTTCTCGGAGCTTTGCTGAAGTTTCCGGAAATTCCCTGAGTTTCTAACAACTTCTTTAAGGTTTCTACAATTTCCTTGCAATTATTTAAAGCTTCCCTCAAGCTATCAATTCTATTGAAGATCTCGGTTCTGCTGCTCGGAAATAAATGGAATTTCCTTAAACACCTTTAAATTTCCCTCAAATTAACTGGATTTCTGTGAAGTTTCTGAAATATTTCTGAAGTTTTCCTAAATTCTCTGAAGGGCTCTGTACTTACTTACTAAAGGATCTTGTGCACCACCAGCGGTGCAAAGGGCCAACGTGAAAGACTTCCATCCTGGGCGGCTGCTCGCTTTTGCCTTGACCCAGGTCCAGGTCAGATTCCTATCGGCTTGCTTAATACCCTTATTGAGGCTCCGCCTCGATGAGCCCCTGGGTCTGCCTCTGCTGCGATGTCCTGCCGGATTCCAATCCAGCGCTTGCTTGCAGATTTCGTTTCCGCCCCGTCGAAGTGTGTGGCCGACCCACCTCCACTTTCGCTCTCGAATTTCTGTTGCTATCGGCTTCTGATGACATCGACGATGGAGCTCGGCATTCGAGATACAGTTGTGAGGCCACCAGGCACGAATTATATACCGCAGGCATCGGTTGATGAAGACCTGCAGCTTTTGAGTGTTCTCCGCTAATACACACCACGTTTCGCTGGCGTATAACAACACAGATTTTACGTTCGAGTTGAAAATTCGGATTTTTGTGCGTTGACTTATCTGGTTGGATCTCCATACGTTTCGTAAACTCGCAAAGGCAGCCCTAGCCTTCTTGATTCGTGCACCTATGTCGATCTTGGTCCCGCCGTCCGACGCTATTTGGCTGCCAAGATATTAGAAACTTTCGACCTTGTCCACTGCTTGCCCCGCTACCGTAAAGTTGGAAGGGTTGCCCGTGTTGATATCCAACGATTTGGTCTTGTTGACGTTGATGGTGAGATCCGTCGCAGAGGAGCGTTCGGCTAGGTCGTTGAGCTTACTCTGCATATCAGAGCGCCGTTGTGCTAGTAGAGCAACATCATCAGCCAAATCGAAGTCGTTGAGATGCTCCATGGTGATAGGCTACCAAATCAGCCCACGGTTCGGTACACGGTCAATTGCACCTACCATGATCTCGTCGATTACGATGAGAAACAGTAGCGTTGATACACAGCAAAAAAAAAAGTAATATGCCTCAACGTAATGATGCAAACGTATCAAGAAACTAGATGTAATTGTGAGAAATATATGCAAATTAACAACAATTCGATGTAATATTATATCGCTCTTCAAATTACACAAAAACAAAACGACTATTTTTCATTCGTCACATGTGTGTAATATTCACATATAAATAACATTATTATTACACAGAAACAGCTGCACACAAGTCATGCAACAAATAGTTGTGTAATATTACACTAATATTATGCGATATGACAGATAATTACTGCGCGATATTAAATCTCGCAACATTGCCAGGTTTTTCGCTCCGATGCGGATCGACCTGACGTTCAAGACGACGAACCGCCATTGTTATTCCAGTGCTCGGTTCAGTCCTCATCATTTTTTTGTAATATGAATATTGGAAACGGATGGCCCCTGGTGCAAAATTCGACCATCGCATATTGGTTCAAAGTTTATCCATACAAAATTTCCAGCCTTCAAAAAAAGGAGAAATGGGGCAAAGATATACTTATTGCTGGATGATATGAGGTTGCCATGATCATGTAAGCATCATCATCTATCATTATCAATAAAAAAAATCTATGGGGTATATTTGTAGGCAAGTACAAGAAGTGCTCATTCCACTGCTCGGTCCAGTGCCTCATCATTTTTTGTCCTTTTTCCTTCACAAGGTCGTTGAATCTTGCTCAGTGACTGAGTAAAATTGTATTGCAATTTAATTTTCCCTCACGGAAATTTCTGTGAGGGAGAAAGAGATTGCTATAAAATTTTGCTCAGCCAGTGAGTAACATTGAACGGCCGTGTACATCGTTTTGCCATTACATCCAATTGTGTACATCGCTTTTGTGCGTCAAATTTATTACATTGGAAAAATTACATCGGTTTTGTATATTGTATCAAAGGCCCTCGAGTACATTGTTCATCGTAATATTACACAACCGATAGATCGACCTACACAGATAAAAATTCTGAATTTTAATTGTGATGTAAACATTCATTCACATAGATTTGTATTTCATTTCACGCAACCGAGCAACTTGTAAACAATGTTGTTTACAAAAATGGGCTTTTGCATACAATATTTGCTACATTGCATGAAATGTCTCAGAACTTTACATGATATATAATGTAAACTTATATGATATGTCACGCTCCATTTATGTGCATTTACAAATTTACACTTTTTTTTCGAACTGTTTACACTACTTTTTCGAACTGTGTATGTGCAGCTGTTTCGATATAATATTCAACAACTTTTTTTGCTGTGTAGTATACATCCTTGTCTCACACCAGCGACTACCCGTATAGGGTCGGACAAGGCTCCGTTATGCAGAACTCTGCACGTGAAAGCCTCATACTGCGCTTCGATAAGGTTGACGATTTTATCCGGGACTCCCTTGCGTCTCAGGGCGCCCCACAGATTCTCGTGATTGAGACGGTCGAAAACTTTTTCGTAGTCAATGAATACCAAATAAAGGGACTCTTGGAATTCATTGAACTGCTCCAGGATGATGCGGAGCGTGACAATATGGTCCACACAAGATCTTCCGGCACGGAATTCTGCCTGCTGCCGTCGGAGAGTCGCGTCGATCTTCTCCTGTATCCGATTCAGGATAACTTTGCACAGAACTTTGAGAATAATACACAGTAACATGATGCCTCGCCAATTGTCGCAAACAGTCAGATCCCCCTTCTTTGGGACCTTCACTAAGATGCCCTACATGCAGTCGGCCGGAAAAGTCGTGGTGTCCCAGATAGTACAGAATAGTTGATGCAACATTTGTGCGGATAGCATGGGGTCAGCTTTGAGCATCTCTGCTGATATGCGATCGACCCCTGGAGCCTTGTTGGATTTCATGCTTCGGATAGCTGCTTCAATCTACTGCGCCGCACCCTAGGCGGATCATGCCGAGATGTTGATGGCTGGTTGGCCGTCGAATTTTGAAGAAGTTGTTCGAAGTGCTCAAACCAGCGTTTCAGCTGGTCAGTGGGGTCGGTAAGCAATTGTCCAGCCGTGTCCTTCACTGGCATCCTCGGGTTCATCCTTGCTCCACTCAGGCGTCGTGAGATATCATAGAGGAGGCGTATATCGCCAGTGTTTGCGGCTTTCTCCCCTTCGTCGGCCAGGGAGTTCACCCACGCTCGCTTGTCTCGTCTGCAAGAGCCGAGTACCGTTGACGGGCTTCGTTCTTGGCTCCTCTGGTTCTCGCCCGCTCTATCGCGGCTTTTGCTTCTCTACGCTCCTCAATCTTCCGACAGGTTTTATCTATGATCCACTCTTTCCTCACCCAAGTTGTTCTCGCTTGTTTCTATAAAGACATTCTTGATGGCTGTCCATTGTTCTTCTACGCTGCCACCTTCTGGAACGTCCGCAGCTCGAGTCTCAAGTTCTTCAACAAAAGACCTTTTTACCGCTGGATCTTCAAGTCGGCGTGTGTTGAACCGCCGCCCGAGTCTCTCCTCCTGTCGCTGGATCCGCGCCATGCGTAGGTGGATTTCGCCAATTAGAAGGTGATTGTCAGACGCGATGTCGGCGCTGCGTTTATTCCGGACATCAAGAAGGCTCCGTCTCCATTTTCGGCTGATGCAGATGTGGTCGATCTGATTTTCGGTATGTCCATCACGGGAAACCCACGTGACTTTGTGCACTGGCCGATGGGGGAAGAGCGAGCCCCCGATCACCATGTCATTATTGCCACAAAATTCTGCAAACAGCTCACCGCTCATTTCGCCGAGACCATGGCGTCCCATGACACGCTCATAGTCCGTGTTGTCGGAGCCGATCTTCGCATTGAAGTCGCCAGTGTAGATCTTGATGTCACCCTTTGGAACCTTATCCACGACGACATTCAGTTGACTGTAAAAATTCTCCTTGTCCTGTAGCTCGGCAGCATCGGTTGGTGCATAACATTGGATTATGGCAAGCTTACGAACCCGTGTTCTAAATCTGGCAACGATTATCCTCTCATTAACAGGCTCCCACTTGATGAGCGCAGCACTTGCCTGGACGCTAAGTAGGAGACCAACTCCACGATGGCGGGGAGCGTTTTCACCTCGAATATCAGAGTATAGTAGTACCTGTCCCGACGGCAGTTTGTGTTCTCCAAAGTTTGGCCAACGAACTTCCCTCAGTCCCAGGATTTCTAGCTTCATGCGTCGAGCCTCGTTGGTGAGTTGTGCCAGTTTACCCTGCTGGGCTAACGTCAATACATTCCATGATCCAATTCGTGTCCGTTGTTTTGCGCTAAAAGTCGTTGCCATTAATTCAGTTAGATGTCTTTCTCTGTTGGTTTCTGTAACAATTGTAAAGGTTTCAGAGACAGTAGGTGGTTGGCCTAAGGTCTCCTATCCGCCGTGATGGGGCTGCCATCTTAGGTGTAGCTTCCGCGGAAGAGCATTTCTTATTCAGCCGCTGGATGCCAGTCAGACGCTTTTTGAGCCGCAACTCCATGGTGAACAGACGCTCGGGTTGGCGAAGCATTTCCTCTATCACCGTGCTATGGTTACCGCACCAGTGTTCGCGTCGCAGCTCCTCACTCTGCTATTGTCGGATTGACAACATTGCCCAGGCTACGCCAACCAGCTGTGTCCATGTTTCAACTGGCAGTCTTTTGTGATCATATGACTCGTGGAGGCGTGAGGTAGGAACTTGTGAGGACCGGAGCTAGGTATATCACCCCTTCCAGATTGTCACTTACCATTTTGTAGCCCGAAGGGCTCTGTACTTCCCTGCAATTCTCGGAACATCTTAAGGGTTCTCGATTTTTTTTTTCAGCACATCATGGAACTATCCCGAATTTTTCTAAATTTACCCATTACAGATCTTTAAACTGCTCCAAAAGTCTGGATTAAAGCTACGGAAACTGCTATTAAGATCTGAAATTCCCCAAAATTCTCTAGATCTATGAAGAGCTTTGAGTGGGTTGGTTTATTTTCTTTAAACTCTGTTATAATTGCTTGTCTTTTGACAGATACGCGTATTTCGTCTACTACTTGCAGACTTCATCAGTGCCAAGTACACAACACCACTAGATCTAGCTTTTTTGAGGTATTTAGAACTTTTTAAAAATTTACACAATACCTCTCATGTTTTCTAAATTTCTCAAGTTCGCTTGACACCTGTGAAGTTCTCTGAATATCCAGGAATTTCATAAAAGTTCCCTAAAATTTTCCGCTTTGATGTTCTTAAAGCTTCCAGTAAGTTCCCCATATTTTAAGCTTGGACTTACTCAAATTAAGTATAAATTTTTTTAAACTTTATTAAGTGAGAAATTAAGTAAGTGTTAAACTTCAACATTCAATGGATTTGATTGTAAAGCTGTTTCTTTAAAACTGATTGCCATGTCTTAAAAACGTTTGGGTAAATTGTTGTTGTTTTTGATCCACAAAAAAAAAGCATATATTTAACGTATTTAAAAACTAGCTTTTTATTTTCAACCTGGAATTTATCCGTTAAAGTACTGGAAAAACCTGGAAAACTCAGGTACTTTTATTTAGAAACCTGTAGATAGAGAAAGACGATTAAACGCCACAAAGAAAAGAATGATCAATCTTGAAATAAATTCACGCTAAAAAGTTGAAAATAGTGACTGATTACAAGAAAAGGTGACTTTAGTGACTTGGCCTTAAAAAAGAGACTTTTTAGTGACTGGGTTGAAAAAAGTGACCAAGTCACTAAAAAGTGACTCACTACCAGCCCTGCAATTGGCATGTGATTTAAGGTGTCGCATAAGGATTTTGGTTTATGAAGAATCTGGGCACGTAAAACTACCATGTAGGGATAGAACAGTGGTGAGGGTTTGGCTTATCAAGGATATGGATTCACATCGAACTAACCAAAGTTTTTTACGTAGCAAAACTCGATAGCTAATTGGATAGGATTATTCGAATGACTCGCTTACCTGTAAGTATTTTTAAGTTTTATGCCCTAGTAGCACCCTTGTTATAAATTAGTCTTGGAAACTTATATACGACTTATTTCAGTTATAAACAAGTTGCTGCAACTTTTTGGGACAGAATTGTGCTACTTGGGTGGCGAGCTGAATACCAAAAAATAATACCCATACATACCTCATTATTCAAGGGAACTAAAGTATGCTTATATGCTTAAATAACAATTATAGATTCTCGTGAAACAAGGCGCATGAATTTGAGGTGGTCATTTGCAAATTCAGTGAGTAGCCTCTCAATTTACCATGGCTGCACTGATTTTGCGAGAGTTACCTAATCCAAAAATAATCAGATGCCTAAAAATGGGATTAGGGTAAAAATTTACTTTCTGAGTTAGTAAAACTCTGTTAGGTGGATTAGCCAATAGGAACAGTTGGCGTGCAAGCCAGGCGCATCACACCATGGGATGCACCAGTAGCCGGTAGGGGAGAATAGCATGGTAAGCACTTTTAATCCATTTAAGGGAACCACGCACGAGGTTCGCTCCCTTTTTCCAGTTATCAGTATAAGCATTGAGTAGTACAAGTGATGGGTTGCATAAATTGTGAATCATAGATTTGTTTTTAACTGTTCTCAAGCATAGAAATCTCTAACTCAGACTCGACCTTCTCCAATTTCCATGAAGCTTTGCATAATTGTTTGTTATGGACATTTATTCGCATTTGAACTAAAATTCGGCCCTTTTAAGTCTTGCAAAAAACTTCAAAATGGCATATTCGAAAAAAAAAGAATTTGAAGGCCGGTTTCTGTGCAAAATTTCTCAAAAAATTAATAAAAATTAAGAATAAAAGAAAAGTTCAAAAATTTGTCCTTACTTGAACAACTAGAACATTCAATATGTGATCTCAATAGCAGCACACAATGTTTCCGGATTTGATCCGTTACGGCAAATCTGACAGTTAGACAATAGATTTAACTGTAACTTTGCCACAACATATCGAATCCTGATGCATTGTTCGATGCACTTTATGAATCTCCACAGTATTTCGGCAGCTGATGGCTGTGAAGTAAATAGTTCATGCTTCCTTTTGAAAACAGCAATTACTCGCTTCTGGGTTTATCCCATTTGCAGCTGCAGTGACAATAATAATCTTTGAAGTGAACTGTGAATGACTTTCAGTTCTTTCTCCTAAGTTAAAGAATTACGTTTACACCTCTCTGTTGTTTTATACCAAAAAATTGTATTATCCATATCGCATTTGCGAGGTTTCATGACGAGCTTATGATAGTTAGTGCATGATCCACCCATTAGCCATTGCATGCAGTGACATCATTTTTCGGATTGTCAGTCAAGGTGCCCGAAACAGGAATAATTAAAACCAGTTTCTATATTTGCCGCGTGCTAGCTGACAACTTTTGTTTTGCTTTATTGTTGTGGGGATCAAAAGCTGTTTCCATAGCTTTGATTGCATAATATTTTCACTGAAGTTATGTGAAAGATAAATTCGACGTTTGAATTGTTTACAATTGTAATATCAATGGTTTATTTGCAGATGCTCGAAAAAAAAAAATTAACATTCACCTATTCAAAGTAACAATCCGGTACGCTGCGAAACCTCCTAAGTCAATTCCAATCCAAACAACTCGACGACGGCAGCCCCGCACTCGAAGGAAACAGGTTTCGAGTCATTGAAAAGAGTTGAGAGCTCGTGAAATTATTACCTCCAACCACATGGTAAAAGGGAGGGAATTGGTCGCAAATTGCTATCCAATTCATTCACCATGCGAGTTTTTTTTTTCGATCGACCGATCGATCGATCCAGTCCAGTGTGCCTCAATGATCGGCCGACTGGGTTGAAGCCTGAATGAACGGCGGTCCGAATGATCTACGGAGTTTGGTGTTTGAGCTATGCATGAAATGATAAACTCATACTACTTGAAGTAGTAGTGAAGAAGTTTACATCTTTTTCTTGTGTTGCATATTACGTTCCAATTCAAACATTTAGTCCACCCTAATTACAAGGCAAAAAGTAAATTTTAATTTTACATCCAACTCTTCAATCATGTCGAACATCTCTTGTAATTTTTATGGTCACAAAAATAAACAAATGCAGTAGAAGCAGCGTAATGTCAGTTCATGCACTGTATTAATGATAATTTTGTCCTTTTTTCAAGTAATATTACACTATATTTTTTACACGATTGAAGTACATCCACTTTGATGTGATATCAAAATTATTTTTTTGCTGTGTAACTCATATCCGCCCTGTGTCCTAAAAATAGGACATACATTCAAAATGCCCAGCGACCTATAAACAGGACATTATATTGATACAAGATAGAAGATACATGTATTCTGTATAGTTGTTCAGAGACTTTTCCTTGGTTATGGTGAACATTTTGCTTAGGAATTCACTCCCCATTTAACAATCCAGGAGCCATTTGGCATACACTCTGATTTATGATGATTTTATAACGGCAATGAACAATCCATTTGGTTTAAATACAGCTGTTCAAAGGGTAAAACATTTCTGGTAAGTAATTCAAATTTTTCCTTTTGTCTTTCTCCTTTTATTTTTTTCTTTTTCCTTTTTTTTAACCTATTACAGTCTGGCGAAAAAGTAAAAAAAAACTAGGTATCATGTTTTAAAAAATAAATTTAAAGCAGCTCTCAATCACTCCATAAGACTGTTCTTTTAATCTATCATAAACTTCATATCATAAATCTTATTTGTTAACTGCAGCAGGAGCTTGTGTTTTGTGTAGGAATAGGAATTTGAGCGAGGTTCTCTCTGTTTATACTCTTTAGTATGACGCGCTTGACATAGATGGCCCACATCGACTCACGAAGAGCTATTGATTCCGATCAATAGCGGTGCGGCTTCTTCCTCCTTCTATGGATGCTCATCTGGGCTGCAGCTCGCTGCTTGCAGACAGCCTTTCGTTGTGTACTAGAGAACAATGATCAACGCCACGCGCCGAAAGCACTGCTGCTGCTGATGCCGACGATCGGACATCACTACACACGATAATTGGAGCTGAATCCGATCAGCGGTTGTGGGCAGCCTTGATAGCTAACTGCTTGCGGGGAGCCTTTTGTTGTGTTCTGGAGAACACCACCACTCACCACGCTGTGATTGAATAAACACCGTTTGGTGAGACCGGATGGAATTCACCTTTGAAATCTGTGTTAGAAAAATCGCTTTTGCAGGCAATCGGTGATAGTTTTAATTATGATAGCAACAGTTGCACATTCGTGCAATTTTCAGTAGCGAAATTTTGAAAAAAAAAGATTAAGTCTTAAATTTAACAGATACATAGAAATATTTCTAATATATTGGTGATAAAATTGTTGAAATTGGTCCAGGGGCAGCTGAGTTATTAACGATCAAAATCTTTCATAATTTTGTTACATGTTCCATTTTCGGTTTTCACAAAGTGTACCCCCATATAGAAATCTCAGACGTAGTCCTACGTCAAAAATGTATTGTTGCTTATTAGACTTTTTAAAGTGAATCATAAAATCCGCTTTACTCTGTTTACAAATTGAACTTAGAAGATGGACCTTCATAGCAAATAATAGCAAAATTTATGACAAGGATATCTCGAAGGAAAGACGAAGCAGGATGAAAAATTCAAGCGATGCTAACAACCGAAGGGAAGTCGATTTTAGTCAAATGTAATTCTATAGAAGGACCAGCACGTCCAGATTAGCCGGTACCATCAACGACCGAGTATCTGGCGGAGAAGAGTGATGTGAGCGTGGTCCTCGAATTCATAGAAGATTGTCAAAGGTGTTTTCATCACGCTCTGACCGGTATTGACCGTTTTCTTTATTGAACAGTCTAAAACAGGCACGTTCAGACGTGCTTTTCGCCCGCTCCGAAAACTTCGCGTGCATCGGAAGGAGATGGACATAGATGAGACGCCGCACGACGTGGCTGGCTTCTCCACGGGCACCAAGCACAAGCGGAAGAAAAACGAAATCAAAACTGTCGTATATATGGAAACAAGTTGAAGCAGCAGCAACGTTGAATAACGACACATTCAGCAGGAGCGTCAATTCCAGGACACTTAAAGTCAGTGGTTTCAACTGGGGAAAATTTCCTTGGAAAGGGAAAGAAGCCACCCCGGGTAGTCATGGCCATCAACTTCTTCTTCTTCTTTCATTTATTTAACGTCGGTCTCTGTTCCGCAATCTAGTGCCAATCACCGGCGGACATCGATTGCCATCCATAGCCAGCAATCGAATGTGCAGGAAGGCAGCTTCCACACCTGCGTAGGATATCGCACCCATTCAAACACACATGGGCCGGGACCAACGGCTTTACTTCCCTTCCGAAGGAAGACGTGACCAGAAATTTTTATGCCTCAGAAAAATCTCACCGACCTCGGCTGGGATTGAACCCAGACCCATTTGGTACCCATGATTTGGTACCAAAATCACCTGCACCTCTGCAGAGGAATTCAAACAGGTACAAAAACATCTGAAGCGGTGTGGGTATGAATATTACACGCACGACAAACCAAATGAACAACCCTAACGGGTTGTGCTTCGGGGTCTTCCGCTGGTCGAACCAAAATAGTTCCTAGAACGTTTGAAAAAGGAACACAATCTCATCGGCCAAACGGCTCACATCATCAAAATGGAGGGAGACTATGTAACCGTCGATGAATCTTTCTACTTGGTGCACTTTGCCAAGGGGTACACGGTACACCAACCTCAAGAAGCTGAGAGACGTAAAATACGTTGCGCACATCATCGTGCGGTAGGAAACCTACTGCAACAAGCGAGCCGACGTAACGCAGTACATGAATTGCCTTTATCACGGCCAGGGAGCCCGAAACTGTCACTTGAAGAGCAGATGAAACAACTGTGCCAAAACTCACGTTACAGAAAAGTGCTCGACAAAGAGTTCACCAGCGAGACTATGTGCCAACGGACGAGTGCACCGATGAATTTGAGTTCACTCACTCGAGAAAAAGTGGCACAAGCTGCGGGCAACGTTTACTAATCATGAACACTAAATGTTCATTATAAATTATTGATGAACATTTAGTGTTCATGATTAGTAAACATTCCCCGCAGCTTGTGTCTGTGAGTGAACCCAAATCCATGGGTGCACTTGTCCACTGCCACAGCACTCATCCGCCTACAGATCGTACACTGAAAAAAGTTTTCATTTAGTTTCTATTAGGAAAGCACATAAAATAATGCTTTTTATCTGAATATCACATAACATCAGAATTTCTATGTGAGTAATCATATAGATTTCATTAGACACATAACGCTATTCCGTAGGTGGTGCAATTTCCAATTATGGAATCACATGAACGTTATGTTTTCCACTGGTGATGTGATTTATTTAATCAGTGTAGCAGCCCAAAGCGTAGGGTTACCATATCAAAAATTTGAAAAGAAGGACATTTGATTTGAGGTTTGGGGATTAAGGAGGACAATGATTCCGTTTCTTAACATTAAAGGAGGATAATGAGTTTTTTTTTCAAACGTTTTATAATATGTGCGCTATCACAAAATTCATTGCAAAGGTTCAATTGAGATTGTTCATAACTTATATTCGTTACCAATTCAATACATCTTCTCGTTAGACTTCTGCATAAAAATGGCCTTCATAATTCATTTTTGATACTTGGAAATGATCTAGTTTAACTGATTTGAATGAAAACTACAGATTTACAGCCTTAAAACCATCCCAACTTTTATCATGTACAAAAATCAGGATACTTGTCATCGCTGATTGAAACCAACATGGAAAATCTAAGCAACCTGTGAATTTTACCATTGATTCTGCAAATGACTCTAAAGCCGCTGCCATAGAGCTTTTTGACGTTTAATCGGAGCACACTACTGCACCATTTAAATCGAACGATTGCGAGCAAGAGGGAAACAGATTAGTGGGAAAACAAATCGGCCGTTCATCCATGTGTGCTAGATAGAGAAAGACGATTCAACGTCAGAAAAGTCTATAGTGGGAGCGAAGAGGCGCGCTTAGCGGTCTATACAAAATAATTCCTAATATTGATGTTATTCTTCACATTCGATTTCATGCTTCGCGTGCCCCTTCTCTCTTCGCCTAAACAAATCAAGCGCAACCAGCGAATCCAAACACATAAAGCTGGGTTTAGACAGGGCAAGTCAATTGATCAAGTCAGTTGAATTCAACTGACTTGAGCGCGAATTGAACGTGTAAACCATTGCCATTCAACTGACTTGATCAACTCACTTAAATTGAAAAAAGTTGAACCATGCTCAACTTTTCAAGCCAATTGAATTCAACTGAGTTGATCATTTGACTTGCCTAATCCAAACCCAGCTTAAAGCAACCAACGATACAGACAAAACGCTTGCTACGACTACCACGTCAAACTCTTTCTGCCACACAGCTCGATCGGAGTGGTAGAAGAATAATGATATATTGCTTGCCTGCTTTGTTGCAATATACATGGATGACGACATAGCTTAATCTAGTGCTAGTAGCTGGTGTTGTTAGTTTCTGTGAGTGAGCTTGCAGTTGGCACAAATCGTCGATTGAAGTGATTGTTTACAAAATCAGATAGAAAATTTTCAAATAAACCTGCTGTTGTACCAGACTTATTTCTGGCAGACCAGGAATCAATTTTGACAAATACCTTCTCGAAAATCACACGAACAACGTCGAAAATCGTTATAATTTGTTTTCGATATGTCAAATTTAAGTAAAAATCAGAAAAATTAAACAAAAGAACGTCCGATTTTCGAGAAATTATTTGTCAAAATGTATTCCTGGTTTATTTGAAATAAGTTTGGTAGAATAGCAGGTTTATTTGAAAATTTTCCATCTGTGAAATTCAAGCTAAAATTCACCAAATGGACCGCACCCTAAATATAGGGGGTTGACAGCTGTAGTATACTCCTAGTCCCACCATCGAATGGCATTTGCTAGCTAAGATGAGGTTGCGACATAATTAAACAAATAAGCTCTGCAAACAACGTTCTTTAAAAACAATTTTATGAATATGTTACTGGAAAAAATGCAAGGATTTAAAAGGAGGACATTTGCGTGCAAAAGGAGGATGTAGAAAAATTATTGAAAAAGGAGGACATGCCCGCCTTTAGGACAGCATATGGTAACCCTACCCAAGCGTGCCGAATACATTCGGACTCGACAACAAGCAACAACCACGAAACAGCAGGGTCGGCAGGAGGTCAGAAAGTGTTCAGCTGCACCTGCGCTGACCATGAAGGATTTCCCTACGCTACCGAATAGCTCGGTACCCCCCGGAGCATTACATTTTGTGGGCTCACAGTCCGCAGTCAACGCCGGGATTAACGTACCAGAGCGGGTATAAATGCTCCATCAGGTTCATCTCCTGAGGAAAGCGAAGAGGTGCTCTAGAGTTCTGCCTAGGTGTGGTCCATCTTTGCCGAGTTCTGCAAACGTTTGCAGCAGTGCGAGACCCGTTCGGACCAGGTAAAGGTCCTAGGCTACATGGTCTGCCAATATGGAATCAGCTGAGCCCCACAGCATCCGAATTGTCAATTGCTTGAATTAAGTCGGAAGAAGCTTTCAGAAAAAGTTTAGATAAACTTCCAGAAGAAGATTGATTGATTGATTTATCATTATTAAGGAGGCTTTCAGCCTGAGACTGTTCGCCTCCAATGCAGAAGAAGATCTTTTTGAGTGTGTTGATTTATTTCTTTCTAATTCCGTTATAATTGCTTATCATTTTACAAATACGCGTATTTCGTCTACTACTTGCAGATTTCATCAGTGCCAAGTACTCGATACCACAACATAAGCAATTATAACGTAATTAAAAGGGAAATCACCCAACACACTCAAAAAAACTCTTCGTAAAGGGAAGAGGTCCGACAAAATTGAAAGATTGGTTCCAGAAGAAGTCGGAGCTTTCAAGATAAATTGCTAGAATTGACCAATGTCAGTCAGAAGAAGCTTCCAGATCAAGTATAGATGAACCGGAATTGACTTGCAGGAGAAGTTGCAGCACTCTTCCGATTTTTATAGTGAAACATGGCCCACATAGTAATGGAACAAACTTTTTTGCTTATTACAGCTCTTCTAGTGGACGTTTGGACGGAAGCTTTGACGTCTATTTGTTGACAACAACAATAGCAATAACAGACAGGAGACAGTCACCATGCAAGAGGAGCGTGGAAAAAACCGTACAGTGCATGCTCAAAACGTACAGGGAAACCTTGACGACGAATCGGAAGCCTCAACGTAAACGCCGGAGTGGAACTGCCAACCGCCAGCTCCATGGAAAGGTCGTGAGGTCCATCAGAAGCAACCCAGGTATATCCGATCGCGATTTGAGTAAAAAGTATGATGCCGCCCGTCGTACAGTGCAGCGAATTCACTACCGCGAAGGCTAATAGGCATACTTGCCTGCGCATCCTGCAGGCAACCAGATCGATCACTCAAGCCGAATACCGTAGCTAGAACCCGTGCTCAAAAGCTGTATGACAACCTACTGGTCAAGTCCGGTGGGTGCATACTTATGGATGATGAAACCTATGTAAAGGTCGACTTCGGGCAGCTTCCAGGACCAGAATTTTACAAGATAAGGGCTCGAGGAGGTGTCCCTGGCTGATTCAAATATGTGTTTGCGGATATATTCGTACGCAAATATATGATCTGGCAGGGAACTTGCAGCTGCGGCCAGAAGACAAAGGTTTTCGTCACTGAGAAAATGATGAACCGAATTCTGCCCTTCCTCCAGTAACATGATGGTCCGGTAACATTTTGGCCGGATCTTGCAAGTTATCACTACAGTCGGGAAGTACAACAATGGTACAAATAACACAGAGTCCTGTTTGTTCCGAAAACCCGGCCAACCTCCCTAGTAAAACATCCACAAAAGAAAAGTTAAAACGGAAAACCGAGGGACATGGAAATTCCCCAATCAGATTCACTATCTACTCATCAAGGCAAATCAAAAACAAACATATTATACGGTTTTATTCAAACATTGCCTTTGAAATTCCAAAAGAAAAACCTTTATTCCATATTGGTTTATTGTCTTGTCTACCTACAGGCGCAACAGTTCATGTTCGTGCTACCTTCATCTGCCTACTTCTTCATTGCCTTTTACCTTTCCTCTCCTATCTACCTGTCTATCGAGCGTGTGTGGTTATGTTCTGGTGTATCTTTTTTAAATTACTTTATTTGTACAGGCTCAATCGAATAAACTTTACAGAGCCGAGTTATCATTTCCGTTATACATTATTACTGTCTAATATTTAAAGTTAAAGGAACTGGACCGAGTACTCCTGTCCTGGTGCAGTTCGTCTTCACTGTGCGTGCTGCTATGGACCACCACTCCTGCCTCTTCCACTGATCTGAACAAAGTAAACGAGGCAGTCTTGCAAATCCTCAGATTAGCCACATTATCGCAATCTTCGGCACCGAAAATCAAGCAAATCTAACGAAGTTAGATTTTTGTGATATTCCGAAAATTATCCTCACTCTCTCGTCAATTGCATCTCTTGCTATCGGCATCTAATTTTAACGAACAGCTTTATTCATGCAACTGACTGTTCGGCCCAAGCATTTAAAGCGCCCATTACACATGTCAATATATTGACAATAAATTGACATACTGACAATATTATTGAAAAGGTGATATTGATGATGATGATTGATGACAAGTATTGACGAAAAGCTGATTTTCATTTCACTTTGTCAATACTCAGAATATATTGACAAAAAAAACAGTCAATTCTATCAATATCATCAATATACGAATATTGACAACATCAATGGCAATACGTTTGAAGCCTTTTAACCTCAATGTATTAAAGTCAATATTACTTGTCTTAATTTCCCCACACAAGAAACATGGATCAGCGGGTCAAAAGAAAAACGTCGTTACTGGACCTATGCACTGAAAAAGTTTTCATATAGTTTCGCACATGATATTTTTCCAATAACAAATTTAATGATTTTTATCTGAAATTCAAATAACGTTCATACGATCACATGAATTGTATATGACAAATCACATAAACTTCATTGGACACATAAGGTTCATGTGGTTTTGTGATGCGATTCCCAATTATGAGATCACATGAAAGTTAAGTGAAATTCTAATGGATATTTTCCATTGGAAATGTGATTTATTTTTTGAGTGTGGAAAATACTAACTACACACTGAATTCGGATAACCTGAGTCGGTAAAATTTTACCCGGTTTTTGAACTACTGAAAAAGTCGGTAAAATTTCAAATTACCATCACTCGCACCACCATCACTCGTAAGAAATCAATAAAATCGACACATTATCATTGAACGGTTTTAAATAGGTCCGTACAATTTCGTAATAAATTTCAAAATTGTTGAATTGGTTGGTACTAGAAATACTCAGAGGAAGAGATGGGCGGAGAGAATGTTTTGAGCCAAATGAACTGTCAAAATCTGAGCCAATCGAACATTCCCATTAGAATTTTTCCGAGGATTTCTTATTCTTTCTAGAATAAATTTGAAAGTATTGCAATCGAATAGAAATTCAATCCCCTTTATGTTTTGTGTGCTTCTCAGATTTAACTAGGTTTTGGAACCAAAAACAATACAAAATGACCTTCGTTGGTTAATGAATGGCACCAAGAAATGTGCAAAATATTGCGATGCAATCAATTATTATTTTGCATGCAAATCGAATCAAAAATAAAAGTCATTTGAAATGCTAGCTTCTAGCAATGGTTGCAAGATAATTAAGGAACAAATCCTTGCTGCCGTATTGTATTTTGTTTTCGACCCCTATCACACCCTCTGAGCATTTCTAGTTGGTACTATCCTTTCACTCCACTGAAAGTTCCAATAAGAAACTGTCAATGTTTGTTAGAAGATATGATTTCTCGACGGTTCCGTCAACGCTAATATCAAATGTTGTAACTTTTTGACAGGACACAGAAAATACACAGGACAACATGATAACAAATTAAAGGAATTGAATCAAATCGATTGTCGACTGCGTGGAATTACCACTCGTGTTGAATAACCCACGTTCATGGTATGCAGTTTTCCATAAATAAACTATTATGCTGATGTTTTGGTAAACATCCCTAAAGGAAAAACTTGCATATATTATTGAATTTGCGTTACGTGTAGGCATGTGAAACGCAGATAGTATTAATTTTATTTTAAAGTAAAAAAAAACAAAATTACATGATTATGCTTGTGATTTTGTAGAAAATGAACATCGATATAGACGAAGCCTGGGTAGTGATTGGCGACTGTAAAAGGAAACTTTTTTTTATTTAGTTTGATATCCATTTTATATCACACACGAAGATTTAAACAAAATGCCAACACTGCATGCGTGAAGGTGCATTGTGAGTCAGTCGGTATAAATGACGTACGTTCTCCCTCCTCTTGGGTAGGGGAAGAATATTGAGAAAGTGAAATGAAAATCAGTTTTCAACAATACTCGTCATCAAACCATCGTCATCAATATTATCTTTCAATAATATTGTCAGTATGTCAATTTATTGACCTGAGCAACAAACGCTTTAGTGTATTGTCATTAATGTTGTCAATATTTATATATTGATTATATTGTAAGGAAAATTGACAATACGATGTTTGTCAATATATTGACATATGTAATGGGCGCTTAAGGATAGGAAATAAAATCAGAAAAAGGTCAACAAATCTTCAAAGGATTTGTACCGGGTCGATGTACGTACACGCTAAGGCGACGATCGAGCAACCTACCGCTAGGCGAGTAAGAGAGGTGACACAGTCGGAAGAAGTGTTAGTTTGTTTACTAAAATGAACCGCCCATTTTGTTATGGCAAGTTTTGCTAAAAGAAATGCTCCTCGTGCTTATTAGCGAAATTCACATCAAAGATTGATTAATTGCGTAGGAAATCAGTTTGGCACGGCATTTGTAACCAGCATACACCTTCCGGTCGTATGAAACAGGTCAAAAACTGTCCAAATCCGCAGATAAAAATGTTTGTTTTGAATTTCTGTATAGCAAAATAGTGAACTTTTCGTCAACATTAACGGCAAAGAACTCACCAACACTGGGAGACCGTGAGTTCCTGCCCACCTGTCATTTCCCATCTCGAACCTACCGCCTATTTGCAGCAAAACGGGGATGAATACCACCCAGGAACTCACTACTGAACTAGACTCATTTATTGTTTATTATGCCAAGTGGTAGGCTACTAATTCACTCTCGAAATCATTGCATGGTAATGGAATTCACGCGCCTGTTGAGGGGGCGTTCAAAAATTATTTATAAGGTTTATTCGAAACTTGTGACAAATGAAAATATTGTTCAAAATGCAATTAAAAATATGGTACTCGCTACAAAATTCGAAATAGACCCAAATGATGTTGGTCCATTACCAAATGGGCCACGTTAAAGCATGACATTATTGCTTGGGAGGACGGACCAGCACTATAAGCAACTCTGAACAATCTTAGAAGCTCAAATCTTACAAGCAGGCATTTTTCACAGAACTGTTCCCATTTCATCCTTCCGCTTCAAACTCGTTTATTTAGAGGTAAAACCCATTCAAATTTACCTCTTACTTCACTTTCAAGCAATTTGCAACACGTTTAGCGCCCACAAAAGCACCACTTTGCAGTCTTTGATTGTCCCCAGTTCGTCCCCGCTTCACTTTTCAATAGTGGAGGAAAATCGATGTACCCTCACTGCAGTAGGCTCCTACATCAAAGTTTGTTTTTTTTTGTGCTGCCTTGCCAACACTTGCAACTTCCTCATCTTTCTTATCTAAGTTTGCGTGTTTTTCCCTCTTCGCTCAGAAATGTAAAGCACATTGCATTATTGCTCGTCTCCATGGTTTCACTTTTTTCCGAGTTACCGTTTTATTACTGCTTCTCCGATGGCCAATTTATGGCTCTCTGGTCCGAGCGATATGAAATTGAACGACCGTTTGACGCTAATCCAGCCGTTTAAAAGTATCCCATTAAGCGCTTCTTTCGATTGTCGTAAAATCTCTTTCTATTTGCGTTCCACTCATTCATATGCAAAAATGTGTTTCACATCACTTGATAGCAGACAACAAATAAAACAAAATTCAAAACTGGTTATGGACAGACTGATTTTTTGTTTTGTAGTTGCTACCTACATCCAACGAGTCCCGCAGTATAACCCAAAAACGTGACACTATACAAATACAGCACTAAGTTTCTCCTCATTTCAACTCCATTATTCTGCCGGGATGGCTACTTAACACCTACCTGGGTGGATCCGGCTGCACAGCAGATGGGCTTTAACTGTTCCAAATAGCCTTGTTAATTGAAAATGCAATGTACCATTGAAAAGATGCTATGTCGAACGCTTGTAGCTTATGTTGAACAAAATGAACACACAACAACTGGCAGGTACTAAACACTACAATCCGTTGTTCACAGCCGAGTGCAATCTGTAGATGGCAGTCCACATGTAAAACAACTATTTACACGTTGCATTTCATGCACACAATCAATTATCACTCACAAAGTCACTATGCCGAACACACTGATGTTAGCAAACAGACGTCGGAGGTTTTAAACCTCTTCCATATCAGTGGTAAAGAAAGCGATCCCGTGGGTTTGTTTTTGTTTTGGTTTTCTGGAGGCTCGACTGACTTTAACCCACTCCTGGTGAAGCGCCAAGCGATCTGCTCACGGCCAACAGCAGACGACAAATGAAATCAGTGGAATGGAAAGTATTTTGTTTTCAACGTGCCTCTGCCGCTTCTTTCTCTCTGCCATTCCCAACTTCATCGAATGCCATCCACTTCATTAGCCTATCCCCGTTCATCGTCTGCTGCTGCTGGTGTGATGTGATGTGCAATCTTTCTCCCTCGCGACTCTGATGTCCGGCAGACACGCAACAAGCACTGCGCTGAACTTGGAGATTTTTGTCGGTTTTGTGAAGAACCTAAATTTTAAATGTAAATTTTAATTTGACAATTATCTAACTATTTCTAGAAGTTGGAGTAAGTTGTAGATTTCGTTTCCGCCCTTCCGTATTGTAGGACCGACCCACCTCTACTTACTAAATGATCTGACATTTATGTTCATATCAGCTTCTGATTACATCGAAGAGGGAGCTTAGCATTCGGTATTCAGTTGTGAGGCCACCAGGCAACGCTGGTGAAGACCTGTAGCTTTCAAGTGCTGGAATTGAATATTTAAGTTTTGGCGCATTGACTTATTAGTTTTTTTATAATACATATATTTCACTATGTTCAATTAGGGTAGCTTTGCGGAGCCGTACTTCAATGGGTGTTTATCAATATTTATAATAGCTAAAGCTAGTAGCGGGGCGGGTAGAGGCGGAGGACCAAGGTAGCAGGAGGAATGGCTTCGTCGGTACAGCGCATGAGGGGGACATGCCAGCTCCCAGGATAGGTGAAGTTAAGGATGCTATCCGACAGCTTAAGAGCAACAAAGCAGCTGGGAAAGATGGTATCGCAGCGGAACTTATCAAAATGGGTCCGGATAAGTTGGCCACTTGTCTGCACCGACTGATAGTCAGGATCTGGGATACAGAACAGCTACCGGAGGAGTGGAAAGAGGGAGTAATATGCCCAGTATATAAAAAAGACGACAAACTAGAATGTGAGAACTATCGAGCGATCACTATTCTTAAATCTTTACGTTGCGGCAGATCCTCCAAAAGTGTCGTGAATATCAAGTTATGATACTATTGACCGTGAAGAGATATGGTAGATTATGGACGAGAACGGTTTTCCCGGGAAGCTGACCAGACTGATCAGGGCTACGATGGATGGTGTACAGTGCTGCGTGAAGATATCGGGTGCGTTATCGAACTCGTTTGAAACACGCAAAGGACTTCGACAAGGCGATGGTCTTTCCTACCTCCTGTTCAACATTGCGCTAGAAGGTGTTATGAAACGTGCGGGGTACGATCTTCAATAAGTCCAGCCAGTTCATCTGCTTCGCTGACGACGTGGACATTGTCAGAAGAACGTTTCAGGCCGTGGCGGAGAAGTACACCAGGCTGAAACGTGAAGCAGAGAAGGTTGGATTAAAGGTGAATACGTCGAAGACAAAGTATCTGTTAGCTGGAGGAACCGAGCGGGATAAGGCTCGCATAGGCAGAAGCGTGACAATCGACGGAGATGAGTTCGAGGTGGTGGATGAATTCTAGATAGAGCTGGAATTAGGGCCTAACAGCTTTCGTAAACAATGACTTCAATCGATGATTTCTAACCAACCTCCTCATCTGGTATGGAAAGACTTTCCCTATCGGATACTTATGTTGGTCTTCGTGGGTGTGCCATTAGTTCCTAAAAATCATCGATAGAAGTCATTGTTTACAAAAGCTGTTACGCCCTAATTCCAGCTCTATCTAGAATTTGTGTACCTCGGATCATTGATGACGTTGGATAACAACTTCAGCAGAGAAATTCGTCGGCATATTATTGCCGGAAGTCGTGCTTACAACGGGCTCCACAAGACCCTGAGGTCGGGTGAACTTCACCTCCGTTCTAAATGTACCATGTAGTTCTCTACGGGCACGAGACGTGGACGATGCTCGAGGAGGACCTGCAAGCACAGGGTGTTTTCGAACGACGAGTGCTTAGGACCATCTTTGGCGGGGTATGTGAGAACGGTGTATGGAGGCGAAGGATGAACCACGAGCTGGCGCAACTCTATGGCGGACCCTGTATCCAAAAAGTTGCGAAAGCTGGACGGATACGATGGGCGGAACACGTTTTAAGAATGCCGGACAACAATCCCGCAAAAATTGTGTTTGCCTCGAATCCGGCCGGTACAAGACGAAGAGGAGCACAGCGAGCAAGGTGGTAAGACCAAGTGGAGCAGGATCTTGGAAGTGTGGGACGGTTGAGAAATTGGAGGCAAGCACGGCCGAGTGAATTGGCGTAACATTGTGATGCAGGTGCAATCCTGAGGGATGTCGGACCATAATAATCAATCAGTAGAACGGGGCCGTGGCTTACTCAAG
Source organism: Ochlerotatus camptorhynchus (assembly GCF_037179485.1). NCBI lineage: Eukaryota > Metazoa > Arthropoda > Insecta > Diptera > Culicidae > Ochlerotatus > Ochlerotatus camptorhynchus. Next base: position 8,131,248 of record NW_027040918.1, on the reverse strand, counting down.
GTTAAGGACTACAATTATCAACCAAATTGGAAGGGAGTAACGGGGTGACATTGACGTTTCAGTTGTATTGCTGAATTCGGCGATTAAACGTGAGAGACGCCCTTCGGTGGCGGGCAAGTGCTCTGGATCTCGAAAGATCAACAGATTGAACTGTACCGAAACTCAATAAGGCATGGATAATTTTCTTACTAGGGGAAATTTTCAAGAAAATAATACATTTTAAAATATAAACAATTAATTTTACTCATTATTTTCATTCATCCATTGAACTTATGGAGTATGCATATTTCCCACAAATTTTAAATTTGAACAAGTTTTAAATTCTGAACATAAAAGTTATAATACTGAACCTAAAATTTCAAGAATCTGCAGTCAAATTCTTTGCACAGTTTTAAAGGCTCTTGGAATTTCATTATAATTTCCAAGGACCTCTTTCTAAGGAAGTTCAGGGAAAAAAATCTCCGAGAAAAACATCAAGTGCAATCTGCTTCCAAGGTAGTTTTGAGAAATTTTAGATTTAATGTGAAGCCTGGGATAGTTTTGAGTAAAATTTCAAGAAAATCCGAAACGTAAATTTTACTCAAAACTCTTGGTAATGTTTGAGGAGTAGAAGTTCTGTGAACTTCAGAGGAACATTCCAAGGACATTCTGAGGATAACTCCATGAAGTTTGTGAGAGAAAACGAATCCGGAGCATAAGTACTTGGACATTATTGGAGCATACTTTGGGGATGCTTAAAGGAGGATTACAATTAAATATGAGAAAAACTCCGGGAGATCTTCAATGTATTTCACAAAAGATTTCTATGAGAGTTTGCCAAACAATTATGAGGAAATTCTTTCCAATTTACGAGGAGAAATAAAAATTCATTCTTAGGAGACTTTCAATGTATTTGATGATGAATTTCAAGTAGAAATCAGAAATTAATTCAATGAAAATTCTATGAATCTTGCCAAAGGGTGTCTCACTGAGGAGAATGTTAAGGTCTTTCCGAACAAAATTTAAAAAAAAATGAATTTGGTAGATAATTCCTACGAAATTTCTTGGAATGAAGTATTCTGGTGACATTTTTTAGAGAATTCATAGAAGCGTTTCAAGTGGATTTCAAGAATAATTCCATTAGATTGTGGGGTGTGGCCTTAATGAGTTATAAGTATTCGTTGTTCAATTCACCTATCGTCTTACCCCTCGCTCAGATTTAAAATGGTTGAACACAATCATCCCTTTCGTATAACGGCAGCATCAGCACCTCAACTTACAAACACGGGCATCGTCCTGTTTCGACGGCAGTCTGTAGGGCGTAAAGCTTGGCGGGCTTTCACAGAGAGTATCGGCAGAATACAAAGCGAATGCTGAGGAAAACTCCAAGTGAATTTTCATGTGAAATCTCCGTTGAATTGGAATGGACTATTCTGAGATATTTAGAGCTACTTCTTTTTTTTTCTTAATTTGTTTTCCGTTGATCTTGTTTTCCGTGCTGAGCACCAATGCTACCGACACCAGGAAGGCAGCTCCCACACCTGGACCGTACCTATCGACCCATCAACTCATGAACCGGGGACCAATGGCTTTACTTCCCATCCGAAGGAAGGCGTGATCAGAGACGTAATGCCTGCTGGGGTGAGAGGTAATCACGCTTACCACTACACCACCGGCGCCTGTTGTTTAGAACTACTTGAAAGTTGCCGAAATTTTCCTAAAGTAATGAAACTGGATTGAAGTTTTTTGAGAAACTAGTCTGATGCTCACAATACTTCTCATCGATTTTTTAAGTCCTAAATTTTTTCGGACTCCTAAAGCATTCTCAATTTTTATAACAATCATGGATCTTCTCTAAAGCTTCAGAAATTAACTGAAGTTCTCGAAATTTCTTTAAAATGTATGTAATTTCTCTAATGTTAATGGAACTGTTCTGAGGCTCCTTGTTCTTTCTTGAAGATCCTTGCCTTAAGTTTTTGTAGTTGTCATGAAGGTTGTTGTACTGCCCTGAATGTAAATGAACTGATCTTCCGTGAACATCCGAACTGATATGAAGATCTCAATAATTTTCTTAACAACTCTTAAGTTCTCTGAAGATCTGGGAACTTCTTAATCGCTAATTGTTGGAAACTAATGAAACTGGACCCCCCCTGAAAAGATCCATAGGTCAACATTAGAGCCATTTCCCCTATAACACATTTGAAATACTCTCGCATTTTCCAGATGTTCATATTATTTTTATTGCGTTCCAAAAATTCTTTCGGAGCTTTGCTGAAGTTTCTGGAAATTCCCTGAGTTTTTGCAATATCCTTTGAATTATTTGAACTGCCTTATGATTCTCTGATCTATCTTGATGTTCTCGGAGCTTCCCTGAAGCTCTCAATACTGTTGAAGATCTCGGTTCTACTATAAAATAAATACAATTCTCGTTAACACCTTTAAACTTCCCTGAAATTCTCAGGACTTCTGTGAAGTATCTGAAATATTTCTGAAGTTTTCATAAGTTCTATGAAGGTCTCTGTAATTTCCTGAAGTTCTTGGATCATCTGAAGGGTTCTCGATTTTGTTGCAGCACATCATGGAATTATCCTGATGGTGTCTAAACTCACGCTTATATATCTTTAAACTGCTAAAAATGCTGGATTAAAGTCATGGTAACCAGCGGCGACGGTGGTGTAGTGTTAAGCGTGATTGCCGCTCACTCCAAAGGTCCTGGGTTCAATCCCAGTCGGCACCCCTAGGATATTCTAAGGCATAAGGGAAGTAAAGCCGTTGGTTCCCGGTACATAAGTTGATGGGTCGATAGGTAGGGTCCACGTAAGAGAGCTGCCTTCCTGGCGTCGGGAGCATTGGTACTCAGTACGGAAAACAAGATCGACGGAAAACAAATCAAGGGAAAAAAAAGTAACGGTAACTGCGCCCTTAAGATCTCTGAAATTTCTCAAAGATCTCTAGATCTAGCTTTTCTGAGGCACTTAGAACTTCTTAAAAGTTTTCACAATTTTCCTCCAGTTTTCTATATTTTTGAAGTTTTCTCGACACCGGTGAAGTTTTCGGAAATTTTAGGAACTTCTTCAAAGTTCCTGTAGTTTTTCTGAAGCTAATAGAACCAGGTTGAGGTTTTTGAAACTTCCAGCAAGAGCACCCGATGTGGAAAGCATTCCGCTGGAAGACCCGGAACATCCATAAATGTGGAAAATTAGTAAAATATTATCTAGTTTTTTTTATTCAACTTGTTTGTTATGCTGCATGAATGAATTTGGATTTGCAACCAGTACGGTCTTACGGGAGGTCCGGACTATGCGTAAAAGTCATAAAAAAGATTCAAGAGCTTCACGATTCACTTATTCTGAAGCTACATGTATGAATTAGGATGAATAACTAACATATGCAATCAGGTGGTCTTGTGATTCTCTGGAAGATTTTGAACATCCACAAAAGTAGTCAATTCGCGTAAAAATCCTAGTTTTATTTGGACTTCCCTGAGGTTTTGAATCTTTCCTGAAGTTCATTATTTTCTTCTATTGTTCCGGAAATTTTAATCATATTTAAAAAAAATCTGATGGTCTCGCATTGTTTCTGAAGCATCGAAAATTCATGAAATTATTGAAACATCCCAGAATTTCTTGAAATATCCTGAAACTTTCCTTAAATAAATGAAACTGATATGAAGATCTCTAACCATCAACGAAGTTCCGGGAACTTCCCAAAACATAATGAAACTACCAAAAAATCTATATACTTCTCTCGAGATCTCTAGACGTTCTTGAAGATATCTGAACATTTTAAAAGATCTCGCGATTTTCTTGAACATAATCTGAACGTCGCTGAAGCTTCTGCATTTTTTCAGTTCTTTAAACTGCATTGAATACCATGGAACTTCCTTAAAATGATCTTACATTTTCCTGATGCTCATTATGTTTCTGAAATTTAAATATAGGTCTTGGTACTTTGATGAAGTTTCGGAAATTCCCTGAGTTTCTTGGAACTGCTTAAACATTCTTCAATTTCCATGAAATTAGTTTATTTATTTATTTATTTATTTTTTTATCTATTCCTGAAGTACTCTCAATTCTATTGAAGTTCGTGGTGCTACCCTGAACTAAATAGAACTGTTAAAAAAAATTCTCGAAGTTTTTCTGAATTTTATTGAATTGACTGGAATTTATCGGAGCTTACGCATACAAATCTTCGAACATCCCTGAATGTCTGGAATTTCTTAAATTTCTCGAAGTTATGAAGCTATTGGAAGGGCCTTTAATATCTCTGAAATTCCCTAAAGCTCTCTAGTTTAACTTATTTGAGGAACTTGGAAGTTCTTTAAAATGTCAATTCCCTCAAGTTATCTCCACATCTCTGAAATTATTATGACTTCCCTAAAGTTCTCAAACTTTCTTAAAAGGTCCTGCAGTTTCCTGAAGCTTTTGGAACCACTTTATAAATCCTGAAGTTTGCCTGAAGTTCACAAAAAATTTCAAAAAATTTTTGTTGCCGCAGTTTGTCTATGAAACTTTCTGAAATTCTCAGTACTTCTTTTCATTCCTCAGACTCTCCTGAAGATCTCTATTGTTTGCTGAAGTTTACGGAACTTCCCTTATGTTTTCCTGATGATGTTGCTCGAATTGTTCAGAAATTAATGGAAATGCTCAGAAGATCTTTAAACTTACCTTTAAACATGGATCTTCTGTTAACTATCCTTAAATTTTCGGAACTTCATGACGGTTTCCTATATTTACTGAAATAAATGGAACTGCCATAAAGTTTTATGAACGTCGCTCAAGTTTTCACAGTTTTCCTGATATACATGGAAATGTCCTAACATTTTCAGAACTTATCCGAAGTTCCCGTAACTTACTCATAGGACATTAAGCTTAAAATTTCCTGAATTTAATGGAACTGCCCTGAAGCTCTTGATCTTCGCTGAAGTAAATTTTCCTGAAATCTATTAGATTGCCCTGGAGCTGTCGAAACTTACTCTTAAAGGTTGTCCACTAGCGTGATGCAAAATTTGAAATTTTCGCTCCACAATACTTAAACGATTCCAAATCGGATCCTGACTAACCTCTCAAAATGTGAACCCATTTGGTGAGAAACTAAGATGGCACAAACCATTTGAAGTTTGTATGGGAATTACTATGGTAAAACCAAGATTTTTGTTCATGTCTATCTAATAATTCACCATATCTGTCTGCTTCAAAACCTTTCAACTGTACTTGTAGGAAATTTTCCCAGCTACAACTTTGCTCAAAACCACTTTTTGATTAAATGCAAGGATCGAAAGTTATCAATGGTTCAATGCGCTGATGTCTTATGATCATGCTCAATCAACTGCTTAGCAGGCAACATTTGTGTTTCTGGGGCGTTGAATAGGACACAAAAATCATGGCTACTATGTCACACTGCAAAATACAGTGTTGCCTACAGAGCAGCTGCTTGATCATGTCATAAGTTTACCAATCTCTTAAATAATTAATAACTTTTTCCTGTCTCGTTTTACATAGAAACAATCTTCAGCAAAGTTGTAGCTGAGAAAATTTTCTATAAGAATGGCTATCGAACTGTTTCGCAGCTCAATATGTAAAAAAATAGAAGGCAATGAACAAAAAGTTGAGATTTCCCATAGTAATTTACATGTAAACTTCAAATGGCTTGTGCGAAGTCTGTTTCTAACCAAATGAGTTGTAACTTTGGAAGGCTAATCAGGACCCGTTTTGAAACCATTTAAGCACTGTGGAGCGAAAAATTCAAATTTTGCATCAGTCTATTGTCCACGCACTGGGAATCCTCTTCGATGAGCTCCAACGCCTGGAAACGGCTGAGCGAACTATCCGGAAATGGTCACTGGTTCAGGGGTTTTAGCCACAGAAAGTTAAACTCTTTAAGTCTTGAAAGAGACTGATTGGTTGGTTGTGTGATTGGCTTCGGTCAGGAGAAAAAGAAATGAATTCGCGGCGTTAGATTGCACATATATTGAACGGGTGTTATTCGTACAATGGTTCGATTTGTACTGATATAGGTAAAGTTTGGTGCCGGTACTTTTATACCTACCGACTCGATCGAGAGTGATCGTGCCGTGAGGATATTCCTACGTGATGTTTGTGTTTTCCTGCTGTGTGGAGTTTAGATGTACCTACAATTCTGTGCGGCGTGTGGGTACAATAGATTTAGATTTCTGCTTGTTCTGTGTCGCTTGTGCAGTGGTATCTCGGACCATCGCGTTGTTCGGGACAAAGGTCTTTTAACTTCCCCGCATTTCTATCAATCAGAACTTCTTAAAGGTTTCAAATTTTTATTAGATCTACCGTTAATAGATCTACCATATTAAATTCGACCAACCGAGCTTGATAGATTCACAAGCTAAAATATGTAATCTAGTTATCCAGATTGGCATCCGAAAATGCCTTTTTGCATTTTGGTGCGCAACTTTTAAAAGATGAGCATACGAAGATCGATATTTCTTTTATGGATGTTCCGGATCTCCCAGAGGACAGTTTCGTGACCACCAGTGTGGTCAGTGATGATAACCACATTTTATGATAAATATTTTTTAAACATGCCAAATGGAAGCCCTAACTTTCCGCTCTTCAATAATGCATAAACATTAAGGGGTTTCTTTAGAATTTTTAAAGATGTAGTGATTTTATTGAACCAAGAAAACGCAAAAAATGAACAATCTCGAAAACTGATTGAGCTCTTAGTTACAGAGGGGTCCATCAATTTGACCTTAACTGATCGTTTTTTTCTCGTTTTATAACTAGAACTTCTGAATGGGTGCAAAAAAAAATTGGTTTTTGAGAACCTCGTACAAAAAGTGGGTCGGATTCAGCGAGAATTTCTCAGCTGCTAGCACCTCCTTCAGGAAAATATTGGCAATGAGTGACGGCGACGACCTATTGGGCATTTATGATACTCTTATACCCCGTACAGGCTATGGTTTATATCATGTAATATAGGCTGTCTTGCAATGAGCACGCATACATTGCAAGACTAATATAGGCTGTCTTGCAGGAAGCACTCATACACAGGATTTCCAGTGAAAACTAGATGTATGAGTGCTCATTGCAAGACAGCCTATATTACATGATATAAGCCATAAGGCCCAAACGCAATGTGGGCGGAAGCGAAACGGAAACGGAAAGTTTGACAGTTGTCACAAATTACATCAAGAAGCCTAACCCAAGTCGTTTTAATTCTAACTAGTTTTCAATCCGACAAGTAGGCTTACTCAGATCGGGCTTTTCCGCTGCCGCTGCCGTTCCGCTTCCGATGTCATTGCGCTTGGGCCTATAGTCTGTACGGGGTATTAAGCATGAATAGAGCACAGCGGATGTTAAAGAAAACGGAACTAGAGACAGAAAGCATAGGGAATCCAAGTAGGCTGCGTTTCGAATATAACGTGTTTTTGTTTTGCTGCATCGTTTTCGTTCTTGTAAAAATATTATAAATGTACAACTTCGTTTTTTTAAAGTGTTAATTTGAAGGTACATAAGTGGTGTTGAAAAGTACATTTAGTAAAAAATATCAAATTCCTCTCCGTTCAATGTGGTGCCGTCTGTTCCAAATAACGCGTAGCAATGCTCAGCTAAGTTTATTTTCCCTTTCGTTCCTATTTCCTCTGTAGGATTTATCCACCTAAATTGAGCCGATCATTTTAAAATTTACTAAATTCGCGTCAATCAACTTCGGAAAAACTCAAAAACTCAAATCTCATGCGTGAGTTTATTCGCCTATGAATTTTACAGAATTCAACATCGCAAAAGCACCGATGAGTTTTCAGGTTCAAAAATGTAATGCTTATTATTTTGGCGAAATTGATTTTTATAACTGTTGTTTTTGCATCGAAATCTAACACAACATGCATGATCATAAGACTGATGCTAAATTTGAAATTTTCGCTCCACAGTGCTTAAACGGTTCCAAATTGGGTCCTGCTTAGCCTCCCAAAATTTGAACTTCTTTAGTAAGAAACTGACTTGGATTGTAGCAAATTTTTCCAGCTACAAATTTGTCCAAAACCACTTTTCAAATGTAAGGAACAAAAGTTATGAATGATTCAAGTCACTGATGTCTTATGATTATGCTCATTCAACTGTTCATCAGTCAACATTGGTGTTTCTGGTGCGAAGAATAGAGCACAAATATCATGGCTACTATGTCACACTGCAGAATACAGTGTTGCCTACAGAACAGCTGCTTGATCATGCCATAACATTAACAATCTCTTAAACAATTAATAACAGTTTAATTAGACATTTGGCTGAAAAACGATATTGCGCAAAGTTGTAGCTTAGAAAATTTCCCGTAATAATAGTTATACAAATATTCGAAAAAGCAATATGGAAAATGGGTAGAAGACAATGAATAAAAAGTTTGGTTTTCCCATAGTAATTTCCATATAAACTTCGAATAGTTTGTGCCAAGTCAGTTGCTAACCAAATGAGTTTAAATTTTGGGAGGCTAATCAGGACCTGATTTGAAACCGTTTGAGCACTGTGGAGCGAAAATTTCAAATTTTGCATCAGTCTAGTGAGCATGCTATCAAATGACGTTTGAGCGGTTTTTATAAGATTTAAGGTGGAACAATTCTTAAGCGTTAATTCATGATATTATCAAGCGTGGGATTTGTTTGTCAGATTCACGATTTTATTCTCTCACTGAGATGTCCTTTCACCCAAATGCGGCTCTAGCGTACGTATATTTTGCCTCCTTTGAGGATGTATACATTTCAACTCACCACGTTTACGGTGAGAACGCGACAAGCCAAGTGTGAGAGCATGCTTTTTGAGAGCTTCTGTCGTGAAAACTAAAAAAGAAATATCGTTGGACTAACGGATAGTCTCCCGGCACAAATACAGTCATCAACGAATATCGAATAGAAAATTAAAACGGAGCGTCAAATCATTCGCAACTGCACTTGCTCTATATCCAGAGGACCAACCAGTTCTCCCACTCCAGTGTTCTTTGGAGTGAGCTTCTGTGAGTTCACTGCAGAGTGTTCTCCAGCTCTTATGTCGCTCAATAGTTCCCACCAGTGTAGAGTGATCTAATCTCACCGCGCAGTTCATTCCAAAAACTACACGCACAGTAAAGCTGTAGTGAATAATATACTGCATGTAGTGCTCTTTCTAGAACGAACAGAGCGAGAATATTAGAATGTTAGCTCTTATCTCTCACAGAGCAGAATGACAAGTCTCAGGGATGCTCAATGAATGAAAGTTGAGAATGATTTTCCGAACACTACAATCAAGTATTGCACTACGGCTTGATTGAAAGTATTAGCACCGACGAACCGACATGCCCCAGGAGCATTTCGTTTGTCCACAATTGGGTTCTTTAAGGGTATTGAGGTAAATGCATATTCGTAATCTGCATTAAAAATGGAACCCAAACCCAAAATTTCATAAATTTTGGTACAGTGGAACTATTTTAAATAAGTACGATTACATTTGTAAAAATCACCTTATTAGCGCCCCTCGGTGTCATTTTGTATGGGAGCGAGCTGTCAGTTTGTCAGTTTAGTGTCAAACGGTGAAGTTATTATTTTGCTTTAAATCTTGATTTGAAAATCGAGATGAAAGTGTGTGGGTTTGAAAAAAATATCGCTGTGCTCAGAAAACGAACCGATATATTTTTCAAAATTAAAGAACCCAATTCTATTTGTCAAACGAGCGATTCGAACTTTCAAACTTTCTGTATTAGTAAATTGTGTAGCAATTACAATCCTATACTATGCCCATGGAAGTTGTGAAATTTTCCAAACCGAAAAAGCCGGCTTCGGTAAAACATTAACCTATCGTCAGGAGGATAAATAAAGACCTATATATACCTACAGGCATTTATGGGATCAGTGAGTTTGCAACTCAGAGGTGATCGATGATTTGATAGACTTACCACTTACCTTACCAATCAGGCTGCCTTGATGTCCTCTGCTGTCCGAAGAAATCGTCTCCACTCTATTCGATGGCCACACGTCGCCACTCGTAGCCTGCGACGGGTCGCCTTGGTCGATCCACTTTGACCGCTGTGCGTCTCTTCTTCTTGTTCCTGTTGGATCGCTTTCGCGAACCATTTTCACTCGGTCATCGTCCGGCTTTCTTACTAAAGGGTGATACGGTCAAAATTTGGTCAATATCAACTTAACGTATTTCTTTCAATTTTGCATTTAAAAAACCTGAACACCCCTCATTTTGAAGGTGTGTGTGTGTAGAATGTTGCTCCTATTTTGATTTTGGAATTCACTCTTCAGTTGTCAAAATGCCGTCCAAGCAAGAAGAGCAGCGTATCAAAATTTTGCTCGCGCATCGCGAAAATCCGAGCTACTCGCACGCAAAGTTGGCAAAATCGCTAAAAGTTGCCAAATCAACCGTTACAAATGTAATTAAAGTGTTAGGGGAACGTTTGTCGACAGCCAGGAAGTCTGGATCGGGGGGAAATCGAAAACCGGAAGCCGCTGAGACGACAAAGAGAGTTGCCGGTAGTTTCAAGCGAAACCCTAACCTCTCTCTCCGAGATGCCGCAAATAAGCTGGGTGTATCGTCTACAACCGTGCATCGAGCCAAAAAACGAGCCTGACTATCGACTTACAAGAAGGTAGTGACTCCAAATCGCGATGATAAACAAAATACGACGGCCAAAGCGCGATCCCGGAGGCTGTACACGACGATGCTGACGAAGTTTGACTGCGTGGTAATGGACGACCTACGCCAAAGCCGACTACAAGCAGCTTCCGGGACAGGAGTTTTATACGGCAAAAGGAAGGGGAAAGGTAGCAGATGTTTTCAAGCACATGAAACTGTCAAAGTTCGCAAAGAAATATCTGGTTTGGCAAGCCATTTGTACAAAAGCAGCATTTTCATAGCTTGCGGGACTGTCAACCAAGAAATTTACGTGAAAGAGTGTTTGAATAAACGTCTGCTGCCTTTCCTGAAGAAACACGGTTGTTCCGTACTGTTTTGGCCGGATTTGGCATCTTGCCATTACGGTAAAAAGGCCATGGAGTGGTACGCCGCCAACAACGTGCAGGTGGTTCCCAAGGACAAGAACCCTCCCAACACGCCAGAGCTCCGCCCAATTGAGAAATACTGGGCTATTGTCAAGCGGAACCTAAAGAAGACCAAAAAAACTGGTAAGGGCGAGCAGCAGTTCAAGGCAAACTGGCTTTCTGCGGCGAAGAAGGTGGACAAGGTGGCTGTACAAAATCTGATGGCAGGGGTCAAGCGTAAGGCCCGGCAATTCGGATTTGGAAAAGCGGAAGCCTAAGTGAATATTTTTCCTGAATTTTATACTAATTGAACTTGAAAAAGAAATTTAATTTGATTTTTGACGTAGGACTACGTCTTTGATTTCTATATGGGGGTACACTTTGTGAAAACCGAAAATGGAACATGTAACAAATTAAGAAAGATTTTGAACGTTAATAATTCAGCTGCCCCTGGTCCAATTTCAATAATTTTATCACCAATCGATCAGAAATATGGCTACGCATCGATAACAATGCTTCCGAATGTTGATTTTCAACAAGAAACTATTGAAAAACTGGTAAATGTCCAGCATTGTCCAAAAGCGTCGAATTAACTAACAAATCTTCCAATTACCTACATGCATATGCTGCTTCCCCAGCACAGACGTCAGAGAGTAGTAAGTAGACGAAACAAGTCGAAGTGGCATTCGCCTCCGATGCTCGGGCGCGTGCGAATAGGGAGGATGGAATTGCGTAATATTTTGCAAACTCATCGCCATATTCAGAACCACACGCTCCCAACGACCACACCACTGTGTGGTGGTGTTCGGTCGTCGAAATTAGTAGCAGCAGTAGCAGCAGTAGCAGTGCTTTCGGCGTGTGGCGTTGAAAATTGTTCTCCAGTAACAACGAAAGGTTGCCTGCAAGCAGCGAGCTGCAGAGCCCACATAAGCAACCATCAAAGGAGGAAGAAGCTGCACCGCTATGTTATGGATCGGAATCAGTAGCTCTTCGTGAGTCGCTGCGGGTCGGTCATCTATGCCAAGCGTGTCACCCTCGCTTCAAACGACATACAGCTCGACAGCCTCATCCGTGTTGTACACCCAGCTCATAATTACTCAACCATCACTACAAAATGGCCCTTTTCAGGGCCACCAAAAATTTGTTAAAGAGTATTATTTGGACATTGGTCAAGGTCATCAGTTCCCGCAAGCAGCTAGCTTTCAAGGCTCAACCTGTCTATAGAAGGTGTAGAATTGTAGGCCTGAATATATTGGTGCAATTAGTTTTTCCTCGGCTTTCATTCCGCACGATTCGTTTCTTTCGTTTAATCAATCACCCTTGTAGTGACGTCGAAAAGATTGTTTCAATCGGCGCTTACATATGAAATTTAATGTGGATTGCAGAATTTTTTGTATGTTACCAAAATTTATGAATGGATTGCCGCTAAATGTTGAGATAATTTATTGATTATTGAATTATCAAACTGTATACCATAAAAAAAAACAGCCTGTTTGTGAGTTTTTGCCTGTTTTCAAGTAAGGAGTTATCATGAAAAACAAATCGCCAGCTGGTATTTCCCGGCAACTTTACAAATAAATAAAATCAAACAAAATCATCATGCAGAACTAGCTAGGATTTGTTTTACTTCATATTTCACAAAACTTTCGAGTGTTAAGACATCGTCTCCCGCAAAGTTTACATTTTTCCCTCTACCAACACATACATCAGGGCTAGATAGATCTCCACAGGATCTATAGAATCCACGCAATTTCAAAAAACCAAAATGCACAGCATTACGAAAAGAGGTCAGGTTTCGAACAATAGCAGATAGATTTTAATTCTAAACAAGCCAAACGATTGAAAATTTATCTACCAATCTGCTAAAATGAACACTTAGTTAATTTTCAATAGGTCACTATTGAAAAATACCAAATGTCCAACTGTTGCAATGGTGTTCAAAATTATCACCGAATGTCTGAAAACAGCGCGTTCCCTAACACAGACTTAAAAATCGAATTCGATGCGGTCCCACTGAACGGTGCTCATTCAATCACCGTAAGTGGTGGTGTCCAGTCCAGCAGCAGCAGCAGTAGTGCTCTCAACAACAATAACGAAAGGCTGCCTGCAAGCAGCGAGCTGCAGAGCTCATATGAGCAACCATTGAGAAGGAGGAAGAAGTCTAGGATTGGAATCAGTAGCTCGTCGTGCTCAGCTCAGCATTACTCAACCATCACTACAAAACGGTCCTTTTCAGGACCACCATAAATTTGTTAAGAGTATTATTTGGACATTTGTCAAGGGCAACAGTTCCCGCAAGCAGCTAGCTATCAAGGCTCAACCTGGTCTCTATAAAAGGTGTGGAATTGTAGGCCCGAATGTATTGGTGAGATTAATCAACGTCCGACCATTTTCCAGAACACGCTGGTAGAAAGTGTTAAAAATCCATATAGAATTTGAGAGAAGTGGGAATAATTCGCTTTGGGTGTATATTCAGTCCCCAGAAAGCCAATAAATCAAATTTGTGAAAAAATTAGCTCTCACGAGTTCAATCTCTCGAAGTCCCGCCTTTTTTACATATTCTGCACAAACGATACTTTCCGCCCCGCCCCATTCATATAATTCGGAAGGAAATCCTGTGAGGGGTGAATTGAATACACTTTGATTCCAACATGCACAAAACTTAAAAAACATGAAACATGAAATAAATACTACAAATTTGATACGCTTACAAATAAAAAACGGAAAGAGTTAAGATAATTGATGATTGATCAATTAAAAGAACTAAATGTTCACATTTGTTCCGTCCACTAGCGGTCCTACGTCAAGCTTCCGTTCGTGCCCCTAAGCACAAACCCTTCTACTTTTTCTCTAAGAGGAAGAGGTGACAATTGGCTTCTTCCTCTTTTATTTCTATCTCTTTCTCTATCTTTATCTATCTCTATCTCTATATTTATCTATCTCTATCTCTATCTTACGCACATGAAATCGGCCAATCAGGAACTGGTTCACGTTTTTAAATAAACGATTTCACCGATTTACACGTGTTTTCCCTTGACCAAATTTTGACCGTATCACCCTTTAATTGGCTGCCCAACTGGAGTTACTCTTCGACAGTGTTTGGCACGAAGGTTTGAGTGTCAAATAGGAAAAAAGATTAAATTCCCACTCTGCCCATACACGAAGATATGGCTAATATGCCAACAACAAAATTCTGAGTAAACAGAGGTTTAAATGTTTTAGGAGATACATCAATTGAATCACGAAAATATCGTATATAAAGCTATGACGTTGGGATTGAAATTTCGGAAAATTTGCTTCCAAAAAGTGGATATTAGACAATTCTTCATTTATATGGCATATTAGCCATTTCGATTTTTCAGCTTATTAGCCAGCAGATATAATCCTAAATAGGACCTAGATTATTTAATACTCTAGTAACCTCAAGTCCGTGCTCTGTCACAATATTTCATTGTGATTAATCAACACTCAGAGGGGTAAAATATAAAATTTGGGGTAAATTTGAAAGAAAGGGTACTTGGAGTGTAGAGCGCACTGCCCACTGGACGATTCTGAAGCCTGGCCAAGTGAGTGGGATATGGGTTTATTTGATTGAACGTCATTTCCAATGTATATATTGATACATTCAAACCATTGGCATTTGAGATAAGACAGAGATAGGATGCGGAGGGCCCGCTTAGGAGGAGCGTAACCCATGTTATGGTTTCCATTTATTAAATAGTTCAGATAGGCTAGAAATGACAGGTTTATAGTGAGAGAATGTACCATATTGGGAAAGCATAATTTTCATAGGGTTCAGAGCGGCTGAGCTGTTCGTTTGTAGTTTGACCTTCCTTCAAAACCAATTTGGCACTAGAACAATTTTAAACTTGTTCTGCATTATTCACATGTTGCAATTATTGAAAAGAGCTCGATAAAAGATAGCCACAGAAAACAGACGTTGAGGCTCCAAAATTTCTCTAAAAACTTGTGTAAAGATTCCTATTCGACTTAAGCGCCACTAACGGCGACTTCCCCACTTAAAAACCCTCTTTGAAAACATGATGGCGCTGGCGTTGCAAAACTTACACTAGACACTAAGTTTTGGTAGCGCCAAGTGGCACTTTTCAGCAGGTTATTTATCGGTACTAGCGCCAAATTGGTCGAAAGTGATAAATTTATAGAGGAAATCAGGAGATGCTAGCGCTACGTAACGGCAACGTTTCCACTTAACTTTACACAAGTTTCTGACCGAACTTGGACATCTGGTCTCTGTGAGATAGCTTAATAAAATTAAATAGAAATGCCAAAATCTTACCGAGTAGTTTAGCTGTTCTGAATTCGGTACAGTTTGTTGAGGTCGGGTATAGTTTCTGAGTATGGATGCCCATTTTGAAATAACTCATATTAGCACAGAGTAATAGTTTTATTGCTAGGGAACTTTCTTTTGGGATCGTCTTTTCTTCATACAATTCTCATTATTCATACTATACTAATCATGTTCAGTCTAAGAAAATGTTATATGTTGAAGCCCCGTTCTAGATTTGTTTGTAATTCATATCTTATGCATTGCAGCTAGTGAGAGGTTACCAAATATGGGTTCCTTTTCTCATCCGCAATAGTTTGGGGGGAGGGGGCGATCTGAGAGCTGAATAGAGGCAAATAAAATAGGGAACACAACACCATGACCCAAACGACTAACCAACGCATGCAACTCACACTTAACTTGTTCTATTTCTTTCTTCCTCTCATGTACCAATATTACCTACCTGAGAACAAATGGGAACACGGCCAGATTTTCAATAAGAAGAAGGAAAAAAAAGCGAAAAAACGTGAACAAGAAGAGAGTAAGCAGTCAGAGAGGATTAGACCATTTGGAAACAGCCAATATATACTGGACGGAACTGGTAAGTAGGATAAGAATTGTAAAAGGTGTGTGCTTGCATGATTTACCTATTTTAGAATTACCTATAAGCCACATGAGAACCTCATTTCCTTCAATTACTACTCCATTGCAGCACACACCTAATAATGATCACTAACATTCATATAGTTTCAGTATTATCGACATTTATAATCAAAAGGTGAGTTGCAAAGTATAATTACCATGCATAGATATAAGTTAATGTACCAGAACCTGGACGGACACGAGCCTACCCAGGGGAGGACCCGGATACGACCACCCATGTGTGTCTAGAGTATCGCACGAGCTGACGAGTGCAACGGGAAGGACAGTTGGTGTATAGACTAGGGGGTTAGTCCCTAGATAAGCCAACTTAGCGGTTGGCACAGCCTATACACTGAACAACTACAATTATTAGCCAGCAGTTTTCCGGCTTTTTTACCTCACGGTCATTGATACAGATCATACATACCACGTGATGCTGTCTTTGGATATTTTACATGGGTGGCATAATAGCCGTTTCTTCGTTTATGGGCAGTATTACGTATGGAAAATGAAGTCCTTGAACGCTAATTTTGAGCATGAGGATACATCTTGTATCAGCGCACTATTTGGCCAAAATTGAGCACCCAAGGTCTTTGTCTACCTCTTTGCCTGACGATAATAGGCATGGCCGAAGCCCTCATTTACCCTACTGTACTCACGCTCACGCAAACTTACACCACCATCAAAAAGCGAACTGTTGCTAAAAGATTTTGTTCTCCAATTATAGTTACTATAACACTTTTGGGTCATCCGTGACTTGTCCGCGGATGAGATTTAAACACGTAACTTTGTCGTGAGGGGCACGGATGTTAATCAATACGCCGGGTCCGTCCCCAGAGCTCAAAAGCAGATACGTCCTTTAGAAAAATCATCCTTGGATTAAATAAAATTCATTAACGGCTCATCGAAACCTGCGTGACTGGAACCTTTAATCACCACTCTTCTACTGATGGATTCAATTAATCTAATATGCCGCGCGGCGTTTCAGAAACACCCCGGCGCGCATTTGCCCCAAATTCCACGCGGCGTTTGCCCCACGACGAGCTGTGATGTTTGTACTTAATTAAAATCAAGAAATAGGGGGTGTATTGAGCGCTGCGGTATTTTATCTGAGAAAAATCGCGTGGATTTTTCTGGGAGTATGACAGTATCAAATGTTAAAGAGGTAAGGTTCACTTGTGTGACAGAAATTTTATTAATTTTATATGATTTTCACTACAATGTGAATGTTCGTGTTGTCCAGGTTGAACACGAAAAAATCCGGACACGAAGATCTTGTAGGGGCTTAAAAATGCGTTTTATTTTGCATATCTCAATGTAATAGACCTGTGCGCCGATCAAAATATTTTCGGCGGCGGCATAATATGTTATTTTCTGCCAGCGGCGGCAGCGTGGGTCGACGTGAGTTTATTTTTAATGATTTAGAAAAAAAAAATCCAAACCAATCGCACATGGACAAAAAAGTTACCCACATTTGAGTTCAGATTACTCAAAATCGCTAAAACGTAGGTCACTCATAGTTTGAGTAAATTTTCCGATACTTTGCCGGGGAAAACTTCTCGAATATGGGGAAAATTTTAAAAACTGTACGCATGTTAGAAGTGAACTACACGGGAAAAAAACCGATTCCATTTTCATGAATTAAAAATCAGGAAATGAAAAAACTTGCCATCCTTTAACTGTGCAGCGGAAACCTTTCGTCACCGTATTCAACGCAGACTCCTGAGAAAGACGAGGACTTTTACCTGATTCACGGACAGCTCTATGCCATAGGAGGATAACTTTTTTATGCTATAGACTTGATTAATGTTCGTTGTTATTGTATTGTATTATTGGGATTCATGTATTTTGAAAAGGTATGGGGTTTTTACGCCTTTTCTAGGCTTTTCCCCATCAGGCTTCATTTAGACACGTTAAGTCCGATGAAGAAAAATAATTTAAATAAATAAAATTCAATTTATCTATCTATTGAAACAAAAAAGTTAGATACCAAATAACGTTACTGGTTGAATTTGACGTTTAGGACACTTTTGCAACCAGCGCAAATATAGCTCACAAGAAAATGTTTTGGAGACATCAGTACGATATCTCCAATATTTTTCGAGTTATTAATTTATTCCACTTAATTTAGCTTCCTGGACCACTGTGCCATGTTTCAGATTTTTATGGAGGCCTGCCACTGTGCACCGTTCCGTTCAAGTTATGTCATCATCCGCGGTTGTTGCAGAAAAACCTAAGAGAAGAGGTGACAATACGGGCGCGAAAATGAACCACTTTTCTGTAAAACGTGAACCAGCTCCTGATTGGCCGATTTCATGTGCGTAAGATAGAGATAGAGATAGATAAATATAGAGATAGAGATAGATAAAGATAGAGAAAGAGATAGAAATAAAAGAGGAAGAAGCCAATTGTCACCTCTTCCTCTTAGAGAAAAAGTAGAAGGGTTTGTGCTTAGGGGCACGAACGGAAGCTTGACGTAGGACCGCTAGTGGACGGAACAAATGTGAACATTTAGTTCTTTTAATTGATCAATCATCAATTATCTTAACTCTTTCCGTTTTTTATTTGTAAGCGTATCAAATTTGTAGTATTTATTTCATGTTTCATGTTTTTTAAGTTTTGTGCATGTTGGAATCAAAGTGTATTCAATTCACCCCTCACAGGATTTCCTTCCGAATTATATGAATGGGGCGGGGCGGAAAGTATCGTTTGTGCAGAATATGTAAAAAAGGCGGGACTTCGAGAGATTGAACTCGTGAGAGCTAATTTTTTCACAAATTTGATTTATTGGCTTTCTGGGGACTGAATATACACCCAAAGCGAATTATTCCCACTTCTCTCAAATTCTATATGGATTTTTAACACTTTCTACCAGCGTGTTCTGGAAAATGGTCGGACGTTGATTAATCTCACCAATACATTCGGGCCTACAATTCCACACCTTTTATAGAGACCAGGTTGAGCCTTGATAGCTAGCTGCTTGCGGGAACTGTTGCCCTTGACAAATGTCCAAATAATACTCTTAACAAATTTATGGTGGTCCTGAAAAGGACCGTTTTGTAGTGATGGTTGAGTAATGCTGAGCTGAGCACGACGAGCTACTGATTCCAATCCTAGACTTCTTCCTCCTTCTCAATGGTTGCTCATATGAGCTCTGCAGCTCGCTGCTTGCAGGCAGCCTTTCGTTATTGTTGTTGAGAGCACTACTGCTGCTGCTGCTGGACTGGACACCACCACTTACGGTGATTGAATGAGCACCGTTCAGTGGGACCGCATCGAATTCGATTTTTAAGTCTGTGTTAGGGAACGCGCTGTTTTCAGACATTCGGTGATAATTTTGAACACCATTGCAACAGTTGGACATTTGGTATTTTTCAATAGTGACCTATTGAAAATTAACTAAGTGTTCATTTTAGCAGATTGGTAGATAAATTTTCAATCGTTTGGCTTGTTTAGAATTAAAATCTATCTGCTATTGTTCGAAACCTGACCTCTTTTCGTAATGCTGTGCATTTTGGTTTTTTGAAATTGCGTGGATTCTATAGATCCTGTGGAGATCTATCTAGCCCTGATGTATGTGTTGGTAGAGGGAAAAATGTAAACTTTGCGGGAGACGATGTCTTAACACTCGAAAGTTTTGTGAAATATGAAGTAAAACAAATCCTAGCTAGTTCTGCATGATGATTTTGTTTGATTTTATTTATTTGTAAAGTTGCCGGGAAATACCAGCTGGCGATTTGTTTTTCATGATAACTCCTTACTTGAAAACAGGCAAAAACTCACAAACAGGCTGTTTTTTTTTATGGTATACAGTGTGATAATTCAATAATCAATAAATTATCTCAACATTTAGTGGCAATCCATTCATAAATTTTGGTAACATACAAAAAATTCTGCAATCCACATTAAATTTCATATGTAAGCGCCGATTGAAACAATCTTTTCGACGTCACTACAAGGGTGATTGATTAAACGAAAGAAACGAATCGTGCGGAATGAAAGCCGAGGAAAAACTAATTGCACCAATATATTCAGGCCTACAATTCTACACCTTCTATAGACAGGTTGAGCCTTGAAAGCTAGCTGCTTGCGGGAACTGATGACCTTGACCAATGTCCAAATAATACTCTTTAACAAATTTTTGGTGGCCCTGAAAAGGGCCATTTTGTAGTGATGGTTGAGTAATTATGAGCTGGGTGTACAACACGGATGAGGCTGTCGAGCTGTATGTCGTTTGAAGCGAGGGTGACACGCTTGGCATAGATGACCGACCCGCAGCGACTCACGAAGAGCTACTGATTCCGATCCATAACATAGCGGTGCAGCTTCTTCCTCCTTTGATGGTTGCTTATGTGGGCTCTGCAGCTCGCTGCTTGCAGGCAACCTTTCGTTGTTACTGGAGAACAATTTTCAACGCCACACGCCGAAAGCACTGCTACTGCTACTGCTGCTACTAATTTCGACGACCGAACACCACCACACAGTGGTGTGGTCGTTGGGAGCGTGTGGTTCTGAATATGGCGATGAGTTTGCAAAATATTACGCAATTCCATCCTCCCTATTCGCACGCGCCCGAGCATCGGAGGCGAATGCCACTTCGACTTGTTTCGTCTACTTACTACTCTCTGACGTCTGTGCTGGGGAAGCAGCATATGCATGTAGGTAATTGGAAGATTTGTTAGTTAATTCGACGCTTTTGGACAATGCTGGACATTTACCAGTTTTTCAATAGTTTCTTGTTGAAAATCAACATTCGGAAGCATTGTTATCGATGCGTAGCCATATTTCTGATCGATTGGTGATAAAATTATTGAAATTGGACCAGGGGCAGCTGAATTATTAACGTTCAAAATCTTTCTTAATTTGTTACATGTTCCATTTTCGGTTTTCACAAAGTGTACCCCCATATAGAAATCAAAGACGTAGTCCTACGTCAAAACTTGCATAGAATTTTATCTCCGGTGCTTGCCGTTACTGATCACCTATTATTGTTTGACTCGTATGTGGTGCAGTCTTTTGTTGATATTTAGCACTAGTCCATTTAGAAGTTGTAAACTAAGCGTCTCGCGGAAGGATTCTGCATTCAAATTTGAGCTTTTTAATGATAGGTACTATAAAAATCACAGTGTGTGGTTGCAGAAGATTTATGTTCCGAACAAAAGACAGTTACCTTCGCTTTATCAACAAGGGCTTCACTTCCAGTCAGATATCTGTATATATGCAGGGCTGTCATCGATATCAAGAATAACTACAAACAACTGTACGTTTACACCACATTTCACTGTACTTTCATTTTATTTCACTTTGAAGACTACTACTGGTATGCAGTTAACTTTTCTTCTACACATGTGTTGAATGTCCGATAGAATGACGAATCATATTTTGTGTGTGTTCTGTTTTAATGTTCTGTATTATACGGGAGTGCAAAATTTTCCGAACATGAATAAAGGAACCGAAACGAACATGTTAAAAATTGCTTCATTTTTTGCTTTCTCTCACGCACAAGCTACCAACTTGATGCCACATCATCTGTGTTAATAGGGATGGGTATCAAGTTCAGCCGATGACTTACTATTTTCATTCATAATTTAACGAGTAATCATACCGTCTACCAGTTTATGTGTGAAATTTGTGTTAAATGTTTAATATTCTTTTTTTTTGTATGTTGCTTAGTAATTACAACGCTATCAAGTTGCAAGAAGAAACTAATGTACGAACGCCTATTGAGTAACTAAAGAATACAAGACCCCATACCGAATGATGATTGATGATGCATGGAAACTAGCATGACAATGGAAATGGATGTGTGGTTCGAATAGCTTCACTAGTGGGGGATGGAATGGGGCCCGTTAAAATATTACGTCACGCAGATGGGGGTCGGGGGCTGCTCAGTTTTTGGAACAAATTGTTACGCGCAACATAAGGGGTGTTGTTTCGCGTAAGTATGATAATAAATATATATATTGGGGAAATGGCTCTAATTTTGGCCCATCGCTTAAAATCTCCTATTTATTATTTTTATCTTGATGAACGCATCATCGTGGCGGCACCAATGCATATTTTTGGTTGCTAATGAAAATTTGACCTTCTACTGAATTTATGTATGGGCCAAATTTGGGACATTCAGGCCCACATTAGAGCCATTTCCCCTTGATGTTATATTCATATGTAAAAAAATAGTCTTGTCACGCGCTACGGCTGGTGGGAATACACACTGAATTCAGATTACCGAAGTCGGTAAAATTTTACCTAATTTTTAATCAGCGTCAAATGACCGTTTCAAGTAAGAAATCTATAAAATCGTCAAGTTTTATATTTTATCACTTCTCGGACACTATTGCATGGGGAAGCAGTTTTGTTATTGTATGTTTTCCGATAGCAGATAATTGACCCCTGGAAAATGCGAAGTGACATCAGAGTCCGGGCTTCTGGATCATATAACCTTAAATGGGGTTAACTGAACAACGTCTGTACAATCCCGTAGTTAAAAAAATGCCGAACAGCGGCGGCCTAGATTAGTGTGTGGGGTGGACGATTGTTACGATTTGCTATGGTGAGGCGGTATGTATAAATGCCATTCTTCACGTTACGCAATATTTGAACGGACCCAAACAGGATGAAAGGCAACGAAACAAGTGTTGGGAAAAAGGCATTCGTACTTTGTCCATTGTGAGGTGAAAATGCTTTATGTATTATCTAGAAAATCGATATTCAATTAGGACTAATAATAACAATATTTGGACTGAGTCACTCACTATACAACACACCGAGTTATCTTGTATATGAAACAGGACAAAAAAAAAACAAATTACTGAAATCAATCCGAGTACCCACTGCTCTTGCCATACAGGAAAACATGAAACTATAGAAAAGAAGACTTGCTTGCCGACAGAGGTGGTGAATGGTATATTAGTTGTCGAAGAGAAACGAAAGAAAAACTAGGCAGTTGTATTTTTGGTTTTGTTTTGTAGTAAACTTAACTTAAATAAGATGCTCTCTAGTATGAATCGTTTGAGTAAACTGCACTAGAAGCTCCTTCCCCACAGGCAGGGGATGAAAAGTCCAACAGCCCATCGGTCGCGGTAAACACATTGCTCATTTCATATTACCATACTCATTATTGCGTGAAATATAAAAGTTTACAGTTAAAATGTCCAATCAAAACTATAAGTTATAAACCTTCTTCACCACATTGATAGAAAATTGATAAATTTGGACCGGGCTGTGAAATTCCAGCGAGGGAAATTTCACCTGTCGGTGGCCTAAACCACCGACAAGGGACTTCTCACTCAACAAAGTTGATGTGACACACAGATCCCAGGGGAAGATTTGAAGCGTGTCTCCGGATCGGTTGCTGCATAGGCGGCATTGGGTATATTTAAGTGAGCTCCAACTCTTCCCCCTTCGATGTGTCGCCTGCGGGATGGAAAATTGTTAAATTGTTTTTTATTTGTTCTATGAAAAATTCAACAAGTATCCATCTGTGCGCAAGGGATAAGCATATATCCAACATCAAATTTGTGATAACGAGGCATTACGACGGCGTTGGCCTCTGACTATCACCTGCCTGGGATGTGGTACACGAGGAATAAGTGGATGCAATAGTTTTTCACCTGTTCAGTAATCGAAAAAATCGAACACGAAGGATCCGTTTCCGGCATCCAATCGGTCTACAGGTAGCCACTATTGGGGGGTGTATTAATAATTAAATTATGAGAAAGAAAAAAATAAGTATAATGTGAGGTACTTATCGGTTTGGTTCGAGCACATTTGCGCCACTATCCGACTTTTTTTTCAGTATGCACACATAATCAGAGTCTGGCTTTGTTTCGAAAGGGCTAAAGTACGCGCGCTCACAGACTAATCTTGAAGAGGAAGAAATAAAAGCAAAAGAAAGTAGTTGAAGTGAGTTGGTGGTTCCTGATTAGGGTTGTTGGTATATCAATTTTGAAATTCATACATCACTACGTATAGAAGCCATTTATTTATTTTTTTTTGGTATGGGTGGATTGGTTTCGATATCTATAAGGAATTTATGCCTCTCCATTATCATGTCACAGATGAATCGGTTACAGTGAAAGCCATTAGTCTAGCCTTATTTGGAATACCCAGAATCTTCTGTGAGTAAAGCGAGAAGATTAAAAAGTACACAGCATTAAAGTTGACTGCTACCTTACTTGAGAGATAACTGTTGTGTATACGCTCTCTACTCTCAAATTTCGTGAGGCAAACGCTCTCTCGAATGTTCTCACGAGTCAGCACCTGCTACAAGAGATGGGAATGTGTGAATAATTACTGAAGAGAACTCAACTGCTTCAATGGAGTGCGTCACCACGATGAAGATTTCAATTGTTGTTGCAATGTATCTGAAAATATTAGGTCTTTCCGATAGCTGTCTGATGCATAGTAATTTCTATGGCGCAAAGGTTTGGGATAAGACACAAATCTACTGTAGGAGTTGGGCGATGGTCATTCAAAATACTATCCCAATTTTGTCAGAATTGCAACGGAAAGGGGTCAATGTGACCTTAAGATAGCAACATAGCGTTAATTGGGTTCTTTGATTTTGAAAAACATATTAGCTACTATACATCATCTGACAGCGCTTCGTTTTCTGAGCATAGCGATATTTTTTCGATCCCATAGACTTCCATCTCGATTTAAAGCAAAATAAACACTTCGCTTTTTGACACAACACTAACAAATTGACAGCTCGCTTCCATACAAAGTACCTCCGAGGGGCGCTAAGATTGTGATTTTTGCTAATGTAATCGCACTTATTTAAAATAATTCCAGTGCTCCAAAATTGATGAAATATTGGAATTCGGATCCCATTGTAATGCAAATTACGAACACGAGATTACTTCAATGCCCCTAAAGAACCCAATTGATAAGCAGGAAACCAATACAGAGTTGCGAGCTAACACAATCACGATCGCCAAACAGCTGATGGTAGTAACGCTTAGTACATTTCTATCAATGTGCTTGTCGAAGCACTCTCCATGACCATCCATCAAATTGACGAAAGAAGTAAAAAGCAACTGGTGAATGTCGTCTTCGGTGGTGATCCATCACCGATCTGGTCATTCCCGACAATCACGACACTCATTTGTGTTCGTTTTGAAGCAGTTGCTGCTTTGTATGCTTATGTGAGTGTGTTGGTGAGAGAGCTTCCGTTTAATTTTGCCAGCTTTTTTTTCATTTTCTTCTGTCATTTCCCTTTTCTCATCATCGTACTGCAGAAGTTTTCACTGTTTTCGTTATGCTTGCTTTACATTATCAGCAGCGAGTGTTACATTTTGCCTGTGAGCAGCGACCATTACTGGTGATTTTTGTTTGCCATGGCTCTACCTCTCCCTGCTTGACAAAACGTTCTGTCAGCGATAGTCGGTTGATGCGTTGACGAGTGTCGAGTGAGTGTCATGATATTTTGCATCCCTGAACCAGTATGCGAAAAACAGATACTCCCTAAAAGTTCTTAGTATTCTTTGAAGTTTGAAAGTTCTAGAAGGTCCACGGTTCATTTCACTAAATATTTCCAGAAAATTTTAAAAAGTCCCAGAATTTACAGATTTGATAGAGCTGTGGGAATATTACAAAATACACAGTGGAAAAATACTGGCTCGTAATCGTACTTAATTAGATGAGGCTTATGTAAAACATATACAAAGAATTGATTGTTGGTGATCCATATTGACCGATTCTCCCCAAATTAAATCACAGTAGAAAAAAGTATGTTTTCATTCGTTTTTTCCTTGATTTGTTTTCCGTGCTGAGCACCAATGCTAACGACGTCAGCGAGGCAGCTCCCACACCTGGACCCTACCTGTTGACCCATCAACTCATGAACCGGGGACCAACGGCTTTACTTTTTTGATTTTTTTTTTCCCAACACTGATGTCATCTATCCAAAAACTCCTCGGAATATTGAAGGGGTTTACTACGATTATATAGGTAATCTTGGCCAATTTATTAGATTTACCGAGTGTAGATCATCTGAACATCCTTTGACCTAAAATCACTAGCCGCTCAGCGAGCAGCACGAAATAAAATAGTGGAAGCGGCCTGTGTTCATCTAAGCTGGGATGCCAGGTGTATTTAGAAATTTTTTGCATCAAGATGGTCCAAATGTCTTTCATGTCTTTAACGGCTACTTTTGAAATTTGCTAGGGGTTCCAATGTGTTGAGATATATAATATTAAGTTATTACAGAAGTTCCGGTAACATCATTTAAATTTAGTAAAATTTAGAGAACCTTGTAGAACTTCAAACAATTTCGGAGAACATCAGGGAACTTTGAAAAAGCTAAGGACCCTTTCTTGAAGTGCAGCAAATTTTGTAGAAGTTTACCGAACTTCAGTGAACTTCGCAGAAGTCCAAAACATTATGTAGAAGTTCAGTGAACTTTGTCAAACTTTATTGAACGTTTTTGAAATTTAACGAACTTAAGAGAAATTGAGTCAAATTAGTTCTGAGATTTTCCTTTAACTTCAAGAAACTTCGTAAAACTTTAAGGAATTAAGAAATTCTGAAAACTTCATAGAGCTTCAGAAAAAATCGTAAAAACTCAGGGAACTTTAGAAAAGTTCAGAAAACTACGTAGAAGTGGAAACTTTATTTAATATCAGGGAAGCTTATTATTGTTCGGGAGCTCCATATAATTTCGGGGAATTTCTTTAAACCTCATGGACAGGGAATGGTGCCAGTTCACGCGGAACTTCGCAAAAAATCAATGAGAATCATAGAAGTGCTTCAAACTATATGGATTCTTTTGCGAATTTCGTAGCATTTTGAGGAGCTGCTTAAAACTGTATATAGGTAAGTGCAGGGAGATTTGAAAAAGTACAGGGAATTGTATAGAAGATCTAAAAATAGTTCAGCAAGCTTTTAAGAACATCAGGGATCCTCGCTTAGTTAGAGAACTTTGTAGCAGTTTGTTGAAGATCTTACTTAAAAAAAACTCAATGAACTTCTTGGAAGTTTTGTTAAATTTTAAGGAACTTTCCAAACCATGTTTAAGAATATGTGTAGATGATGGGGGTCTTTCCTGAAGTTCAAATATGATCAGAGATCTTCGATGAAATAAAGTCTGTTCCAGTTAGTATTTGGCCGGTTCCTTTAAATTACTGTAGCATCCCTAGTTGTCGTAGCAAGAAACTGTTATCAGGATGCATACACACGTTTAAAAGTTATCGAAGATGGAACGCGAGAGACGACACAAAATTATGCACTGACGTTGAAAACCCAACGTGGTCAGAAGGTTCGAAAATCGACAAAACGTTAAACGAGAACCACTAACGTTGGATGATCACGCAAAACAAAACAAACATAGAAGTGGAACTTATGTCCAAAAATTACGAGCGAAGATCATTAGGGCAGTCCAAAAGAATCCTGGCCCTGGATTCCTGGGATCTCCGGACGTGATTTGGTGAAAAGGTTCAATGCGGCGCACAGTTCAGTTCGGCGAATCTGTATGCAAGAAGATTGTCGGTCGTACCATGCCAGCAAACATCCCAACAGGACGCTGAAACAAAACCTGGTTACCAAACACCGTGCGAGGAAGCTGTACGGGCAAGTTCTAACCAAGAATAACGATGAAACTTACGTAAAAATGGACTTTGGACAAATTCCGTGTCAAAATTTTTACCTTGCCAAACGTAAGAGGGATGCTCAAAGTTCTGCTAGCCCCGTAACGTGGGTAGATCACCTTTTCGTGGTACGTTACTAGATGTAAGATCTACCACCGATTCGTAGTCTTGACTACTTCAAACTAGGGGAACAGGATTTTTCAGTAATCCAAGGAACACATCTTAGTCCTTGTTACTTTTTATGCCTTGTTGGTAGTGATAAGTCCTCGGGTT
The DNA here is from genome assembly GCF_037179485.1 of Ochlerotatus camptorhynchus. Taxonomy (NCBI): domain Eukaryota; kingdom Metazoa; phylum Arthropoda; class Insecta; order Diptera; family Culicidae; genus Ochlerotatus; species Ochlerotatus camptorhynchus. The sequence continues at coordinate 8,103,500 of NW_027040918.1, read as the reverse complement.
GCCTGGACCGAGGATGATCTTGAAACAAGGAAAATGAGTTAGTTAGTCTTCATCTATGTGATTCCTAATCTTCTATTCGTTGTTCCCTAGTTTGAAGTGGTTAAGGCTAGGGTTCTGATGCATGGTCGCTATCGGTGTCATTCTTGATGAAAGCAAGAATGACAACTGTATCAAAACCGAATACTTCATCATTTCTCAATAGCGATGAAATAATACGACATGCACTAAACTAAGGACACGGGATATACTACAATAGATAAAATTACTGGTCGCAGTACTTTTATGTTCCGAACAGAGGAGAAAAAAAAGAGGGATGCTCTGGGTAAGTTCAAATTTATCTTAGCAGTAAATGATTTGGCCAGGCATTTGCAGTTGTGGAAATAAAACAAAGTTTTTCATAACTGGAGCGACTAGGAATGGACAACTTTACAAGGAAGCGCCAGAAGAGAATAACATTCAGTGATTCGATGGTCCTTTGAAGTTCTGGTCCAGCTTAGACACCTGTCATTACACCAGGTATGTCGTTGAATGATATTTAAAAAATAATGTCGATTTTATTGAAAAAGTATCAATCCACCAATTCCAGATTATCGTCCCATCGAATCAAGCGTAAACTGAAGAAATGTGGCAAATCAATCAAAACACGTTCTGATTTGGAGAAATGGTGGAAAAAGATGGCAGATAAGGTTGACAGTACTAGTGTGCAAGCCATGATGGGATGTATTCAGCGAAAAGTCACTGTTTTCAGCTGACGAATAATTTTTCTTGTTTTTTTTTCCCTTAAAGCTAAATAAAAAACCTAAAAAATGATACCCTTAGCGTTTTGTATGTTATTTCTTCTTGGAGAAAGAATCCATACTGTGCGAACAAATTCTAAATGGAACAGTCTTTAAGAGAGATTAGAATAAATGTGAAATTTGGAATAAATTCTGGGAACTTCGTAGACCTTGAGGAATGTTTGGAAAACTTCAGGGAGTTTTGTAAATGTTCAGGGAACTATGCATAAGTTACATGATATTCTTCCAGACATCCTCACAAGACAGCAGGAAATTTTTTTTTCCAAGACTTCAGGTACGTCAAGTTCTGAAGATCTCCAACTGTTAGAAAATACAACTGACATCTCTAAAATATTCTTCCAAAATTGTAGGTTGATCAGGATGTATTCAAAAGATCTCCAAATAATCGACGATCTCAGTTAAGTGTAGATATTTTATCAGGACATTATTAATAATCATCATCGAAAAGAAGTTTGAAATTTGAAGTCCATATCTTCATTTCCATAGCAAAAAATCAACACTGCTTGAAATTTAAAAAAACCTTCTGAAATCTGTTTCAACATCAACTGTTTAAAAAAAATCGTCACAAAACATGAAATGTGTTCAAAATGTCAGCAAGAAACAAAAAACTCTTCACAGCATTTCTAATGTCTTTAAAATGAGGATGCATACAGTTTTTACAAAAGAGCATTCAAGACCATGTAGCCTCAAAAAAGAAGATGGGAAATTTACCATTTAGCCTCAAAAAAGAAGATGGGAAATTTACTGCTGACTCTTCTGAAATATTGGAATAAATGTTAAGGACTCACTTCCCATGGTCGACTCCTTTGGCGGCTGAAGAACAGGACTTTGACAAGGCAAGACATGCATGGTCTGAAGATGCCTATCTGAAAGCTTGTGAAATCTTCACACCATCTAGACTTGAATGGGCGTTGAGTTCTTTTCAACCTTTCAACTCTACCGGGAAAGATGAAATATTCCCAGCATTACTTCAACAGGGAAAAGAAGTACTCATTCTCCTCTTAACTGAACTATTTAAAGCCAGTGTTGCTTTGAGCCACATACGAAAAACATAGAGAAAGGTTCGAGTTGACTTCATTCCAAAAGCTGGAAAAAGGGGTAAAACGACTCCGAAAGCCTTCAGAACCATAAGAAAAGGGAGTTGAAGACAAAGAAAAAAATTGTGGATGACTTAATTAAATCAACAAGTTTAGCAAGAGGTTACCTCTTAGCAAATTTCAATTCGTTTATCAATCAGGTAAATCTACGATAACGACATTACAATCGCTGGTTAATAAAATCGAGAAATCACTTGAAGCCAAGGAAATAGCTCAATGCGTTCAGCTATGGAAGCAAGGGGCTTTGATAACTGCATTATCGAATGGATAATGACGATGCTCACAGATCGAGAAATTTCTGCTGATCTTGGAGGTGCGCAACTAACTATAATATCGATGAAGGGTTGTTCTCAAGGAGGGTTACTATCACCCTTATTGTGGTCTTTAGTAGTAGTGGTTAGTTAGTTTAGTTTAGTTAGTAGTGGACAAACTCCTTAAAAGTTTGGCGGAGCAGGATTTCGAGGTGATTGGTTACGCAGACGATGTGGCCATTTTAGTGCGGGGAAAGTTTGAGAACACGATTTAAAATCGGTTACAAACTGCCCTAAACATGACCTTCCATTGGTGTAGGAGAGAGAGCTTAAATGTAAACCCTTCAAAAACTGTCATAGTTCCTTTCACCAAAAGGGAAAAAAATATGTTGACACAGCCTACTCTACACGGTAAGAAAAAAGTACCCAAAATTGAGTTCCTTTCACTCATCACGTGGCTTCCGTGGGGCTAGGTAAAATTAACTTAAAGAAGAAAACTCAATTTTGAGTAATCATGATCGTTGACCAAGTTGACAAAAAAATAATAAAACGGAGCAGACTGGAACCGAACCATGGACGTTGAGATTACGGGGCCCGTGTGTTGACCACTCGTCTATCAACGCTTGTAAAACTGAAATGGTTAAAGGCGCATAAGAGCAACCTCAATGAAAATAAACTTATATTTGAGTTCATTTATTATTACTCAATAGTTGAGTAAATTTTAACCAACGCCGCTTTTCTGATTCGCTCAACGGCGGACCTCAAATGATAGAACCCAACGTTGAGTTTTTTTAAACTTAATTTTGAGTATTTTTTTTTTCTTGCCGTGTAGATGGAGTACGAAATCAGTTCGCGGATGAAGTTAAATACGTAGGTGTTACTTTAGATAGTAAACTGAACTGGAACTCTCATCTTGACAAGGTTATTACTAAGGCTACAAATCCGCTATGGGTCTGTAGTAAAGCTGTGGGGGAAAACGTGGGGACTACGACCGAATATGGTACACTGGATATATTCGGCCATAGTTCTACCAGAAATTACCTATGCTTAACTGATATGGTTGCCCAAAACAAATGAAATAACCGCTCAAAGGAAGTTAAAAAAATACAAAGACTTGCTTGTATATCAATGACAGGAGCAATGAGAAGCACATCATCAGATGCCTTGGATGCCGTTCTCAATATTTTGCCCTTACACCAATTTGTTAAACTACAGGCAGCAAAAAGTGCTACAGTTTAACCGTCAAACTAAATTTTTAGATGGTGACATGGTAGGACATCTAAAGAACCTTAAGGATTTCAAGCTAAATTCAGCTGTAAAAACAATAGAAGTTTCGACGGTAACAAAGACAAACTACGATGTTCCCTTCAAAGTGGTTAAACCAAGCTGCCAAACATGGGAGTCTGATGGGCCAAACATACGTCCAGGATCTATTGTATTTTACACCGACGGCTCGAAGATGGGTGAAGATACTAGAGCTGGAGTCTTTGGCTCTGGAGTCAGTAAAATTATTGCAATGGGACATATTCCCACAGTATTTCAAGCAAACATCTGTCTAACAAGAAAAAACAGGTTTGCCAAGATCTGTATATTCTCGGATAGCCATGCTGCTCTTAATGCGTTTAAGGCGTTCACGTGTCGATCGAAGCTAGTGTGGGACTGTATTATTTCCTAAAAACAATTGGCCGAATGGAACGAAGTCATATTATACTGGGTGCCCGGCCATTGTGACATTGAAGGAAATGAAAATGCCGACAGTTTAGCAAGACGAACTTCTGCATCGAACTTCATGGGTCCGGAACTATTTTGTGGAGTCCCTGAGTGTACTATAAGGATGGAACTAAAAAGTTGGGAAACGTCCATAGTAGAATCCAACTGGAGCGCCGCTACAAATGTATCAAGACAGGCGAAAAGATTTATAAGACCAATAACAAAAGCCCGGATTTTACTTAATCTTAGTAAAAGAGATCTTCGGATACTAACTGGTCTGATGATTGGTCACTGCCCTAGTGCCCCTGATTAAGACAGCGTGCAATGTCAACAAATGTCTATCACACCATAATTGTGAGAGGATATGTGACTAGCACCAAAATAAAATGGGTCAGACCACAATATTTCTATGTAATGGACGCAGTTGTAAAAAGGCTCTACAGATAAAAAAAATGGAGACATGTCGTCAAATCTAGAATTCCTGTACACCTTCAAAATTAATAACTTTGATTTTATTATAGTCCTGCAGTCCATGATTTTGACGCAGTCATGTTAAAAAAATATGAATTAATTAGTCAGGATAAGCTTCATTGACCCTTACCGGAGAATCGGAAAAGTTAAATTAAAATTTTTTGTGTAACTTTGTTCATAACTCAAAATCGGAAATTTTTCACCAGTTAAAGATATGTTTTACTTAACATGAATAAAATAGTTGAAAAATTTATCATCACTCAGTAAATGGATTTTCTTGCTTTTTTGTGATTTTCCTCTTTCGTGAAAATTCTCGTGGCAGCATTTTTCAAATTATATTTTAAATGAATTGCTGAGATAATGAAAGTCCAATAACAACAGCTTAAGTTTTCCTGAAAAATTGGACACTCCAATTTCTTTTTGATTTTTGTTTCGTTCATATGATCATTAACTATACCTGTGGGTGAAATTTCATAGAATTCTGATAACCTTCGGCCCAAACCTGCCTGATAATTTAACAAAAATACGCAAGTTCCATAAGCGAAACCATTTTAAATTAGGGTCCAAACTATGAATTTGTAGAACAACCAATTAATGCTTAATTAGATTATGCTATTGGACCTTGGATTGGTTTGTTGCTGCTTTCCAGCATTTGTATCAAATGGAGTTATGCGGTTTCTCAAACTCAAACTCAAGAAGGTCAATTTCCATCGATTCGTCATTTGACGTGGAACGGCTCAGTTTTGTTGAAAATGTTAGGGTAATAATTATTGCTCATAAACCAACCGTTTCATCTGTGACAGCTCAGACTGATCAGTCTGAACAGAGGACATCACCAATACAAATCTTTCACATCCGATGTCCTACCACCCAACCGACCAGCAACATTTGAAATACTCATTACATACAAATAGATGCCAACAAAAATTACAAGATTATTACTTGCCTGTAGTGATGTCGTAGGATAAATGGTGAAGTTCGAGAAATAATAAATACCAGTGTGAGAAAAATAAATTAAAAGAGATGTGTACTTACGCGCTCGAGGAATAATTGATTAGTATCGGAAGATGGTAAACAATTAGGATAGAGAAATGCCTACGCAAATGGAGGTGTACAGGGAAATTGGGGATTTGGTGGGAAATGCTATAAACTGATACCAAGCGACCGTCTACTATTTATAACAATGAGAAAAGTATCCCACAACCTTTGGGAGTTTGGAAAACAACCTTCCAGCCCGACCACCGTTGGCCAAAACACAACAACCTGTAAGGGGAATAAGCCGCTTTTTGTTTCTATGTGATGCAGATACTCATTCTTCGAAAATCTATACGTTCGAAACACAGCATAGCATTGAAGAAAAAAAATAACTAAAACTGGGAAAAGATGAACGGAAAATTCGAATACAAACAATGTGTAAGACAAAAAAGAGAACAGCTAATAAGAAATACTGCCGATGGGTTTCATCCAGTAAAAAGTATAATTTTCGGAAAACACGCACACACGCACAATGAAAGCCTTCACCAACCAACGGAAAATGCAACACAGTTCTGAGAACCGGACGTGTTTGATATCGATCTATTGTTACAATTTTAGTGACTGTTATGGCAAATATATAGGTTTGTATGTACTTAGGGAGACGATTTGTGCAAAATCGTTCAATGTGGGCAGATAGTAGGTAGCAAAAGGAAAAGTTAGGTGAATACTTGCTGGTTTGCGATGGTTGCGCACACTGCGGCACACTTTCATCCCGTGGACACGGATCGAATCTAGTGGGTTTGTGTGTGTGTGTGGATGACGGTTTTTGGGCTTCTCTTAATTCTGAATTTTTGATTAGGTTTTTTGTTTTTGTTTTAATAATGTGAACCCCTTACCTTGCGTCGAGTGAGTCTTACAGTAACAGTCGTGTGTGTACCTACTTATTTTCAGTTTGTTTTACTCTCACTTCGCTTCCGCAAAGCATAGGGGATCATCATTCGCTACTCGATATACTCTAAGGTTAACGAAATTTGTCTGTTCGAACGAAACATACAGAGTAAATACACGGTTATTGTTGGGTTGCAATCTTAGGATCGATTCAAATTACTTAAGTCTATATAGGGGAAACGGTTAGTATTAGGATTCTATTCAGTTTGTTTTGGTTTTGGATTAACTTCAGGGAAATCTGTTACTATGCTTAAAAATTTTTTGAAAGAAATACGACCGTTTTCTCACGCATGAAGCAAATTTACGAGTAGTGCGCTTCTGAGGTGTTTCAAAACTGTCTGATTTCGATGGAAAAACGGGTCAAAACTATGTGAAGAAGAATATGGGTGGCACTGATCACGATCATCGATTGAGCAACGGGTTATCATTTTAGTCGAAAGCTATCGTACCATATTTTCCTTCAAAATTCCTGCTTCAAAAGTGTTATAAATCTAAGATTGTTCCATAACTTTCCTGCACACAACCTAGTAACCTTCACATCGATTCCTATAATTCCCATATATTCTAGTTGCAGTTTTTTTTCCAATGTATAGGCAGAGAAATTGATACAAAGCTCTCTACTGATCGAATTTAGTATGTATAAAAAATAATTTGAATGACATACCCCTTGTGTGACTTACGCAAAGGAAGGCCATCGTGTTGTTTTAGCAGTGTTTCTACTATCAGTAGCGGTAGCAGAGGTCGTGGTAGTCAAAAGCATTGCTTATTTGTTCGTGTTCAGTTTCGTGGGTCTAGATATCTCGGAGAAACTTGTGAGGGGGGAGTTAACCTGTCGAATATACATACGTACGCTACCGTTAAGGATTGTTACGACTTTCATGCTACTTAATCATTGGTATAACAGCTACTACTGGGTGTTGCATTAGTTATCCGGTATGGAAAGAGATGGGTGCTAAAGTAAGCTTCTTCCGGAAGGGATTAATGTTGCGTTGTGGTTCTAGTCAGCTTTACTCAAGGCGAATCTGTGGGGTTTCATTTTAAATTGAACCTTTGTTTTTACTCTTTCTGAATAACGACAAAGCAACACTTCTCCCTCCTTCTGAAGATGCACAAACATTCAACGAAGATCAACTGTTTTATGATTCTATTCAATGAGACCATATCCTAACATCAATTATACAGACATCGGTAGAGCGAATGATGGACACTACCGAAAAGCCAACAGCTCTTCCAGCTGCGTTAATTTCATAGAGAATATCCTTTCGCGTTTTAAATTACTAGTCCACTAATATCTTGATTTCGTAATACACTTTTACACGGTTATATTATATAATCTACTTGGTTTCAAGAACGGAAAGCAAAGAGAATCTCTCGAAACTCGCAACAACCCACGCTTTAGAAAATTTATGTAAGGCCTTACTATCTTAGTACTACCCACTAGGTGATTAGGATTATATAAAACATTAGAAGAAAAAATTGCCACTTGCTTGGTAGGGAGAGCCGCTGATGATCCTTGGCCCCGATCCTCCGATTTCTTTTCCATTTAGTGAATAGTTGTAGTTGTTGTTGCTGGTTTTACTACTGCTGCTGCTTGCTTGACGATAGGCATTAAGCATTTAGTATGCTCTATGGCCCTCATGCCCTACCGGAATTTTCATGGAAACACGATCGGTAGGGCAAAATTTAGCAGAGGGCCTGCAGCTTGCAGCACCACTGGTGCCTGAAGTGATCACCGGTAACGGGGCGGCAGCATCGGCAACATCGGCGGCCCCGGGAACATCATGCTCATGCCTGGTACTCCTGGAATCTGCGTGATTAGGCCACCTGAGACCACGCGGAGACGGAGAGAAAGACAGAGAAGGGAAGAGAAAGCAAATCGTAACGGAAATTAGTACCATTTGGCTGAGATGGACCGAAAGAGTCGTGGCGACAAAGCATACGAATGTGTACTTTTTTTTTTTAAATCTGTTTTCAAACAATTCAATACTAAGTTTATCTTTTCACAATATCAAAAAGAAAAAGAAAAGGTTCCAAAATGAATTGCTTGGCAATTGCAACGTATTTCCCTGGGATATACTTTAATATATATATTTATACGAAAAAACAGTACAGTAATGATACTTAGAACTAAGAAACTAATGATGCAAAATGATTACACACAATCGAGAGGAAGAGCAAAACGATGCTAGAAGGTGAAAGAGAACGGAACTCCAAATCGTAGGAAGTGAAAGGGTGGTAGAATAGCCAAACAACACACTAGTGAGATATCGATTTAAATGAAAACACACACTTATAATAATTATTTAATTATTATGGGAAACCGTTAGTACGACAAAACGAAATACATACAGTGGGTTGTTAAAGGAAGTGCTAACCAGGTTATAAACTCATGCCGAATAGAAAAAAAGGAAATTCATACACTTGGGAGAAGATTTATTACATTTTCGATATTCCAGCTTCAATGAAAAGATTCTTCCAAATGCTCCAAAGTTTGTGCCTTTTCTCGCAGTATGGCTCTTTCATTCTTTGGGGAATACACCGTGTCATAGTGACTATGTGACTAGGTTTCAAAAAGGAAGCTCTAGGCTTATGTGGAAATATTATAAGTTGAGTTTTGGAAGCGTTGGGAGAAATCTTCCATATTTGTAAATAAAAAGAAAAAATATCTAAACTTTGCTGCAGTCTGCTGCAAATAACACGAAGACTTCTTCCTTTAGTAGAAAGGCCTGTGTCATCAGCGAATAAAGATTGTGGCAATCCTGAGGCAAATCAGGGAGGTCCGAAGTGAAAATGTTATACAATATAGGCCCAAGAATGCTATCCTGAGGAACTCCTGCTCTAACAGGTAGTCGATCAGATTTGGAATTTTGATAATTTATCTGCAAATTAAATGTCTGTTAAATAATTTAGAACTAATTTCATAATATAAAGTGGAAAAGTAAACTTTTTCTATTTAGCAATCAAACCTTCATGACAAACACTGTCGAATGATTTTTCTATGCCTACAAGAGCAACTCCAGTTGAACAGCCTTTTTTTTTTGCTTGAACGAATTGAATTGGTAACTCTTAAGAGTTGATTGATGAGTAGTTGAATGCCCATGGCGGAATCCAAACTGATCTTCTGCAAAAATTGAGTTCGTATTGATGTGAAGCATCATTCTATTTAAAATTATCTGCTCAAAAAGTTTACTTATTGAAGAAAGCAAACTTATTGGACGGTAGCTAGAAGCTTCAGCTGGAATTTTATCCGGCTTCAAAATTGGAACAACTTTTGCATTTTTCCATTTATCAGGAAAGTATGCCAAATGGAAACATCTGTTAAATAATTTTACCAAGACTCTCTAGAGTTTTAGACAAGGTACTCTCTGGGAGTATTTTTATGAGGGTATAGAAAATTCCATCATCACCTGGAGCTTTCATATAACGAAACTTTTTAGTTATAAATCTTACTTCACCCAAATCAGTCCCCCAGGAATCATCAAAAATATTTTCCCGAAAGAAAATATTCTGATAATTCCTAGCAACCTGATTCTCAATAGGACTAGTAAGACCCAAACTGAAATTATGGGAACTCTCGAATTGCTTAGCAAGTTTCTGAGCTTTTTTTCAAATTTGTGATCAAAATTTTACCTCCTTCTTTAAGCGCTGGAATCGGCTTTTGAGGTTTTTTTTCATAATTTTTGTGAGTTTCCAAAAGGGTTTGGAACTCGGGTCTAATTTAGAAACATTATTTTCAAAAGTTTTGTTCCTCAGGGCAGAGAATCGCTTTTTAATTTGTTTTTGCAAATCCCGCCAGATAACTTTCATGGCAGGATCGTGTGTTCTTTGATATTGTCTCCTACGGACATTTTTAAGACGGATCAAGAGCTGAGGATCGTCGTCTATTATAATTGAGTCGAATTTAACCTCACATTTTGGTACTGAGGCAGCTCTTGCTTCAACTATAGAAGTAGTCAGAGATTCAAGAGCATAATTAATTTCATATTTGGTTTGCAAAGGAATGTTTGGATCGAAGTTATATTCCATAAATGTTCGATATTGCTCCCAATCAGCTCTATGGTAATTGAAAGTAGAGCTGTTGGGATTAATAATTATTTCTTGGGATATATCAAAAGTTACTGGAAGGTGATCAGAACCGAAGTCAGCATGGGTATGAATCAGTTAAGACCAAGTCAATAGTTGAGGGATTTCTTGCTGAAGAAAAACATGTTGGGCTTTTTGGATATTGAATAGTGTAATAACCTGCAGAACAATCATCAAGCAGATTATTACCATTGGAATTGCTTTGAGCATTATTCCATGAGCGGTGTTTTGCATTAAAATCACCAATAATGATGAATTTAGACCTAAGACGGGTAAGATTCTGAAGGTCACCTTTGAGAAAATTCTTTTGCTGGTCTACGCATTGGAATGGCAAATAGGCAGCTATAAACGTAAGTTGTCCAAATTTTGTTTCAACAGAAACTCCCAAAGTGTCAAAAACTTTGGTTTCAAATGAAGAAAGAATTTTATGTTTGATTCGCCTATGAACAATGATGACAACGCCACCATAGGCTCCATCAAGACGATCTTTTCTATAAATGAAATAATTTGCTTCCTTCTTAACCTTATGGTTAGATTTAAGGAACGTTTCAGTTATAACGGCAATATGCACGTTATGAACTCTCAAAAAGTTAAATAGCTCGTCTTCATTACACACTAATCCAGGCCTCCGTCGTTCGGTAAATTTTGAACTACAGAACTGTTCGGTAAAAGTTTAAAATTCAGTGAAAAATCCAATTATTAAAAAATTTATCCCGAACTTGTACAGAATTTGCTCAGTTTACCCCATTGATTGATGACAAATAAAATTTATACATTTTCTTGATTTCTCACGTGTAATGGTCATTTGAAAATTTTACTGAGTTATTCTGCTGTTCAAAAACCCGGTAAACTCCTACCGACTTCGGTGATCTGAATTAAGTGTGTATCTTTAAGAGATCGAGCATTCAAATTTAAAATATTTAATGCTTTAAAATCCATTACTGAATTTTAAAGTCATGACAATATTGTTTGCAAATTTTACTCCAGTTTGAATCGCATCAAATATGGAGTTAGATTTAAGCATATCAGAAATCATGTTAATAAATGAATTCTGCAAAAAAATCAATTTTAGGAGCTCCCTAAGTCAAAATTTTCAAAATTTCCGTTAGAATTACGTTGGTTAGTATTTTGCATAGGTAGCATAGGTAGCTCCATTAACTCGCTGAACATTGTTAGCAGCGAGGGGAGTAGGTATAGATGAAAAATTTGAAGCAGGGTTGATATTTGTACCTATGGGTACGAATTTAGAATTTGTTCCTCGCTGAACGTTGTTAACAGCAGAGTAATTTGTACCTGTTCGGAAACGTGGAGCGTTTCCTACCTGTCGCGTAGAACGAGATTGTAGGATCGCTTTGCGAGTCTTACATTCCCAAAAATTGGATTTGTGGTTTTCACCACAATTTGAACATTTAAATTTCTTAGGATCTTTCTTCACAGGACAGTCGTCCTTTGCGTGAGAGGAATCACCACAATTGATGCATTTGGCTAGTATGTAGCAATTTTTTGTTCCGTGACCCCGTGACCTGGCACTTACGGCACTGAGTGAGGTTTTGGAAATTTCTTCCAGTCTTCCCGAAATGTTCCCACTTCACTCGGACATGGAGCATAAGGCTAGATTTTTCTAAGGCCTTAAGGTTGTTTAGTTCACTAGACTTGAAGTGAACTGAATAAAAATCATTACAAATCACGTTGCGCGAATCGCCACGAGGGAATTTCATTTTCATTTTGATTACTTGGAGTGGCACAACTCCAAGTAATTTTGCCAGTTCATCTTTGATCTGATCCAGGGATTCACCACTGGGCAGACCTTTCATGACAACCTTGAACAAACGGTCAGTTTTGGTGTCGTAAGCAGAAAATTTGTGCTGCTTCTCAGTAAGATACATGAGAAGACATTTAAATCCGTCCAAGGTTTCAGTCAAATCACGGCATTCACCCCGACGTCCAATTTGTAGTGAAAATTTAACTTTCACGAAGTTCAAAAGTTCCATGCGAAGAGCATGGAAATCGGAAGTGGTTATCACAATAGGGGGAATCTTTTCATTCTTGGCATTGAGCCGGGAAAGTTTACTAGAATTTTTTCTTGGATGATGGATTATTCTCATCATCCGTGAGCAAATCAAATTGATTGCTCAAATTAATTTCATCAGAAGGGGGATCAAGAGTTTGCCCTTTTCTTTTGCGCTTAGGCGCCATGGCGGCAGTAAATTTTTATCCAAATAGACTTCCAGGGTCCAAAAAAGGATCGAAGAGGAATAAAAGTTGAACAAGGTAGAAATTTTACAGGTTGAGCACTGAAAAGTGCTGTTTAAATTTGTTGTAGCTTTAGGTAGTAGTAACACTTCCTTCAGCAAAAAACAAAGGCAAGAGAGCACGATACGGACTATGACAATTTTTTGCCATATTCTGAGTGCCGCCAAGGCGCCGGTGGTGTAGTGGTAAGCGTGATTACATCTCACCCCAGCAGGCCTGGGTTCAATCCCAGTCGGCGCCGCCGGGATGTTCTGAGGCATAACATCTCTGATCACGAAGGGAAGTAAAGCCGTTGGTCCCCGGTTCATGAGTTGATGGGTCGATAGGTGCTGGGATTTTTCAGATGAATAAAGTTCAAATTTTGACCACTTTTGCGGTTCAACTAAATAATGTACGATTGAGCCCAAATACTGCATAGGGTTGTTTTTCGAGGCAATGAACATTTTGTAAATGGTCCGTTTCAACAAAAAAAAAATATTGGCACCCTAATACACATGCAATACAGGCTTCCACAAAGCTGTGGTGCATAGTAGGCACAATCCGAGGTTTAGTCAAAATTGATCAATTTTTGATTTTTTACAAGCAAATTAATACAGTAACCTCACAATATATGCGGTGGGTGGTACCGTCCACAAACCGCTGTTTCTGGGCTGTGACTAGTGTCAACCATAAACTAGTAATCTATATAAAATTAGCTCAATTGGTTTTAGGACAGCTAAAAAATAGCAGTTGGTGGACGGTACAACCCACCGCATATATGTAGGGGTTACTGTAGTTTCATTCCGTTTTCCATACAACATTTAAAATTATCTCGCAAATTTAGATCATAATCAAATTTGTTCAAATTTAGCACAATCGCAATTGGGGACCCCATTACGCTTCTAAAGAGCAGTGATTGTGGTTGTAATATCGACCGACCTTAGTGGTCAACTTGTCCCACTTTTCCCTTTATTTCACAAAGACTTCAAAACTGTCTGTCTGAACCTTATAGACTCGGAAACCGATCAGCGTGAAAATTTGTATGTATAGGTTTTTGGGGCCGGGAAAAGTTCTTATGATGGTTCGAGACCCCTCCCTCATCTGTAAGAAGGAGTTCCCATACAAATGGAACAGAAAAATATAGTATGCTTTTTTTTAACCGGCGCACAAACTAATATTTATTCCCGAGCAAGGCCGGGCACACTCAGCTAGTTAAAAATAAAAATCAGCCATTTCCTGCTCCGGACCCACCGGAATTTTGACATCATGACAGCGTGTTTCTGGTACCGTAAGCGGGGTGATTTTGATAGTTTTTCAAGTATATTCTATATATGTTTTACAACAATTAATGTTTATTTTTTAAACAAGTACTGAGAATCCGAGTCAATTAATTAGTAATTTGTTCAACGGAAATTATTGCATTTGCACTATTATTTTTTAGTCTTGTGAATGACCATTTCCCCTACTCATTCAAAGTTACATATTTCTTGAACTACATTTTTTGAGCATATTTTTCTATTTTCATCGAGTATTATCAAAGTTTAGGTTAGAGCATAGAACATCTAAGATTAAGCCTATGGATCAAAGATTAAGCCGATCGCCAAAAATCTGCTATTAATCAATTTTATCTAGATGAACGCGTCATTGGGACGGTACTAATGGATATTTCTGGTCATTATTGAAAATTTAGTCGATTGCTGGATTTATGTATGGGCCCAAATTAGAGGCATTTAGGCCGACATTACATAGTTCTTCTTCTTCTTCTTATTCGCATTTCAAGCTTATTGTTTAGCGCATATTAGCTTATTGCGTGCTCTCACAACTTAGTGTTCTAAATGCACTTCCACAGTTATTAATTGAGAATTTTCGATGCCAATTACCAATGCATGAATTTCAATATTGTGTGGCAAGCACAATGATACTCTATTATGCCCAGGGAAGTCGAGAAAATTTCCAACCCGAAAGATTCCCTCGACCGGACCTGAAATCGAACCCGCCGCCTCCGGCTTGGTAATACCGTGCCTTTACTGACTAGGCTATGAGGCCCCTCCGACATTACATCCATTTCCCCTATATAGTCAGAAACATCAAGAGCTATAATAATACAACATTGAATTTGTGTTGACTATATCGGAAATACTTTTAATAAGTGATTGTTTGAGTGCCTCTTCAATCAGACGAAAAACAAAAGCAAAATGTTTTTTTGGACATTTGGAAAATATGTAAAACATGCTGTATAAAAAACTCTATACGGTATCAAAGGGAATAGCCTAAGCTACAACATGGAAGCAATCGAATAGTGCAGAGAGTAAATTTAATCGTTATATCTACTATCAAAGTTACCCGCATTATCAAAGATGCCCCGTATTACGGTACCATTATTTGCTGTTTTGTTTTGATTGTGTGTTCTGTTTCTCAATGTTCCATTTCGCTTTACTCCATTCTATTAGATAAATGACGTTTGACGACATTTTTAGGTTGCACAGCGTTGGGATCAAATTAAAAAGTGTTCATATTAAAAACGATCAGATTACCAGGGGTCCACGGTAGTATCTAAAAGAAGGTGATTGAAATAATCGAAATAACTCCGTTTTGCAGGTAATTGTCAGATGTATTGTTAAGTAATTACAACAATTAACTACACGAATACTTTTTTTTTAACTCGAGGGTGGAAAGAAGTAAACGTTTAAGAAATAAATTTTTAAATTTATTTTCGGTCGGCAAAGTGCATTTGGAAGATATCTATTCATTGTTCATTGAAATCAATTTAAACGAACCCAAAAGATCATCCTTAACCAAAACTTATTCCTACTCTTATACATAACAGAAAACTACAATTACAAATAAATATAAACGTGAGCCGAATTGAACAGTTTTGAACTATATAAATACAGGGAAATCAAGTTGGCAGACAGTATTTAAAAGTACCGATTGAAAAGAAAGCGATAAAGTAGAACTAAAACAAAACAATAATGAGTTGTAATAAAAGTAAAGGCAACTTACGTTGATATCGCGAAAGAACAGGTGAAAATGATAACTTCAACTAACCTTGGCTCGAGGGA
Organism: Ochlerotatus camptorhynchus; assembly: GCF_037179485.1. Lineage (NCBI taxonomy): Eukaryota > Metazoa > Arthropoda > Insecta > Diptera > Culicidae > Ochlerotatus > Ochlerotatus camptorhynchus. The sequence continues at coordinate 8,087,874 of NW_027040918.1, read as the reverse complement.
AATGTGTGTGTGTTTGGTTTCTGGCTTTTGGTTTCGAGTGGGTCAACTTGGTAATAGTGATCACTAGTTGCAACAAACTCCAATCAATATAGTGAAAGGGAGGTTTTTTTTTTCTTTGAAAATCAGGTGTACGTACATAATTGTTAGAGTGGGTGACATCTAGCTTCAAAGAAAGAATACGAACGAATGACACACATAGTGATTTTTCGTGTTATTTGGCACATTTCATTATAAGGCAAAAGTTGATACTTCACTTCGGTTGTGGCGTTTAATCTTAAGTAATATTCATGGTTCATAATGAGGGAAAATGTAAAGTGTTATTAAATGATGTTTTGCTGAAATTAACTGTAATATGACGATAGCGAAGGTGGAATTAACAAGGGAATACAAAATAATTCATACAATTATCGAAAGCAAGTTACACAACGGGATTAGTAGATGAGGTCAATTGCAAACTGTTAGGCACACACGCAACAAAAGTAAAGGTACTACAACAACAAACCCATACCGAAAACAAAAATCAAATGAAACACCGAAAGCATCCATTTATGGGGCGCAATCACGACACCTACTACATTGTAAATGAATTCATTCAATAAGACACTATTTGGTTACATATAGGTTAATTGCGTTACGTCAGCGACCTCGATTGTACAGATATCACAGTTCACAATTATCAACCATCGCTGATCAGAGGCCACGAAAAAAAAAACAACTACGGCATCTCGCGTAACAGTAGTGTATGGAAAAATATCGCTAGGGTAACAAAGGAACGGATAAACACTGACCGAATCGGTTGCATCGGATTGAACGTTCACCGGTCGGAACGAGCCAATTCTTCAACCTAGGTTACTTTTTGCACTGCGGTGTTGTTGTTGTTGTTGAAAGAGAAAGAGAAAACGGACAACAAAAATATTGAACATAAAAAAAGCGTAAAAATGGAAAGGTAAATATAAAAAAAAATGATTAAGGTGGTCTTATTGAGTGTGTATAGTACACTTAGGAAAGGTTAGTAACAAATGCTACACGTGTTAACAGTTAAACACTAGATTGAACAGGTGAGAACATTGAAAAAATAAATAATCATAGCTAGTCTCCAATTACCGCTGGGTTGCAACGATTAATTTGGTTATCGGTATAGTATTTGATTTATGTGTACTCACCGGATACAACTAAATAAAACAAAAAACAAAAAATAAAACGAAAATACATCGAAAACATGTGGAATTTGAGATAACTTTGAAATAAGCTAACAACTATCGGAAGTAGTTTTCAGTATTTGATAAATTTTACGAAATGTTCATGCAGCATATGTTAGATGAGAAATTTCATCAAAAGCAATAGTTTCGTTTGACAACTATAGTAAACAAATGAAAAATCAAGCACAATTTTACAGTACATTCAATTCTGTATTCGGGCGATTGTTTTGTAATTAATTTTGATTGTATGATCTCAAATTGCTAAATTACAACTTGAGAATAAAATCAAAAAAAAAATACATATGTTGATATTGAGATTTCTGTCCTCAACTTCAGGGCTGGAAATCGCCTCAGAGCGTTTGTAAAGCAACTTTGTGCATGCATCGCACAGCACTCGACAAAAATATGTGGTTCTCCCATTTGCTTCGCACACTCTTTTCCAACTTATCTTTGAGCGGTGTATTCCATGCGGCACAGGGAGCGAATAAAATACATACAACAAGCAGTAAACTTCTTCTTTGAGTTCTAGGCCGTCTTTGCTTACCACGATAGCATGCATGGCAGAAGAAAAAGTACACAACAAAGAAGCTTTGAGCTACTAAAGGGTGTATTCGTGTAAAATGGCACACACATAAACAGCTGTAACTTTGTATTATACCAAATGATTTAAAATTTTCAGTGACGAATGTACAATTTTAAATCAGCGGTTATGCAAGGAAATTCTTTCGTAGTTGTTGTTGTTAAATCTTGAAACGATATTATTTTTTAGCAAAATATTTTAATTTAAAATATTGTGCAGTTAGTCAGAATTCTGACTCATTTTGATTTAAATAATCAAAACCTTTGTAAACAAATACAGGGTGACTGGTAATTCGTGTTACGCAGGATGTGAAAGTAGACCACATTTGCAGCAAAAAAAGTTATGGCAAGGTAAATCGAAAAATCATTCCTTACCGAGTTATTGATCTATTTATTTTACATTGCCAAGAATCACTACCACTTTTTGCTCGGGCACTAGCGAATATTACCAAAGCCCACTAGGGATTAAGCATTGCTTGACTAATATGATCAATCTTTGTTTACTAACCATTCTATTCAATTGGCGCCACAGGCCTACTTTCGGATGGATTTGATCAGGTTCTAACCTACATTTAATTGTAATAGAAAAGGAAATTCGAGAACGTAAGTGGTGGTGGGTCGGCCACACACTACGGAAGAGCGGAAACGAAATCTGCAAGCAAGCTTTGGATTGGAATCCGGCAGGACATCACAGCAGAGGCAGACCTAGAGGGTCGTGGCGGAAATTAAGAATACCCTAGCAAAATGAGGCACTTTGAATCAGTAGAAAATTAATTGCTCAATAACTCGGTAAGGAATGATTTTTCGACCTACCTTGCCATACCATTTTTGCTGCAAATGTGGTCTAATGTAGTCGGGTGTAACACGAATTACAGGTCACCACAGTGCATAATTGCAGATTGCTGCTCTATCCATTCCAATCGACAGAATTGTTTGAAAACGTTTTTACAGCGCTCCAAACTTCTTAGGTGAGTGTGACTATTGTTCACAACCTTCTTTTTCTTCGGCAACCTCTCCATTTAAACTGCGTGTTAACCAGCTGTTTTATTATCAGCAACTCGAAATCAGCCGCATTTTGTAGTGTATGAAGCCATCATTTATCCTATATTAGTTTTATGTGTATAGGTATACTAAACATTTATGAGTCTTTACTGGAAGATTTCCACATTTTCCAATGTTAACTTTAATCACAAAGTAGTGCTTTTTGTTATGCCATAATAATGGTAATAATTTTAAGTTAATTTAGTTCATTTTTATTAACACTCCGAACACGATGCCTCCGCTAAAATGTGTAACGGCATGCCGTATGCGTGATAATGTTTGCACCATCGTACAAATAAGGTTCCCGTTTCACCTGTGCATGCTTTGGTTTTCTTTGCATGCACGTAACCTATAGCTCATACCGTAGTAGGCTATGATTAAAAATGATTTACTTAGTTTGACAGTTGCACCATTACGAAGTGGCAGCGTATTCGTGATTTGTCCCACGCGCAAATGTCGCAAAAAGACATTTCAATCGCCGTGGGAGTGTCCCGGTGGACCGTCAAAAGGGTTTTAGACCGAGAAAAGAAAGTACTAATATCCGCGATGGTGTCCACAGGTTGTCCGAGGTCAGCTCGGGTTCCGAGGGTTATCGCTGCTATCAAAAGGAAGATTTGGGTGAATCCAGTGCGTTCAATAAGGAAAATGGCAAAGGAACACGGGATCAGTGACTTTACGGCACGGAAGATCGTAAAGGAAGATTGCGGGGCGAAGTCGAGGGCACGGAAAAAACTCACATGATTACCAACCGCATCCGGGAGCTACGAGTCGAACGATGCAAGAAAATCTTGACGTGGCTGACGAGCACAAGAACGTGTATCTGACCAAGCATCCTGCTAGCGTTATGGTGTTTGAATTGGTGGCTTCCGATGGCAAAAAATTGACCCGGTGTTCATTCCAGAAGGCGACAAGGTCAACACGGAAGTCTACATCGGGATTTTAAGCAAGTAGGGTTAACTACCCCATTTCCAGCCTATTAAGCACAACCCGTATTAAGTCTTTCTTTACCTAGCGTAGTTTAGCACAGTTCTAAGTGTTTTCGAAAAAACCACGGAGCTCTAGGACCGTTCCGCGTTGTCTCCAGGATCCATATGTACGAATCATGTCTGTATTCTGGCTAATTATGAACATTTGTGCCCATCAATCTAAATTATAGAGAAGCCACTTGAAAAACCCAAAACACACCTTAAAAAATCGTTACACGTTTTTCACTTTAAAAAAAATTAGCCGACCCTATGTTCTTTTTTCTTTACAATCAAATAATCTACAGACCCTAGGAATTCTAAAGGTACCACAATTTTTAAAATTTATCAAGAAATGGCCAAGCTATGCCATTGCAAACTTGCCGTTACAATCCTGACCAAGTCCATCAGGATAGTAATCGATTTGTAAGATGTTGTAATTCAATCTAAGATGGCGAATCTGAATTAAAAATGGCGGACACTGACAGCGAAAACGCATCTGAAACCATGCAATACGGGTATCTATGGAATGGCATCGGCGAGTAAAACCGCTACCATTTTGAAATTCAATATGGCACACTTCAATTCAAGATGATGGCCAACGGACAGCGTATACGCATCTGAAATCATGCCATAAGTTTTTCTAAACGGAATGGGCACGGCGATTATAACCTGAAATACGATGTGCACCATTTTGGAATTCAAGATGGAAAAAAGTTGCCGGCCATGGATGAAACCGGAAAGATATCTAGTAGTAGAAGCTGAAAATTTATGTCCACCACCATGTTGCGGACTTATGATAAATTGGAAGAGTTAGACAACACATCGCATCATGAGATTTGTCTCAAGACAGATTTAGTCCACTTTCCCTAGGGCATCTGGAACATGTCCGGATGTGGCCAATATAGTGATTTGATGTATTACTGATGGACTTTGATTTTAAACGGATTTACCACTTCCCCGGGTATATCCGGAACATGTCCGGGTGTGGCCAATATGGTGCTGGTCACTCATCATGACTCTTATTGATCTTAATTTTGAATTCTCATGTGAATTGATTTATCGCATGGTGGGTTTGGCACGTTTATGAAAAGCTCTGGTCTGATGAAGACCCATACTCACCGGAATATGTTCCGGCCATTGCTCTGCAACCAGCGGAACAAATCCAGAAACATTCAATAACCTTCTATGGGCCCATAGTATCTTTCTACTGTTCAATACTGTGCTAAACTAATGCAGCATCGTCGTGGAATTGTGACTGACTTGCGATAATTTTTCTCATCGACGTTAAATGAGGGGTTTAGAAGGAAAGGGGTGTAAGTGACTTTGATCGATTCTCTTCATAGACTTTCTCTTTCATTAATAATTCAGCTGCAATCACATTCCTTGATTCGTGTGCCATTCTGGATGCTAGATGAGAACATCCTTTATCAAACTATATGGCCGAAATAGCGCAAAATCCGTTAATAAAGCTGTGGCTATCAAAAGAGAATCGATCAAAGTCACTTACACCCCTTTCCTTCTAATCCCCTCAAATATAATCGCAAATCAGTCCCACTCAGATTTTGGCCATAAAATAAAAATTTAACGATATTTTATCCAATATTTTTTGGTAAACATAGATGCATACTATCACATTGTATGTTTATTTTTTAATTTATCCCTCCGAACTAAGTGTCAAATCAGAAAACTTGTAAAATCTTGAACGCTGTTTTCTCATTTCCAGGTTTTTACAGATGGGACTGACTTGCGATTATGGGCAGTAAAGATGGCGCTTTTTATATCAAAAATATTTCCGAACACACATAGTCTAAAAAATGACACGTTTTTCCACTGTGCAATGGAAAAAAATAATTGTATTCACCCCTGGATTTATGCAGCGCCCTGTCGTCAAATTGTCATGGTTCATTGTCAGCAGTCTGTCATCTCAATAAGCTTTCAATATTGGCAATGATTTTAGTTTTATGTAAGCTAAAAACTGAAGCCCAGATCCTCATACGAAATACGCAGTTGATATCCTATGTAAAAGATTACTATGCTCAAAAATAAAGTAACTTGAACACCGGAAAGATACTCAAAAGCTTCTTTGTTCGGCTTTGTGCAATCAAAATTTAATGATTAACAGTGTTCTAACGAGCTTTTTTGAGGACAATTCAGAGTTTTTACAGGTGTACAAATTCCTACAATTTCGTTGTTTTTTTTTGCACAAGGTAAGTATGTTTACGCCACACGGTTGGTTACTAAATATTCTACGATTAATAAGGTAATAAGTATGCGGCTGCCTCTATCAAAAATAAATCGAAACAAAACATATTTTACATGCTTATGTATATATTTATCATTATAATCACACTTTCATCAAATTAGTTATTGAAATAAGGCTAGGAAAACATCAAAATCAGATCTCGCAAATCAAAAACCTGCATTAACAGTAAGCATTAGAATGATGAACATACGAATACCAAGTATGTATTGTTTATATTTAGTGGTTTCTTAAATCTATCATAATGCCTGCAACGAGTAATGTTTACGGTAATGAAAAATAATCATACCTCGGATTTATAATATGAGCAACATATTCAGCCAACACGCTTGCCACTTTTGATAATTTTCTTCTTATTAACGCCCTAAGCTTGTAGTCGTACGAATATTTACAACAGTTTGAAAAATGACGATGAATGAAAGACGGATGTGACGCACAAGAACTTCTCAACACATGCAACAATTCTATATATTAAAATTAATAAAATCTGTACCTTGATTTCGTGAAACGTGATTATGCCACAGTGATGTAGGATCTCGAGTTTGTCAAATTTAGAGTACAATTACACACACACACACATACTCACACACTCAACTTACAGGAGTCCCAGTGGAAGCCAACTCACAGGACATGTGTTTCTCGCCAGTATCAGTTTTTCGGGGTAGACCAATTCGTTCTCTTCTGTCACTTATAACACCAATGAACAAACTAAATATGGGTGCTAACAAATTCGGTGTCTTAGAAGGAAGAAACAAACTTCCAACAACCAACCAAAAACGGAAGTCAAAAACACTTAAATGTTTACCATCATCAAGCAATTACAACTAGGACAAAACCGCTAGCAAATGGCAAGTAGAATTCAAGAAAACATGTGTAGAAAGTAGTAGTAAATACTAAGTAATGAAAACACACACGCGCACAAACTTAGGAACGGTCAAAAGTGGGTGTTAGGCAGAAAACTCGAATCTGAATAAAAATGAAACCAACAACGGAAAGAGGAAATTCACTCACATGGCTGCGGCAAATGGAGTCGCGATTTGTTTGAATTTAATCATTTTCGCTTCTTCGTGTCTCGGTAGGTTTGGTCGGTCGGTCTTGCGAACAAAACAAAATTAACTTGCTACACAGCAGGTTCGGTGCGAAAAGATGAGGTCTTGAATTTTTTGTGGTTTCTTATCAAATGTATGCTTTCTTACAATGCGGTAGCTATGAAAGTTGTGGCTGAGTTGGGTTTTCTCATCGGTTATAGAGGTGTGGAAAATGGGGCAGATTTACTCAAATAATGCCTAGGGAGTAAACAGGAGTAAATGTGAGACAGATAGAGAAAATCCATTAGGTAATGGTGGAATGTTTTCAACGTTGAAATAAAACGAACATCACATTTTATCGATACATGAAGAGGTGTGCCAAATGTTGGCCCCGGTGGTCCTCTAATAGCGCAAATACTATCATGAAAATGTAAATCAAATTTGTGTTTGACCCTAGGGTCAAAACTCGCACACTTATCCTAGTGAAACGTTTCAATATTTTAGAAATTGTTGGATAACCAATTCTCAATCTTATCTAAAGCGTAACTTTTTGGAACAATAGTAGCTTTCGTTACATTTTGTAAAATTTCCCAGATAAAGTGGTAGAACTGAAAATTAAAAAAAATATATATATTTGGAACAGCCTATTGGTTTTATAATTCGACGGCACTATCTATAAAAAGTAGCACGGTATATGTTTCAGGTAATTTAGATTAATTAGCTTTCTAACTATCTATGATGCAAATAATAAAAAAGTAAAATGGAGCAATTCGATCGACGCTTAACTACCGTTTAGAGTGTTTTTTGTGGTAAAAACTGAGCAGATTATATTATTTTCTTGTAAATATAATTACGATTCGTCAATTGCAGGGCTGGTAGTGGGTATGTGATGTAATATTAGTGACTTTAATGACTAAAATTACGAAAAAAAATGACCAAATAGCAACCTTTAAACAATTAAAAAGTGACCAATAGTGACATTTATTGATCGGAAAGATATTTTTCATGCTTTTTAAAAATAAAACAAATGATTTAAGGATCACATAAATATGTTGTAAAAAAATAAGTATGAATTGATTAAGCACGAGCATGGTCCAATTCTAACCTTCGTTTCCTCACTCGGCATATCACCAATTTGTTATTGGATCGCGAAATTGAGACACAGAGAAGAATGTTCAAAGTACCGAGTTTAAACATTTTTTTTAGGAAAGCAATTTTTGAAGATCTAGGATATATATGAAGCGATGCATTTAACAACATGAAGAACTGCAGTCTAGAATTAAAAGTATGTAGATCTAAGTGTGCCATGAGTATATTCATAAAACATCCTTCTCTTCTTTGTAGTCGCTATAACGAACTGATCGTCTTTTCACTTTGTTCCATACATCCCAAGAATATAATCTTCTGTAACACCTTAAACATAGAAAAAGTATCATTACTCTGGGATCTAGACAACAATCTAGAATCGCAGTTTAGTTTAAGAAAAAAAATCTCATTATTATGGCACGAAGAAAATTTTCCCAGATTGAATGATCACGGACATAAAACAAAACATCAATGCGTCTAAGACTTAAAATGTCGATCGTGAAAAATTAGAGATGTAGGAATTTATTTTAGTGTTCTTTATTTTTTTTTTCTAAGACCTGGACCTGGATTTTTGTTTTTGTATTACCGGAATATTAGGGTGATATTAGTATGGAAAAAAATTCAATACAAGTCCATTAACTTAAAAAGGAACTCAAGAATCTGAGACAAGATTTTTTTACTCAATGTTTGGACCTATACTAAAGCTACCGGGGGTTAAAGATTATTCATATTTATGGCTTTTGAATAAATGTCGAGAGCTTGAAAATTTCCTAGACCATTTTTTGACATTATACATTGAACCAACGGGAAAGGTAATTTTTACCTGAAAATTCAATAAGGTTCACGTGCCGCACATAAAATGCAATGACATGGTAATCAATTCCACTTGATTGACTGGACCAGTCTACATGTCATGCTGGTGAAGGTTAAGTGAAATTCAAGTAAGTTTTTTGTGATTTCATGGTCACAATTTCTCGTCATATTCGTAATTCGATAGAATGGCGATAGAAGAGAGTGCGCTTTTGTCGTTGTTGGACGAGTTGGAATTACCAGGTTTCTTCATGTTTTCAAGTGCAAGTTTTAAATTTTTTATAAATTAACACTCACTTATAAATTAAAAAATGAAATTGCAGAATACGAGAATGGATTGTTAGAGGTGCTAACAATCAACAATTGGCGAACTATAAGGGTGCTACTATACGGTTGATGAACATCAACTTCGAGATCATCAGTGTCAATTATTAAATAATGTAAATTAGTGTTTTTTCTTAGAATACAATCATTTAATGACTCAAATAAATCGAAATATATATCTAAAGTCTATCACCAATTCACTTAATAATTTGATTTGGATTGATTTTGTTCCGGACATATATTAATCTGAGTGGTGCGGAGTCCATAACTTTCAATTTTCAAGTTATTTTGCTTTAACAGTATTAATTTTCTTGCCTTTGCCATCCTATCAACATCCTCACAAAGTGGCGCCTTATTTCCAGCGCAAAAATGAGAACTCGGTCGCGACCTTCTCATAATTGAGTCAATATTTTGCAAAATTCAGAGTAAGCTTTAAAATTGTTATGAAGTAAGAAACTGATCAATATCAAGTCAAACGATGGAATATGCTTTTGCTGCTTTCCCTCAGACCCATTAATTGTATTTGTTGAGGATGTTTACAATCATTAGTGATTATTGCAATTAATTAAACGAGATGAACTAGCCTACGGCTAAAAATCTCAAAAATAAAGTCTAAAAAAAAAATGCAATGAATTAATCGTACTTTTTTCATTGGTATGAATACATTTGGCCAGCCTTTAAGATACACTTGTTTTAAAGCTTTACAATTTATATAAACGATAACATTTTGAGTGTTGATGCTAAAACTTTATCTATCGAACGAATCTTTTTAAATGACGTAAGCCTTGGTGTTGCTCCTGTTCGTTGGAATTTGTTGACAGCACCAGTTGAATTTATTTAATGATATTAATGAGTATATTAAAAAGTGATCTATTCACTGGTCACACTCACTGATTTTTCACTTTGAAATTCTCGCACTTTTCGCGATATAAATCTTAATTCATTCCCGGCTACAAAAGTGTGATCGGGTGACTAGGTACAATTTTTTTTGGTCGACATTTGTTTAGGATCATCTTCAGTTGTAACCCTACAGGGACCTACTTCTACTGAAAACTGAAAGTACATTGCAACTAAATAGCTCGCTTGATATATTCGATTACAACCACTTGGTCATTTCGATACATAATAGTGCATTATATGCCTTGTTTAAAAGATCCTAAGCAATAAACAAATTATAAAATCAAAAATAATCTATTAAGAATATTATAAAACTCTCGAGACTTTTTAACCTAAAAATTTTAAGAGCTTTAGGCAGCTTGGATCAGCTGATAGCCTAGTTCAAGCACGAGATTATTAAGCCATCAAATATCAAATATAATTGATTAATTGGTATAGTTTTCTATTTTATTGGTTTGAAGTTTGATCGATTTAAGGGAAAGTCCGGTATTCAAAATAACTATTTCTTGATCTGCAAAGAACCAATTTTTTAAAAATGTTTTGCTCACCTGTAGTAGCTACAAAGATCTTTTATATGCAACATATTTAACTGAAATCCGTTCACTACGAAAAAAGTTTCAAATTTGTCGTTTTGCTACAATTGATCATTTTGTCAAGCTTCTGCATTCATGTTCCATCAGATGTCACTGCTGTTGTTTGCGGTGACATCTATCGGAAACTAGACACAATTTGTTTTCCTATAATTGTTCACAGAGGACACTGCAGTGCAAAACATGTCTGGTACCTCTATATATGCAATTAGATTAACATTCGAAGTACCTCCTTGTTTACTCTGCACACAAAATAGCTCACCCCTCACAGAATTTCCCGCTGAATTTTATGTATGGGGCGGGGCATAAAGTATCTTTTGCGCAGAATATGTAAAAAAGGAGGGATTTCAAATGTTAAAGCAAATGCATATATAGAGGTACCAGACATGTTTTGTACTGTCAGGTACCGTAAAACGGGGTATCTTTGATAATACGGGTAACTTTGATAGTATAATGTAAAGATTAAATTTAGTCGCTGCACTTTTTCCAAACTAGAAATGTTAGTTCGATATTGTAGCTTAGGGTATTTCCGTTGATATCGTATTCAGTTTTTATATAGTATGTGTTACATATTTTAAAAACATATTAAAAAACAATTTTCGTGTTTTCGCCTGTTTGAAAAAGCACTCAAACCATCACTTTTGAAATGTATTTCCTATATAGCCATCACAAATTCAATGTGGTATTCTTATTGCTTATGATAATTCTGATTATATACTAATTCAAAGTTTCATATTTAAAGAACTAAATTGTTTGAGTTTCACTCATTTTTTTTCTACATTCATCGAGCATTATCAAAGTAACCCCAAATAAAAAAAAAACTGAAGTTCGGTCACAAAACTAGAAAAATAGTGCAAATGCTTTAATTTTCGTTGAACATATTACGGACGAATTGACTCTTGGATCCTCAGTACTTGTTTTGAAAACATACAACTTGAAAAACATTCATTACCGCAAAAAAATTTTAGAATATACTTTAAAAAACTATCAATGTTACCCCCTTTTTCCGGTACTCTATTTTGTAATCTGTGAAAGGGAAATCACAAATCGAGTGTCAACAAAATACATGGCATGTTGAGAGATTGAGGTCGTGAGAGCAGATTTTCTCTCTCAAATTTGAATTTTTTGGCTCTCTGGGAGCTGGTAGTAAATCAGGTAAAACTAGGGGAAAAAACATTTTTATTTATTTGTAGCTTGTTTAAAAATAATTTCCGGGAAAAAACTGAACGACAAAGTCCCTGATTCATTTCTTTAGGTTGTCGTGCAGTTTTTTCACCTGAATATGCACCGAAAGCGAATTATTCCCACTTTTCTCAATTTCTATATGGGGATTTTTATCACTTCCTACCAGCGGAACAGCGCCATCTCTGTGGAAAATTGTCGAACAAAATGATTAATTGCTCAAACTTCTTACAGACTCAGTTAAATAAACTTTTTAACCAAATTTGGGTATAATCCACCCAGATCGGTCAAAACTGAACCTACCCAAAAATGGGTAAACTGTGTTGGGAGTGACAAGTTGACAAATGAACAACATTGACATGAATTCGATCGACGTTGTTCATTTGTCAACTTGTCACTCCCAACACAGTTTACCCATTTTTGGGTAGGGTCAGTTTTGACGGATCTGGGTGGATTATACCCAAATTTGGTTAGGGTCGCGCTAGTGTACTCGCAGTTGCTCCTGAAATTTCATGCTGGTAGACGCTGATGCCCTGTTTACATTCTGCTGGTGACCGTTATTGCTAGCAGCGAGCTCATTAGCGCTACTGAACTAGCCTAAGTGTAAACACCACATTAGCGCGTGCTTGCTTGAAAGTTTCAATTAAGACTAGTGATGTAAACCACCATGTACTGTGAACAATTTAAGGTATGTTTAAAGCATGAATTTTATCTCTAGGCGATAGAAAGTCTGGCAATCACATCAAGCATTTGACCATTCACAAACTTGCCCACCGCAACCAAAAAAGCTCCCTTTTGCGTGCACTATTTAACGAGTTTTGTCTTGGTAGTGATATCGACATGTTTAGAAATCAATGCATTATGGGGTGTTTACATCTGTGCGGTTTTGCTAGCGCTAGTGTACTAGCCAACTAGCACGAATTTCAGTTGCACCTGAAATCTCATGCTGGTAGATGCTGATGCCCTGTTTACATTATGCTGGTGAGCTATTTTGATAGCAGCTGGCTCATTAGCCCTAGTGAACTAACATAAGTGTAAGCAGCTCATTAGGGATTAGGCAGACCATCCGAATTGAATTTAATCTTTCTTGAAGCAATTCATGATCACTTGTGGTCTGGAGTATTGCAGTATAGCTATAATGTGACCATAACATCTATAAAAATCTAAACGTATATATTATTTACACCTGTGTCGTGCACAGGTTGCACATGTGGACGCGATGCCACTGAATAAGCTAAAATCCAATATCAACATTTTAGAAATATATGTGTTTTGAAAAACTTTCCACAACAATTTACTAAAATTTTCTTAAATCACTGTACAGTGGTCCAGAATGCATATTTAAGTGGAAGGATATGTTTTGAGAATGAAATTGAAACTTTAGACTAAAAGTCTCTTGTGAAAAGGTGTTCCTTATAGTTAGGCCCTCATTTTTATGACAATGATTTCTAGGGTGGTTCTTATTATCATTAAAATAAAAAAGTCTAACTTCTTTGTTTGAAGAAATTAAGGTATACATTTTTGGACAAAGTTATAGCTGAGTTGATTTCAAGCAACGTTGTAAAAGAAAACTTTTTTGTATCTCTTAAATTGACCTATTTAGAGCTATTTTCTTGAATTGAGTTAGGGTGGCTCTAAAAAACAGTTGATTTGCTCTAGTTTTCTTATTTCAAATTTCTAAGCAAAGGTGTCTTCAAATAACTTTTAAATCTTTAGAAGGCGCAAATTTTTGTTGCACAAAGCATGTCAATATCTTTCGCCGATCATTAGTTGACGTTTTTCTACCAAAATATGCCCTTTTCAAATGTTAATATCTCTGGTTGGGGCGAACAAAATAATAAAGTTTTTTTACGGCATTTGAAAGGGCGTATGTTATTGTCAATAATATGAAAAATTGGAGGTATGTTATTTTTTTAAACTCGTATTAAATCAATTTGAATTTATTCATATTTTTTACTATAATTGGGTATATCTTTTGACATTTGACCATTCACAAAATTGCTTGGGTGGCCACCCTCACGCTATGTCTGAAGGCACTTTTTTGCAACATTCATGTACCTCAGTTTTTTCATCACAGGAAGTTAGAATGGATCTTAACAATCAAATCAGTGATGGTTTTAAAATATTTCATCTTGGGTTTTTTGAGAAAAAGTATTTTGAAGTATACTTAGTCGTTTAAAGGGTGTCCACGATGAAATTGCCACACTATGAAATTGCTCTAACTTTTTAACCGTTGGGTAGAATTTAATGAAAATTTGGGTGGATTTAGTTCATAGTGCATTATTTACATCCTGCAAGTTTTAAAGTCCTGTGATCAAAACTCGCGGAAATAGAGTCGAAAGAACAGCTTGTGCGTGATAAAATCATGCGCATTCATCACGAGAACAAGGATCTCTCGCATCGTTCCATCGCTAAAACGTTGGGAATCGCGAATTCCACGGTGTCGCGAGTGATTAAGCGGTTCGAGGAACGGTTGACCACCGATCGGAAGCCCATAAGTGAAGGAAAAAGTATTCCGTACAACACCAAAAATCACAACCGCGTAGTTGGGGCCTTCAACCGAAATCCGAACGCCTCCGTTAGGGATGTGGCTAAGAAGCTGCACCTAAGCCGAAGTTTTGTCCAGAAGGCCAAAACTAAGGCTGGGCTTCGAACGTTCAAGGTACAAAAGGCCCCTAATCGCGACGAGAAGCAGAACAAGTCCGCCAAAACCCGTGTCAGGAAGTTGTACCTCAACATGCTGACGAAAGTTGAATGCTGCATCATGGACGACGAAACATATGTGAAGGCCGACTTCAAACAGATCCCCGGCAACCTGTTTTTCACGGCCAAGGATAAGTTCAGCGTTCCGGAGCATGTCCGCACTCAGAAGATGTCCAAATTTGCGAAGAAATTCCTGGTTTGGCAAGCCATCTGCACGTGCGGGAAGCGGAGTGCACCTTTCGTGACCCAGGATACGATGAACGGACAGGTGTACATAAAAGAGTGCCTCCAGAAGCGGCTGCTTCCTCTCCTGAAGGCCCACAACGTCCCAACAATCTTCTGGCCGGATTTGGCCTCATGCCACTACTCCAAGGACGTGCTGAAGTGGTATGCGGACAATAAGGTCAATTTCGTGCCGAAAATGTTCAACCCTCCCAACACTCCGGAGCTCTGCCCCATCGAGAAGTACTGGGCGATTATGAAGCAGCACCTTCTTAAACGACCTAAGGTAGTGAAGACAGTCGAGGAACTGAAGAAAGTATGGGTTTACATGCAAAAAAACGGTTGATTCACAGGTTGTGCAGAATCTTATGGTCGGGGTTAAGGCCAAGGTGCGGGCATTTGCGTATGGACTGTAAATAAAATACGAGTAAAATGGTAAAATGAAGTTTAATAGTTATTTCTCAATCCCTGAAAATTTGATGGCAATCGGATGAAAACTCGAATTTTGCGAATCAATTTTGTGTGTGGCAATTTCATCGTGGACACCCTTTATGAAGGCGAAACAAATACAACTGAATATGATTGTTGGAGATTAAGGTAGTCAAAATACTTCGTTTCAATGGTACAGTAAGATTTCCTCTTCGGTACCGTAAGATGTCGTAACTTTGCCGTGAACTCATAATGTTTAAAATAATAAAATAATTTACAATGGAGAGAATAAACTAAATTTACTATAATTATCAGTTCCATCTGTTTCATCCATTCTTATCAATGCTTACATTAATATCTAAAGAGAATGATAAAAAAAACTTGGAGCTACCAAGATAAGGAGATTACTTCAAATGAGCACTACTATACGATACCACCACTTTCACCAAGTTTTTGTCGTATCTGAAATTATTTTCCACTGCTTTATAGATACTACATGTTTGGGAAAAATCATTATGAACAGCTTCGTTTGTTTTTTTTTCCGTGAACCAGGCTAAGACTTACTCTTGCAAAAATCTATAATGTGATATTTTACAATATTGAATTTTGGGGCTACCGGAAGGTTTCGGTAGACCAACTTTCACAAAAAAGACCTATGCACTCATCCATGAGTTCATCAACAAAACAATGTCTCATCATAACATCAATATTATCCAAAACTATTAGCTGATGATCAAAATTGCATACTTCCAAAACTACACGTTTATCAGGCACCTAAAATGGCGACCAGCGAATCCAAATTGCGTATGATGAGTCGCATTTGCAGCAGCCACATAATTTGAAGCGTTTTTGGGATCAATATTGGCCGCGTTGTCTTTCCTCATAGCTGATTTGAGACCGGGCTGGATAGTTTGACGATCGGTATGTCTCATACGTTTAGCCAATTTTAGCGTATGTAACATAACAAAAATATAGTGTAAAGTTATGTACATACTGACCTTATTACCACTCAGATTAAGATCTTTCTTAAAGCTGAGTAAATCTTCGTAAGATTTTTTACCATATTTACATCTCTTTGGTGGACTTTCAGCAGGCCGATTTGACAGCACATCCCGCCCCTGCTGCCACCCTGCTCATGCCGTTGATCACATACATTTCATAAAGGAAGTGTAAAAGAGAAAGAGATATTGCAACAAATTCTCTCTATCATACCTGTTTTCTAACACATGGAGTGGGAGTTGTTCCACCAACGACCCGATGAGACAGCTTATAGAAGTTAAATACAATTCATATCCCTGTCCATTTTTGTTTTTCCTTGATTTCGTTGAACTTGGATGAAATTCTTCAATTTTTTCCGATGTTCTTAGAACTTTTTTCCAGTTCTCAGAACGTCTCTGAGTCTTGTGAGTCGTAGAACTTATTAGAAGGACATTGAACTCCCCTGAAGCTCACAAAACGTCCCAGAAGTTGGCAGAATTTTCCTGAAGTTTATAGAGCTTCTCTGAAGCACATCTTTAAAGTTTGAAGAATTTTCCTGAACTGAGATCAATGAACTTCTCTGAAGGTTGTTAAACTTCTCTGATTCTTTTGAGGAACGTCTTTAACTTTTCTAAAATTTATTACAGTTCCCTATAGTTCGCAGAAGTCGCTGATATTAATAATCAATACGCATCTTGCTTGAGAGTCAAAGTTTAATGCCATTTGGATTAATTCAATCAACTTTTGAACCAGATTTAACTGCATTTGTTCAATTCGCAATAGTTTTGTTTCGTCAATAGTCCAATATACGCCTTCGTTATCGTAAACTTCAAAACACCTTTTCTCAAAAAACCCAAGATGAAATATTTTCAAACCATCACAGAGTTGATTGTTAGGATCAATACTATCATACTGTGAAGAAAAAAACTGAGGTAGGGGAAATGACGGCTTCGGCATGACATACTATTTTCGGCAACCCAAATTGAAACACTATTTTCACTGGATTTTCTTACGAAAACAGTTCGCTGAATGCATGCAAACGATTCTTTATGCTTGCAGCTTCAATTTGACTATATTTTTACCACTGAGAAAAAGCAATCTAGCAAGGTTTTCTTGAAATGCAACACACGCACTACAAATTGTAGCTGATTTCGAGTTGCCGATAATAGAACAGCAGATTTACATGCAGTTCAAATGGAACGGTTGCCGAAGAAAAACTGGTTGCCGACAATACTCGCTCTCACTAGAGAAGATTGGAGCTTTGTAAAAGCGTTTCAAAACAGTTTTTGACAATTCTTTCGACTGAAATTGTTAGAGCAGCTGGCAGCAAAAGATTGTAAACAAACCAATACTGCATATGTGTGCGTTCCTTAGAGAAAAAGGCTATAGAAAGAAGGTCGCTGCTTAGGTTGCCGAGAATACGTAAATTCCCCTACATGAATGTTGCAAAAAAAGTGCCTTCAGACATAGCGTGACCCTGTCTATTTAAAAAATTAATTAAAGTGTCGGATGGAAATGCTATCTAACATGAAGCCTTATTTATTAGCTAGAGAATGGTCTTAGAACAGGGTAGATAGTTCCGTTAGAGAACGGCAGTAAGAAAATTGAATAGAAGTTGAAAATAAGCTTCTATTCAATTTTCAAAGTCGCAAACTTCGCGTATGAAGTAACATAAAAACACTTTGAATGTAATTAAAGTGTTTTGTTACTTCATACGTGAAGTTTACTATTTTCAGAGTTGGGAGTTGAAATTGAGAACAGAAGTTGAAATTGAGCGCATCAAACTTCATTGATTGAAATTCAAATTGATTACATTCAAAAGTTGCATTTCCTATCATCCTCCGCAGCGAATACTTGTTCAGCAGAAAAAGCATGCGAAATCAAATTATCGTACTATAAGCGCTTCTTATTCACTTTTAACCTATCCATGTTCCAAAGCATGGAGAGAGCAGTGGAGAAAGCACAAGCATGATAATCGCAACGTTCGTGGTTCGAGTCCACTCTGCACCCTTTTTTTCGTCCTAATTAATTTCTCTTAGTTATACCAAAGATGAATACTAAGATGAAACTGTCGGAAGAAAAACTTTCTATTTTACTTTACTTTTTCACGGTCCCTTTACATCCAATGAATACCCCCGTATGCAAAGTAATTTTGTGGTTTTGCTGCCCTCTCGGTAGAGATGAAATTTGGCGCACTTTTTTTATCAAAACAATCACACCAACATCAGAGGTGTCCCATTTTTTAATTACTCGATTAACAACTAACCGATTATTTGTTGTTGGCTGTACTGTCATTTTTCCACTAATGAGAGTGCAACACATGTTTAAAACTATCGGTGATGATCCTCTGGAGAAGTTAATGCTTATATCGGCATGATATAACCGATTACAAATATTTTACTTTTCGGTTCGTTAATCGATTAATCGATTATTCGAATGAAAATCGGCCATAACTAGATGGATGTCAAACGTCATTTCAAATATAAGGACCGTACATAAATAATGATACAATTTGAAAGGGACCGGGGCTAATCACAAATTACGTCCCCACGGTAACTGAAATAAACATGAGTGTTCACCGGTTGGTTATACACTCTGCATTATTCGGTCTCCAATCTTCTTGCATTGGACCGCAGCTCGGTATGTCATCCCTCGTTCCCTCCGGCGCCGGTGGTGTAGTGATAAGCGTGACTGCTTTCTCACCCCAATGGGTTTGGGTTCAATCCCAGCTGAGGTCGGTGGGACTTTTCTGAGGCATAAAAATCTCTGGTCACGTCTTCCTTCGGAAGGGAAGTAAAGCCGTTGGTCCCGACTCATGTGTGTGTTTGAATGGGTGCGATATCCTATATGTTTTTCCCAGCTATATCTTTCGTCAAACATGAGTTGCCGTATGTGTTCGATCTCAGTTCCCTAATATATCAAGTAATGGGCTCATTGAGCAGAGTTGGCTGAAATTTTATTGTGGATTGAAGGTCACTAAATATATATATAGGTATATATATAGATAAAAAAAATCCTATAATACGTTAAACTATAAAATTTAAGTTAAATTTCAGATTGTAGTTGATTTTACCACAAAGTAATTAATAATCCCTAATCTAAGTGTTCTTTTTTTTTATTAATTTACCCAAAAAACTTCACCGTCCGTCATGTTAAGTAATTTAAAAAATAGAACCGTTGATCCAATTAAGCTATAAATATCCTAAATATTGTACCCTGCAATTCCCTATAGTTTATGAATTATTATATCAAAGCATATTTTCAAAAAAAATGTATAAAACACTTATGTTTTACGAAAAAGAAAGCTTTGAGTAATAATTTCCCTAAAATTGGAAAATCATCAGCATTTTTGACGATTACTCCCACCTTGAGTTGTTACATTCAAAGTGTATTTTGTTACTACATGCGTGAAGTTTACGATTTTCAGATAATTCAAGTCTCCTCATCCATTATTGTATGAGTTATGATATGGAGTGCGCGTTAGACTAGTACTGTCGCATTAATGGCCCTTCGCTCATTTCCAACTTCGATTCAATTTTCACACTGCCGTATTCTAGCGGAACTATCAACCTACCCTCTTCAGAAGAGACCCGTACAGAAGGCCGAAAAAGCCGGCGCCGGTGGTGTAGTGGTAAGCGTGACTGCTTTCTTACACCCCAATGGGTCTGGGTTCAATCCCAGCCGAGGTCGGTGGTATTTTTCTGAGGCATAAAAATCTCTGGTCACGTCTTCCTTCGGAAGGGAAGTAAAGCCGTTGGTCCCGGCCCATGTGTGTTGAATGGATGCGATATCCTACGCAGGTGTGTGTGGAAGCTGCCTTCCTGCACATTCGATTGCCGTCAATGGATGGCAATCGATGTCCGTCGGTGATTGGCACTAGATTGCGGAACAGAGACCGACGTTAAATAAAGGAATGAAGAAGAAGAAAAAGAAGAAGGCCGAAAATATTCTAAGGTACCACAAAAGGCCCAAAAACCAAAAAGGCCGAAAATTTATCAAAAACTGAATTTGTTGAAAACCGCATCCAAACAATCTGTTTAGGCCGGCGCACAATAGATACGTTTTCAGGTTTTTTGACAGCTAGCCCATGCATTATCTGTCAAAAAACCCGAAAACGTATGCATTGTGCGCCGGCCTTTAGTCTTTCTGCTCGCACAACTGACTCGGCTCGTTAAATGGTTTGCATTCACAAAAAATGAAGCCAATATGAAATTAGGTAGAGAGGTGTTCTCACTTGCTCACTTTTTGGGAAAAACCAGTAAGTGGTAAGCTGCGGGTAAGAGAAGGGTAAGGAAGTGAAAGATGCGATTGGCGAATCAAAGTTGACACTCGTGAAGAATAGAACAACTATGAAAGTGACGATGGTTTCAAAATTTTACACGGTGAGGTATACGAGTGCAATCTTAAAATCTATTTGCTTTGCGAACAAGTTATTTTAATAAAATTTGGTTGATGCTACGTTAGTAGAAAACGTAGACATATAATATAGAAAAAAAATAATTTCTTTTCAGATTTTTAGATGTATACATAGATTTAAGCTTTTCTACCACTGTAGCAGCAACCAGATTTAAATAAAATGCTCCATTTGCAAAATAAAAGCATTTTAAGATCGCACTAGTATACCTCCCCGTTGAACATTTTGAAACCATCATCACATTCATAGTTCTTCTATTCTCCACGGGAGCCAACTTTGATTTGCCAATAGAGGTGAACAGTTTATTTACACATACACAACATTCTGATAGGGTAACGAGTTACGCAAGCAGTTGAATGTGTGTAACTAGAACGTTCAGCAAAACGAACCAAGAGCAATATCGCTGCTAATGACGATTTCCGATTTGAGAATACCTCCCATATTGAATTTCATCTTGAACGAAGCCATCATCTTCATTGAATACTCAAACATCTGGAATAATAAAGCTAACTATCACTTTCTCTCTCATTCAGCATCGGAGGCCTTTCTGCTCTTACAACTGAGTCACCTCGTTGAATGGTCCGCATTCACACAAAACGAAGCCATCTTATCATTAAATCGTCGTTAAACACTGAAACAAACATAAAACTAAAGCTACTCAAAAGTTTTTTTTTTTCATTACGGAAATCTAATGGCTATTAGGTAGCTTCCATTATATTTTATTTCGAAGATGCAGAATTGTAATTATTGTAACATGAAGTAATGTAATGTAATTTAATTTATTAAAAACAAATTAACAATAGCCCGAATCGGGAAAGCGACCAAGTGGACCACCTTTTGTGTTTTCGGTCTTTTGTGATTCGGCCTTTCGTGATTCAGCCTTTTGTGTATTTCGGCCATTTGTGTTTTCAGACTTTCGTAGTACTTTCCTTCAGAACTTTATCTAGCTAATAAATTATCACGCTTCATGTTGATATTAGATAGCATTTCCAATCAACTCTGAGAATCGGAAACTTCACGTATGAAGTAACAAAAAACACTTTGAATGAGTTGGTTGGAAATGCTAACATGAAGCTTTTAGTGTGATGATTTATTAGCTAGAGAATGATCTTTAGAAGAGGGTAGGTGGATAGTTCCGTTAGAGTACGGCAGTATGAAAATTGAATAGAAGTTGAAAATGAGTAAAGGGTCGTTAATGCGACAGTTTTTAAAGATAGACGCACATTTTTGCCTAACCCGTACGATGTACGCGGAGACTTGAAGTATGTCTCCAAGCCTACAGGCAAAAATGTGCGTCCCTCTTTTTGCTCATAAACTGACTGCGGCTGTGGAATAGTTCTAGCGCAACGTGGGGCTTTAGGTAGTGATGAAAACGTCACTAGAACTATTCCACAACCGCAGTCAGTTTATGAGCAAAAAGAGGGACGCACATTTTTGCCTGTAGACTTGGAGACATGCTTCAAGTCTCCGCGTACATCGTACGGGTTAGACAAAAATGTGCTTCTATCTTTAAAAACTGTCGCATTAATGGTCCTTCGCTCATTTTCAACTTCTATTCTATTTTCATACTGCCGTACTCTAACGGAACTATCCACCTACCCTCTTCTAAAGATCATTCTCTAGCTAATAAATCATCACACTTAAAGCTTCATGTTAGCATTTCCAACCAACTCTGAAAATCGTTAACTTCGCGTATGAAGTAACATAAAAACACTTTGAATGTAACACTTTGAATGGTTAATCGTATTAAGGCGAAAGTTTGCATTCAGTACGATAATACTTAATATGCGATGAAATTCATTCGTATATGCGATTTTGTTTAAATCTGTAGTAGGGTGGTGCACTACTTCGGCATATGGGGCCCATTAACGTCATACGCATCAAAAACAATGAAGACAGACAGCTAAATCCAACATTCATGCATCAAATTCTTTGCTCACGAGTTAAATTACAAATGCTGTACAAAAAAATTGTCGGAAGACTGATTTAGGGGGAGGGGTGTGCCTGAGTGAAGTGAGATATTTCACGATTCTATCTGTGCATTGATTGCTATGCGACTTCTAGTTGTCTGGAGTATCCATTTCCCGTATATGCAATGTTACTGATCCATTCCAATATTTTTGCAATCGGTTTAGTCATCGGGAAAGCTTTTAATACTTTTTTTTCCTTTTTTATAGAGGCTTTCAGCCACTGGACCTCTTATCGGGAAAGCTGTATATTATTTCTTAATTCAATATCAAGGATGAATTTTCAAAAGGACGTATTTGTATTTGCGGCAATGTAAACTCTTAGCTCGCCTACGCAAACTAGCACCACCACCATTACAAAGGTACAGTTTCCCCAACCGGTGGATGGTGGTGTTAGTTTGAGTGGGCGAGCTAAGAGGTTCGACACATTGGCGTTTGAATCTTTGTTTACAAAAGCAGATACGTCCTTTTGAAAATTCATCCATGAATTCTTACAAGGCGGTTACGGTTAGGAGGTAATTCTCAGTAGTTTTCCGTTTCTGTAAGTTGATAACACACCATTCAAGGGGATCATTAAATTTACTGTGTATTTATTGTTAAGTATGCAAGAGAAAGCGTTTCTCCCTCATCAAGTTGATATAAACATTAATAAACAATAATATTACAGCTAATAGTAGTAGGTAGACAGAAGAGCTAGTTCGCTGGCAGCAACATTAAGTTAATTATATTCTGGGGTCATTCGAATGGATGGAACGAAAGAAAAGTCAGCACGGGATTGTTTGCTTCAGAGCTACGATCTACGCGTGTATTCGATTCTTTTTTTGTTTGTTTGTTTGTTTGCTTGCATGATACATTCATTTGATGGATTATTAATCGTTACAGAGATGGTTGGGGATGCTATGTTAAGCTGGGTTTCAGATGAGCGTAAACTAGAAACAAAAATATATGGACTGGAATAGGCAGATTATAAAAAACGAACAAACGCGCTAGGGGTGAACGTTTCAAGAAAGCATATCAGAATGACTGTGTTACAACTGTCCTTACATCACTATGGCATAATGCGGTTTACATAAACTTCAAAACTCTTAAAAACTTTTCCTTAGAAGGTAGAAATCAAGAGCATTTATATTTTTCGATTAACGAACAATAGAGTAAGTAAAAAAAGAAGACTACACTATTAAAATGTGTGACACAATCTAGAGATAAGTGATCGAAATGAATATAATGTGTTGTTTATGATGTTTTCGCGTGAAAATTTTGGCAATGTGTGTTGTAAGATGCACAAACTGGTTCACTAACAGTGTACGGGTGACAATTCTACGACAAACGCCCACACGTATGTCCTGTGCTTCTTTTCGATTCAAATGCAATGAGTTCTACTATTATAGAGGTGTCTACTGATTGAACTTGCTCGTCTGGCGCGTTTATTGGTCTATATTACAAATCCTACTTGTATATGATTATCTTTTCATGTCATTTTTTGTTACTGTTACACTTTCGGAGGAAAAATGTGAAAATAAAAATATAGATGTAAAATTTCTGAGTAAGTCTTAATATAATCTAAAGAATGTGTGGTTTTTTTTTTCAATCGAGCTCCATTCGCGTGTGGATTTATGTAACTTTTTTTTTGTTGTAGTTTGAGAGCGGAAGGTGGGAACTCTATCTTCGATAGTAGTGGTTGTACCTACCTGGACCAAGACCCATTTGCGGATGACCAGGGCGGAGCATATTTCCGCCTATTAAAGCCGCCCCCGGATGACCCATCGCTAGGCCTTGTCGCATCATCGGATTCATGAGCTGCATGGGACCGTTCAACGACATCGGTACCTGAAATTGGATTGAACAAACACGCGACATTTTCGTTAGCCCCCATGTAGCAGCTAACAGCTAATGTTAGTGACTTAAGAGAAAAGCGTTTTGAAACGATCACTACCAATTAGTTTCACTACATCATACTGTTAGAATGTACGCTAATAGAACACCTAGAATATTTAATAAAAATCACACACATTGCCATAGCTGACCATTCCAATTGGCATTCCAGGTCGAGCTGCCGCAGCCGAAGCGGCCGCTGCATTCGCTGCTTGTAACCGTTGGATCATTGTGGCCCGGTTTAGGTCGTCGATATGCTTTTGGTGGTTTGCCGCCGCAGCTTGGGCGTGCGCTATCACGGCTGCTTGCTGGTGAAATAATAGGGAGAAAGAGAAATGCCATTTTTGCAAAAAATTTCTACTTTTGGGATCATATGTGTCTGTTTCCTTTTTTCGTATAGGATGATTTTGTTTAGATGAAATAACGAAAAGAGAGTATTCTTAATGGAGCTAACTGAAGAAAATAAAAATAAAACTTAGGCCAGCTGATCGAAAATCTGTTTGAGGTATAGGAATAGGGTTTCAGTAATACCTACCTAGTATTTCATTGCAATCAGAAAACGGATTTTGCAGATCGATGGGATGTAGGGGAAAGTGGAACAATTTTGCCAATAGGGCTATGTGACCACCCGCTTAATGTTTGAAGCCTGCTTCTAGTATCCGTTTCATTTTAGTCTAAAAAATTACTTTTCTCTAGTGCGAATATTCGAAGAATGTTAGACTAACTCAAAACGTCAAAAATGTTATTAGAATTCTGAATCAGAAAATAAGGTCTATCAGTATCAGTCCGCATCGTGCTCTCTTGCCGTGCGGATCTATTTGCTTTTTGCTGAAGGAAGTGTTACTACTACCTAAAACTACAACAAATTTAAACAGCACTTTTCAGTGCTGAACCTGTAAAATTTCTACCTTGTTCAACTCTTATTCCTCTTTGATCCTTGTTTGGACCCTACCCGAGGTATTCCTTCTTGGATATCCATTTGGAAAATTCCTCTTCGATCGTTCAGATTATTATAGTAATCTGCTTGGAAGTCGATTTAGATAAAAATTTACTGCCGCAATGGCACCTAAACGCAAAAGAAAGGGGCAAACTCTTGATCCCCCTTCTGATGAAATTAATTTGAGTTATCAATTTGAATTGCTCACGGATGATGAGAATGATCCACCATCCAAGAAAAATTCCAGTAAACTTTCCCGGCTTAATGCCAAGAAGGAAAAGATTCCCCCTATTGTGATAACCACTTCCGATTTCCATGCTCTTCGTATGGAACTTTTGAACTTCGTGAAAGCTAAGTTTTCATTACAAATTGGACGTCGGGGTGAATGCCGTGTATTGGCTGAAACCTTGGACGGATTTAAATGTCTCCTCAAGTATCTCACTGAGAAGCAGCACAAATTTTCTACTTACGACACCAAAACGAACTTGTGTTCAAGGTTGTCATTAAAGGACTGCCCAGTGGTGAATCCCTGGATCAGATCAACAGGGCTGGTAGTGCTGATGCGATATAATAGTAGTGACTTTAGTGACTAAAATTACGGAAATAGTGACCAAATAGTGACTTGTAAATACTAAATAAGAAACCATTTATATGGTTACTTAGGAATTCAAATACAGTTTGATATGTCATGGAAGAACTTTTCATTCAGAATGATCTCAAGAACTTTTTTAGAATAATTCCCCTTCCCTTAAACTTAGAGGCACATAAGCTTTTACAAACATAATATTGCATTCTTGAAATTCTTTGCAGAACAATCAACAATATTCTTGGAAATAGATTATTTTCGTAGTTGGGAATGCTTAACATCAAATATCAGAATTAAAGTGGACATTTTATACGATAGATGAGGAGATGAAAGTAAAGAGCTTATAGTTCCGTTATTGTGTGGCAGTGTGAAAATTGTATATAGAAAGGTATGAATAGGGTAGAGCATCTCCTTTACCAAGCTCATCCGTTAATGAGGGATGGTGAAGGATGTTTCCTCCTGCCACCACTGGCAAAAGGGATGATCGCCGATTTGCTCATGTAACTCCGATGTGCGGAAACAGTTTTATCGTATAAAGAGAGAGAGAGAGAGAAAGATTAGTAATTTCCATTTTATTCCACTACATTATTTGCTTATCCTTGACAGATACGCGTAGTTCTATCGATTGTTTCACACTCAAGTCGCCATCTGACGTAAACAACTACCCGATTCGTACCTTCCTCAAAATTGTCCTTGCTCGCATTCTTCTTTGTATATACAACTAGCTGAGTGTGCCCGGTCTTGCTCGGGATTCAATATTAGCTTGAGTTTAAGCGCCGATTTAAAAAAAAGCATGATATATTGTACGTAGCCCCCCCCCTATTATCTAAGGGGCTACCCCCTATGATTATCTCCTTATACCCCCACACTCGTCCCCACATGCCTAATTTGGTTCCATTTGCTTGATTAGTTCTCGAGTTATGCAGAAATTTCTGTTTCATTTGTATGGGAGCCCCCCCCCCCCTTACAGAAGGGGGAGGGGTCTCGAACCATCATAAGAACCTTCAACGGCCCCAAAAACCCCTGTATACAAATTTTCACGCCAATCGGTTCAGTAGTTTCCGAGTCTATAAGGGTCAGACAGACAGACAGAAATTCATTTTTATATATATAGATAGATAGATAGATAGATAGATAAATTTTCACACTGCCGTACTATAACGAAACTGTCAACTCTATAATTGAATCTCCTAATCGATCGTATAAAATTTCCACTTTAAGTCTGATATTTGACGTTAAGCATCTCCGACTATATAAATCGTTAAATTCACGCATGAATTAATAACACATGATTAGTTAAAGCAGATTATTTTCCGATTTTTAATTGATTCTTCTAGGAACTCCCTGAAGGCTCCTTGCATAAATCCATGCTTAGAATTTCCATGTAATTAACTTCAGAAATTTCATAAATTTCTGCTTAGAATAATCTTGGACTTCTCCCTTGCATTCGATTGGAAATTCAATTCGAATTCTCCTCAGAATCCCCATAGTATTTCCTCAGAATTCTCAAAACAAACATCCATCACAAACTTTGACACTCTTCTCAGAATTCCTTTGGGATTCAATTCTCAAAATTCGATTCCTTTGGAATTCTTCTCGGAATTTATTTCGAACTCTTTAGAATTCTCTTGGAAGTATCGTCACAAATCACCCCAGAATTCTTTCAGAACTATCCGCAGAGACCATCTTTGGAGTTCACGGGGTTTTCAGTGAATTTTCATCAGAGCCCCCTTAAGCAAAATTTCAGAACTAATTTAGAATTCTTATTAGAATTGGACCTAGAATCCTCATCCAATCATCATATAATTGTTCTCAGAACTCTCGTTAAAAGACACTCTCAATTATATTAGAATTATTTCCAAAATTGTTTCGGAGCTGACTTTTGCGTCTCTAATAATTTAAACAATAATCAAAAGCGACGCTCGTATGTGTTAAGCCAAGTTTAACTATATAGGTAAACCTGGCTTAATATTTAAGCGGAGAAGAAGAAATCGGTCCTGAGAGCACTTAATTTTACATAAGACTTTCGTATTTTTCTCTGATATACCTTGGTGTCATCCCTAGAATCCTTTAAAATTATCTTAAAATTTACTTTGGATTTTTTAAAGTTCTTAATCATCCTTGAAAGACTTTTGAAAATCTATCACAGACAAATACCTTTGGAAAGTTTCCAAGGTTTAAAATTTATTTTTTTGGGAAAGGAGGTATATTTTTCCCGATTTTTAATCGAAATTGTAGGCATTTCCCAAAAGTTTTCCTGGTGTTCTGAAGTTTTGCGGTTCACTGGTTAAAATTTTCAATTTTTAACAGGTATGTATATTTTGTTAAAACTACTGTATACTTTCTTAGTGCCAATTACTAAATTTAAACATTTTGTTGATATTTTTAAATTTCACTTTATTTTAGTAGTGAAAAAGTGACTTTAGTGACTATTTTTAGGGAAATAGTGACTTTAGTGACTTTTTGGGGTAAAAAGTTACTTTTTAGTGACTGGCTTCAAAATAGTGACCAAGTCACTAAAAAGTGACCTGCTACCAGCCCTGTGATCAAAGATGAACTGGCCGAGGGGCAATTCATTGCTCTCGAAAATGAATCGAAAATACGTGAATGAAAAAAATACACGAAAATTCATCATTACTCGTCATTACTCAAAAAAAATGCAAAAAAAATACAAAATTCGGAAAAAAATACACAAATATTCGACGAATTATAAAAATACACGATAATTTGTCATTTGCACGAAAAATTCTAAATATGTACAATCAAAATGCTGAATTCGGACAAAATGCGTAAATTTATTATTTAATATTTTAATCCGAGCTCGAATCACAAAACAATGCAGTAATGAGTAGGATTTCACCCATTTTTAAGAAAAGTGCTTTAAATCGTTTATTAAATAAAAAAAAACATTAATGAGTAGTTGTGACTCAAAAATAAGTAACGAAGGCGTAGCAGCCTTGGTAACAGATTCTTATTAATGCGTTATTGAGCGAGGTAAGGGGCTGTTCATGAACTACGGGGGGTAGTTGGCAATTATCCACGGCCCATACACATTTTTAAAATTTTGTATGGACAATTTGTCTAATACGTAGTTAATGTACAGCCCCTAATGAGTTTATGAGTGAAGCCTCTTTTATTTAAATTGTGTGAAATTCTACTCATCAGTGGGTATTTTAAAGTTAGCGTGTGCTGTGCATTTGTCAAACAAAACGTCAACATTGTGAGTTTGATCCGTTTCATTCTCGGTTCGAGTCGTAAACATAAACACTGAAATGACATAATAAACTTATAACTGATTTTCAATACATTAATGCATAAAAATACACTTTTATTTTTTCTAATACACAGAAAATTACATTTATTCAAAAAGTGCAAAATAATACATTATTACGAAAAATACACGTTTATTCGATAAAAAATACTTCAATACGTTCATCAATACGTTGGCCCGAATCGAAAATACACAAGTGAATCGCCCCTCGGAACTGGCAACATTACTTGGAGTTGTGCCACTCCAAGTAATCAAAATGAAACTGAAATCCCGTCCTGGCGATTCACGCAACGGGATTTCCAATGATTTTTATTTAGTTCACTTCACAGTCTAGTGAACTAAACAACCTTAAGGCCTTAGAAAAAGCTAGTCTTATACTCCATGTCCGAGTTAAGTGGGAACACTTCAGGAAGACTGGAGGAAATTTCCAAAACCTCACCCAGTGCCGTAAGTGCCAGGGATGGAGTCACGGAACTAAAAATTGCTACATGCCAGCTAAATGCATGAATTGTGGTGATTCCTCTCACGCAAAGAACGACTGGCCTGTGAAGGAAGATCCTATGAAATTTAAATGTTAAAATTGTGGTGAAAACCACAAATCCAATTTGGGTAGAAATCAAAACACTAACCAACGCAATTCTAACGGAAATTTTGACAATTTTGACTTAGGAAGCATTACTGCCCCTAAAATGGAATTTTTGCAGAAATCATTTCATTGACATGATTTCTGATATGCTTAAATCTAACTCCATATTTGATGCTATTCAAACTGGAGTAAAATTTACAAACAATATTGTCATGACTTTAAAATTCAGTAATGGATTTTAAAGCATTAAATATTTAAAAAATGCAATGCTCGATCTCTTAAAGATAATGAAGACGAGCTATTCAACTTTTTGAGTGTTCATAACGTTCCTTAAACCTGACCATAAGGTTAAGAAGGATGCAAATTATTTGATTTATAGAAATGATCGTCTTGATGGACCCTGTGGTGGCGTTGTCATCATTGTTCATAGACGAATCAAACATAAAATTCTTTATTCATTTGAAACCAAAGTTTTTGAAACTTTGGGAGTTTCTGTTGAAACAAAATTTCGACAAATTACGTTTATAGCTGCCTATTTGCCATTCCAATGCGTAGGCCAGAAAAAGAATTTTCTCAAGGGTGACCTTCAGAAACTTACCCGTCATAGGTCTAAATTCTTCATTATTGGTGATTTTAATGCAAAACACCGCTCATGGAATAATGCACAAAGCAATTCCAATGGCAATATTCTGTTTGATGATTGTTCTGCAGGTTATTACACTATTCAATATCCAAACAGCCCAACATGCTTTTCTTCTGCAAGAAATCCCTCCACTATTGATTTGGTCTTAACTGATTCATGTCGACTTTGTAGCCAATTGGTTACTCATGCTGACTTCGGTTCTGATCATCGTCCAGGAACTTTTGAAATATCCCAAGAAATAATTTGTAATCCCAACAACTCTACTTTCAATTACCATAGAGCTGATTGGGAGCAATATCGAACATTTATGGAATATAACTTCGATCCAAACATTCCTTTGCAAACCAAAGATGAAATTAATTATGCTCTTGAATCTCTGACTACTTCTATAGTTGAAGCTAGAGCTGCCTCAGTTCCAAAATTCGACGTTAAATTCGATTCAATTATAATAGACGACGATCTTTAGCTCTTGATCCGTCTTAAAAATGTCCGTAGGAGACAATATAAAAGAACACGCGATCCTGCCATGAAAGTTATCTGGCAGGATTTGCAAAAACAAATTAAAAAGCGATTCTCTGCCCTGAGAAACAAAAATTTTGAAATTAATGTTTCTTAATTAGACCCAAGTTCCAAACCCTTTTGGAAACTCACAAAAATTTTGAAAAAACCTCAAAAGCCTATTCCAGCGCTTAAAGAAGGTGGTAAAATTTTGATCACAAATTTGGAAAAATCTCAGAAGCTTGCTAAGCAATTCCCATAATTTCAGTTTGGGTCTTACTAGTCCTATTGAGAATCAGGTTGCTCGGGATTATCTGAATATTTTTACTCGGGAAAATATGTTTGATGATTCCTGGGGGACTGATTTGGACGAAGTAAGGTCTATAACTAAAAAGTTTCAAAATATGAAACCTCCAGGTGATGATGGAATTTTCTATATCCTCGTCAAAAAACTCCCAGAGAGTACCTTGTCTTTCTTGGTAAAATTATTTAACAAATGTTTCCATTTGGCATACTTTCCTGATAAATGGAAAAATGCAAAAGTTGTTCCAATTTTGGAGCCAAATAAAAATCCAGCTGAATTAAGATCGGGGCTAGATGGCGGCCACATATCCTTCGCCCAGAACGGAAGATGTTCCTACAACCACCTCTGAGTGCGGTTCGAGGTGTGGCACGGAGCCCCATCTTGTTGAAATACAACATTTGGCTTTGGACCGTACTGTTCTTTGATCCATGGAAGAACATACTTAAAATCCCAATGAAGACCTCCGTGTTGACCTTGTCGCCTTCTGGAATGAACACCGGGTCCATTTTTTTGCCATCGAAAGCCACCAATCCAAACACCATAACGCTAGCAGGATGCTTGGTCAGATAAACGTTCTTGTGTTCGTCGGCAACGTCTTTTACCGGAAGAGAACTAATATACCGGTCGGTTCTGGAATTTGATACGGGATCGACGGTAAACATGCTCTCGTCGGTGAACAGGATTACCGGATTTTTTTCGGTTAAGGAAGTTCAAGATTTTCTTGCATCGTTCGACTCGTAGCTCCCGGATGCGGTTGGTAATCATGTGAGTTTTTTGTCCGTGCCCTCGACTTCGCCCTGCAATCTTCCTTTGCGATCTTTCATGCTGTAAAGTCTTTGATTCCGTGTTCCTTTGCCATTTTCCTTATTGAACGCACTGGATTCACCCGAATCTTCCTTTTGATAGCAGCGATAACCCTCGGACGACCTGTGGCCACCTTCGCGAATAGTTGTCCTTTCTTTTCTCGGTCTAAAACCCTTTTGACGGTCCACCGGGACAGTCCCACGGCGATTGAAATGTCTTTTTGCACCATTTGCGCGTGGGACAAATCACGAATACGCTGCCACTTCGTAATGGTGCAACTGTCAAACTAAGTAAATCATTTTCTTTTATACACAGCCTACTACGGTATGAGCTATATAGGTTACATGCATGCAAAGAAAACCAAGGCATTGTATGCACAGGTGAAACGGGAACCTTATTTGTACGATGGTGCATTATCACGCATACGGTATACAGATTTATCTGTAATCATACAGATTTTTTTTTCAATATTTTGATACAGCTCAATTTTTAAAATAGACAAATTCTTTAGAAAGCAAACTTTAGTAATGTTTAATGATTCTAAAAATTGAACAAACTCCTTCTGAACTATTGAATTTGCTTAATGGAGATTTACGTAAATCCACACTGAGACTGAGACCATTGCCAGCCAGATACAGATTAAAAAGATTTTTTGCGATGAAAATACAGATTGAACTTCGAAAAAATGTGGCATCACTGACAACAACGCGAAATGCTACCGGCCGCTACCGTGCAAGCGAAAAGCGTTTGAACGTGATCAGTATTCGTTCAACCGTCGAAGAGGGCACATCAGCAAGTAGAAGTAAATAAAGTAGTTTGATAAGTGTAGTACCGTGTTATTTGATTGACCCGATCATCCGAAATATAGCCCACTAGCCGAAGATCCGTTAATGCGAAGAAATCGTCACCCAAGGACATTTCAGTGTCATCCTAAGTTTGTTTTCCCCGGCGATTACCCTCCACCAAGTGTTATGGTCAACTGCATCAGATCAGAAGAAATTTTATAATAAGTTGGTTCAAAATTAAAACTCATCATCAGTTATGGTGAACATGAACATTCATGAACAAATACAACTTATAGTTTATGTAACCATACATCAATGTTTATGATTTTTCCTGGGTTTTTCCCGGTTACTTTTCAAATTTCCGATTCGCTGACCACCTTGTTAATGGCAGGAAAATGTGGTTTGTATCAGTTTATTTGATCGAACATGACGAAAGTCTGCTTAAGATGGATGCTACGTGTCAATCAAAAGCAAGATTGAAGTAAGAATTTTAAGACTATTTTGCGATGACAACTTTCACGGATGTACAACAGAACTTGTGTGGAAATCCATCCATAGGAACATAGTAAACTCCAAATGCTGCAGGAGCCAGCTTCCCTTCAGGACCCCAATCGAAAGTGGTCAGTTAACAATCGGATGCGACGAACATACGCTGAAGAAAGAAAGTAACTAAAGCTATTACAACCCTAAAGCATTAAAACCAAACTCGATTACGCGCCCCACACCCATGCACAAAAGTGTAATAAATAATTCTTCGTAGCTGCACAATGATGAGTTGTGTCAATTCTACCGGTTATTAAGCCAACCTTCCGCACACGGAACGCGGTCACACAGACGAAAGAATGCGGTTTCGAAGGTGTGCGTCTACCAGACAGAGAGGAATGCATCCCGCATCGAAAGGGACGCTTACGAGAGATGGTTAAAATTAACAATTATTGATACAGTTTCGATTCTAGTGAAGGATGGTGACCTTAATCATTCTCGACGAAAGACAATCAAACAGATCTTGAGGAAATGAGGTAAATTACGAAAAATAAAAACAAAACAAAAAAAAGGTACACACTACTAACAAATGAGACTGAACTAGGGAGTGAAAAAGAAGGATGTGTTAAAGAATGTACGTACGGTTGAAATGTGTCGGATCGTGTGTCGTCGGTTGGATTGGGAACACTTACCTCATGAGGCGATAGTAACCGGCTGTCCTTGCCGGGGTGGCTGGTGACTATGGTGTTGGTCCCACTGGCCGCGGCAGCCGAAGAGAGCGCTTTGAAATGGGCTTGGACCTGTTGTTGCTGTTGCTGGGCTGCAGCCGTGGCCGCCGCTACGGCCGCTGCCTGATGTTTTTCCTGTTGCTTCTGCTGCAGCAACTGCTGCGTCGCCATACTAATCTTTTTCTGGTACTGAGACTTGCGAGCTCGTATTTCCTCTAAGCTGAGATCCTCGGGCGGGTGCACTATTTTGGAAGTTGTACCGGTGGCAGGTATCACAGTCGTAGATTTGGACGCATCGCCCGCGGTTGCATTCGCCGCATTGACCGAGTTGGTCGTTGGTGGAGCACTGATCGTCGCACTACTGCAAGCAAAGAACCGGACTTGAAGAAGGGGGAAATCATGAGAAATTGAAGAGATTACGCTCACCTGTAGGCAGGGAATGTTGCCTTGTTGATAGCGGGGTTTGCGGAAATAGTTGTCGCCGAAGCTGCTGCCGGGAACAGTGGCCTTGGATGACCACCCATCATCGGTGGCATCATCTGCATACCAGGGGGCACCATGTAAGGCATGTGACCCATTGTTGCCATCATCGGATTCATTCCGTACGGCTGCATATGGGGCGTCATCATGTTGGGCATGACCATGCCTTGAGAAACAGAGGCTGCAATCAATCAATGAACATGTAAAGTACGTACACATAGAAAACTCCACCCTCGAGCCGAAAGTTTGTAAACCCAGTTAAAAATAAATAATTTACGCAAACAACACCCTCTGCTCCTCCCACCCAATCACTTACCTTCCTGTTTCGGTTTCTTGTGGGCCGGTTCGTCTTCTTCCGAGTCGGACCTAGTGCCACCGTTCTTCTGCTTTTCATGCTCCCGAATGTCCTCCGGCGGGATGCCTTCCATGCCGTAGATTTCAATCTCAATGTTGGACCGATTAGGCAGCGAATTTGGCACTTTATCGATCGATTCCTTGTGCACTTGCATACAGTGGATGGACAGCCCGGGACCCGTGTACAGTTTCTTGTGGCAGATGTGACACTTGAAATGCTTCGCCTTCTGATGCTGCACCAGAATTTTCTCATCATCGAACTCACGATTGCAGTACCTGTGTGGGAAGGAAGGAAAATCGCGCACGAGGGCGGAACGCTATGCTAAGGAAAATTCTGCTTTTGCTCTTTTGTTGTCATTCTGCACATTTCTCCACATTATATAACCCAGTCCCGTCAGAACATAAAACGGGATCATCACTACACTGTAGCAGACTTATTAAATAATATTTTTGGCTATAAAAGGATACCAGCACCAGGGCTTCGATGCCTTCTTCTTTTTGCGACCCATTATCGGATTTTTCTCCTCTTCTTTGCTTGTTCAGCAGCTACACTCCTCTTGGTCTGGTGCTAATGAACGAGGCACCAAGGGTAACTTTTTCCTATGCTTATTTACACTCAGGTAACACTTTAACGGACAATTCAATTGGCCTATTTCTTTTATCACAGCACCAATTCCGAAAGCGCACTATATTTGATTACAAATATGTGAATCTCAACACGATAAAATCGAAAAATTACAGCGTAGAATTTTCACTTTTCAATCAAGCACGAAGAAAAATGGAGACGACTTTTTTGACGATTCGATGAAAGAAGAGTGAAGTTGCCTGCGGATGGTGTTGCAGTTTGCGGCATTTAGTTCGATTTGACGTTTCACCTTGTCGGGGGATGATTCAAAATGAATTCGGGAGCCATCCCCTAATAAAAATTGTATGGTTAATTTGCTTAACGACGTGTTCTGGGTATCATCCAAACCATTTGTAGAATGGTTCGATGATTTGGGTTATCGTTCGTTTATGGTTATTTTTTATTAGGGTCTGCACGCTATGTCAAAACTACCAAAATTCAGACAGAATTCTCCCACTGAAACAAGGACCATAATATATTATAGACTATAGTTATGAATGCTATTTAGCAGAAAACACTAATTTTCTATATAACGACGCTTATTACCGTTAAATCTACTAGCAATTAATTATAGTTGACTATGAATGTTAACAAAATTACTATGATTCTGGCAAAACTACTATGCTAGCTTAAAATTATAGATACTACACAGAAAAAAAAAGTTGTTGAATATTACATCCAAACTGCTGCAATCAGGTCAATCCATCGGTTGTGTAGTATAACCATAGAGGTAACTCTAAGACCACTGGGTCCCGAAGAAAATCATTATTATTTTTGGCTCACTCAATACCAGAACAACGGTCCCAAGCAGTCCCAAGCTATTTCACTCACCCCTGCATGTTCTGCATGAATCCACACACCCCTGATGTTATCTGTCAAACTTTCATAGCGAATCAAAACAAACATAGTGTAGTAATAGAATTTCAACTAGAATAGGGTACGTTAATCGTTTGCTTGGGACCAATAGGCTACTAAAGTGGTGAGCCAATTTAAAATCGTTAGTTTCGTATTGATTGTTGGTATAACCACCCGCATAAAAAATAACCATTTCTAGAACAGTTTAAACTTCACTGACACCTTACTAGCTATGTTAACTTTATACAAAATAGTTTTGCTATGGTTTACGGAATGTAATCAACATAAAAGAAACACTACTTTCTACTGTTACTGTTTCTGGTATGTTTCAGCTACATTTTGTTAAAGTTGATCAACTATTCGAGACTATATTAAACTATTACAAAACATTACGAATAAAAGTTGAAAACAACTTGTACAACACTTACGTGTTTCGCTTATGGTTGCTTTATGTTTTTACATTTGGCACAAATAAAAGAAAACGCTTTTGTTTGGAACGGCGGTCGTGAGTACATTTGGTTGATTTTACTGAGTTATTGCATTTTTAAACCCTTACTCCAAATGGAAAACCTGTTTTAACCAGTTTTAACGTCGAGAAAAAATAATAACGTAAGTAATATCAGCTTACAGTATAAAGTATTCCTTAAAAACGCATGTATTTTCCACAAACATATTTAGGGTCTTTGACAATCCCAACCATAATGGCTAACAGCGGTCTACAAGAGAAGGAGATTTTGAAAAAAGGAAATCGAAGCGGGTTCATTTTACCGGTGCACATTTATCAACTAGAAATAGAATGAAGGTTTGTTTTGCAGAGTGTAATCATTTGTTTATTCCATTTATCTTTAAATCAATAAAAAATAATACCGAGAGATGCCACAAAATGACGTCTTGCAAATAACATTAAAATTAAAGAACAACCCATATATGCTGTGTTCCGCATATGCTACAATAGTATTATAACATCAATAAGTATGGTAATTTCTACCCGTACATAGTATATCTTGAAGTTAACAACAATGGTTGATTTTAAGCCGTACTACCTTATTCGAACGATAATAGGAATAGGATTTACATATCCAACTAGAACCTTTTCTGATGTGGTTAGGCTATAGTTCCTTTGCAAAAAATGTATGGGAAAAAGTAAGATTTCGTATGGTGAACGTTCTTAACCACCCATTGTTCGTATGGTTGGGTCTTCGAAAACCTTAAGCAATATGGTCAAAACTTCTCTAGGTATGGTTCGATTAAAGTTGGCTGAACCATTTTTATTATGGTTTTCACAGGAAGATAAACCATTTTCAACATGGTAATCGTATGGTTGTGATTTATGCGGGCCATTTTCAACATGGTAATCGTATGGTTGTGATTTATGCGGGCAAAGATGAATACTAAGATGAAACTGTCGGAAGAAAAACTTTCTATTTTAGTGTCTTCTTTCACGGTCCCTTTCATCCAATGAGAACCCCCCGTATTCAAGGTAATTTTGTGGTTGTGCTGCCCCCTCGGAAGAGATGAAATTTTGCGCTCATTTTTATCAAAACAATCACACCAAAATCAGAGATGTCCCATTTTTTAATTACTCGATTAACAACTAATCGATTATTTTTTGTTCGCTGTGCTGCCATCTTTATACCAATTAATGCATTATTCATGTGTTCATTTTAAGTAAACAAGGCCCCACTGTTGTGTCACTTTTTGTCTAGTGAGTGAACTCAAATCCATCCGTGCACTCGTCTATAGAGCTCTTCGTTGCGCAGTTTTGTTTTGTTTCGTGCGCAAAAGTTCAAAATAAAGTGCAAAGCAAATCTTTGCCACAATGAATCGAGGAATGGTTTGCTTTATCTTTCCTTCTTGCGTTTCCGCGGAATAAATCGGAATGTGCACTCAAAAAATATTCAAATTTATATAGTATAAAAGTAACGCTAAATCGTAACTCTCCTTCCCGACGCAGAATACGGAATAAAGAGAGAGAATACAAACTTAGTATAAAAATGCTTTATGCATGGGTAGTATAAAGTGCAAGTAATCTTTCGATGCTTTCAAGGAAATTATTTACATTTATATTTTGCAGGTGCTGTCATTTGCATTTGTCATTTATTTTGTTAAACGTATAAGGAGCAAAAATTTAGGGAAAGATCTTTACAATATTTTATTTTACTTGTAATCAATATTACCTATCGACACAATAAGATATAATGGTACTCAAATGTCATCCTTGCTCCCCGTTAAAGGGTGAGTATTTCTTTTATCCGGATCCGTTTCGCAACCGCATCAAAATAATCCCCCGGGTTGGGCTGAACTCCAAATGGATCCTGCGTTGTGAAGACGCATAGACTTGCCTCCCTTATCAGCATCAGCTAGTTGACACAATGTCACCAACCGGTGAACACTCGTGTTTATTTCAGTTACCGTGAGGACGCAATTTGTGATAAGCCCCGGTCCCTTTCAAATTGTATCATTATTTATGTACGGTCCTTATATTTGAAATGACGTTTCACATTCATCTAGTGATGGCCGATTTTCATTCTAATAATTGATTAATCGATTAACGAACCGAAACGTTAAATATTTGTAATCGGTTATATCATGCCGATATAAGCATTAACTTCTCCAGAGGATCATTACCCATCGTTTCAAACATATGCTGCACTCTCATTGGTGGAAAAATGACAGCACAGCGAACAAAAAATAATCGATTAGTTGTTAATCGAATAATTTAAAAAATGGGACACCTCTGATTTTGGTGTGATGTTTTGATAAAAAAGAGTGCAAAATTTAATCTCTACCGAGGGGGCAGCAAAACCACAAAATTACCTTGCATACGGGGGATATTCATTGGATGAATGGGACCGTGACAGTGGACACTAAAATAGAAAGTTTTTCTTGCGACAGTTTCATCTTAGTATTCATCTTTGATGTCACGATCCGGCACCAGGAAGCAACATTCGAATCCTGTCGTGTATTCAACCACATCACTCACCCCCAAATATTGTTACCCGGTAGATCATCTTTCCAATTGATAATGGATCTGGATCGATCTC
Source organism: Ochlerotatus camptorhynchus (assembly GCF_037179485.1). Classification (NCBI taxonomy): domain Eukaryota; kingdom Metazoa; phylum Arthropoda; class Insecta; order Diptera; family Culicidae; genus Ochlerotatus; species Ochlerotatus camptorhynchus. The sequence continues at coordinate 8,048,345 of NW_027040918.1, read as the reverse complement.
CGGTTGAATGTGGATATTTGCTGCGGTGGAATTGCGTACCAATTTAACGCATGATTGCAACGTGTGATACATAAACATGACAAAAACGATATTCAACACTTACAAGCTTGTCCTACGATTGTGTTTAACAAAACCTACAACTGGCAATCTTCAAATTCCGACAATGATTCCTTGGATTGGATTGAAGGATAACGTTCCGATAGACTTCTTCATCACCGTAACTTGCTATTCTGACGCCACTGTTCGGATTAATCAGCTTATCGTCAGGTATGACTAGATTCGTAAAGATTTTACACTAGCCGTTGATATACACCAGGGCACCAGTAGGAACCCGTCAACCATAGTGATTCTAATTCGTTCTCGGTTGGAAGTTCCGTCGGTGCCTTAAACCTGTCTTGATGCCGATCTTCCATGCGTTGTTAAATTCACGATTTTTCAAGCCTATCAAAAATAAATCAACGAAATAAACTGAACGAATTCTTCACTACTATACGAGCTTAGTATAGTGTTGAAATAAATTTTAAGCGAATCTATGTATAAACATTGTTAAAGCATAAAATAATTAAATTTTAATCTATGTTATTTAGTAATATATTGTAATATTTAATTTGGCTCACCACTTGACTAGCCTATTGGTCCCAAGCAAACGATTAACGTACCCCATTCTAGTTGAAATTCTAGTACTACGCAATGTTTGTTTTGATTCACTATGAAAGTTTGACAGGTAAAATGAGGGGTTATTGGTTTTTCCTTGGACCGAAGAGAGTACCAGCACAAACGAAGTGACAGACGGAGCGGCTCGAAAACTTTGGTGACTAACCTGCTATTTCAATTTTTCAGTGTGCCACATGGCAACACCACTACTACTAGATTGTACCAACCATGGACCCAAAGGGTAAGGACCTCCTTCACGCGATTTTTTTTTGGTTCACCTAGCTGTTTTTTTTAGTGTACCTGGTGCACCCGGTACTAGAGCAAAAGACAGCAATTTGTACCAGAACAGGTGTCAAAAGTGACACAGACAGCACAACTGCCAGCAAAAAAAAAGCGCGGTACCCGCTGCCGTGGCAGTCAGATTGAGGTGTGTCATATCCGCGCCATCCGTTCAATCGTGAGCGAGTGCGTTATCTCAATTCATTCTTGGAGGATCATAAGTACAACCCACGACGTGCCAAGCGATTGGCGGAAAATCTCAGCGTCGAACTCCGAGATATGGTCAAACGGTGCAGCTTTGAGCGGTATCGAGTGGCTGCCATGGTGACCGTGGGAGATAAGAATTCCCAGGACTTCAAATCGTCCATGCGTTTCGCGTGGGATGCCGAAAAGGATGAATACGTGAACTTTGTATACGAAGCACCGACGTATTTTGTATTCGCGACCGTACTTGCAGTGTATTACGAGTAGATGTAGTGGATCGAACAATAAAATTGATAGTCATATTTTCTTAGAGACGCTTCGGGCGAATTCGAGAAACCAACTCCACCACAGTTTATTCAGTAGGGAGGGGGCAATTGCAACATGCTGCCACCGTTACAGTTTTCTGATTGAGATCGGTTTAAAAATAATTAATGTGAAATCTAAAAATCCTGTATAAATAAAATTCAAACAAAAAAATCCGAACAAGGGCGATTTCTTTCGCAATGATGACACTCAGGAGAATTTCAACACCTAAAAGCATCTATTTCCCCGCTCAGAACAATAGACAATAAATAAAACTGAACTATATACTGACTGCTCTACTGTACGGAAACACATTTATCATGATTGGTATCGAAACGGAAATTTTTCAGTTGATTAAAAATGCGCACATCAGAAGTGGGAAAAACGTTGTTCAACATCTACACAACAGCAGCTCTGATAGAATTATTCATCTTCGGTTACACAATAATGTATAGATTTGCCAGCTTTGAGTAAGACTTCCATAGACAAACATTTCCCTAACAGTAGTAGCAGAATATTTGGAATAACTTTATTCGACTTCCACGCGAAGAACACATAAATACACTCAGCTACGATTCGAAGCTAGGACTCGAATAAATACTGAAACCACGATACTTACCTTTCTTGGACCTTAACAGCTCCTGGCACTTGCTGCTCTGGAAAATCAAATTGCTCAAGCACTTCAACGCTTCCACCTGGACCTCTTCGCTCGCTCGGCACTGGCAGCTTTCGCGACCGATCCCTGCAAAACCGAGCAAACAAGCCAGCTGCTGCTCCCGGACCGTCTCGTTCAGGTAGGTCTTGTCGCGACTGAGCAGCTTGATCGCCACCAGACAGTCCTCCCGGTGCTTCTTTTTCAGGTATTCTTCGATAGCTACTAGATAGAATTTCTCCGTTGTTCCACCAACCGAAAGCTTCAGTCCTTCGCATATTTTCTTATAGATACCCCCAGCAGTGCTGATTGATGTGCAGTTTACGTAAACCATGTTAAGTTTGCTAGCCAGCTTTTGGTCACTTATAATCCTGGTGAGAGTAGCTGTTTTTCCCGTTCCAGGAGGGCCACTAAAATCAATTAAATGTCAGATCAGATCTGGTTCGCATAACGCAAAACACAACTACTTACCTTATGTACAAACTGCCGGAACCATTTTCCGATAAAATGTCTTCAATATACTTTACCAGACCTTCAGTTTCACGTTCCCGTTCCGGAAGGCATCCAATAGCCGTTAGTTGCTTTGGCTCGTTTCGGCGGTGAAGCCTCCGGAATATCGTTGTTCTTCTTGTTATCACGGCGAATGAGAACGACTCAAATTTGAGTTTAGTTCACTCATAATCGCCAAAAGTGCAGGAACTCAGCGATGAGTTAATTTGCCTCATGTTTTCCCAGGTTTTTCCAGGGAAAAATTCCCGAATTTGAGAAAAGTAAAGATTGGATTCACTCAGTCTATTGGTACTACTCCGAGACTGAATAAAATTTTCGTCAATTTCCTCATTTTCCGGCAGATTTTTTAGGTTTTCCACAGGAAACCATGAGACAAATTTAACTCATCGCTGCGTTCCTGCACTTTTGGCGATTATGAGTGAACTAAACTCAAATTTGAGTCGTTCTCATTCGCCGTGTAAATTACATGTCAAATAAACACAGAAAGAAAAACAAAGCAACATGGTCAGAATGTAAAAAAACATAAATGGAAATACACTGATTTTCTCTGTCAGTCACTGCGGCCGGCGAAAACAGATGAGAATCTCCGACGAAGCGCATCACGTGTGAGGTGAAAGTCGAATACAGATGCGACTCTGTTGAACACACGCTGTAGTCCGCAAATCGCACCATGCCCCGTAGTTCGTGCGACGCAGTGGCAGTCTCAGCATGAGGTTGTTACGGAGTGGTCGGGGTTGCACGTTTAGGTCAATTTGCCTTAGGATAGCCTCACAATCTATTCGTCCCTGCAGAGTGTCGGCGATAATCAAAGCTCTGCTGGTGTCCCTTCTAATCCGGAGAGGTTCAAGGTTTATCAGTTGGCAGCGACTCTCGTAGCTGGGCAGCCGAAGCGGATCTCTCCAGGGCAGTCTACGAAGCGCAAAACGAAGAAAGCGACGTTGAACAGATTCGATTCTCTCGGCACCATTGTTGTAATTCGGATTCCAAAACGCAGAACAATAATCAAGCGTCGATCGTACGAGGGAGCAGTAAAGACATTTTAAGCAGTAGACATCGGTGAAATTCTTAGCTATCCTGAAGATGAATCCTAAAGTCCTAGACGACTTATTGATGACATAAGCAATGTGTTGCCTGAATGTTAGCTGTGAATCTAACACCACACCCAGGTCTTTCACCTGATTCACGCGTTCGAGTGTCGTTCCAAGCAGGTCATAGCTGAATACAATCGGTTGCTTTTTTCGTACACCAACTGGCGAAGACATTAAGCTGATGTTGAAGATTGTGGCAGTCAGCGATCGAGCAAATTCGTAAAAATATTTTGAGGTCGTCTGCATATGCTAATCGAGGTCCTTCGATAACCAGGTTCACGCCGTTGAAGTAGAGTAGAAAAATCAACGGTCCCAGATGGCTTCCCTGCGGTATACCTGATGTGGCAAAGAAGCTAGCTGATTTGCAATCTCCTATAGCAACCATAAGTTGGCGACCAGTAAGATACGAACGGAACCAACTCAAGAGATTACCGCTCACCCCAAGCCTGTCGAGTTTAGCAATCGCAATGTCATGATTCAACTTATCGAATGCCGCGGATAGATCGGTATATATAACGTCCGTCTGTACCCGTTCAGTCATACTATCGGTAATGTAGGATGTGAGGCATAGCAGATTGGTGGTTGTAGAGCGACCGCCAGTAAACCCGTGTTGATCAGCACTCAGATACTGCTTGCTGTGAGAGAGCAACGGTTCCATAATAACAAGCTCGAATAGTTTCGGAACAGCACTCAGCGATGTAATTCCACGATAGTTATCCACGGCTCGTTTGCTTCCCTTTTTGTGGACAGGAAACATGTGTGCATATTTCCAGGAGGATGGAAATATACCACTGGAGAGAGAGACATACGGAATAGACGGTGAAGTGGAGTTAACAAGCAAGCAATATGTTTCTTCAAAAACACGGACGGAACTCCATCGGGTCCAGGGTTGAAGGACGATTTGAGCTGCGTTGCAGCGTTAGAAATCATCTCAACGTTGACATCAATTGCACCCAGCGTTTGACCATTTAGTGGGATGTTCCTGGCTGCGAGGGAAACATGGTCGTCACTTAGTCTCTCATCAGTGAACACACTGGCAAAATTGACAGAAAAAAGGCGACAAATATCCTGCGGAGTGGAAGCGACTTCACTGTTCAATTCCATTGACGATGGGAGGCCAGATTCTCTGCGTTGCTTGTTCACGTAGTTCCAGAAGGATTTCGGGTGTAGTTTAAGGTTACGCTGAATACCTCGTTGAAATCGCAGAAAGCATCGACGACTGGCTCGCTGATACTCGTGATCAAGCCTCACGTAGTGATGTTTCAGAGGAAGCGTGCGATACTTCGTAAATCTTCTCAATGCTGCTCTCTTGGTCGACTTCAACCTACGCAGCTCAATCGTCTGCCAGGGAGGGTGAGAGTATTCGTGTTGAATTCTTTTCGGGACGTGTCTGTCAATGACATATGCCAAGACATGGGAAAAAGTTTGCGCAGGGGCCTCAACGTCGTCATGATCGAGAATTTTCTCCCAGTCCATGTTTGACAACACATCTACAATGCTTCGATGGTCGGCCTTTCGAAAGTCATTAGAAATCAAAATCACGAACGAGATTGTCCTTGTCGCCGCCTTTAGCTACTTTCTTCTCCGGTTAGGGAGAGTCTTTCGCTTTCAGGTCAGACACTGTTTCTCGATTCTAGGAGCTACTTTTTTCCCCGGTTAAGGAGAGAAGTTTTCACTTCTAGGCCGAAAGTTCTTTCGGATTCAAAAAAGAGAAGAATCTGGAGTAACCTATGAAACTTAATTTTATTCAACAAAATTGTACAAAGTGATCTTACAGCTACGTGTTGCATTAGCAACTTATAATTATGTAAAACTTTTACTTGGTTCGTCCAGGGTTTTACATATCCCTTTCAATACCGGACTTTTGACCTAATTTTGCCTATTCTATTAGTTAGGATTTCGATCGCCCTTGAAAGGGTAAATTTGTGTTATTTGGATCTTATATACTATGCCCTCTCAGATCTGGGATTTCTTGGGTTATCTTGTAAGTTTATTTCTTTTTGTAACTCAGATCTGATATGGCTCTACAAATAAGAATGAGACATTTGTAACGTTTAAACATTATAATTATATCCTTCGTTAAGGATAAACAGAGAGGGAAAGCTAAACGTAACCTAGATGCGCAAGCATGCCATGCGTGGGCGTGTTTATCCTACTTGAACGCAGAAACGTTCCTAAGTAAATACTGCAGTTAGATTATGTAAAACGAGCTCTCGCTCCTTTTGCCCTACTTTTCATTTCATATTCTTGGCCTTGGTATCAACGTCAGCTAGGGCTATGCAAACGAGATGCAACTATGTGGTTATCTTATGGTTTTGGTTTTAAATTAATTGCCTCGCGGTAACAGTCCTCAACAGTGACAATCAGAGGAGGGTGGTGCGGAACAAGCTTAACTAGTGGACAAGGTGCTGTGGAAAAAAACGGAGCATTGTCCTGAGTGCTCACGAAGCAGAGGTCCAAACTACGGTTGTTCTCGTTGACTACGTGGTTAATTTGAGAAAGCGTTGCTACGCTATACTGCCGCTCTTCGCATGTCGGTCACATGGCAAAAATCAGCAAGCCGAGAAAATCGCATTTTTAGCTTGATTCGTACCATTGCTTCTTATGTGATGAGACAACCAATTTGACTGTCTTTCCAAACTTTTTCAGAACAAAGTTATTGAGTTCATCCAGTATTAAGAAAATATGAGTGATCAGCTACCATTTGCATTGTAAAACTCAGTTTTGACAAAAACTGCTATGGGACCGACATGCGAAGAGCGGCAGTATAGTTATCGAGAAGACCGATAGCTCCTGCATGAAATACAGAACGATCTGGATCTGGAAAGAGGAAGCCGCTATGGGATGGTCTCCACGAAACGCCTGCTAGGTTAAAGTCCCCAAAAATGAATAGCTCATCAATTGGAGTCGCTCTTTCCATTACTGTGAAGACTGATTGACAGTGAGTCTCGATGAGTTCAAGATCACGAACTCGATCTGGAGGCATGTACAATGCGCACAAAAATAATGTGCGATCGCCCAGTTTAATGGCTGTCCAAACCTGTTCCACACTGTTCCACGATTCATTTTCGATTGCTCTCGCCTCCAATCCGGAACGGACAGCCACAAGAACGCCACCACCAGTAGGTTTTCGGCTGTTGTTTGGATTCCGATCGCAACGAAAAACCTCATAATCGGATCCGAACACCTGGCTGGAAAGCGTTCGCGAATCGAGCCACGTCTCGCATAGGACAATCACATCATAGCAACGATCCGATACAGCAAGCCGGTAGTCGTCAACATCAGAATTCATTCCACCGGCGTTTTGGAAGAAAATCACGATGTCCTGCTTGCGGCTTACAATCGAACGTCTGTTCTCCCTGGAAATCACGGAAGCATCAGGCAGCGAATGAACATTAACAATACCATGCGGATACTCGCCATAGTGACTGGGTTGGAAGACCAACCACGCTAAGAACCAAGACAGGAACTATAATGAACTCTGTTTAAAAATACTCTGTACTAAGGGGACTCCCTTCTGGAGCTCCACCAACCTCTAGGAGAACTCCTTCTGGGTTCTCCAAAATCTCAACTATGTAATTGGGGCTCCCGGAGATGAACCAGCCTGCGGCTGAAAATCTCCTAAATAGAGATAATGATAATAATAATAGGTTCGAAGACCCCCTCTCCACATCCGGCTACAGGTCCGGAACGACTATGGTGAGCGGCGGCAGCAAATGGCTGGACTGAGACGGAGGCGAGTACATAATTAATAGCGCAAATACGATGTCTGATGCCGATCCAAATTTCAGCACCTTGAATGCCGCCGAATCAACTCTCGTACCTCGGAGCCCGGAACGCGCCGTAGAAAGCCTCGTGGAAGCCCCTAATGCTTCCACGAGGCTTTCTACGGCGCGTTCCGGGCTCCGAGGTACGAGAGTTGATTCGGCGGCATTCAAGGTGCTGAAATTTGGATCGGCATCAGACATCGTATTTGCGCTATTAATTATGTACTCGCCTGTTCTAGCAAGTTGGAAGACCCCCAATCCACATCTAAAGTCAGGGCCAGGAGCAGGACGACTATGATGAACGCTGACAGGAATAAGCACGACTGAGTTAGAGGAACCGGGGGCTTCCATAAAGCTTTCCACGATGCGTCCCGGTTGCAAAACAGATTGGTTCATCCAGAGTTCAGAAGACATCGAGCTTACTACGTCGTTTTCAGAAGGCGAGGTTGGATGTTGCGTTAAGTATTCGCTGCTGGAAGCGGAAGGTGGCTCAGAAAAAGAAGGTTTTGGAACGTATCGATACTTGCCTGTAAGTACAGGCTGGAAGACCTCGTCACCGATTTCAAAACCAGGGCCAGGACGACTTCTGATGATTAGATCTACAAACAGCTCGACTGGTTCGGAGGGATCAGAGGCTTCTGAAGCGCTGTGTTGTTGCGTCCCAGATCCAGAGTTCTGAGAGTAGTGCCAAAGGTATTCTCAGGAGGATCTCAAAACAATTCCGAGGATCATTTCGAGGAAATTGTCAGGATAATTTGGAGGACCTTAGGCCTCCCTTAGCTCAGTCGGTAACGGCGCAGTTATAAAGCAAAACCATGCTTGAGGCGGCTAGGTTCAATTACCGGCTCAGTTTAGGTTTGTTTGGGGTTGAACATTTTTTCGACTTACCTGGACATACAGTATGCTTACACTAATGTAAAAATGGTACAGACTTAGAAAGAGCTGTCAATTAACAACTGCGGGAGTGCTCAAATAACACTAAGTTGAGGTCCGGCATGAAGTCCCAGTAAAAACGTAATAAAGCCACAGAAGAGGAAGGACATAATTAGAATAATTCTAAAGCGAATCCGAGGTTATTTGCAAGGGAATTCTAAGGATATATCTACGATAGTTTTAAAGGGGATTCTGTGCAATATATTGAAAGAAATTTAAGTGAATTCTTGTGAGTGTCATTAAGAATCAACTAAAAATGTAGAATGAATCCCTAGAGGAATCAGCAAACCAATTCTCTAGGGACTAACAGAAATATTCTAGATGTCGAACATCAAGCAGATTCTGAAATCGCGAACTTAAAAAAAGTATCTGAGACTTCCTTTTTAAATATTCTAGCCTTAGATTTTTTTAAATCTTGGACTTAGACAAATTCTTAAATTTGGTATAATTTTTAATTTGTCGAGATTTCAAACTTGAAAGATTTTTGACAAATTTAGGATCTTAGACTGAAGAAATGATCAGGAAGATGAGAGACCAGATTTATCCTTTTTCAAAATATGACTAGTTCTTTCGAGTTATACGACCATGTAAGCCCTCTATGGTTCACTGGCTCCTGGTACATGCATATTTTACGAAATTAAGGATAATGGAATTTTAAAGAAAAAATATTAGGCCTTAAAAAATTCAGCATCTTCTAAATGGATCCAATGCACACCGTGTCTTTAACTGAGTGAACTGAGCTATCAGAGGCTCCTAACAGATGTCTGAAAGTCGATCCCGAAACCTTGTGACAATGGATACGATCTAGGAGCTCGATTGTAGGTAGATAGGGCAGTCAAAGATTTCGTTTGGTGGGTGTTAGACAGCGATACTGATTTTTTTTTTTTGCAAATGATGGCCACCGTGAGATCTTTTTCTTTCTAATGAATAGTGATTTCAGTCGAATGTAGTAATCTTTAATTAGACAAGATGCATCAACGTAAGAACATTTACGAACTACTCCGACACTTAAAAATCATCAGCCGAGCATGCCATTTAGATCATTCGATGGGATCCAATTACCCAGTGAGATTGTCGAAATTGTACTTATTCTGCAGCTTCCGACGAATCAGCAATCCCTTGATAAGCTTCTTCCAGTTGCCGTAGACCCGCTTCTCGTACTTGTCGCGTTCTCGTTTCTCTTCTTGCTCCTGCTCCTGGTACCAGGCGTCGACCACCAGGTCCTTGAACTCCTCGCAAACTACGAACCCGTCGTACACTGGATGGCTGCATCCGCCGTGGAAATCGAACCCGGTCACGGCTTGAGCGCAATCGATGCCCAGCTTCTTGCAAATTCGGTTCAAACTGGGCACTGAAAAACAAAAATCGAATTGGTTTATTGCAAGGCGGTCATATTCCAGTGCAAGCCGAACATGTAACCAGTGTGCGAGACAGTTCAAAAGAAAATCTTCACTCTTCGCTGGGGAAGTTTTTTTATGGCATTAAAAACAAATGATTCATATGCAAATATGAAGCACACCGCGTTACTCCAGGATTAAAATACTCACATTGCAGATGAACGGTTTTCTTCGGGAGCATGCACGGTTTGAAAAGTTCCACGTTGCCGTAGGCATTCCTCGGAACGATGCCGTCTTCCGCCGTAGGAGGTTCGTAGTCCTGAGTTTGCCAGTAGCCGAAAAGTTCCAGCGGCTGAGCCGGAAGCATTTGACTGGAGGCCTGAAGAAAAAGTCAGAAGAGTCAAACTATTACCGTTTGGTTCGTGACCCGGAACAAACTTACCCGATCGTATTTGGGCCTGGCATTGACCACCTTGTACGCCGTTTCGAACATCTTCACCGTTCGCGCCTGCTTCAGCCAAATTTCCCGCGAGTGTAGCGTCTGTACGCATTCCCTCGCGTAAACGGGTTCATCCTTGATGAATCCAAGTGTCGGAGCATCCGGCGGGTAGATTCCTTCAAACTTCAGCAGGTGTCGCTTCAAAGCGTAGAGCGGATTATTCTTGAACTCGCTGATGGTCGTTGGTAGAGGCTGCTCCATCAGTGCCTGATTCAGAGAACGGTCCTCTTCGATATCCTTGGCCGTTCGCTTCCCCTTGAACTTGGCCAACGTTTCGTCCAACCACTCCTGCTCGATACGTAGCTTTTTGGTGCTGGTAGCATAGTTCGGACAGTAACGCGGGGAAACGTCTTTGATTGTGCCGTCGTTGTTCCATGCGAGGATGTAGACCAGTGGAGACGAAGCCTGCTTCACAATGTGTTCCAGGCAGTGGACCTTGCTACCCACGGCATCGAGTGGGACCCATTGTTCCTCCTCCTCGGCGTACACCTCGATCCACAGATTGACGCCGGATTTGAGCTTGGTTTTGTTGTCTGGATCTTTGCGAAATTCGTCGTCCGTTGAAAGCACTCGACGGTCCAGCCGTTTTTTGAGTTTCTTGTCAAAGATTTCCACCTTAAGAACTTTGGGACTTTCTTTACATTTGGATTTAGATTTTTCCACTGTCGGTGCTTTGACCGGTTCTGGTTTCGGTTTTGTAGCTTTCGGTGTTGCATTCTTCGTTTGCGTATTGCTTTGATTTACTTTTGAATTAATTGCTGTTGTATTAGAAGGTTTAACCCCTTTAGTGGATGTCTTCTTCTTATCGATAATATTCTTCACTGGTTTGTCTTTATAGTCCTTCCTGATCAAAATAGATGAAGTGGTGGAGGGTACTGCGACGACAGGTGGATTGCTATTTCGCTTTGGGTTATTAGGCTTTGAGATTTCGGAGAAACTCGGGGAACCGTTGGCTTGTTCTTGACGTTGCTTCCGTGTTTTTCTCGGCGAGAACACAGAAACTTCCTGCAGCTTGGGAATGGCAGCCTGAAAGTAATAAGAAACATGTTTAATTTTCCTACCGTTGCAACGTCGGTGTTTAAAAGGTTACTATCAATCTAATATTCATTCATTCTCGTATTTAGATGATATCTCCAGAATCAAATGTCCAATCTAGATTAAATTCTCACTCACCTTCGAAGTACTTGGTCCCGGAGATGGCTTGTCCTTCGAACTGTCGGCTTGACCTGTCGAGGGTGCCAGCTTGGATTTCTTACTCGGTACGCCGCCACAAGAATCGTCATTTCCGTCAAGTTGAGGAACTTTAAGGGCGCTCCCAGTTGCTGCCTTCCGCTTAGAACGCTCCTTCTTCGCTCCACTATTACCGTCATCGGCATAATCGTGGTCTTCCTTGGTTGATTTTTTCTTTGACCCCTTACTAATACTGGTGGCGGTTGATTTTGCTTCCGAGTCGATATCCTTTTTTGCTTTCTTTACCACTGTAACTTGCGTTTGCTGTAGTTCACTCTGTGGTAGCTTCTTCGGGACTACAGCCAAGGACATGACCATGCGACACTGGACGCCAATTGCGCGAAGTAGAATTATAAATATCAAAATGTAATCACGCTTACAGATGGCGGCCTTAGTCAACATCTGCAGGCGAAGTGATGTCTCCAATGACGGTAGCTTTTTGAAGCGACAGAACATTCGTCTTTCTTTGAGATCTACGATTTCTTTGAAAAATTTCGTAATCTGTTCAAAGTATTCTAGGTTTGTTCTATCCTTTGGATAACATTTTTGCGACGGAATCAACGTCAAAGCCAGCGATAATAGTTTAGAGTTGTTCAAAGCGCCGTTCACGAAGTTTCCGTGGGCAATGGCCATTACAATGTTAACTTTGTGGAGGACGATTTGATTCTCACGCTTCTCGCGATTCACAATCCGCTTGATACATGCTTCAATATCGATTTCATTGCTCCGTTTCTTCCTCTGAACACTTGTCGGTCCAACATCCAGTGTTATTTGTACGTCATGCAGAGGCTGGTTTTCCTCCTTCTCTTCTACTTCTTCCCAATCAGAATCGGAATCTTCTTCTTTCTTTTTCTTGAGCGGCTTTGATTTTCCTGTTTTTCTGGTTGGTGGTTTCTCCTCGTGGTGTTCCCCCAAAGCCAAGAGGTCTCCAATGTTCACGAGACCATCACTTGTAGATTCCTTCGCTTTGAACAAAGCCAGCTGTTCCTTGGCTTGGTCTATTTTTTCATTCAAGTGCTGAAGTCCTTCAAAATTAACAAAACTTTGCGATTTTTGATTAATTTTTGCGATTAACTTCTTGTTGGCCTGTCTTTTGGCATCTTCGCCTTGCTCGCTAGGTTCTCCTTGGTCGGATCCTTCTTCCTCAGAAGAATCCGAAAGCTGCACTCCAGCATTACAATCGAACTGAAGCACCTCTTCTGCAGGTTTCTCAGCAGGAGGTTCAATGAAAAAATCGGAATTCAGGTCCAATTGTTCCGGATTGACCAAATGCTCATCGCCGCTACTGTCGGAATCATCACCCTCCTGCTTGGTGCCAACTTTGCTGCCAGCTGAGGGGCGATACTTTTCGTACAATTTCTTACGCTCCGATGTTGATAGTTTCGGTTTTGGTGGAGCGCGTGATTTCCTAAAACGACACACAAAAGCAACCCTTTTCAGGTAACAAAATGTCATTTTTGGATGACCTTGAACACCCAAAAAAAAACTGGTTTCCATTCATACCTGGCATCTGTCGCCTGCCCCTTTTGCGCTTGGGAGCGTCTTCCACCACCCTTCGGTTCGCCACCTTCGTCGCTTTCACCATCATCTGATTCGGACGCACCGGAAGATGATCCTTTCCCCAAAGCCGTCTTTGAACCGCGTCCGGGTTTGTCATTTTCCGGTAGCCATTCATCTTCACTGGCGGAAAAATCCGCATCCTCTTCTTCACTGTCGGTCATAAATTTTTTACTCATATTTTGAGATTTTTGTGTCTTTCACCATACTAAATATCACGTTTTACAACCAAAATTATCGCAAATTTGCGCAAAATTCACAAAAAATTATACACTGACAGTCACAGTAAACAAAAAAAAAAGCTTGAAGCGTTGTGCTTGAGTGTCACACTGTCTTGTTGATAAACATGTGTCGAGCTCACTCGATGTCGATTACGGGCGATTCAAATATGGCGTCCACTCTTCAGGGGGAGGGGATCCAAGAAGTTGTGACAGCACGTGTTATCATTTTGAATCGGTTGCTTTGCAGTGACCCCAGCCGGTGCCGGTGCTGTAGTGAAAAGCGTGACGTTCACTTCCAAAAAACCATAATACATAAGGTTAAAACTTTATCACACAAACGTTCATGTAAAGTTCCATAACCATTTCAGTTAAAGTTTAGCATGGATTATAACACAAATTTAACCAATTTTTGTAAGGTCAAGTAATGGATCGCATTTATGCGGGATCTGTGTTGAGAATGGGTGCGATATCCAGGTGTGGAAGCTACACTGAACCAAAACACCCGCCGCCTACTGAATGATTTTTGCCTCACCCAAGCCCCATGCTTATAATCAGATGATTTTAAGAAGATCGTCATTCAATTCATATTTTGACAGAATCAAGTCAAATGTATGAATATAATTTAAAATCAGCGATATAATCATACATCAATCAAATCAAAATAGAACTAGATGTGAATGATTGACATACATAAACTTTTCAACTCATCAGTCTTGTAATGGAAGAAAATCAGATCGTATTTAAATGATGCCCATATCTATGTAGTTGGCTTAATAGAGGTATTTGCTTTTCAAAAATATTATTGAAATAAATAATTACACAACCATTTCAATCAGTTATAAGCATTACTAAGTAAAATGTTGTTAATTTGATAATAAGTACGAAAACAGAAACGATTCTTTTCTACTGTTGAGATGACATGAGTCATCTGTAATGAAATGGTTGTATAATTAAATGTTTCTATAATATTCAAATAAAATATATGATAATTATTACTATTGACATGTACTTTATTTAACACCTTACCTGAAAATATGTAAACAAATATGTAAAAGGTAAATGCATATTGTAATCTCCATTAAAAATGGAACCCAAATCCAAAAGTTCATGAGTTTTGGTACACTGGAACTATTTTAAATAAGTAAAAATTTCACTGCGCTCAGAAAATGCAGCTTTTTAGATGATGTATAAAAACCGATACATATTTTGAAATTAAAGAACCAAATGGTCGTAAATTACGTTTGACTTCGATATCGATGATCATCCCCGTTAAAGAAATTATTCAATCAATTACCTCAGCATAATCTTGGTTGTGATGTACAACGTGTGGAGAACTTAATACATCCTGCGTCTCATTGGATCCAATACTGCCGCTTGGTTCAGCATTACATATTACCATCGTGTCACAAGAACCATCTTCTTCAGTACAACCATCTCCTTCTTCTGGATCTTCTGATGATGTTCTGGGGTCCAAGATACCGGGTTCAGGCGGAACCACTTCTGAGAAAGTCATGAGATTTACTTCCTGGCGCGGCAGAGCATGTTCGCCTGAAGTTGATTGATTGATTTATCTTTATTAAGGAGGCTTTCAGCCTGAGACGAACCACTCCAAATATGCCTGAAGTTGACGGGTTTAGGATGCTAACCTTGTTCATCATTGATGTCGTGATCTGGAACACGTAAACGCTCGACTCTAACGGTGGTATGCAGGACTCATCCGGAGCAATTTGCTGCGTTAAAAAAGAAAATTTATTCGAACTACAAGTTTTTTTTTTTCAATCGATCTTAATAATGTTTTATTTTGATATAATAAATTATAACTATACAATATATAATTATCAAATTCAGGCTAGGTCTTAATTGTCAAATTAGCTTTATCTCGTTAATAAATCAGGTAAAACCTGTTATTCGTGTGTAGAGCAATTGTTGGCTCCCTTGGACTATTTTCGGCAACTGAAATTTAAACGTTAATTCCAGCTCGGATTCCAGCGAATAATCTCATCAGACATACTTTTAAATGCATTGAAACGGTTCTTAGTGAATCAGTTGCAATTGTTTTTACATTTTAACGACTAAGCCATCATGTCAGGTTTTTCACAGAATAAACACATTCGCGCAGTCACAATACTGTTTGTTCGCCACCATTTGCTAACTGATATGAAGAATGACCGAAAGATGATAAACCTGAAATAGAATGATTTTCATAGAGGGGCTATGAAGAAATATATTCATTTTGGTTCATGATGAAAAACATACGCTTAATGTGCCTGTTAATATGTGACTGATTATCGGATGACATAGAAAAAACATTATTTTGAAATGTAAACAAAAATAACCTATTGCTGATCATAAAATCATTCGACTTGATTGGCATTCAATCTCAGGAATCATACGTTTTGCTTGACGCTGAATGAGATTTCATTCAACGGGCGGTGGGTGTTTTGGTTCAGTGTACCTTCCTGCACAATCACTGATGGTGGTAAGCTCCAACTCGGATTAAATTTTAATACCGTCCCTGTTTGCAAGATATGCAAAGCGTTTGCTTAGAGTCGCGTTGAATAACTCTGATATCGACATCAAAGCAGCCGGATATTCTTGGTCGGGATTTAATCCGAGGATTATACCGGTTACCACCATGAATGCCATTAAATTCAATCTACACGGCCACTGAGAACAACCCAAATGTTAGTTCAGTTCACTCAATCAAAAGCAGAGCAGGATGAGTAAATTTGCTTCATGTTTTCCTGTGGAAAACCTCAAAATTCTGCCGGAAAATTTACGAAAATTTTACTTAGTCTAGAAGTAGTACATGGTGAATGAGAACGACCCAAACTTGAGTTTAGTTCACTCATAATTGCCAAATGGGCAGGAACTTTGCGATGAGTAAATTAGCCTCATGGTTTCCTGTGGTAAACCTCAAAAATTGACGAGGAGTAGTACCAACAATCAATACGAAACTATCGATTTTAAATTGGCTCACTACTTGACTAGCCTATTGGTCCCAAGCAAACGGTACCCCATTCTAGTCGAAATTCTAGTACTACGCAATGTTTGTTTTGATTCGCTATGAAAGTTTGACAGATAAAATGAGGGGTGATTGGTTTTTCCTATGTTTCTCGAGGGGTGAATCGATTAGCTTGGGACCGAAGAGAGTACCAGATCATATATATAGGTTAAAACAAAACGTCAGCTATTGTTCACGGCGAATGAGAACGACTCAAATTTGAGTTTAGTTCACTCATAATCGCCAAAAGTGCAGGAACGCAGCGATGAGTTAAATTTGTCTCATGGTTTCCTGTGGAAAACCTAAAAAATCTGCCGGAAAATGAGGAAATTGACGAAAATTTTATTCAGTCTCGGAGTAGTACCAATAGACTGAGTGAATCCAATCTTTACTTTTCTCAAATTCGGGAATTTTTCCCTGGAAAATCCTGGAAAAACCTGGGAAAACATGAGGCAAATTAACTCATCGCTGAGTTCCTGCACTTTTGGCGATTATGAGTGAACTAAACTCAAATTTGAGTCGTTCTCATTCGCCGTGTATATAGGTTAAAACAAAACGTCAGCTATTGTTGGTAAACAAACCGACAGCATTCCCCCATGCACTCAAAAAAATAACTACCCACAAATCTAAAAAACCTACTACTGCGTGCACTTCCATTCTATTACCGAGAACCATGATTTTTCGATAAATTCCTTCCACGCTATTGGTCCTGACCTTTGGGTCCATGGTACCAACAACCAATACGAAACTAACGATTTTAAATTGGCTCACCACTTTAGTAGCCTATTGGTCCCAAGCAAACGATTAACGTACCCTATTCTAGTTGAAATTCTATTACTACACTATGTTTGTTTTGATTCGCTATGAAAGTTTGACAGATAACATCAGGGGTGTGTGGATTCATGCAGAACATGCAGGGGTGAGTGAAATAGCTTGGGACTGCTTGGGACCGTTGTTCTGGTACTGAGTGAGCCAAAAATAATAATGATTTTCTTCGGGACCCAGTGGTCTTAGAGTTACCTCTATGCTACTACTGGATTGTACTAGCATTTTCACCAAATGTATTTGGTTCTATCGCTTTCACTCTACTCACAACTGAAATGCATAAAAAAATGACAAAATGATACACTCTTTGCTCACTGTCAAAGAATCATTGTACACAAAATCAACTTTGTTCAAATCAAAACAAAAAAAAACTAACCCATCTGGTGGATGATGGCACAAGCTTCCAAGAAAATTCTATTACAGTGAACCACATTATTTTAATGGATTTCTGCGTAAGTTAGTCGTCTGTCACTTCGTTTGTGGTACCAGAGCTGAGCCAAAAAGTTGAGCAAGTTTCTTCGGGACCTTCTAGTTTTAGAGTTACCTCTATGATATTATAGCCTTATACCACAGACAAACATACATAACACTCACAATCACATTCATCGCAAATAATGTTTTAGTTGGGAATGTGCTTGCATTTGTCATGGTGGAGCCACTGAATCATTGAGCAAGCCACCACATTTTGAACTTATCAGTGATGCCAGTTGTTTTCCACGTCTAGTTAGTAGATGTCAGCTCTTGAAAATGATAAGTGGTCAAGGCATTCCACTGGAGACACATACCACATCTGACGAATACAGAAAAAAAAGTTGTCGGATATTACATCAAAACTGCTGCACAGTAGTCATTCCGTTCCTAATATTACGTTGTATGATGTACGCAGAATTCAAGAACAAATCATGTTGATGACTGTAATATTCTATCAACTTTAACCAGTTATTGATGTTTGATACTTCACTATGAAATAGAGATGAACTAGCCTATGGCTAAAAATATCTTAAATAAAGATTAAAAAAAAAAAACATAACCATGAATATCATTGATTGATACATATTATTTTTTCTCCTGTGTACACATTGAAGTGATGAGCGTTGGTAGCAAGGGCACTAATAAGTGGTACATTACCTCGTTTAAAAACTTGTTTCCAGCAAAAGAAAAAGCACACTAAACCAACAAAACAAATCCCTATAACTAGTATGTTTATTTGGAAGGCTCAATCGCGTTAGCTTTACGGAGCCGATAGTTCATTGTTCTTTGTTTGTAACAAAATTCACTTAATTCTATGTCTAGTAGGAGTTGGGCCAAATACTCGCGGCTTACTCGAGGTTAGAGAGGTACATTGTCGAAGGATAGAATCAGGGGAGGAGCTTGGGGGTAAGGTTTCGTTGTCAAAACAAATCCCTAAAAAAAGTTTAAATTTCTGAGAATTTTTCCTTCGGATCCGTATTTCTGCAGAAGTCAATCAATTCTATAGATCTTCGGAAAATTTCATAGAACTGACATCACTGACTTCCATCTGTTTTGTTTTTATTCAACACAGCTGACACGTTTACAGAACGAGAGAAAAGCAACTAGTGAAAAAATTGCATGCACGAGGGATGTTCCAGTTGCAAAACATTGCTTGGGAAAGTGGATGATAGATGGTGCTAGCATAGAGATAACTCTAAGACTAGAAGGTCCCGAAATAATGTGTTCAATTTTTTGGCTCAGCTCTGGTACTATCTTCGGTCCCAAGCTAATCGATTCACCCCTCGAAACATAGGAAAAACTAATAACCCCTCATTTTATCTGTCAAACTTTCATAGCGAATCAAAACAAACATAGTGTAGTACTAGAATTACGACTATAATGGGGTACGTTAATCGTTTGCTTGGGACCAATAGGCTAGTCAAGTAGTGAGCCAATTTAAATCGTTAGTTTCGTATTGATTGTTGGTGCTAGTGCGCATGCAAAATACGCTTGACGATATATTTTGAAGGATTTTTTTTTCTAAGAGTTATTGAAGCGCCCAAACTCCGTTGCGCATCCATGTTTCACTCCCGTGTTGAAGTGCCCAACGTAGAGCAACAACTCGCTTGGTCTTTCTTTCTCCGTAAAATGAAAGACAGTGTAATTCCATTTCTACTGTATGGAAAAAGCTCTTTGACGAATCAGTTATCCTGAGGTTGGAACTGTGCTCGTTCGCACCTAGCAAACCTCGGATAATAAACTCATCAGAACAACTGCCCCGATTCTTTATTCTTCGAAACGTTTTATACATGAATTTGTTACTTAAACTCTACACAATAGTTTTTCTCCAGTATGTACATATAAAGCGAGACAGATAGTTTTTCTCTTGAAAAGTCGGTGTATGTTTTTTTTAACAAGAATTCATGCTCCTCGCAGTAGGAACGGCTATGTAGGATGCTTACTCATCAATGTTTACTTTGACCTTTCGCGAAGCACCTAGTTAAGCCAGCGCGCATCGCTGACGACGCGGTAGCAACTGTTTATAAACAACTGACCCTGGAAATGTGCGACATTGTCACTGCTGCTGTTAAGTTGTGTATTTTCTCCTACCGTATAGGGGTCTATTACTGGTTAATTTCTTACTCAGATTGATATTGGAATTTGAGGCCTTTGCATTATGTCTGTTTGTTTGTGCTTATACTTTCCACTCTGGTACTCTCTTCATCGATGCACCCCTCGAAACATAAGAAAATCCACTAACCCCTCATTTTATCTGTCAAACTTTCATAGCGAATCAAAACAAACATAATGTAGTACTAGAATTTCGACTAGAATGGGGTACGTAAATCGATTTGCTTGGGACCAATAGGCTAGTCAAGTAGTGAGGCCAATTTAAAATCGATAGTTTCGTCTTGATTGTTGCTTTTACTGTAGGGATTGATAGATATTGGGCGGAACGCGTCAGAATGTTTAGAAAAATAGGGCGCACGCTTGATCCGGTTTAAGATACATTGTTGACTGCTTTCGGGAACGTAATTTCATTTTAATAACTTGTTTACTTGTTTAACCAGGGCTTAAGCAATCGTCACGTCGGTCATAGCTTGTTATGATAGCCTGAACAATGCGTAAAGAGCAAACCGCGAAACATTGAACGTCGCGTGAAAGTGGAACTTAATGAAGGCATCAGGGCTTTTTCGTAACTTTTAGTTTTCGGATTAGAAAAATCATCGATTGCAGGACAGTGTTACCGATTTATATTGGATGATCCAAAGCTATGTTGATCATTATAACATTAAATTTTGAATAATAAATGATAAGACAATCTTATTCAAATGTCGTAATAATACCTCTGACCAAGGAAAAATGATTTATATGGTTTTCATAAAAGTTGACGATACAAATACTAATGAGGAAAGGAATTCCGCATTTTCCTTTTCCCAAGTCCTTTTCCTCTCCTTCCCTTCCCTTCTTCTCTTTTCAGAAAGCGAGTAATGGCGCTATATCCAACAATCAATACGAAACTAACGATTTTAAATTGGCTCACCACTTTAGTAGCCTATTGGTCCCAAGCAAACAATTAACGTACCCTATTCTAGTCGAAATTCTAGTACTACGCAATGTTTGTTTTGATTCGCTATGAAAGTATGACAGATAAAATGAGGGGTTATTGGTTTTTCCTATGTTTCGAGGGGTGATTCGACAAACTTGGGACCGAAGATAGTACCAGAGTTGAGCCAAAAAGTTGAGCACGTTTCTTCGGCACCTACTTGTCTTAGAGTTACCTCTATGCTATAACCATATGCCATATAGGGCTAGGACAAGAGTTAGTGCTCAGGTCCCAACCGCTAGAAGAAAATGGTAGCGAGCAAGGGCGCTATAACCACAAACGAAGTGACAGACGGAGCGGCTCGAAAACTTTGGTGACTAACCTGCTATTTAAATTTTTCAGTGTACCACATGGCAACACTACTACTACTGGATTGTACCACATGGCAACACTAGTACTGGATTGTACTAGCATTTTTACCAAATGTATTAGAATGTTTTGGTTCTATCTCTTTCACTCTACTCAAAACTGAAATGCATAAAAAAATGACAAAATGATACACTCTTTGCACACTGTCAAAGAATCATTATACACAAAATCAACTTTGTTCAAATCAAAACAAAAAAAAACTAACCCATCTGGTGGATGATGGCACAAGCTTCCAAGAAAATTCTATTACAGTGAACCACATTATTTTAATGGATTTCTTCGCCAGTTAGTCGTCTGTCACTTCGTTTGTGCTATAACCTAGGCGAATACAGCATTCCCTCCGTATAGGTTACGTCCGCACACCGCTCTCTGTTGTCCTTCGACTGAGGTCGACTGGATCGATTGAGGGATGGCAGTGGGTTGGCGGTGCCGTCCACGCTTGTACGGAGGGAGGACTGTACGCTCGAACACAAGGGGTAAATACCTGTGTTCCATCCCAGGAGATCGGACAACCAAGGAGTGTACATTAACTTTCTTAGCTCTGTCACTCCCAACGATTTATATAGCCTATTTTCAAATCCTGCATACGGAGCGGTTGGTACGGTATGTCCCCGCTCTTTGATTACCTGTGGATTAAATGTTAACCACTGTCTATACTTATTAAGTAGACATGGTAAACATTCACTTCCACAAAAATTAACTAAACGCTACACAGTAGGCCTGGCCGCTTTATTGTTTGTTTCACATCCTTGATGTGCAGCAGGCATTAATAATGACAAGAAAAATGATAGATGTATCATTTTCCAGGATTCTTTCAAGTACTGGCTGTGTATGTGTAGACTAGACTAGACTAGACTAGCTTGTTGCTTTTACTGTAGGGCTTAGGTTGGAGTTGGTGGCTAGGCGTATGATATTTTTCTGTATAGAAAGGGATGTCCTTGGGAGGTGGTAGATCGTTAATATTGGCAAACTGAATATAAATGTATTTTGACGTAGGACTACGTATTTGATTTATATATGGGGGTACACTTTGTGAAAACCAAAAATGGAACATGTAACAAATTAAGAAAGATTTTGAACGTTAATAACTCAGCTGCCCCTGGTCCAATTTCAATAATTTTATCACCAATCTATCAGAAATATGGCTACGCATTGATAAAAATGCTTCCAAATGTTGATTTTCAACAAGAAACTATTGAAAAACTGGTAAATGTTCAGCATTGTCCAAAAGGGTCGAATTAACTAACAAATCCACCAATTACCTACATGCATATACTGCTTCCCCAGCACAGTCGTCAGAGAGTAGTAAGTAGACGAAACAAGTCGAAGTGGCATTCGCCTCCGATCCTCGGGCGCGTGCGAATAGGGAGGATGGAATTGCGTAATACTTTACACACTCATCGTCATGTTCAGAACCAAACGCAAATTCTTCGAGATAACCACCATCCGTCGTCTGGCTCGCCGTGGTGGTGTCTGACGTATCTCCGGTTTGATTTACGAGGTGTGCTGAAGGTGTTCCTGAAAAATGAGATCCGTGATGCTGTCACCTACACTAAACACGCCAAGCGTAAGCGGACATGGATGTCATGTACGTTTTTGAAGTGACAGAGACTCACTCTGTTTGGTTTCGGAGGTTAAATCATCACCAACATTGGAAACAAAACGGCTCTTTTCAGGGCCACCCAGCTTATTACAGAAAAGAGTAGGAATATAATTCATCTGCCTGTTTGTCCATATTCAGAACCACCGACCACACAAAATGCTCATGTAATCAAACTGGAAGCAGGGATACAAATTATTTTGATCAACCTTGATCAACTTTGAATCGCCACGGCCGGATATTTTCGATGGAAGAAGCAACAATCTAGCATCTAATTCGACGAAGACGTCAGGAAACATTTCTGGATCAACAAGGCCGCTCACACAAACAAACACCAACATCTTGTAGGTAGAAGTTTCCCCTATCCGATGATGGTGTTGGTTTGTGTGGGTAGCCTTCGCTTTGTGAGTAAAGGGCTTTGGAACGGTTTGTTTACAAATGCTGATGGGCTCTTTTCTATTGTTGATCCAGATTTGTGAAGCCGAGTTATTTACGAAAGAGAGTGTCGATGAAGAGAATCGATCAATGTAGATAGGACCTATTGAAAAGTGACGCGAGATTTGTTTTCCGTACTGAGCTCCAATGCTACCGACGCCAGGGAGGCAGCTCCCAGAGATGTTATGCCTTAGAACATGCCGATGGCGCCGACTGAGATTGGACCCAGGCCTGCTGGGGTGAGAGGTAATCACGCTAACCACAGACGCCGATATCTATCACGGCGAATTAGAACAACCCAAATTTGAGTTTAGTTATCTCAGAAATAAGAAATAAAGTGCAGGAACTCAGCGATGAGTAAATTTGCCTCATGTTTCCCAGGTTTTTCCAGGATTTTCCAGGGAAAAATTCCCGAATTTGAGAAAAGTAAAGATTGGATTCACTCAGTCTATTGGCACTACTCCGAGACTGAATAAAATTTTCGTCAATCTCCTCATTTTCTGGCAGATTTTTTAGGTTTTCCACACGAAATCATGAGACAAATTTACTCATCGCTGAGTTCCTACACTTTTGGCGATTATGACTGAACTAAACTCAAATTTGGGTCGTTCTCATTCGCCGTGTACGCAAAAAGAAAATAGCCAGTGTCGCTACTTGATAGCAAACTACTCATAATGGGAGGAGTCTTTGTAGCTTTTATACCACTTGGTTGCACATCATTTTGCTTTAACCTAAAAAATATAAAGCAGCGCTGCTGTCTGATATCAGCGGGCCCTTCAAAGAAGGTGGTAATCCAGCACAGCGCGTCGCAGGATGACGCCGGAAAACGGGTACTGCAAGCCAACCAGTTTGCGGTGCTCCCCGAAGAAAATGGCGATGGTGACGTCGTTCCCATCGCTGCAAGAGAGCGGATTCCCCCGCTTTTCACGCCGGAGAAGGATGTTGCCAAGCTGCGTGCCGAACTGACAAAACACAAGCTGCTGCCTCGCTTCAAGCTTTGCAGCATCGGCACCAAAATCATGTGCTCCAGCCTGGAGGAGTACAATCAAACAGGATGTTTCCTAAAGGAAAACAACGTCGACTTCTTCACGCACGATCTGCCATCGAGCAAGCCACTGAAGCTGGTATTGCGTGGATTACCGTCGTTCGAGGCGGCTGTGGTTAAATCCGAGCTGGAGCGGCTTGGGCTCAAACCTGAGGCGGTGTTCCCAATAAACCGGCGTTCCAACCACAACACCAGCTTCCGTGACCAGTTGTTCCTGGTGCACTTCACGAAGGGATCCACCAGTCTAGCGGCTCTGAGATCCAAAATCCGGGACCTGTTTCAGGTCATCATCAGTTGGGAGCATTACAAATCCCAACATCGTGATGTTACGCAGTGTATGAACTGCCTCTCCTACGGCCATGGCACCAAAAACTGCCATATGAAGACTATCTGCGGCAAGTGTGCTGGAACTCACTCGACTGCGTCCTGTGAGCAAGATGATGACATCGAGCCAACGTGTGTCAACTGCGGTGGTAACCACCAAGCCTCCAATCGCGGATGTCCCAAGCGAGTGGAGTTCATCAATATCCGTCGGAAGGCTACGATCAATAATCAGCCCAGTCGCCTCCGTAATCATCGTTCGCCTCCTGCACGCACGGAAGTCCAGTACCCAGCTCTCCAGCCCCGTCGACATGTTCCGAACTTAGAACCACTTCCGCTCAACAACCAACAAGTCAAGCATGTGAGTATTCCTAACAATCGAACAGTCCAGCATCGTCTCGCTGCTACTGCTGCCCAGCCAATGCCAGGTCCCTCCACCGCCCCTGGTTTATCATACGCTGGTGTTGTCTCAGGTGAGCCTGTCGACGATTCTCCGTTCACCTCGGAGGAACTTGTGACGCTCGTGGCCGAGGTCATCATCATCTTGCGCACCTGCAAGACTCGATCTGAACAGCTTCATGCTGCCCTGTCCCTTGTCACTAAGTATGGACCGTGAAGCCATCAAGATCGTAAATTGGAACGCTTGCTCCTTGAAGAGCAAAAACATCGAGTTTGTTGAGTTTCTCAATGAACGAAACATCGACATTGCCATCATAACTGAAACCCACCTGAAGCCTGAAACAAACGTCTACCTTCCCGATTTCCGGCTCGTGAGGCTAGATCGAACCAACTCTGGAGGAGGAGGAGTGGCTATTGCAATAAGGAGAAACATCTGCTGTCGACTGATGCCCAGCTTTCAGCTGAAGATCATCGAAGCCGTAGGGGTGGAAGTTTCTACTCCTATCGGCCCCATCACCATCGTCGCGGCTTACTGCCCCAAACAAGTCAACATCAGGGACGGATCGGCAGCAGATCTGCGACGAGATATTATCAAGCAACACGACGACGGGAAAACTTTATCATCGCTGGCGACCTGAACGCCAAACATCAAGCTTGGGGCAACAATCGGCGCAATCAAAACGGCACCATTCTGAACAACGACCTGCAGGAAGCGCAGTACAACATCTTGAGTCCGGAAACTCCCACCCGGTTGAGTCGGTCCGGTGTTCACGCTACCATCGATATATTCATCAGCAACATGGGCAACAACATCGCTCAACCTATCACCTATCAGGAACTCAGCTCGGACCACTATCCGGTGGTGACTGAGGTGGGATCCTCCGTAAATCGATTTGAAGCTTTCCGGCGCAACTATCATCGTGTTGACTGGGGTCAGTTCCAACATTGCGTCGACACCGCTGTAGACTACGATGTCCAACCGGAATCGTCCGAAGATGTTGACCGGTGTCTGCGCTCCATCGATCAAGCAATTTCCCGGGCCAGGGAGCTACATGTGCCAGTATCCAGACAGGTGAGTAACACTCTGAACCTTGACAGGCCTACTAAAGACCTCATTAGACTCCGCAACACGATCCGTAGGCAGTACCAGCGTACTGGGCTGCCTAATCTGAAGACCAATTGCAACCGTTTGAGCAAAATCATCCAAGCCAGGATGGTGGATCTCAGAAATATCGATTTTGCAAACAAGATTCGCTCTCTCCCAGATTGTGCTAAGCCATTCTGGAAAATGGCAAAGATTTTGAAAAATAAGCCGAGGCCCATTCCTCCCCTTTCCTCTCCTAACCAAAATTCGGACCCATCTTTACTAATAACCCCATTTGAAAAGGCCAATGCTCTTGGACAACACTTTGAAAATTCACATAACCTTGGCCACGCCATGGTGAGTCCCCACGAGCCTGCAGTATCACAGGCAATGGCTAGTGTCGCTGCCACCCCCGTAGTTGTCCCTGACGAAAGTAGAATATCGGCTGATGAGGTGATAGCAGCGATTAAATCAACAAAGAACATGAAGGCCGCTGCACAGTGGTCGGAAATGCCAATTTGGTGAACTTAATTGTTTTGTGGTCAAACCGTTGACTTAATCCAAAAACTGTCTTCAGAAGAATTGTTTACAAAAACATTGCGCATATTATGACAATTTTCAATATTTGTCATGGCATACTATGAAAAAATTAAGAAAAATAACTTTTTTTGCAAAAGAGATAGAAGGATAATTACTTGAGCAAAGTTGTAGTACTTACAAAAATATGAAACTTTGTTGAAAACATCAAATTTTTATGACGAATACTTGTGAAGATATGAAGCGTTTTTGATGGAAACCCCCTTAAATTCAGTTTTTTATGTATAACTTTTTTTATAACAGTTTTTTAAGTAAACAATGTTCTAATAAAATGTAAACAACATACAAATACATATTTTTGCTGAAGACAGTATGTGGCTAAAATCATCCCTTTCAATGTTATAGTACTTTTTACATTTATTTTTCCTTAATTTCAGCTGCATATAGGGGAGAAGGTGGCAAACCGGGACACAGCACCAAGTGCTCTTTTTAAAGCTTAGACTCTGTACTACAAAGTAGTGAAGGTTTGGTTAGCGCCAATTCATAAGTGAGTGAATAGGGTCACGTTGAATGTTCACGTGTTTGGCCTTTTTCTATATAAAAATAACCCTGTCTCCTCATTTATGAACGGTAAATTACGGATTATAGAAACTCATCCGTGAACAACAAGGACATTTTCTGTATGTGTCCATTTAAGTGTGCATGTGAGGAAGAGTATGTAGGTTATAGTGGATTAAAAATGGTTTTTGAATTTACTTTCACTTTCATTTATCTGCGCGAGTCAAGAAGAACATAATTATCTTGCTGTTAGGTAGTTTTATCTGTAGTTTAACAATAATAATTTTTCTGAGAAGTAACATGATAACATGATTCACTTTTCATCTGTTTCCTCTTCGCTGTCTGAAAAATATAACGAAAATTGTGCATCTTCGGAAAACTCTCTGTCCTTCTTCTGAGATTTTACACGCAAACCAGCAATTAGTGGATCTGAAGAAACTAATATCCGCCGCATGAGATCACCGTTTATTGTAGCTCGTGATGATTTTCGAGTGTGATCTAGTCTGAACCTTTTCAGTACTTTATTTTGCAACTTTTGTGCCTCTTCAGACACAAAGACGTTTACTACCACTCGAACTTAGAAATAAAACAGAATTTAGTTGGTCCAGTTTTGTGAAATCGCGGTTATAAAGTCACGCCAAAACTGCTTGACATCGTGGTCTGTCCGATAGGAACATTGAAATGGAGAATTATGTCTGAACCGTGCATAAAAATCTTAGGGACCGTGGCGGGCAAGTAAAACCAAGGGTATAGGGTTACTAACAACTGAGCTTTTTCTAGACAATAGTTCTTGAACTTAAATGCATTGATTTCTCGTCCGGAAGACAATACCTGCAAAAAAGTTGAGCAACGTTCTATCACCTGCAGGTCGACACCCAAAATCTCTGCAGGAGCTGCTGCATTCACAAAAAAACGTCGCGCAGTATTCCCACGCTGCCACGTGGCATATCAATAAGAAGTCCCAATTCTTGTTTGAAGCGTTGTCGGATAAGCTGCTTGCGGACTTTAACTTTTTCGGCATCAGGTCCAGTACATCTCCATTTTTTGACTTCTATTTTGTAGCCCAAGTGTAAAAATTATTCGAAAAATCTGTAACAATTTGTCAAATTTTGAATGGATTGAACAACGTTATATTACATTTTTATTATTTGATTTTTGCATGGAGAACTGATAATCCAAACTTAAATACTTCTCCATCGATTGGTCGCAAAAGAACATTTTGAATATTATTCATTTGAGTGGGTGTAGCCTTGCAGATATTACATCGCTGTGCTGATTTGGTGGTGGTAACAGCATTAACAACTTTGCCATCAATCATGGTCATATGTAGCCTATATTCGACTCGGATCCGACGACCATTGATTTCGAATTCTGTTGGCCGAAAATTTTGGAACTTATTATCCACATACTCTTTTTCTATGAGGATAGCTTCAGTTGTCTCACTAACCAACTGAATTCGCACGGATCGGCAGTATCTTGTTGAGGATGGTATAGGGTTTTTCACCACGGGTTTAATTTCACTCTTTTCTAACCAAAATATATATTGACAACTGGAGTACACTAAGCACACAAAGTGCTTGTCTTAGAAAATGTTTTGTTAATACATACATACAGAAAATTTCCTTGTTGTTCACGGATGAGTTTGATAATATCTGTTTCTATAATCCGTAATTTACCGTTCATAAATGAGGAGACAGGGTTATTTTTATATAGAAAAAGGCCAAACACGTGAACATTCAACGTGACCCTATTCACTCACTTATGAATTGGCGCTAACCAAACCTTCACTACTTTGTAGTACAGAGTCTAAGCTTTAAAAAGAGCACTTGGTGCTGTGTCCCGGTTTGCCACCTTCTCCCCTATATGCAGCTGAAATTAAGGAAAAATAAATGTAAAAAGTACTCTAACTTTGAAAGGGATGATTTTAGCGACAAACTGTCTTCAGAAAAATATGTATTTGTATGTTGTTTACATTTTATTACAACATTGTTTATTTAAAAAACTGTTATAAAAAAAGTTATACATAAAAAACTGAATTTAAGGGGGTTTCCATCAAAAAACCTTCATATCTTCACAAGTATTCGTCATAAAAATTTGATGTCTTCAACAAAGTTTCATATTTTTGTAAGTACTACAACTTTGCTCAAGTAATTACCCTTTTATCTCTTTTGCAAAAAAAGTCATTTTTCTTAATTTTTTCATAGTGTGCCATGACAAATATTGAAAATTGTCATAATATGCGCAATGTTTTTGTAAACAATTCTTCTGAAGACAGTTTTTGGATTAAGTCAACGGTTTGATCACAAAACAATTAAGTTCACTAAATTGGCATCTCCGACCACTGTGCGCTGGTGTCGATGGAGTGGTCAACCTCGAGCTGAAAAACTTGAGTGTTGACTTCTTCAAGCACCTTGCAGTGGTCTTCAACAAGTGTTTAATGCTTGGCTACTTCCCTGCATGCTGGAAGTTAGCCAAAGTTATTCCAATTCACAAACCTGGCAAAGACCCTACCAGTGCCAAAAGCTATCGCCCCATCAGCCTCTTGTCCTCCATCTCGAAGCTATTCGAAAAATTGATACTCAGCCGTCTGCTGGTGTTTTCAAATGATAATAACATCTTTCTCAAAGAGCAATTCGGGTTTAGGAAAGGCCACTCTACCATCCACCAACTCGCACGGGTTACTAACATCATCAAGCGGAACAAGTCCGTTTCCAATACATCTGCCATGGCATTGTTGGACGTCGAGAAGGCGTTCGACAATGTCTGGCATGATGGTCTAGTGTACAAGCTGCATCGATACAACTTTCCGAACTACCTCGTGAAGATCATCAAAAACTACTTGTCGGGCAGATCATTCCAGGTCTACTTGAACAATGTCTCCTCTGATACGTTCAACGTTGATGCAGGGGTCCCTCAAGGTAGCCTGCTTGGGCCTATCCTATTCAACATTTTCACGTCAGACGTTCCTCCCCTGCCGGGTGGTGGTATCCTGTCAATGTTCGCAGATGACACCTCCATCATCTATAAGGGTCGAGTGATCCGTGCTCTGGCGAGTAAACTACAATCAGGCCTGGATGTTTTGTCCGACTATTTTAAGAGCTGGAAGATTTGTATCAATGCAGCTAAAACACAAACCATTCTGTTCCCACACTCGAATTCACCTCGGCTTGTTCCACCTGCTAACAACAAGGTCCATCTTGATAGCACTCCCATTGAATGGTCGAGTGAAGTAGTCTACCTTGGTCTCACCCTCGATAGCAAATTGCTATTCCGATCCCATGTGGACAAGACATCCACCAAGTGTAACATCTTGATCAGGTCGCTCTACCCTCTGATAAACAGGAAGTCCACCCTGTCCCTCAAAAACAAGCTTGCTGTCCACAAGCAAATCATTCTGCCGGCTATTGAGTATGGTATGCCAATCTGGGAGAGTTGTGCTAAGTGCCACCACTTAAAGCTTCAGAGGATCCAAAACAAGATCCTCAGAATGATCCTTAACAGTCCACCGCGAACTCGTAATTCTGAGATTCACCACCTGGCCGGTCTTCAAACACTCGAGGAGCGAAAGACTTCCACGCTGGAAAGGTTCAGAGTCGCCTGTCTGCGATCAAACCACCAGATCATTCGTGATTTGGCAACCTAGTATAAGTAGTTAGGTGCTCAAGTAGGTAGGTTATCAAATTTTTAAATTCAAACCAAAACAATCCCACAAAGGGTATCCTGTAAATTAGCGCTAAACGCAATCATCACATTAGAATAACCAATTAACTAGAACAAAGATGAAGAGCCAAAGGCTAACCAATTGAAATGTTAAATCAAATGTTGAAACATAAAACCCAGAAAATAAACGTAAATTTTACTACTACTGATATCAGCTCATTTTCGCTTCGGACGGCGTGGTCGCAATAGCAGCAGTAGGTCGTGGCTGGTCGTGGCAAAGGAGGTGCCAATCGTCATCGCAAATTCTTCGAGGTAACCACCATCCATCGTCTGGCTCGCCGTGGCAGTGTCTGACGTATCTCCGGTCTGATCTACGAGGTGTGCTGAAGGTGTTCGTGGAAAATTAGGTCCGTGATGCTGTCACCTACTCTAAACACGCCAAACGTAAGTGGCCATGGATGTCCTCTTCAATAAAACGGCCCTTTTCAGGGCCATCAAGCTTACATCAGTAAAGAGTTGGAATAGAATTTATCTGTGCTTGTTTATCCATATTCAGAACCACAAGTCTCCAACGACCACACAAACTTGGAAGCAGGGGTGCAAGTGATTTTGATTGATTCTCGTAATCAACTTTCTTTTTGAAAATGTTTACTACAAATTTGGATCGCCTACAATTCAAAAACGGAAAGAGTTGAGATAATAGATATTAAATATTAAAAAAATTTTTGATCAATTAAAAGAACTTAATGCTCTTCACATTTATTCCGTCCACTAGCGGTGCTACGTCAAGCTTCCGTTCGTGCCCCTAGGCACAGACCCTTCTACTTTTTTTTTTATCTAGTTCGTTTATTTGTAAGGCTCAATCGCGTTAGCTTTACGGAGCAGGAATATAAATGTAGTAATGGTGACAAAATTGGATGATAAATAGATAATCTTTAAAAGATGACGAAGTTAAAATTTACAAAACAAAAACAAAATAAATAAAATAAAATAAAAGCACGCAGTGGAGCAAAAACACACAACTGTTCTCATACGATTCTCAAAGTGGACACTTCGTAACCACATAGAAACTTTGTAGACAAATATCAGCAAATATCAGCTTCTACTCCAAGTAACCACCATGCTAATCGCCCATTTTGCAATATACGGTTAATATAGGACTTCCAAACTTTATATCAGTCGTATATAGAGATTTTCACGTCTGGTTGTATTGGTGCGATATGTGAGAGCGTGTTAGTGAATATCCGAGGAAAATACATAATAAGTCGATGTCAAACTCATTTTGACAGATCTTTTTTTTTTTTTGTTTATTAATTTATTTGATAAGGCTCAACCGAATTAACTTTACAGAGCCGAGGATTCTTGGTCACTATACAATACATCTTAAAACTATAGTCAAAAGGTACAACACAATAAACACTTTATCTTCCGCTATCCAAAAAGCCTCCTCCATCAGAACTGGAGCCGCTTCCAGTGGTTTCATTGTATGGCAAATTGTTGTACACCAACGAGGGTCAGAGCGCGTCCATTGCAGCAATGGACGCAAAACGTGGTCAGCACTCACACACTCATCACAAAACGGTTGCTTTCCAAAGTCGACGAGGCATCGACCGAAAGAACTGCTGATGAAGAACAATGAGGAGGACCACACAATGGTTGCTGCCGAGAAAACAGACGATCGCGTAGCACACATCGAGAGTGGCCTGCTTTTGTCGACAGCCGAGTGAACACTGCTGATTTTGACAGATCTACTTTCATACATTTTTTAGGTTAGCCAGAGGAAAATAATAAACAACTTTACACGGCGTTGCCCCCGCTAGTGTGCGTGCGTTAAACGTCACTAATCTCTATAAGCTTTATATTGCAAAAAGGGCGATTATCGGGCTTGTTGTTTACTTGGGACGATACGTATCACTATGAAACTGTTACTCTACGTTTGCTGTACTGCAGCATACATGAAGTAGCAATTTCAGGTGAAATAGGTCGTTAATTTCCGAGATAAGTGTAATTGAAAATTCGAAGTAGAAGTGCACGTAAAGCCTACGTAGTGGCCATTTCAGGCATAACATTTGATAAAGGCACAAAAGCATTTATAAACAAACTTTCTAAGGCCCTTTACACGTGAACCAAAGTACGCCCACGCAAACCAATACCACTTTCGGAAAGGTAATAGTTGCCCCTATCCGATGGGAGGGGAGGGAGCCAGGCTGAGCAGTTATAACATGTTATAACGGCTGTCAAAAAATTGCAACACAGATACCACCATCAATTAACCACTTTATTCGAGCACTTAAAATGACGTTTAGTTCCACTCGAACTTTGAAATAAAACATTATTTTTAGATGTTAAGATGTTTAGATTAGTTGGTCCAGTTTTGTGACATCGCTGGTAGAGATTCACACCAAAATTGCATGACAAAGTGGTCAATATAGCGCTATAGTTAGGATGTGAGGGCCGATGGATTAATTATGTCACGCTTAATCGAGGAGAAATTTACAAGCCCCCCCGTAGACCGTAGTCTGAACGTACTATTATCTCATTTATGGCCTATTTATATATGTGCTGGTTTATAATGCTGAATAAGCAAAATTGGTGTAATCCGATCATTTTTGTGCGATCAATTGATGCGCCAATGTTCATCAACACAGAAGAACTGTTTACATCATGCTAATAACCATGGATTCGTGAACGATAGGCTTACTAGCGCGTGCATCAGCACAAGTTTAAACACCCCATTAACGAGAAAGTCAATGACTTTGGTGACTCCGGGAATAATTACGATTCATAAAACATAAAACACCTAATATATAATATTTTATGCTCACCGGTGGCTACTGTGAGCAGCTAATTGAAAAAAGTTTTTTTTTTCAATAGGGTTAACTACCCCATTTCCGGCCTATTAAGCACAACCCGCACTTAGTCTTTCTTAATCTAGCGTAGTTTAGCACCAAACGGAATGTTATTATTACTCATGGCTTTCAAATTTATTCACCTTTCCGTATGTACCGTAAGATTTGATAAAAAGAAATCAATCGTTGAGATATTGTCAAAAGTCTAACACTGCTTCTTGACGCCAAACTCGGCCTACGGATTCTAAACTCGGTCTAACGCATTGAAACGCCATTGAAACGCCAATGAATTCACTTCGGCCTATCGGATGAAGATAAAAAGTGATTCGGTCGGAGCGCTTCTTTTGTTTTTGTGAATAATGGGTGCAAACCTTTATATCACGCGTTCTCATTGACTTTGTTCCGTAGCTTATTAACTAAAGTATCGTACCAAACGCATAATTGACTTGTTAACTCTGAAATCATGGATTTATTTACAGTTTTCTGCTCGATAGGCCCAAAATGGGCGATTAGGCCGAAGTAGTTTCTACCCTATTCAATTGAGTGCCCACATGTGGGGAATGCATTTCGCTTATTATATTGTATAAATAAATGGTGCTAAGCTTTCTCAATAGGATGATTTTCAATTTTTTCATTCAATTTGATTGAATCCTGTCGGTTGGTGGAAACAGATTAAAAGACTAAGAGGCAGATTATTACTTGCCGCCTAGAGACAACATCATGATCCTGCAACGATGTGCGATAATTTCGATGAATCATCCTTTTGAGAAACATTCGTAATTCCAAAAACAGGGCCCCAATAAATGTGTTTGTCGCTAGTTGTTGCTTGTCATCTCATAAACCAACGCATCTCGAATGATATCGGAGATCAAACTGATTGGAGTTGTTATTTTCAGAGTGGGGCGTGAGTAGCATGAAGAGTGGAAAAGAACACGAGCAAACATTTGTTTCCTGTACCATAAGTTTATGACTAGTATGACTGTTACAATATGTCTACGTTTTAATGTGAGAACATGATTGCATGCTGATTGAAGGCAGAAGTGTCGAGTTGGAAAACTGTAGACATGCTCACGCGCTGGAAAAACGTGGAAAGCAGCTCGAACACGGAGTTGGAGATTCTGCAAAAAAAAATGACATTTGCTTTTAAGACTTAAAAGCGTTTTTGAAAATATCAGTAGGTACCAGCAAAATAATATTTGATTAACATTAATATTAAAAAATAGTATTAAGAATATACTTCATGTTAATTTGCTTATTTATTCAATGTTAGGTGTGGATATTGGTTAACTTGTTAAGAAACTAACATTCATTTCATTAAGAGCGTGAACAGTGAACGGTGTAATCTGAACGTCATGTACAAGAAAGAATTAATTCTTACAGACATGGGAACCTTTTGTTGTTGCTCGTTCGATGTAGGTTCTATCATTTGTATACCCAATCTCATAGTAAATTTTGCGTTGTTCTTTTCGTCCGCTACGTTCTTGGCTGTGCGACGATGACAACGCTTAATAAGAACATAATTAGATGACACGAAACCATGCAACCATACTATCACCCATGTTCTTAATTACGTTCGAACAATGTTTTAAACGAGAATATGACCCAGATCTCTCGGTGGATTTAGATTTCCTTATTATTTCCTATGTATAATAGATAAACAATACGTTGTGCTCAATGGGATATTATAATTTCATGACTTTTTCAAAATAAGCATTTTGGAAATGGATTCAGTAGCTGGATGAGACTGGAGAGGATTTTTTAAATTACCGAACAGGTTTGGGCCGAAGAGTCTTCGATTTCTATGAAACTTTGCCCATAGCTAGAGTTCATGGATATATTACCAAAGTTAATTTAAAAAAAATCAGAATTGCCTATTTTCCCGGAAAACCTTAGTTTAAGTTTATGAATTTTCTCGGACAACACCAACTTCAAAAAATCATAACTTTTGAATCAAGCATTGTACAGTCAAAGTCAATTAATAAAAATTACTTGTAATTTTGTCAGCTATTGATAAAAAAAATACAGTTGGAAACAAATTTCTCAAGAGATATGCGCTCTTCTTTAAAAAGATAGAATTGTTCTTTCTCCTCGCACATCGTCCGTACGCGTAGCAGCTTTAATTCCTACCTACCCATACATATTATAATAAAATCTAATTAAATTGGGGTCGGCCGAGATGAAACGTCTAATTCAAATGATCGGGTCGACTTTATAAAACAGATCGTTCGGGTGATTGTCGCCATTATCTATACCTAATGACGCCGTTAACAACCACATGTGTGCCACGCGATCGTCTATTTTTTCGGCAGCAACCATTGTGTGGTCCTCCTCATTGTTCTTCATCAGCAGTTCTTTCGGTCGATGCGTCGTCGACTTTGGAAAGCAACCGTGTCGTGATGAGTGTGTGAGTGTTGACCACGTTTTGCGTCCATTGCTGCAATGGAAGCACTTTGCCCCACGATGGCGTAACTGCCATACAATGAAACCACTGGAAGCGGTTTCTCCAGTTCTGATGGAGGAGACTTTTTGGATAGCGGAAGATAAAGTGTTTTTCTGTGTTGTACCTTTTGACTATAGTTTTAAGATGTATTGTATAGTGAACAAAAATCCTCGGCTCTGTAAAGTTAATTCGTTTGATCCTTATCAAATAAATTAATGAACAAAAAAAAAAGAAGATAAGTGTTGAAGATATTATACCTGGTTTTAATAAAGAGAGTTGCTAAAGCTCGTTGAAGTATTAGTCAGTAACTGTTGGTTATAGGAATTCCTCATCAAATTCATAAAATAGTGTGTTAAAATCGGACGCAAGTGTATTCACCTTGTTTATTCTGCAGGAAGCCACATTCACGTAAGTTTTTAATTACTCAAAAATTTCAATTAATCTCTTCCAAGAGCTTTAACACCAAAACAAATTTTATACTTCCACAGGACTACTCATGGATAAGGTAGCGTACTACAAAGTTCAATCATATTGCCATTGGCGTAGCTAGAAAATTTATCTGGAGGTGGCCTAAGGGGGGCTTGTTGTATTTTTTTTATTTTGCAAAGCTATGGTTAAATATAAATTTACTCAAATTGCGTCAAGGCAACTTGTTTGTGGGTACATTTTTTCTGTGACCAATAATATGACGTTGAGTAAAAAATACAGCTTTACAAATCAATCATCTCTCCTCATCTTGACTTTTGCCCTTCCATTTTATTTCTGGCCAATGCAACACAAATATCGAGATTACAGCGCTTGCAGAATAAAATAATGCGTTTGATTTTGAGATGTAATAGATTCACTTCCTCAACTTTGATGCTAGACGCCTTACAATGGTTGTCGGTGAAGCAAAAAATTGTATATTTGACTATGGTGTTCATTTTTTAAGTAGTAGTAGTAGTTTAAGTAGTTTAAGTAGGTTTGCTGCCTCGATATTTGTGTGATCGAATTGAAAGAGGAAGTGATTACCGTAGATATAATACTAGAAATGTGGATGAAATTCTTGACGTGTGCTTCACAGAATTCATTATTTTTTTTAGAAGATTAAATATTTTCAATTTGATGCCTAGACACGTTAAACGTTAGCAGAATTGGGTTGTTGAATTTTGAAAAACATGTCTGTTTTTATACATCACCTGAAAGAGCTTTGTTTTCTGAGCACAAATAAATTTTTATCGATCCCTTAGACATTTATCTTGATTTGTAAAGCAAGTTTTAAATTGACTATTTTGTTCGACAATTTTCCACAGAGATGGCGCTGTTCCGCTGGTAGGAAGTGATTAAAATCCCCATATAGAAATTGAGAGAAGTGGGAATAATTCGCTTTTGGTGCATATTCAGGTGAAAAAAAGTGAACGACAACCTAAAGAAATTTATTAGGGACTTTGTCGTTCAGTTTTTTCCCGGAAATTATAGTCAATCAAGCTACAATTAATTAAAAATGATTTTTCCCCATACAATTTTACCCGCTTTACTAACAGTCCCCAGAGAGCCAAAAAAATTCAAATTTGAGAGAGAAATTCTCTCTCACGAGCTCAATCTCTCAACATGCCATGTATTTTGTTGACACTCGATTTGTGACTTCCCTTTCACAGATTACAAAATAGAGTACCTGACACTACAAAACATGTCTGGTACCTCTATATATGCATTTGCTTTAACATTTGAAGTACCTCCTTTTTTAGATATTCTGCGCAAAAGATAATTTATGCCCCGCCCCATACATAAAATTCGGCGGAAAATTCTGTGAGGGGTTAGCTATTTTGTGTGCAGAATGTGTAAAAGAGGAGGGACTTCGAATAATAATCTAAATGCATATATAGAGGTAGCAGACATGTTTTACATTGTCCTCTGTGAACAATTATAGGAAAACAGATTGTGTGTAGTTTCCGATAGATGTCACCGCAAACAACAGCAGTGACATCTGATGGAAAATGAATGCAGAAGCTTGACAAAATGATTAATTGTCAATAAATTGCATTCGATGACAATTAGCTCTATGGCGAGGGGCGCTAAAATGGTGATGCTTGCAAATGTAATCGCACTGATTTAACATAGTTCCTGTGCACAAAAATTTATGAAATTTAGTATTTAAGTTCCATTTTTAATGTAGAGTACGGATATGCAAAAACATCAATACTCCTAAACAACCCCATTTAAGAGACATTGCATTTCACACGTTAAACTGTCTTTTGAACGGTTATCCAGTGATTTTTTTTTTATGAATTGAAAAATTATGTATCTTGACGAAGTTATCTATAACGGATTATTTTGTATGGATAGCTGTCATAATTACTTTTTAATGATTATTGTAGCACTGCAAAAACTATTTCTGTTCGCCACGATGGTGATGATGGATTTTTAATATTTGGTTTAATAGTAGTAGATTAAGAAAAAAAGGAGTCTACAAAGGTTTGAGCCTCGCGCGCGGATAAAGAGGACTGAATTTAACATTTGATATAAAAAAAAAAATGCAATTTTGAAGCTTATTTGGAAGATACCTTGAGTAGTAAGTTTTTTGGCAAATTTTGGGGGTTCGTGAGCATTCCTGACATTGCTGAAAATTATGATAGCATCAGATTGCGGGGTTGCCAGTGTAATAGGATGCTTTGTTGATTGTTCATTAACTCTTGATTGCTTGTAATACTTATGAATATTTTAGGTGGACAAAAAGGCGAACTAAGAGGTGGACGCCTGAGCTTTTCCACATTTATATCGCTGTGAAGCAACTGTAAACTCAGAGAGAATTTATATCTGTAACTGAAACCAGTTTGATTTTGTTTGCTAACCTGGTTAAAATGTCATATTTAATTATCTTAAGGATGAATCGTCCAGCTCAATCCTTTGTAGGGGTAAGATGTGGGACCATCATCGTCATCTCAAACTTAAGAAAATGCTCAGAGTTAGGTAATTCCATGAATTTTGTAACTAGCTTTTTTTTAGGTTTTGAATATTTCATCATCAGTTAAATCTTAGACATAGGAACCAAAATTAAATTATAGGAGTTTGAATTTTATAATTTTATAAATCTCTAACTGTTTTAAGGTAAAGTGCACACAGAATAATTTTCATACTCCCGAGCATAAGTTTAAGGACACCCCCAAAAAAACATGACAAATTTGTTATGTTCTTATATCTGTCATGTTACGTCCAGTTTTCGTTCTCTTTAGATCATTTGAAAGGTATTGAATGGAACTTTTCTCGTAGGTAAATTGTTCAATTTAATTTTCTAATTTTGTGTGCTAAAAGTTCACCCAAAGTTACAATATTTTTCAAAATTTACTCTGAAGAATCGTGACTAATTTTCTCAGAATTGGGTTGGCCAAATTTTGAAATAAAAGTAGTAGTAGAACACTTAGGGATCGTCCATTAATTATGTCACACTTTTAGGGGGAAGGGGGGTGGGGTGTTTGAAACTACTACGAGCCTTACAAAAAACATTTAAGGTCCATATAAAAAATGTGACAAATGGGGGGGGGGGGGGTTGAAAGTGGGCCAAATTTGCGTGACATAATTAAAGGACCTTCCCTTATGCTATTCCATTCATACCATTCAAATAACCTTTGGAGATCGAAAATTGAACAAAACATATTTGCATGGTTTTTTGGGGTGTCCTTAAACTTATGATCGGTAGTGTACATTTAGGACGTAGAAAAATGTTCAAGATGCACAATTCTTAACATTGTTAATGTTAAAATAAAAATAGTGTTGAGATCCCAAACCCATTTGTTTTAAGATTTTGTAACTAATAAAAAAGGATATCTGTGATACAGATTGTAAGTATATATTCTTCGAATACAAATGTAATTAAAAGTCAACGAAATTAGTAGATCAATTGTCATAATTCTAAGACTTTGTTAAAATTGCAAGATCCTTCCTAGACAGTAATATCATAAAAATTAAAAAATAAAGTAATTGAAGACAAATTAAATAAGAATTTTAATAATTATTATATGTTTGACCAAATCAAAAGTTTCAAAATAAATGTGCCTGAAAAAAAATGCAACGAAATTTTGTTGAAAATAAATTTGATGGGTTAAAAAAAGGTTTTGATATCATAGGCTCAGACAAGCTTTGCATCTCCTTTACTTCAAAATTCATAATTCAAAATGTTAGGAAACTTACCTAGATTCTGAGATTTACAGCATTTCTCGAAAGGAAAAATCTTCGAGAAAAAGGTTATAATTTAATTTCGAATGACATGATTCTGATGTTTGAAGAGAAAAGAAAATAATAAAGCATTTATCCAGAACATTTTTTTATTCGATGCATCGGATAACATTCGGAGTTATATGTAAAATCAAGATTTAACTATAATTCTAATCGAAAGGAATGATCTCGAAATTGGAATGATTGTGTCCCTGTTTATAACTAGTAATTTAACTTATTTTTTTCAAAAATTGGCATATTTTTTACATATTGAATGGAGTTTTGGTTAAACCCATTCGTTATCAATTTATTATTTTCACGTATTTTATGCAGGTAGGAGCTTTTTTAGTTAATTTATTTAAGAGGCAACTAATCTTCACTTGATTTGCTTTTGCGTACACTGAACGAAAATATCTGCAATACTTCGAATGATTATTGTATTACTCGAGCCCTTTAACAATATTCTGTCGTATTTCGGATGATTTCCTTATGGTTGAATTCGTGATCAACTGATGAGCTGCCCTCCAAATAAAGGATGATATTTATTTGAAAATTGACAGGGATCAGAGGACAACAATTTGAGGGTAGGATGACTTGCATTAGATTAGAATTTTAATTCAATTGTTTACATTTCCATATTGAATAGCATGAACAGTCATGCATCATGGATACAAAAAAATATTTGTTGGTAGAGGAAACTTGTAGACAATCTACGGTTTCCACGCTTTACCAATGTTCGTACCACCTCTGATAGCGATGGCTTTGCTTCCACCTCGTTTGTCTGCTCAGAGCAGCAAATGACGTTCCATAGAATTATTTACATCATCGTTTTGAATGATTTGCGTTAAGGGGCTGAACAATACCAAATGCATTTCAATTTAAGAAAGATCGTTCTGCAAAGAGCATTACGCATTGCAACTGAAGGCCCTATCCCTTCTCATAACAATGTTCATCCTGTATTCGAGAGGAAAATAATCTGACTTCAAAACAACCGTCATCCGGTTGCAGCTATCATTCGAAAAGGCAATTTCGATTTGAATGGTCTGAGGTTTTATTCGAACAGAGGACGGTGGTTTGCTACAGTGTATGAGAATTTCGTAGATAAAACATTCACACTGACAGACCACGCTGGTTGACATTTTGTTTACACCCCTGAGCGGGAAAGCCAAAAACAGGCTACATGCAATGTTGCCATCTAACCTGTTTGTGTTTAATTCAATTTTTTTTTTATTCTTAAGTTTTTCAAAATTTCCTCAACTTCTACGAAGTTTCCTGAATTTATTCCAAATTCCAAATTTTTCATTTCACTTAATTCTATGAAAATCTCTGAACATCTTTGCACTTGTGGAAAGACACCTAAGACATTTACAAATATTTTTGACATTTTAGCGAAGTACCCAAAACCTCCAAGAAGTTCATGTAGCTTTTTTGGAGTAAGATCTCTGATAAACTGCAACAAAGTTCCCTAAGCTGAAGGGAGGATCCGTGAAGTTTGAAGAAGCTTATTGAACCATTTTTAGATCTTTTTCAAAATTTCCTGAACTTTTTCAAAATTTCTTACACTTATATGAAGTTTTACGCAGCCCCTCAAAATGTTACGAAATTCGAAAAACTTCTACAAAGTTTGCTGCACTTCCACGTTTCACGTTGATTTTCGTGAACATGAATGAAAATTCTTGAATTCGTATGTAATTTCCACAACTATTCCAAGTCCATAATGTTCCTTTAACTTTAACGAAATTCCTCAAATTTAAATAAATTTTCTTCTACGCAGTTTTTAGAACTTTTCCAAGCTCCTTTTTTCTACAAATTTTTCTGTAGATCTATGAAGTTCTCAGAATTTCTACCAAGTATATTTAATGTCTATGATCTTCCCTGAACTTCTTAGAAGTCCTTGAAGTTTTACGAAGTTCACAGAAGTTAAAGAAAAATCCTTGGGTTCATGGCCAATTTATAGAGCCTGAAGACGTCTTATTATGCCATCGATTTGATATAATATAATTTCTCAAAATTTTCCAGAACATAAGAAAAGTAATCAACATAAATAGATGGCCAAAAGGAGTGAGGAAGTCTTTGCGGGGTATTACCAACCGGTGGAAACTAACGTTTTTAAATTGGATCAATACTTGACTAGCCTATTGGTTTATAAACCCAGGCAAATCGATTAACGTACCCCATTCTAGTCAAAATTCTAGTACTACACAATGTTTTTTTTGATTCGCAATGAAAGTTTGACAGATAAAACGAGGAGTTCGTGGATTTTCCTTTGTTTCGAGGGGTGTATCGATTAGCTTGGGACCGAAGATAGTACCAGAGCTGAGCCAAAAAGTTGAGCACGTTTCTTCCGGACCTACTAATCTTAGAGTTACCTCTATGGTATTACCATAGAGGTAACTCTAAGACTAGAAGGTCCCGAAATAACGTGCTCAACTTTTTGGCTCAGCTCTGGTACCATAGAGGTAACTCTAAGATCACTGGATCCCGAAGAAAATCATTATTATTTTTGGCTCACTCAGTACCAGAACAACGGTCCCAAGCAGTCCCAAGCTATTTCACTCATCCCTGCATGTTCTGCATGAATCCACACACCCCTGATGTTATCTGTCAAACTTTCATAGCGAATCAAAACAAACATAGTGTAGTAATAGAATTTCAACTAGAATAGGGTACGTTAATCGTTTGCTTGGGACCAATAGGCTACTAAAGTGGTGAGCCAATTTAAAATCGTTAGTTTCGTATTGATTGTTGGTATTACCAGGGGGTGGAAACTAACGATTTTAAATTGATTCACTGCTTGAGTAGCCTATTGGTCCCAAGCACTTCTATGGCGTACCCCATTCTAGTTGACATTCTATTACTACACTATGTTTGTTTTGATTCGCTATGAAAGTTTGACAGATAACATCAGGGGTGTGTGGATTCATGCAGAACATGCAGGGGTGAGTGAAATAGCTTGGGACTGCTTGGGACCGTTGTTCTGGTACTGAGTGAGCCAAAAATAATAA
The DNA here is from genome assembly GCF_037179485.1 of Ochlerotatus camptorhynchus. NCBI lineage: Eukaryota > Metazoa > Arthropoda > Insecta > Diptera > Culicidae > Ochlerotatus > Ochlerotatus camptorhynchus. The sequence goes on along the minus strand of NW_027040918.1, from coordinate 8,005,230 downwards.
TGATTTTCTTCGGGACCCAGTGGTCTTAGAGTTACCTCTATGGTATTACTCAGAACAATATGTTTGAGTGACATTCGAAAGGCATGCAACGGGTAACGGATAAAATGAAACTGTGTACATCTTGTCGGCTAAAGCTGTTACACAGCAACGAGCATGAGGATTTAGTGACCGCTCCTTCAGAGACACTAGGTACAGGTCAGCACGTTTCGCCAATGTTCTCGCCAGCTGCAACAAGAGACGCGCCTTCGTCGGTAGGATCCGGCCAACACGCTTCACCACTATTTTCAGCAGCTTCAACGGTGGAAGCTGCGTGTTCCATGGAATCTGTTCAGCCTTTGTTAAACTTGGAAAGAATAGCACTGGCCGCATTTTTGGGAATATCTATGGATACAAAAACGTAACGGCTGGATCCTTCAAGCAGTAACTACCGTGGTTCCACACATATGAAAATCTACGAACCCCTGATTTTATCTATCAAACTTTCATAAAAAAAAAGTTTGACTGATAAAATGACAAAAAAAAAGACATAGTGTAGTACTAGAATTTCGACTAGAATGGGGTACGCTTATAGATGTGCTTGGGACCAATAGGCTAGTCAAGTAGTGAGCCAATTTAAAATCGTTAGTTTCCACCGGTTGGTACCATCATGTTTACCACCGATGAAGATAACATGTTCCGGCAGTCTCTTGTTGAAACAATCGACTTAATACCTTGTACAGACATACAAAGTTCACTGTTGTACCATAGAGGTAACTCTAAGACAAGTAGGTCCCGAAGAAACGTGCTCAACTTTTTGGCTCACCTCTGGTACTATCTTCGGTCCCAAGCTTGTCGAATCACCCCTCGAAACATAGGAAAAACCAATAACCCCTCATTTTATCTGTCAAACTTTCATAGCGAATCAAAACAAACATTGTGTAGTACTAGAATTTCGACTAGAATAGGGTACGTTAATCGTTTGCTTGGGACCAATAGGCTACTAAAGTGGTGAGCCAATTTAAAATCGTTAGTTTCATATTGATTGTTGGTTGTACTACCGTTGTACTGCTTTAAGCTAGTACCACAAATTGTACGTTTTGAGGTACTAGATTAAAGAAGTACAACCATAGAGGTAACTCTAAGACCACTGGGTCCCGAAGAAAATCATTATTATTTTTGGCTCACTCAGTACCAGAACAACGGTCCCAAGCAGTCCCAAGCTATTTCACTCACCCCTGCATGTTCTGCATGAATCCACACACCCCTGATGTTATCTGTCAAACTTTCATAGCGAATCAAAACAAACATAGTGTAGTAATAGAATTTCAACTAAAATAGGGTACGTTAATCGTTTGCTTGGGACCAATAGGCTACTAAAGTGGTGGGCCAATTTTAAATCGTTAGTTTCGTATTGATTGTTGGTACAACGGTACTAATTTGTATGTCTGTCTGTGGTATAAAGCTGACATATTACTGAGAGGTTTACACGATAATAAACATCCAGCCACGAATGAACAAAACCAAATGTTGACTTTGATACTCAGAGGTTGCCTAGATCAAGATAATGTGTTTATGTCAAATTCATGCAGGTTGTTGTTAAGGTTGTCTTCATTATCAGCTAAGATGATTTTTATCAGCACTGATGCACATATCTTTAATCGTCATTTTCTAAATATGACGATCTTCCAAATAGGACTGATATACGAGTACCGTAAAACGGGGTAACATTGATAGTTTTTTAAAGTATATTCTAAATATATTTTACAGCAATGAATGTTTTTCAAATTGAATATTTTTAAAACAAGTACTGAGGATCCAAGAATTAATTCGTTAGTTATATGTTTAACGGAAATTGAAGCATTGACACTATTTTTTTCAGTTTTGTGACCGAACTCAAGTCTTTTGATTTGGGGTTACTTTGATAATTCTCGATGAATGTAGAAAAAAAAATGGGTTCAACTCAAACAATTTAGTTCTTTAAATATGAAACTTTGAATGAGTATATAATCAGAAAACATAATAAGCAATAAGAATAAAACATTGAATTTGTTATGGCTATATCGGAAATACATTTCATAGTTGATGGTTTTAGCACAGACAAACAGACATAACTCATTGAATATTTCTCACTGTAAAACATCGTCACTAAAACATTACCGCCATCTGTTGAGTACACTGTGGTGGGTAGTACGCTGAATAGATGGCGGTAGTGTGTAAACGTCAAACGCAAAGGAATTGACTATGCGCGCCGCAGGTGGCGGTACTACCAACTAAGCTACTTTTAAATTTACCGTTAAATGCGTGTTCGATGAACAACTTGCGAGTGTTATGTCTGCTTGTCTGTGGTTTTAGTGCTTTTTCAAACAGGTGAAAAACACAAATATTGTTTTTAATGTTTGTAAAATATATTACATAAACTATATAAAAACTATATACGATATCAACGGAAATACCCTAAGATACAATATGGAACCAATGTTTCTAATTTGGGAAAAGCGCAGCGAGTAAATTTAATATTTATATTATACTATCAAAGCTACCCCCATTATCAAAGATACCCCGTTTTACGGTACCGGCATAAGTATCGCTTTTCAGCCCCAACTATGAATGATTGCATGTCTCTAACTGTTTGTTAAGCTGGAATTTGAATTTAATCAACTTTAAGCAGAAAACAAGCCTTTCACTGAATGCTTCATATTACAAAGAAGGTGTCTTCACGATCGATTCAGGATCAATTCTACACCAAGCAGTGCTAAACAAATATGATTCATACAATCTATTAACCATTAACGGTGCTTTCAGACATGAGCGTGCATTAGCGAAACGGAGCGGGATTTTCGTTGATATGCGAGAAACTTTTGTTAACTAGTATTTTGTCTCTGTCATAGCAACGCAAATCCCGCTCCGCTCCGCTCTGCTCCTGCACGCTCATTTCCGGCTTAACCTCAACTCGCCACCTCACATGACGGAACTTATCCGTGTTCACATTTATTCGGTCTTTGGCATCCCCTGCTGGGACGAGTAAGAGTTTTGTTCTGTTCCGTTTCGTCGCGGGAGACCTGGCCATTCTGGTTGGTAGGTAGGTAGGTACTTGTTGGATCGGAAACGAACGACAATGATGACCGATGGTGACTTTTCCGCTTTCATTCCCGAAGTGATGAACATCGATTATGCATTTCGGTACATCTGCTGCGAATGTGTGTTTTGTCCTATTGTTGCCTTTTTTTGGGGTGAATGGCTACGTAGAACAGTAATTACAACAATCTGGGATTTATCTGAACACGGTTAAGGCCTACATAAACAAGCTGGTTTATTACATTAGACGCAATAATTACCTAAAGGTTTGACATTGACTCACTTCGAGAACAGTTTTGGTAATTAAATATCTAGGACGCGTTCGGAAACTGGGCGAAAGGTGATTGGCTTTGGAAGGCTTATGGTTGGGACGGAGTTGCCTTCAAAGAGACATTTTTCTCATGAGTCTTAAGACGAATGTCACTTTTACACGTTTTTCACCTCGATTTTCAAAATAACGCGGATTTTTATCCACACATTCTAATGGCGGAAAGATTCATCGAGGATAATTCGCGATGTAATCCAGATTTTGATAAATCTAGATTAAATTGTAATACCGCATTAGGGTAAGCACCAAGAGAGGATTCAAATTAGGAAGCACACAGCCATTCTTTCTCGCATAGTAGAAAATCTCAAGGTATGAGTGAATTCAGTTACGCAGGCGGAAGAAAAATATTATATTCTGCTCATAGCTGCTTGAGGATCTGCTGTCGACTTACTTCTATTTTGTTCAATGAAGCCAGTTCAATTTGAAGAAAAACATGCTTAATGCTTTCCAGGAAATATTAACTCTGGAGTGATTAGTGACGGTCCGGAAGTCATAATTAATTTTGATCATGCCAATGTGTTTTAGGTTGCTGGGTGAAGTATGCGACAAGAAATTTCTTAGGCAGCTGCATATTGTACCGTCGTGAAAGAAGATTATTTCAAAGATGCTGTACTGTGGATTAATCAGCTATTATGCAACTCCGTTATTGCCAGATCAACTGTAATTACACAGAGAACCAATAGACGTTGCTTGGGACTAGCAATCACCCTCAATGTGTATATACTGATGATCTAAAGCTAGGCGTTACCAGCGGTAAACGATATGCTGAATTGATGTCCTAACGATTCAGTAACGCGGAGGAGATTGGGTTTGAACCCACGGTCAAAATTGTTCACCGCTATCTCCTTATATCACAAAGCTTCAACTTGTCGCTAGGCTTCGATTCGGCGGTGACCTCACCAACGACAACAACTGTTCTTGAGAAGGATTTGATATGGATTTCCGATCAACACGATATCATATTATGAAAGAAAGTCGATTTAAAGTATAACTCTATAATGTGAAGGAGCTTGGGATTGAAGCCATGATGTTTTGCTCAGTAAGCAAAATCGGTCGCTACAAGGCAATTACGAGCAAGTTCCTGTTCAATTTGCTGTCACTAGACTTCGATCATGGCGGCGTACTCGTTCCTCCACCCGCATTACAATACGCTTTATCTCATATAAAGAATTAATTTGATTTACATTTAAACTATATAATGCGAAGGAGCTTGAGATTGAACCCATAATATTCTGCTCAGTAAGCAAAATCGTTCACCACAAGGCCACCGTGCTCCTTATTTCACAAAACAATTACGATTAAGTTCCCGTTCAACTTGCCGTTACTAGATTTCGGTCCTGGTGGCGACCACACCGCCGATGACAATATCTGCTCTTGAGAAGAATTTGATATGGATTTTCGATCAACACGTCTTAAACCAACGATCTTCTATTCAGTAAGTAAAAGCGGCAGCCATCAAGCAGGACGAGCTCCTCATTTTTTTAGGCATTATTTGGTTACGGTTCAATACAATTTAAACAAAAAATTCGAAAGGATCCCATCCGAAGCATCTGTAATTAACCGGCCTGCTAATGTTTCATAAGCTTAAATTCAATCGCTCTTGCAAGTTTACAACTAAAAAAAAAAATACTCTGTTAAAACTCCTCCTTTTTAGTTGAGCCTCTGCTTGTTGGTCCATGACCCAATTAAAAAGCAATTGGATATCAAAATCTCATGTCGAATTGGGTGTGAAAATCAAACATAAATTATTCCAAGGGTTGATCATATGCCTTTAGAACTGCGAATCAAATGTAATGAAGGTAAACATTTGGTATTTGTTCAAAACCTTTGAATTTCATTTGAAAATCTAGGAGAAACACCACTTTTCCACTTAGCTTCAAGAAACTTGCTTCAATCCGCTGTAATTAAACCACTTTTTGAGAAATCTTCTCAACCACAACAAAGGATGCGTACACCCCTAAAAAATGTAGCTTTCTGTCAGTTGGGCTAATTAACGAATACAATTCGTTTGGTGGGTCAATGTTAAGTGGTTAAGTTAAATAAAAGTTAAGTTTATAGCGTGTACACGGAACCAATATGACATATTCCTGTTATGTGGAAGTCTAATAAATTTGCGTTATAAGAAAATTCAATGAAAATGGTATGGTTGAAAATGTGTCAGGTAAATTATATATGAATATCTGATATATCTACAATGCTGATAAGTTGGTAACTTTATATGATCATCATATGATAAATGGAAATCGGTAAAATTATAAAAATAACTGAAATGGATTTGAAATCCATAAGAAGAGCGTAAAATTATTGACTTCTTAGGCTGAGTGTGATTTTATGAATGAATTTGAATTCATTGCGCTATCCAGATCTTATGTAGCAAACGGTAAAGGACGAAGCAATGAAAGAGCCAACGAAAACATTCAGTCACTCATGAACAGGCGACTCACACCGCTTACCTTCGCTCACATAGCATGTAAATGAAGCATTTTCTACAGGAAATGTACGCTCAGTCGTTCAAAACAAGAATTGGGAACCATCACGGAAGCATAAACGTGCACTCAAAAAAAATGACACGTTCCATTCATGTGTTTTGGAATATGATGACCGTTCATTACTTGTCACCATAGAATCATGTGCTTTTCACACGGATGTCATGAGATTTACACACACAAATAATATGTTTTTGTTGCTTATGAAATCAATACTACCACACATTGATTTCATGTGTTAACTTATCGAAGTCAAAGAGATCCCCATATAATTATGCGCTACTGTTTCCTACTAGTGTATTTAACGTGTATGACACATGAATTGCAATGGATCTCACTATAAAGATGAGAAGAGTACCTAAAGTCTCAAAACAAACATGGAAGGCAACAGCTAGCAGAGAAGACTTGTTAGTGGAGTTAGGTTTTCCTAACAAAATCCTCGAAATTATTAACTGTGAGTATGTGAGTATTCTTTGTAGGAAATTATATGTTTAAATAAAGGGATCACTATACACACTTAGAAATAACTAATTTTACACGTGACGGAATCCGTCTTTGACATAAAAGTAGAGACGTAAACAAACATGTCATGTAATGTTTAGTGCTCCGAGACTGAAAAGTTTGTTGCTCGACGAAAAGTAAGTTTGATTGAGCTATATTTCAAGTCTGCTATGGCTCAAATTTATATCAAAATTGACGCTCGTATGTCACTCTCAGAGCACCTAAATTTATATGATTTTAATTCTAGAACGAAAATGAATTCTTTTGGACATCCGATTCTACTACTACGTATACAGAAAAAAAGTACAACTTTATTCACGAAGACAGCGATATTTGATTTGATAGGTTAAGCTATCTACTACAATTAATCTACTGTACACACAATATGAAAATATAAATCAATATATCTATAATGAAATATATCGTGTTTATCATTTTTACATACTGAAACCCGTTCAATAATTATTTTTTAAGAGGACCGTAGTAATGTATTAAGTTTCAAAGGTATCGGATAACATTTTTCTGTTTGTATGGTACTATTGGAATGCAGTATGCATGACTACGATTTGCTTAAATCAAATTCCGTTATCTTTTTCACAGCAACAAATCAAATCTAAAACCAATAGTTATATGTACTATTAGATTGCAACAAGGTCTTTCATGAAATTCATGTGCATCACGCTTAAATTTAGCATGTCTGGTACAACATATTTATATGCAAAACATTTCATGATTAGAAATCAAGCACATGACGTTGACATTTAAATCAAATGAAATTCATGTGTGCTGTAAGTGAATGAAGCATACATTTGAAATTTATGTGTTTGCCACATTGCGCCAATTCAAATGTGAAACACATGAACGGCACGTGTAGATTTTTTTAAGTGTGCTGACTGAGCTACTGACTGAGTGCCCTGCAGTCAGTGACTCGTTTACTTTCCAATCATTTAGACTCTCACAAGGCGGTGAATGATGAGGCGGATGACTGTTCATATTCATATGAAAAAGACTCATTTAACCTGAATGTTTTGCGCACTGCCCATAAGCATAAGATTTACTTTTCGCTACAATATCATATAGGGGAAATGGATGTAATGTCGGCCTAAATGCCCCTAATTTGGGCCCATATATAAATTCAGCAATCGACTAAATTTTCAATAGCGACCATAAATATCCCAATGACGCGTTCATCTAGATAAATTTGTTAAATAGCAGATTTATAGCGATGGGCCCACTCTTAGATCCATAGGCCAACATTAGAGCCATTTCCCCTACATGTCATAAATCATTCTAATTAAAATATGTTTGAAAATCACATGAAATTTACTTTGTGTTTTGACACATATATTTTATCGGTTCTAAATATAAATCGAAAAAAAAAACATCAGGAGGGGGAAGGTTGTGATTCGAGTGCTTTCACAGATGCGTTTTGTTACTGTAGCTGAATTGAGATTCGATCCAGGACTGCGACTGTTGAGGTATGATCATAGAGGTAACTCTAAAACTAGTAGGTCCCGAAGAAACGTGCTCAACTTTTTGGCTCAGCTCAGGTACTATCTTCGGTCCCAAGCTAATCGATGCACCCCTCGAAACATAGGAAAATCCACGAACCCCTCATTTTATCTGTCAAACTTTCATAGCGAATCAAAACAAACATAGTGTAGTACTAGAATTTTGACTAGAATGGTGTACGTTAATAGATTTGCTTGGGACCAATAGGCTAGTCAAGTAGCGAGCCAATTTAAAATCGTTAGTTTCCACCGGTTGGTATGATGCTGTCGGTGTCTAGGCCCCGGCTGACTTCGAGATAGAGTTCGTTAAATTAGCTTGAAGTAAGAACAGCTCTCGTGAGATGGCATGCAGCAGACAAAAATGATCACCAAAAATTCATTTTATGTCGGATATTTTTGAAACTCTCAGGGAATGAATAAACACATATTAGCTATGTTTTTGCAAAGTTGGTTTATTCAACCTCCTCTCCTAGGCTAAATGCCTGCATCTTGGACATAACGCTACCAATCAAATCCTGTGCCAAACTTGCACCATCTTTCTTACACACTTTCATCCACTCTTTCTTGAAATCCTTTTCGTTTTTGACGACCTTCCCTGTTTTCCGGAGCTTGCAAATTGTTCTATTGGGCGAAGTTCTGGCGAGTTTGGCCACTGTAACCTTCGTGGGACCGGAGGAAACACAGCAGGCGCTTCTGGAGGCATTCTTCTTGGAAAATTTGTCAACCTTCTTCTTCCGGAACCTCCAGGTGGAACTTGCCAACGAAAAGCGTCAGGCCGGGGATCTGCTTGGCGTCCACTTTGATGTACGTCTCGTCGTCCATTACGATGCATTTCCACTGCAGCATCCACTCGCGGTACAGCTTCCTGGCGCGGGATTTGGCCACCGTATTCTGATTATCGGTTCGGTTAGGCGCCTTCCTTACCTTGAAGACATGAAGTCCGGCCCGCTTCAATGTCTGCTGAACGAACCAGACGGAAGAATTGACCTTCTTGACCACGTCCCGAATCGAAAGGTTCGGATTGCGCTTGAAGTAATCCCTCACCTTCCTTGCGTTCACGGGGTCGGTCGTCTTCGCTTTGCTTCCGCTGATAGCTCGCCGCTGGGTCGTCTGGATTTCCTTGAACGATTTTACCACACGGGACACGGTAGAATGATAGAGGGAACTCTAAGACTAGAAGGTCGCGAAGAAACGTGCTCAACTTTTTGGCTCAGTTCTGGTACTCTCTTCGGTCCCAAGCTAATCGATGCACCCCTTGAAACATAGGCAAATCCACGAACCCCTCATTTTATCTGTCAAACTTTCATAGCGAATCAAAACAAACATTGTGTAGTACTAGAATTTCGACTAGAATGGTATACGTTAATCGATTTGCTGGGACCAATAGGCTAGTCAAGTATTGAGCCAATTTAAAATCGTTAGGTGCCACCGGTTGGTAGAATTATCGATTCCAAGCTGTTTCTCGATCCACCTGTGGGACTGAACTGGATTTTCCGCGATCGCTCCCTTATTTTTTTTATGGAAGCACTTCTTGCTTGGAAGCCATCTCTATAACCATTTGACAGATTGTGACGTGATTTTGCACATGAAAACATTACACTTTAAACTAGTTTTACTCAAAATTTAATCAATTTTTACCCATGTAATAAAAAGCTATACACAAAAGAAAGTGTTGCATTTTTCTCGAGTAAAGGCTGACTAAAAGTAAATTAGTACGCACAAAAAGACCTGTAATTCTTGATTCAATAAGTCTCAAAAGTCCATTAATGGATGATTTACAGTACTTTTAATAAAACTTCAAAGTTACAGCATTAGATGGTTACATTTCTATAGTTCGAACGAAATCTCGGACCTTCCGAGAACCTCGGAGCTGATGGAGCCCACGGAATCAGCATTTGCTGGGATGTGCTTGACTGCCCCGCCACTTCGTCAAAGTCGCTGCTTTGAAATTGTCCAGCATTTTTCGATTGGTCGAAATTCTGGGCAATACACGCTTTTTCAGGCATTCTCCGTTGTCTTCTTGGGATGTCATCGTCAAGGATGTGACAAATGGTACTGATTTCAGGGCACAACTGCAAAACGCTTGCCAAATCATGGCCTTCTTCGCGAACTTGTCGACAAACACGAATTTGAATCTTCCCGGCACATCCCCACGTCCTGTCGCGATGTAAAACTTTTGACTGGGAATCTGCTTAAAATCGAGTTTGACGTATGTTTTGTCATCGATCAAAGTGCAGCCCGTGTTTCGTCAAAACACGGTCATAGAAGAGCTTTGCACGCTTTTTGGACACGGAATTCTGCTTCATATGCCGATTCGGATGTTTGCTGGCTTTGTACGACTTGTATCCTTCCCTGGCAAGGATGTTCTGAACCGTTTGAAAGTTGGCGTTGTACCTTCTGGCCACATCTCGGATCGAAAGACCGAGGTTGGCTTAAACGCACCTCAACACCTTGTAGCTGACAATCCCTGGTTACAGTTTTTCGTAGGTCCGCTGATTTTTTTTCCACACTCAGGGCTTTCGTGTAGGTTTTGAGCACTCGACAAACTGTTGTTTTCGCTTCAGCAATTTAGCGAGCTTGGAACCTAGCTTGGAACTGGACCACTCCGGATTTTCCAGGTGTTTGTGCACAATATTTTTTCTTCTTTCGAGTTCCATTTGACGTTATTTCTGAACGCGATCGACTACTTTGATCAAACTGGCACCAGTTTTTTTTTTCTATAGAAGTGTAAACAAATCATTGCCAAAGATTATCGATTCTCAACACTAGAGGCGAGGGGCGTACCAATTTGCTTTTAGTCGGCCTTTACAATCTTTAAGATGTATTTTACTGGGAAAGATATTCATCCCAAAAACCATAACAATTGTTTGTTGTTGGACTTCTTAAAAGGCAAATCCATATGACTACCTAATGATTGGGATAGATCCGTTTACAATCTTCAAGCGTCAAAAATGAAAGGAAGCTATTCCAATGAGATATACATGTTTTCCTATAGTGCAAACTTAAATATCTGTCTATTGGTTTCTACATGTTTACACGTGACATACCAACAAACGTCAAAAATCGTAACTCCAATAAAATATAGATGATATAACATTACGAAGGTAGCATGCAACTTACCTTTTCCCTCAGGGGCTGCCTACTCTGTCGATTGAGAAGTTACGTTCCCAACAAATAATTGAGAGCTCTTATAAAACACCTGAGTTGATCAAACGTTGAATAATAGCTTCCAGAGTTGAACAAGAATGTAGTTGTATTGCCATTTGATTAAAAGTTTTAAAAGCTGTTGGAGCACTCTTAAATGATTGTTTACGTTCGGTTTAACTATATGCTTTATAAGACCTACGATAACTTTTATAGCACCTTAGTTAAACTGATTCACAAGAGCTATACAGAACGTGGAATAAACGCATCAAAACAAACCATTGAGAGCTCTTATAAAACACCTGAGTTGATCAAACGTTGAATAATAGCTTCCAGAGTTGTACAAGAATGTAGTTGTATTGCCTTTTTGGTTAAACGCTTCAAAAGCTGCTTGGAGCACTCTTAAATGATTGTTTACGTTCGGTTAAACTGTTTGACAGGAGCCATATAGAACGTGGAATAAACGCATCAAAACAAACCATTGGGAGCTCTTATAAAACACCTGAGTTGATCAAACGTTGAATAATAGCTTCCAGAGTTGTACAAGAATGTAGTTGTATTGTCTTTTTGGTTAAACGCTTCAAAAGCTGCTTGGAGCACTCTTAAATGATTGTTTACGTTCGACCAACCACCAACCACAATTTTGTTGCTAAAAATAGCACAAGTGATAGGCACGTTTATATGACCATAAGGCAATGATTATTCGACTGCAAGAGAAGTCACTCAAGATGAGCTTCATATACTTCTCTCATATGATCAAAATATGTATTCAAGAATAGAGCAGATGGAAACAGAAGCAGCTGGCAATCCGGGATCATGAGTTCGAATCTTGCTTCGAGAAACCCTCGGTGGAGTAGAGGTAAATTATATATATAGGTGTTTATTAATAAATGCAAACATTAATTTAAGACATATATCATATAATCCAACGATAACATTTCTAGATAAATTCTCTCAACTAATTATTAGAGAGATTAATTGAAAGAATATCAATCAAAGATTAAAACCGATGCTAGTTACTACTTCCTCCATGATCACAGAATGTGAATTATGGCATAATTACATATTTTTTTCAATGTGCTCAAATAAATTAAATTAATAAAAACTGTACAAGCAATTATTTTGGCGTACCACGACAATTGTTAAATTAATTTTAATCTGTGAATATTGTGAGTACTTACACAACGGTTATTAAGGAGTCATTAAAAAGTGCTATAAACGCTTTTCACCGCTTGCTGTACAATGATTATTTAGGAGTCATAAAAGAGTGCAACAAACGCCTCTCAGGTTCACTCTCTACTAAATTTCAAAGCAGGTGTCAAGAAGTGTCTACAAACGTTGTATACGAGCTTTCACCAAAATAATAAAGCTTGAGTTTAAATATGTATCTATAAACGTTGTATAAAAGTTGCTTCTATCCGGTTGTTAAGGAGTCATTAAAAAGTGCTATAAACGCTTTTCACCGCTTGCTGTACAATGATTATTTAGGAGTCATAAAAGAGTGCAACAAACGCCTCTCAGGTTCGCTCTCTACTAAATTTCAAAGCAGCTGTCAAGAAGTGTCTACAAACGTTGTATAAGAGCTTTCACCAAAATAATAAAGCTTGAGTTTAAATATGTATCTATAAACGTTGTATAAAAGTTGCTTCTATCCGGTTGTTAAGGAGTCATTGAAAAGTGCTATAAACGCTTTTCACCGCTTGCTGTACAATGATTATTTAGGAGTCATAAAAGAGTGCAACAAACGCCTCTCAGGCTTACTCTCTACTAAATTTCAAAGCAGCTGTCAAGAAGTGTCTACAAACTTTGTATAAGAGCTTTCACCAAAATAATAAAGTTTGAGTTTAAATATGTATCTATAAACGTTGTATAAAAGTTGCTTCTACTCCTATACCGCGTATACATATAATGCTGTAGTTGAACAGGTTCTCCAAACCAGTGTAAACAAGAGTTTTACAGCAGTTGTAATAAACAAATTGTACAGTTATTATTGAGCATGCAGTTGAATAAAATCACAATGGAAGCGTTTCTTCAACAAGAAATTGATTTTGGGCAAACGTTTTACTGAATACGTTAGACAACACCTTTGTGTTGCAGTTGTATAGGTTCTCCAAACGAGTGTAAACAAGGGTTTTATAAAAGTTGTGGTGAACACATTGTGCAATTATTATTCAACATGCAGCTGAACAAAATCAAAACGAAAGCGTTTCTTCAACTGGAAATTGTTACTTGGGTTGGGCCCGCACCGTCGCTCGTTGCTCTCTGCGTCGTCGCAGGCGTCGGGGCACTTGCGGCAGGGATTCTCGTAGGAATCCTGTGAGCACACGTGGTTAATATTGTTTTGGTTGCGGCGCACTTTTCGGACGTAGGTTCAAAATTTCATCCACTCGCGCACTAATGTGGACCGTTCTAACGGCAGATTCTGGTCTGGTTTCCCGGAGCACGAAGGAGGCAATTCTTCACTCCTTCGGCTACCACACAACACACGGACACTCGCGAACTACCAATCCCATGCAGTCGAGAACGCATATACCTATCTAATGGCGGGGATGTTTCGGGACACTTCGTCCGAACACTAGAATTACGCACTACCGTGACTGGGTTTTGCTTCTTCTGGCCAGGTTATCAGCCCGTTTCACTCTCCACACTAGGCAAAACTCCGTATACTTTTCTTTATAGGATAGGATGGTGCAAAACACACCGTTTAAGCAAAATCGTCAATTGCTGGCGTATGGAAGCTAAAATCATGAAGAAAGTAATGGTGTATGGTTCATTGCCATGTTTTTTTTCGAAGATCAAGTGATTTCGAACTACAAAACGATGAATTTTCATGATTTTGAAGGTATTTTATAAATTGGTTCCAAAATGATAGCGGGGAAAAACGCCTGATTCATGGTGCAATATGCACCACAACATTGGGGCAAGACGCACGACAACAATGGCCAAAACGCACCACAACATTGGGGAAAAATGCACCGCATGCATAACCCCTGCAAGTAGATAATGCAAAGGGATGATACAAATGATTATTCCTTTATGTTACATCATAAATAAGGTCTCAATAGAGTGTTAAACTGTGATTCATCAAGTAAAAATATACGAAAAGTGTTCGTTCAACTTTTTGCGATAAATGCTGTTAAAAGCTTAATTTCCTGTCGACGGTTTTAACAACTGTGTCATATTTTGCACAAAAGGCTATTTTTTAAAGGAATCAGTAGGTCAATATATGATTTTAGGATCAAGAATCAAGAGACCCCATCAAGCAATTGAGCGCCTATTTATCTTCTCCCTCGCTCGCAATGGGAGGACTGGACTTCCTTCCCACAAACTTTTGCCAGCCCTTGAGAAGGGGTGGTAGTTGTCTACTCGAGCAGTATATTTTAATTTAATGGGACATGCTCTAATGTTACAATGATTGTCTTATAAGATATGTCTTTTAGTGAACAATAGTCATCACGAAAACAGGTATATTTTAATGGATTTTCTTATAGTGCAAACTTTTATGAAATTCCATTAGTTTCTAGATGTCTGTTCCCACCCATATCAACAGTTTTTCATCATAAAATATATCATATACATCTTACTCACCGCTTAACACGTTCGAAGCAAAGGAATATCATGTACTAAGTATTCATTTAATATCACAATCATAGTTTTTAAGTGATAATCCAATGAAATCTATAAATAATCATGTAGATTGAATGAATCATCTTACATTGCTATGCTATAAGATGGATCCAATAAACCGCAAACCTTGCTTTGTATCAGTGTATATTTTTATAAAAAAAATACGGAAAAAAATTTCAACAATTAACTTGCAAATACTTCCACCCTTCATCGATGAAAGGACGGCCATAAAGAGGATTCGTTAAGGATGTAACGAAAGAATCGTTTTCAAATAAGAACCAATAATGAATTCAACATTAAAATACTAGTCAGGTAACACTACCAACATCGCAGTGCACTCACTGCTTGTCGCGGGGTACTTGTCGTATTTGCACATCTATCGTCTACTTGCTAATCTTTCCCATTGCCGAAACCGAAAGAAAACAGTAGAATCAATAGCGCCGTAACTTTTCACCATCTTTCCCAGCAAATGCAAAACCTCTGTTCCTAAATCGAAACTTAGAACCCGTCCGTTAAAAGCCAAAGCTAAATCGCAACTTCTCATGAAAAATGATAACCCGTAACGTGGCTAGATCACCTTTTCGTGGTACGTTGCGGGATGTAAGATCTACCACCGATTCCTAGTCTTGACTACTTCAAAGTAGAGGAACAAGATTTTTCAGTAATCAAAGAAACACATCTTAGTCCTTGTTACTTTTCATGCCTTGTTGATAGTGATTGGCTTTGTCCATTGGCTTTGTCCACCGAGGATGATCTTGATACAAGGAAAAAATGAGTTTGTTGGTCTTCATCTATGTGATTCCTAATCTTCTATTATTTGTTCCATAGTTTGAAGTGGTTAAGACAAGGGTTCTGATGCATGGTCATTATCGGTGGCATCGCTTTTTTTGTTGTTAAGGAATTCAATTTTGACTGACAAAGGGGCGCGCCTTTGGAGGGTGTTCCAAATAGGGTATAAATAGCGGGACCTTTAAATTAGAATCGATTCCTTACGATGAAGGCAAGAGTGACAACTGTATCAGACCCGAATACTTCATCATTTCTGAATAGTGATGGAGTAATACGACATGCACTAAACTAAGGACACGGGATATAAAGTCTGGAACGCGCAAAAATGGGTCAACTTCAAACTGGTGTATTTCTGTTAAAAATGCAAAAAAAAACTACAAGGGACAGCCCTCTGGGGTTGTACGCAATGGCAACGTAGGACTACGTGGTCTTATATAATAAATCTTATTTTCTAACTTCAGCAGTAGCTTGTGTTTTGTGTTGGAATAGGAATTTGAGCGGGGTTTTCTCTGTTTATACTCTTTAGTATGACGTGCTTGACATAAATGGCCCACAGAAACTCACGAAGAGCTACTGATTCCGATCAATAGCGGTGCGGCTTCTTCTTCCTTATATAGATGCTCATATATGGGCTGCAGCTCGCTGCTTGCAGACAGCTTTTCGTTGTGTACTGGAGAACAACGTTCAACGTCACGTACCAAAAGCTCTGCTGCTGCTGATGCCGACGATCGGACACCACCATACACGATAATTTGAACTGAATCTGATCAGCGGTTGAGGTCAGCCTTGATCGCTAGCTGCTTGCGGGGAGTCTTTCGTTGTGTACTGGAGAACACCACCACTCACCACGTGGTGATTGAATAAACACCGTTTGGTGAGACCGGATGTAATTTAACTTTGACATCTGTGCTAGGGAAATCGATTTTCGCAGGCAATCGGTGATAATTTTAATTATCATAGCAACAGTTGCACATTCGTGCATTTTTCAATAGTGACATTTTTAAAAATGATATAATCTTAAATTTATCTTTCATAATTTTGTTACATGTTCCATTTTGGGTTTTGCACAAAATGTACCTCAATATAGAAATCAAAGACGTTGTCCTACGTCAAAAACCTGAAATGCTGCATTTGGAAGTTGAGTGTATATAAAATGGTTGCTATGATGAGTTTTCACCGTTTGCTCTCCAGTTTTCAAGACAAGCAACGTGTTAAAATTTTGCTCGCGCAGCAAGAGAATCCGATGTTCTCACACGCCAAGTTGGCTAAATTGCTGGATTTGGCCAAATCAACCGTGACAAACGTTTTAAAAGTGTTCGGAGAAGAACACCGCCAGGAAGCCTGGAAGCGGCGGCAATCGTAATCCGGACGTGGCAGCGACGACGAAGAAGGTGGCGGTGAAATATAAGCGGAATTCTAACCTCTCCATCTGGGACGCCGCTGGAAAACTCAATGTCTCCCATACTACTGTGCAGCGGGCCAAGAAACGAGCCGAGTTGTCGACGTTTCAGAAGGTGAAGGTGGCGAACCGAGATTACAAACAAAACACGTCGGCAAAGCAGCGGTCCCGAAAGCTGGCCGGACTTGGCGAGCTACCACTATGGGAAAAAAGCAATCGAGTGGTACGATGCGAACAACGTGTTTGTGGTACCCAAAGACCACAACCCTCCCAACAGCCCAGAACTGCGCCCTATCGAATTGGGGCCTTGGTCAAAGGGAATCTAAAAAAAAACTGATAAATCAAAAAAAAAAGAGAAGCAGTTTAAATCTAACTGGCGTTCGGCGGCGAATAAGGTCGATGAGACCACTGTGCAAAATTTAATGGAAGAGGTTAAGCGGAAGGCATGGCAGTTCGGATTTGGCAAACCAAAAGAATAAACGAACATTTTTTTCCTTTAAATGTATTGAACTATCAAAAGAAAAATAAGAAGATTTTTGTGATATGAATTTTGACTGAAAGAAACGATTTTTTTGTCGACCAATTTTTGCGCGTTCCAGTCTTTACTACAATAGATCAAATTCCTGGTCGCAGTAGTGTTATGTCCCGAACAGAAAAAAGGTTTAAAATTATGGACGCTTTCAAATAGATAATAATCGTAAAACAAGAACTTTTTTTTTAAATTTTTGAACTTTTTTTAAACCGATTTTTCATAAAATTTATACTGAGGAAACAATGTCTAAATTTTAAATAATTTTATGTGATAAAATACACAAAAATGTGTAGTATAAAAACGTTTAAAATTTTGATCACAATTTCTTGTTCAATTATTAGTATTGGTTTTCAAGTGTCCATGGTTTTAAACATTAAAAAAATCATGATTTATTTTTCAAAAAAAAAAAAAAAAAAAATTAAAAATTGGACAAGGGAATTTTGAGACCTAGGCATTTAAGTTTTTATTTAATTTTTAATGTTTGCTTCAAATAAATAAGAAAACATTTTTCTCTTTCAAGGACGCCATTTTTAAAATTTTACAAGATCTAAAATGCTAAAAATGTGAATCATTGCCCATAGCAAACAATTGGGTTCTTTAAGGGTATTGAGGTAAATGCATATTCGTAATCTGCATTAAAAATGGAACCCAAACCCAACATTTCATAATTTTTGGTACACTGGAACTATTTTAAATAAGAACGATTACATTTGCAAAAATCACCTCATTAGCGCCCCTCGGTGTCACTTTGTATGGGAGCGAGCTGTCAGTTTGTCAGTTTAGTGTCAAACAGTGAAGTTATTATTTTGCTTTAAATCTTGATTTTAAAATCGAGATGAAAGTGTGTGGGTTCGAAAAAAATATCGCTGTGCTCAGAAAACGAAGTTCTTTCAGATGATATATAAAAACCTATATATTTTTCAAAATTAAAGAACCCTATTACGCAAAGTCAAAAAATCAATTTCTTTTCGTTATTTTACCTAGAACTGCTCAGGACAAAAAAAATCAAATCTCTCCAAAAGTTGTTCATGATGGACTGCGGTCAAATGTGTGATTTAAATATTCTTAATTCTTCATTTAGTTCAAAATTAGATATCAGCAAATTTTAAACCGTTTCACTTAATAAAACAAATTACGTTCTTATTGCAGCTTAATTTCGTTTATTCCAACATGATTTCATAATATGCACACCTGCGACCCACTTAAGGACAGCTTAAGTATTTTACCCCACCGTTTTCGGAGTGTTAATTTGGTTCAATTAGTCTCTTACAGTATCTGAGTTTATTTCTTAATTTTCCATCAAACTTCCTTCTTTAAAAGTCGTACTAACATTACGCCCATGGACCAGTAACATTCACTACTCACAAGTAATCATTCCTGGGAAAACTGCGTCAGCATTCCCGCCCAAGCAAGTCAATGCGTGTTAGTGTGCATCCCAGGAGTGGTATAGTTGTGTATGGTAGGTATAGACTCCACATCGTCAACCGTGTTGTTGAGGGGCTGCCCGTGGTTTTCGATTTCCCTTTCGCCATGCAACAGTTTTTCCGCCACACTCTATAAAAGAGCGTGAAATCTCTTCGAGCCAGTTTAGACTGCTTTCAACAACGTGTTCGAGCGAGCGTTCTGAGATTGACCGATTGATTGCCCGGTAGGATTCAAGTGGCTTAACGTCTGCCAGGTGGTATCGCGGTGTGTTTGTGGTGCACATTTGCTGCTTTTGTCCCAGGAAGGATAGCCTATCTGCCGGTGCTGATCTTCAGAATCCGATAGTGACGGCGAACGATGGTGACGAATGGAATAGTGAATAATTTACACTTCTAAACACCGCACCAGCAGCAGCAACAGCGAGGTGATTGATCATTGCATGTGTGCAACCGAGTGAAATTGGCGCGCTAACCAAAGGAGTCAGAAATAGTTTATGTTTAATTAGGTTCACAATTGAATCAGTGCAGGATAATCATGAAACGAGTAATGCTTCAAATAACTCTGTGGATGGTGCTTTTGGATTCTAGTTTGGTGATGGGAAAAGCGATCAATGGCAAGACGAAATCGAACTCGATGCATAGTCAATCTTTGGAGGTACCTAAATTGATGGAAGTGCAATACGACGACTATCCGGTAAGAAAGTGGTACTTTTATGTGTTTATACGAGACCGTTGTCACATGTTTCACTACTGTTGCAATATCTTGGATAATGTTTAACGGATTTCCGGTGTTTTTATCTTGGTGGAAAGGATATCCGTTTCCTTTTGTTGTGGTTAAATTGGTCGTGTCACATGGTGGTTGGTACAATGTTAGTTTAATTTTTGGATAATATGTCAGCCGTTTTAGCATATCAGAACTGATTAATTTATCTTTTTTTTTCCCTTGATTTCCGTGCTGTGCACCAATGCTACCGACGCCAGGGAGGGGGGCTACAAAATTGTGAGTTGACTACCTGAAAAAAGCGGAATACATCACAAGTTCCTACATCACGCCTCCCCGAGGCACGTATTTAGACTACAATGTGCAATCTTCATCAGTGTCATTCCCACTAAATAACTTATCAAAACCTACCCCCCTCCACTCAATAGTCCTATCAGGCCTGTTTCAGATGAGTTGATGCTAGACAGCAGCGCTGTTTTGTACCTTTTCAGGTTAAAGCAGAATGATTTGCAACCAAGTGGTACTCGATTATGACAACTGGGTTTGAAAAGAACGTTTATTTCATGAAAACAGTGATAAAATAATCACTTTTTATTTGTACATTGAAAAATGCTTGACATTACCTTTTTTCAATAATTTCTTGTTGAAAATCATCAGTCAGAAGCTTTGCTATTGATGCGTAGAGATATTTCTGATTGATTGGTGATAAACTTATTGAAATTGGTCCAGGGGCTTAATGTTGAAAATCTTTCATCAATTTGTTACATGTTCCATTTTCGGTTTTCACAAAGTGTATCCCCATTTAGAAATCACAGACGTAGTCCTACGAAAAAAAGTGAAAACTGAAACTGCTTACTACCTAAATATCTTTTGACATTTTTAATCATAATTATTTGGTATCGATTTGGGAAATCTTGTTGAAAATAACGCAAACCAAAATGAACGATTTTTAGCCGGACGGCTTAGAAAGTGACGTTATTATTATTTCTAAGTAAATTCCAAAGTGCTGAATTGATCAACTATAAACTGACGTTATAAATCCAGGCGCTTAGAGCCCAATTTATCCATGTTATCTTACAATTAGTTATAATTTCAACTAGGGCCATTTACTGGAGCTAAGGCCAAAACTGGCTCACATACCCCACATGAAACAAATTAATTCAATTATGCTGAAATATGAGTAACTTAATAGCTATCAACAATAGGCTTACACAAAACAAAAATTTCAATTTTACTGGTGATGTAAACGTCCATGCCTGCAAATATTCATGCATGTAAACTTCATGTTAAGACCAACAACTTATAAGACATGTTGCTTACAAAGATGGATGGTTATATACAATTTATGGAATATCTCATGACATGTCTCATAAATTTACACGATATATAAAGTGAACTTGTATGATATATTACGCTCCATTTATGTGCATCATAGTAACATACACTACTTTTTCGAACTGTGTATAGTCTCCAGGACACATTTGTTTGTTAAGTCACGAATGACCCAAGAGCGTTAAAGTGACTATAACCAATAAAATAAAAACATTTGTTGGTTATAGAATTTCATATTTTTACGCTGTATTAAATCAACTACATGACATATTTCGATACCCACTTTTGATGATTGAATGTCATCAGGTGACCGGACATTAGTCATAAATACGTTTGCCATACGTACGATTGCCATAACGACGATAGCCATAATAAACGATAGCGATAATAGACGATAGCTATAATGTACCCGGTATATAGTACTATATGTATTTTGTCAACAAGCCCGAAAATTTAGTGTTGCCAAAACCGAACGGTTTTATTTGGAAATTTATTTTACGATTCCTATGATTTTGGGCCACCGAGAAGTAGAAAGGAATCATCTTCATGACTAAGACTTTACTAGTTTATATTTTATTGAAAATTATGATCGCGTGGAGCGAAAATACAAAATCTTCAAAACCCGTTCAATTGAACCCCTCCATACACAAAAATATGCTCCTAACGCTTCTAACGTATCGCACTAATAGGACTGTTTCCCCTACTGTACTCACAAACAATTTTTCTCTTTAGAAAAATGAAATCAAAATGCATTAATCATTTCTTGCTTTGAGTTGACTCCTTTTTTATATCTTGAGCTGTTCTTTGACAGATAAAAGCTTTTGAAAATTCTCGAAAGTAACATCTTCCTTGGACATGACACAAAAAAAATGTGGAAAATTCAATAGAAATATTTACAAATAATTCTTCTCTTTAAAATTACTCCTTCTGTATATGATGAGCAGTTCTTTGAAAAATAAAATAGTTGTAAAAATTCAATTTAAATAATCACAAATTATGTTTCTCTTAGAATTGACTCCTTCTTTACATCATGAACTGTTCTTTGACAGATAAAAAAGTTTGAAAACTCCAATTGAAAATTTTCAAAAGTAACAGCTCTCTTGGAGTTGACTGCTTATTTACAGCATAAGCTGTTCTTTTGTTTTTTTTTTAAATGAAACATTCAATTGAAGTATTCATGTACATCTGACAGCAAACATGTATTTGAAAAATGTTAGTTAATTAGATTATAAGAGTTATGGCAAATGTCCAATATGGCTATCGTACATTATGCCTATCGCCCACATAAGAAAATAACAGTATGGCTGACGTCAATTCTGGCACTCATCCGTATGGCTAATGGGTCATCATGTCATCATGTCATTATGCACCTATACAAACGTGAATTAAGAAAATTGAAAAGAAAGATTCTCGAAAATAAAGCAAGCCATGACATATTTTTGTCATATAGTAGGGACCCAAATAAATTTGTAAATATGCACCGACTTTTAATCCGGTGGTTTCATTTTTAGTTAAATATTAAATCCACTTTTTTAATTACTTTATTTGATAAGGTTCAACCGAATTAACTTTACAGAGCCGAGGATTCTTGTTCACTATACAATACATCTTAAAACTAAAGTCAAAAGGTACAACACAATAAACATTTTATCTTTCGCTATCCAAAAAGCCTCCACCACCAGAACGGGAGCCGCTTTCAGTGGTTTCATTGTATGGCAGATTTGTCAACGGGGGTCAGAGCGCTTCCATTGCAGCAATATACGCAAAACGTGGAAAGCACTCATATATTCATCACGAAACGGTTGCTTTCCAAAGTCGACGACGCATCGACAGAAAGAACTGCTGATGAAGAACAATAAGGAGGACCACACAATGGTTGCTGTCTCCTTCTGTCGACAGCCGAGTGAACACTGTACATCCACTTTGCAACATAATAATTATGTTGGATGACCATGCACGATACTACAGAATCATCATAAAATTTAAGTGGCATTTGAATCATATTTGGCTTTGATAATCAACTTTTAAAAGTGTCCGGGTTTATGAACTAAGTGTCTAGATTCCGGTAAATTACGGTATTACATTTCGATGCATTAGAAATATTTGTTCAGCAATGAGTATCAAAAATAGACAGATTTCAAAAATCTCAACAGGGCTACCTCTAAATCTCGTTTTTCAGAGTTGCCGCCGAGATTCCATGCATATATTACGTAAGGTTTTTTAACATAAATTCTCTTACGTTTTCTTATACAGAAAAACAATCTGAATTTAAACTGACGCTTAAAATCTGCTCTCTTTTAATTTTAAGCTATAGTTCACTTAAACAACAAATTGATATAACAAGATTGCATACAACATTTATGATTTATATCACGTTAAAATTTACATGAAATATTGTGTGAATTTACGCCAAATCCAGCGTTACTAACGTGTGCGCTATATATATCGCAGAAATTTACATTAATTTTCCATTCAAGGGAGGCAGGGAATCTCAGAAGTACCTTTCGAAATCATGAAGAATACAGCTCATGTTAATGTTCGATCTTACTAAGGGGGAGCAGGTATAATAAAATCTCTACCAAACACTTCGTGAATTTTGATTATTGTGGATTATAATTTGATTTGCTGTGTTGTGATTAAAAATAAATTTTATTATTACGTCCAAGAGGATGCACTTCAATCATGTCGAAAATCTCATGTAATTTTTATGGCCACACAAATAAACAAATGCAGTAAAAGCAACGTAATGTAAGCTCATGCACTGTATTAATGATAATTTTGCCTTTTTGGCAAGTAATATAACACCATATTTTTGACGCGATTGAAGTGCATCCACTTTGATGTGATATCAAAATTAACTTTTTGCTGTGTATACCGATCAATTCAGCTCGAAGAAATCGGAAAATTTTTCTGTGTGGGTGTGTATGTGCATATTTGTGTAATTATATTGTATAATTCTTTAGATTTTCTCGGCGATTGCTGAACTGACACGTTCCGGTTTATGCGTTTCAAGCTCCCATAGAACCCAAATGATTTTCATCCCGATCTGACATTTGGTTCCGCAGATATGAACAATAATGTGAATGTGCCGTCGGAAAAGTGGTCATACTCGGCCATGAGTTTAAACATATCAAATCACATCACAAGGCAAGAACATGATCATTGGCACTTAGGTAATGTACCTAGGACCACATAGGCCTCATTTGAACATATTCCGGGTACCCTCAAGGAATATTTATTTATTTGTCGTCAATCAAGTGGAGATCGTTTTGTTACAATGATAATCACATTTTATGTCTAATTTAAAAAAAAATACAATAAGCATAAATATTTTCCAGGCTAAGTTGTATCTGCTTTAAGGTGTTTTACTGTGAAATCCTCATTTTCGCTACCACTTCGAAACTTTAAGTGCACAAATACCAGCTTCTACGACACGTACCACAATGAAACTGTTACTTCACGTTTGCTGTGCTGCAGCATACATGCAGTAGCAATTTCAGGTGAATAATTTTTGAGATTTGTGTAATTGAAAATTTTGTGGTGGATGTGCAAATGGCCAGACTATAAAGGAATCTACAAGGAATCACCTTAACACTGCATAATGTTCGCGTGTCGCGGTGCCGGTGATGTAGTTGTAAGCGTGATTGCCTTCCACTCCACAGGGCCTGGTTGGTCAGCGGCCCATGAGTTGGTGGGTCGATAGGTAGGGTCCAGGTTAGGGAGCTGCCTTTTTTATGTCAAACATCCGGTCATGTTATGGGTACCCTCGCGGAAGTGGCCACAATCTGATATGAGTCCAAACTCATACATGTAAAAACAAGAACAATGGCAGTCATACAGAGCGCCCAGGATCACATTGCACAGTTGGCCAGATCCGTGAGCTTAGCGGACAAAATAAATGACTCCTCGGTATGACGTTGGTCGTAGCGATTTTATGTCTTCCGTGAAGTACCTATTTATATTTTGTGTACAATGCATTCTTTTTTTTTTTTTTTTTAATTACTTTATTTGTACAGGCTCAATCGAATAAACTTTACAGAGCCGAGTTATCCTTTGCGTTATACATTATTACTGTCTTAAATTTAAAGTTAAAGGAACTGGACCGAGTACTCGCGGTTGTCTCGAGGTTAGTGGAGATTTACAATTTTTTGGATGGGAAAAGGGAAGAAGGAGGTTTGAAATGTGGTTTACGATACAACTATTTAATTAATCCTAAAGCATGAAATTATTTCTATTCATCTTGAAAACAAACATTGAAAAAAAAAACCCACACGTACAAAATACAAACTAAACACAAGGTTAATCAAACTTACAATCTAAGGTTAATATCCTTAAAGTAAACATATATGAGTTTCATAAACTCCAGATCGCGTCTAGCCAAAATATCCCGAACTGGAACATTAGGTTGTCTACCTCGAGCCCGAAGGGAATCATAAAAATGTGATCTGACTCCACGATACTCCACACAAGACCAAAGGATGTGATCAGCGTCCTGGTAACCTTGTCCACATTCACAGAGATTGCTGTCTCCCAACCCCACACGGAACAAGTGAGCGTTTAGACAATAGTGATTGGACATGAGACGAGACATCACGCGTATGAAGTCTCGACTCAAGTCCAACCCTTTGAACCATGCAAACTTCGACACCTTAGGGATAATTGAATGTAGCCATCGTCCCAAGCTCCCTTCACTCCATTGATGTTGCCAGCTAACGAGCGACTGCTGACGATAGATAGAGAAAAATTCACTATAGGCGATCTGTCGATCATAAATGTCGCCTTCTATAGCGCCCACCCTCGCAAGTGAATCCGCCTTCTCATTGCCCAAAATTGAGCAATGCGAAGGGACCCACGCGAAGGTGATGATGAAAGAGCGCACGGATAAAGTACTAAGCAGTTCTCGTATTTTCAAGAGAAAATACGAGAAGTGCTTTACCGGCCTAATGGAACGGATAGCCTCGACAGAACTGAGACTATCCGTAAAAATAAAGTAGTGGTGTGGAAGAAGTGAAGCAATAGTTTCCAAAGTGTAGTGAATTGCTGCCAGTTCAGCCACATACACAGAACAAGGAGCTTCAAGTTTTCGAGAGGCGCTATGAAATTCATTAAATACACCAAAACCTGCGGACTCCTCTATTAGAGATCCATCTGTGAAAAACGTTCTTGCAGAATCAACATGGCCAAACTTTGCAGCGTATAATGACGGAGCAATCATAGGACGATGATGCTCTGGAATTCCGCGGATTTCCTGCGTCATAGATAAATCAAAATTCACTGAATTGCCGAAATCGGAGAAGATTACACGATTGGGAATATTTCTTGAAGGGCTGACATCCTGTGTTAAATATAGGTAGTACAAAGTCATAAAACATGTTTGAGGATTTAGCTCCAGAAGCTTCTCAAAATTTTCGATCACCAGTGGGTTCATTACTTCGCAACGGGTGAGGAGCCTCAGAGATAACTCTGAAAAACGGACGGATAGTGGCAACATGCCCGCCAGCACTTCGAGACTCATAGTATGAGTCGAGTGCATGCATCCTAACGCGATACGAAGACAGCGATACTGGATCCGTTCCAGCTTGATGATGTGCGTTTTAGCTGCCGACTGGAAACAAAAACTACCATATTCTAAAACCGATAAAATCGTTGTCCGGTACAACGTCAGAAGATCTTGTGGATGGGCTCCGCACCACGTTCCGGTAATTGATCGAAGGAAATTGATCCTTTGTTGGCATTTCCGCTTCAGATACTCAATGTGGGATCTCCAGGTGCATTTGGAATCGAACCAGACCCCGAGATATTTAAAAGACATGGAATGAGTGATCGGTTTACCCAAAAGTTGAAGCTTTGGTTGTGCTGGGCTATGCTTCCTAGAAAAAACGACCAACTCTGTTTTCTCCGTGGAGAATTCGATACCTAGCTGAATAGCCCAAGTAGACAAATTGTCCAAGGTATCCTGTAAGGGTCCTTGCAGGTCAACCTCTTTTGGCCCTGTGATAGACACTACGCCATCATCTGCAAGTTGTCTCAACGTGCAATTGTCACGAAGACAATTGTCAATTTCTCTAACGTAGAAATTGTACAAAAGGGGGCTTAAACATGAGCCTTGGGGGAGACCCATGTAGCTAAATCGAAAAGCTGTAGAGTTTCCATGAGAAAAGCTCATATGTTTTTCTGACAGCAAATTGTACAAAAAATTATTAATTAATGGAGACAATCCACAAATGTGGAGTTTCTCTGAAAGAACTTCAACGGATACTGAATCAAAAGCCCCCTTGATATCCAAGAACACAGAAGCCATTTGCTCTTTCTTAGCAAAAGCTAACTGAATTTCCGAGGAAAGCAACGCGAGACAGTCGTTCGTTCCCTTACCCCTACGGAAACCAAATTGAGTATCTGAAAGAAGGTGGTTCGTCTCAACCCATTTGTCGAGGCGAAAAAGGATCATTTTCTCCATCAATTTCCGAATACACGACAGCATCGCGATGGGCCGATACGAATTGTGATCCGACGCGGGTTTATCAGGCTTTTTAATGGCTATCACCCTTACTCGTCTCCAATCGTCGGGAACAATATTGAGCTCCAAGAACTGATTGTACAAGTTCAACATGCGCCTCTTAGCGACGTCTGGGAGGTTTTTCAGCAAGTTGAACTTGATTCTATCAGATCCCGGGGCAGAATTGCCACACGAAAGGAGAGCGAGTGAAAGTTCGACCATTGAAAAAGGGTGACTGATTTCGTCTACCGAATTCGCGGTTTCGCGAGGAATCAACTGCGACGGCACGGAATCCGGACACACTTTTCGCGCGAATTTAAGAATCCATTGATCCGAGCATTCCTCGCTTTCGTTGTTAGTAGACCGGTTACGCATTCTTCGCGCCGTACTCCAAAGCGTATTCATAGACGTTTCGCGCGACAATCCGTCTACAAACTGCCGCCAGTAACCCCGTTTTTTGGCCTTGATGAGGCTCTTGAGTTCGCGTTCAAGAGATGTGTATGCGTCGAAATGCTCGCGTGTTCCGCGTTTCCGAAAAAGTTTAAACGCGTCGGACTTTTTACGGTAAACCTCCGTGCATTGTTGATACCACCAGAGCGATGGTGTTTTCTTACGAATAGACGATCGCGGCACCGGTCGTGTTTGAGCTTGAAGTGCGCTGTCGACGATGAGATTAGAGAGGAAATTATATTCCTCCAACGGCGGAAGCTCTTCCACTGACGATACAGTATCGTCTATCGCGGATTGGAACTTAGTCCAATCAATGTTACGGGTTAGATCATACGCGACGTTAACGGATTCTGACGAGTTGAACCCACTGGCAATCGAAATTTTGATCGGCAGATGATCACTACCGTGTGGATCCTGGATTACATGCCAAGTGCAATCCAACGATAGTGAATTGGAGCAAAAGGTGAGGTCTAATCTGCTACCATTCGAGGATGGACCAGCCAAACGTGTTACTTCTCCATTGTTAAGGATTGTCATGTTGAAGTTGTCGCAGAGATCATAAATCAAAGTAGAACGGTTATCATCGTACAGCTCCCCCCAGCCTGTACCGTGGGAGTTAAAATCTCCCATGATCAACCATGGAGCGGGAAGTACCGCACATATGTCGAAAAGTTGTTTGCGATTAACAGAGACTCTAGGAGCAATATATACAGAAGCAATACAAAGGCTTCCTTAAGGGAGCGTTTCATTTTGTCCCCGAGCTGTTTGTACGCCGGGCACGACGAGAGAGCATGAGGAGGAGTTCCATTGCAGTACACGCATTTTGGTGCAGTAGCTGCGCAGGCGCCATCCTCATGCTTCTCCCCGCATGTGGAGCAGCGTGCCTTGTTGCCGCAGTGGGAGGCCGTATGTCCCAACCGCTTACAATTCTGGCAGTTCATGACCCGAGGTACAAACAACCGCACAGGAAGACGAAGTTTTCCCAGCTCGATGTATTGAGGAAGGGCAGATCCAGAAAAGGTCACCCGAAACGAGTCTGTGGGGGTAAAACTCTTTTTACCCTCGCTGAGCGATACTGACTTCATTCTATGAACGGCCAGTATCTTTACCGGAGGAAGCAAGGGGTTCTTGAATCGGCCAACCGCTTGCTTCTCCAGTATCTCGGGGTTCAGGCTCGCCTCAGTGACCACGCCTTCGATCTCCACATCAGAGGCTGGAATGTACACCCTATATTCCAGTGTGAAAAACTGGGAAACAGCAATTTCATTGGCCTGTTTCAGGTTAGCGACGGTCACACGAAGTTTGTTGTGCCTAACCTTCGTTATTTCGGTCACGGCAGAGAATCGCTTTGTCAGATCATCAGATATCTGAACAACATTCAAGGGTTTGTTTTTGGGCTGAAAATAGACAACCCATGGGCCAGTCGAGTCATTCGGGTAGGCCCGCAATCTGGAGCTTTTCTCAGCCTGCTCATTGTCAGACTGAGACGACGAACCATGGATGACATCATCATTTTTCTGAGATGAATGGTCATCCATGTCGTCTTCTGACAAAACATCCATTTTGTTCAACTAGTGGGAGCGCAAAACGCTCTCCCTCTGAACGCACAGACACAATACACAGAAAACACTACAAACACAGAAATACAAAATGAAAATTTAACTAATGGGGGAGGAAAAGAAACAAGAAAAAAAAAACAAAAACTTATCTGATAATCCTATACTACTACCACCGAGCGTTATATGTGTAGGCGTTTACACAGATGGCTGGAAGAGACGCGCTGCGTGGATGACCTTCGCTGTGGTGCACTTGATCGAGGCGCGGTACTCAGCGCACACAGGCGCACGATGATTGATGAACGATGTAGATGTAGAAACGGGTGCTCACACTCGATGATGATGATGATACGTGAGCGGGTATGCGTGAGCGCGTATGCGTGACCACGCAACGATGATGCCCAAATTGGTTTGCGAATTACCAATAGCACGGATTAATCGTTCCGAAAATGACACTTTCTACTACAAAAAAACTCACTTTTCGATCAATTTACCGGGAACTATGCCAGGAGTCACTTAGTGAGAAAAAAACTGATAATTTATATCAAGCGAATACCGAGAAAACTTCCAAAACAACGGAGCGCGAAACAAGTCGACCGTACTTCTTGCTAGGACGCAGTGAGATCAAAATGCCTTTATCAAGCAAACTTTTAAGAATAGCACAATGCATTCTAGAGACTTGATTTCTTCGACAAAGTTCGCCTTAATATTACGCATACAAATATTGACAAAGACGTCAAAACCTGAGAGGGAGACACTGTGCTATCATGAAGTTCATTTTATACTTTGTTTGTCTGTCAAGCAAATTTTCGCATTCGAATTTAAATAAAAATAGTCGAAATTGACTATCCAACCTCTTCTTGTATCTGACAAGTACAAAATATCATTGCATCCAATAATTCCATAAATTAAAAAATAATAATAGCGAAGTGAGTGGAAGCAGGGCCCAACAAAGTCACTTTCTTTCGAAAATCGTCAAGCGACGACGAAGCTGTCAACCATCACTTTCAATTGGGTTCTCTAAGGGTATTGAGGTAAATGCATATTCGTAATCTGCATTAAAAATGGAACCCAAACCCAAAATTTCATCAATTTTGGCACACTGGAACTATTTTAAATAAGTACGATTACATTTGCAAAAATCACCTTATTAGCGCCCCTCGGTGTCACTTTGTATGGGAGCTAGCTGTCAGTTTGTCAGTTTACTGTCAAACAGTGAAGTTAATATTTTGCTTTAAATCATGATTTAAAAATCGAGATGAAAGTGCGTGGGGTTGAAAAAAATATCGCTGTGCTCAGAAAACGAAGCTCTTTCAGATGATATATAAAAACCGATATATTTTTCTAAATTAAAGAACCCAATTGAAAGTCATTCTGTCTTCTCTTCGGGCAGATCCCTTTCAACATCAACAGAGCCACTTTCGATCAGTTTTCATGCTGTTTGTTTTGGCTTGACTCACGTGTTCATCTCGTGTTTCATTGTCAAATGAACTTACGTTCGCATTGAAGCGAAGCTGGTCGATCCAAATTTGCGAAAAAGTTTGTTGATTGTTTACTTGGCTCATGCACATAGAGCTGTACACGTGATGTCAAATTTATCATTGTCGGGCGGTTTGTTTACCCATCAATATGGGTATTTTTGAAATCGGGGTGACGTCTAGAGGTTGGAAATCGATGACCGACGCCATTTTAAAATTCAATATGGTGGCTTCCGACTTCAGAAAAAGTGGGAAATACTGACACCGTCCCATTTTTTTTATTTGGGGTGACGTCTAAAGATCGAAAATCGATGTGCGACGTCATTTTAAAATACATTTTAAGAAAAAAAGTGGGATATACTGTCCATCAATATAGGTGTTTTTGAATTGGGATGACGTATAGAGATTGAAAATCGATACTCGACACTATTTTGAAATTCAAGATAAAGGCTTCCGTTTTCAGAAAAAGGAGGACATACTTATGCCGACCCATCAATATGGGTATTTTTGAAATCGGGGTGTGGTCTATATATATTTGACGCCATTTTGAAGTCCAAGTTCCGAGTTCCTGTAAAATACCCATCAATATTGACACTTTTACTGAAACCCGATGGCCACCATCTTGGACTCCAAAATGGCGTCGAATATCGATTTTCAGCATCTACGCATGGTCCCGTTCCGAAAATACTCATATTGTAGGGTATTAGACACTTTTTTCTTAAAACCGATGGCCTTCATCTTGGATTCCAAAATATCATCGAATAACGATTTTCGTTCTACGTTCCGAAAATTCCCATATCTTAGGGTATTTAACACGTTTTATGAAAACCGATGGCCTCCATCTTGGATTCCAAAATAGCGTCGAATAACGATTTTCGGTATCGACGCGTCGTTCAAGTTCAGAAAATGCCCATGTTAGACTTTTCTGAAACCCGATGGCCACCATCTTGGATTGCCAAATGGCGTCAAATACCTATTTTTGACATCTACGCGTCATCATTGTTGCGAAAATACCCACATCTTAGTGTATTTGACACGTTTTCTGAAAACCGATGGCCGCCTTCTTGGGTTCCAAAATGGCGTCGAATATCGATTATCGGCATCCACGCGTCGTTCACGTTCCGAAAATACCCATTTTAAATTTTTACTGTGCCCGATGGTCACCATCTTGGATCTCAAAATGGCGTCGGACATCGATTTTCGGCACCTTCGCGTCGTCCCCATTCCAAAAACACCCATCTTGGACTTCAGAATGGCCTCGTTGATTCAATTTTCATTTAATATAAAATAACAATTTATATTGTGCGGATACTATCTGGATATGTATATGGATATCTGGAAATGTTGATGCTCGACGACACGACGCGTGACAAGTCGAATGTGTAACCAGTTGGTTACAATCCGTGGATTTTCGTTTGAATGAGTTGTTGTTGTTTGGAAAACTCACGTATTTTAATATCAAAGACAGAAGGCAACACACAGCAGCGAGAGGGTTAGTACCGCTGCAAAAACACTCGAACGATACTAAAGGGAGGAAAATCATAGTGTTAAGCTAAAAATGGAGAATGATCGGCAAAAGGCATGCGAGTGGCCACTTCTAAAAGAAAAAACCTTCTAATTGGCAGAAGTAATCAGGCGTCCGTGTAGACCGGTATCGTAAAGTGCAGTGCCATTTAGTGTACCCCCCCCCCCCCCTTGTGGGGTTTCTGGGATGTTGGACTGCCTCCGTTCAGGACCTCGTACCGTAAATAAAACGGTCTTACACGGCTCGGCTCGGAAGTCAAGATGGCTTCCGAGCCTAATAGTAAATGATCCTCGATCGTCCGTCAGGGACGATTCCCTCAGACCGGTGGCCTTAATTGTCAAGGAGGGTCCCGTCTCGGCTCGACCAAAGAGGCCATGCCACGGTCAGCCGATTTTGTCATCGACGGAAGACGCCTGCCAGCCAAACGAGCCAGCAACGCCTGCTGAGCCGTATGTGGCTGATGAACGCCACCAGATCCGCCATTCTCCCAAAGCTGCAACAACACTGTCTGCAGCCCGCGCCGCAAGTTTCCGGCCACACGGTAGTGCAGGAGCTGCAGCAGTGAGTACTAAATTTTAAACCCTCGCATACACGCCACATATACAGTGGATTTGTTTGCGAATCTACAAAACATCAAAGTCGGGCCTAATGGCTTTATGTACGATTCTGAAAACTTTGAAACGGGGAAAGCATGCTTCTAATAGGACTAAGGAATCAAAAATATGTACCTCAAAATGACAAAATGACAAGCGATCAGCGAACCAAATTATAACGCTATGTCAGAAATGGAAAGCAATAATGATATAATCGTCTTTCATGACAAACGGGCTTTGCAATTTAGATCGCTCGGGCCGGTTCAATGAAACGACCAAATTGTTGGCACAAAGTAACGCCGAAGATGATACGAAGATGATACACGTGTGTTAATGTGATTTTTTGTGTTATGTATGTGAAAACCCACACCCACACGCCACAGAAAAGGGCAAATAAATGTTTTAGAAAATGTGAATATTCCTGTGTTTCATACTTTGTCCGCGTAGCCCCTCCGAATACCCAGTAACATGCCGGCCCTGCGACACAGTTCAGGGGTCTCATGCTACTGAGCTTAGTTACCCGGGAGTGTCTGGTCATGCCATAGTCACAAATGAGTCCCGAATTGAAGTGAAAGTGGAAGAAACGAAGGAAGCAGTTTTCGAGTCATTGCGTCAATTGAAAGAAGTTTTTGTTTCAAATGAAATGAAATGAAACGGCACCGGTGGTGTAGTGGTAAGCGTGATTACCTCTCACCAGGCCTGGGTTCAATCCCAGTCGGCGCAGCCGGGATGTTCTGAGGCATAACATCTCTGATCACGCCTTCCTTCGGATGGGTTTGATTTGATTTCTTTATTAAAGAGACTTTCAGCCCCCTCCTTCGGATGGGAAGTAAAGCCGTTGGTCCCCGGTTCATGAGTTGATGGGTCGATAGGTAGGGTCAAGGTGTGGGAGCTACCTTCCTGGCACGTCGGTAGCATTGGTGCTCAGCACGAAAAACAAGATCAACGGAAAAAACAAACCAAAAAAAAAAAAAAAAAAAATGAAATGATGATCTTGACGAACGAAACAAGCGATATCCATGTCATATTTGACAGTAGGAATGTTCATCGTAACTCAATAACAAGAAACACAATGACTTACACGAAAATGATATTGCCCAAAATGAAGCGATCCTGCGGAAAGTTCATTTACTTTTCCTTATTTCGAAAATACCGAACCCTGAGTGGAAGTAAGCCAAAATCTATCAAGCGATATATCATATGATATAAAAATTCAACAACAAGATCATTGACGCTTATATCTTGAGCTCACATGAATCACTACTGAAAAGATTCCGACTGCTCTTGGGGAAGTGTACAGAATTTGTGTTGAGGTAAAACACAAACAAATAAGAAGAGTGATATACTTTTGGGAGGGATCAATTTTAGATTGAACATCTTATAATAAATTTCCATGTTGAAAAACCAACAATGGTCATACATCCAGAAAATGTAAATACGGCTGTATTTTTGGTTTTTCTTTTGCAACCGAGTGATTTCGTTTTTAACAAATGGATCACGTGTGTGTTTATTAACAGGTTCAAAAGTTGTTTGTTACAGGTTGATATTGTCGCCAGTGTTGGAAAAGTTCGCGATATTTCATGAAGTTCACCAAGGGAAAAGTTCTTGAGTCATAGTGAGTTTTCGTGAACTTTTCCATCACTGATTTTCGCAGAACAATTTTACCTGGTGTCTCACTTTCCGGCAGGTGCTTCAAAATTTAATATTTTGTAATCGTAAAATTGATCATATTTGTAGGTCTTTGGCGAACGTTTCAGCTCAGTTGATCATAAGTTAACAAAGTTACATCATGTCAAAGTTGACCATTTTGAATGAAAATCGGCATGCGCTGCTATTTTATCGAACACAGCTGTACGTGCATATTTCCAGCGCTTCGAATGATTCATGAAACATGTCTTGCAACATAACCATAGAGGTAACTCTAAGACTACAAGGTCCCGAAGAAACGTACTCAACTTTTTGGCTCAGCTCTGGTACTCTCTTCGGTCCCAAGCTAATCGATGCACCCGTTGAAACATAGGAAAATCCACGAGCGAGAATTTCGACTAGAATGGGGTACGTTAATCGATTTACTTGGGACCAATAGGCTAGTCAAGTAGTGAGCCAATTTAAAATCGTTAGTTTCCACTGGTTGACACAACCCTCCGCTGAACTGCTTTGAATGGGAAAGTAAAAAAAAAATGCTGGTTGGATCAAAATATCCACATGCAAAATTCACACTTCGAAAGTAACAAGCAAACTCAGAGCAATAATCGCAGTCGAGGTGAAACACAAGCTAGTATCCTTGCTAAGTTCTGCATCACGGCATGGATGCTACGTTCTCAGAATCAATGCTCAGTATGAACCCAACGAGGAAAAGAAAATATACCGTAATTCTGATGAACACGATAACTAAATAATAACCATCTGCATTAGAGAGATCAGATCAGATTGACCGCCCACGGTTGCTGCTCTGTTATTACCAGATCAGCTGCAATTACACAGAGAACCAACAGATGATGTTTGGGACTAACATTCATCCTCAATGTGTAAGAACTGGAGATCTAATATTTAGCAATACCAGCGCCGGCCGTGTCCGAATGCAGGTCAACTAGGGAATGGGAAGGAATGTGTTGACGTGGTACTCGCTGTGAAGGAAACCGAGAAATCCTCTGCGCTTCCACGAGAAATCACTGGGATGTTGGATGTGGGGAAAAAGGTTGCACGCACACGCAGGGATCGTTCTTTGGTAGAGCGATTATAATACACAAACACACACACACACACACACACACACACACACACACACACACACACACACACACACACACACACACACACACACGCGCGCGCGCACTCATCCAATTTCTATTTTTAGATCAGGACCCACACTGTGGTAAGTGATGCGATCGGTGTTAAAGAAGAATTTGTTTTCATTAAAATCTAGTGGGTATAGAATAAGGCAAAGTGAAAAATTGCAAGGAAGGGGACGGGCCTGGGATTGAACTCCCGACCTTCAGTAAGCAGAAACGGTAACCACTGAGCTACCGAGCCTCGTCAAATAATAACCATCTGCACTATTCCTTACAAAAGTTCGATAATATTCGTTTTTCCAGGATCTAAAGACTATCGTTTACTACGTCCAAGCAACATACTTGACGAATCTTTTTATGCTATTTAATACCTCGTAGACTGGCCCACAAAAATAAAAGTTCTAATTTTCCACCGGCCAACCCCTAGATTGGTTCTCTTAGGTGAGAAAACCATTATCCGAAAGTTTCAGCTCATTTTTTTCTAAGATGAACTGGCGCTTTTAGTTTCAATTTTGTGTGGGGAATTTGGATAAAATACATGAAAGAATGATACTCCTACACTCAAAAAGTTTCCTTATTTTCGATTTGATTAAGATTTCCAAACTTGTAAATAGTTCAAATAATGAGTAGCAATTTTGCTGAAGATTGTATCATGAATCCAGTAAGTTTTATTGAGATATTCGCTTTTGAATGTATATCTAATCTAATCTAATCTTATCTAATCTAATACAAACGCAGCCAGTACTAGAAAGCATCTTGGAAAATGATTAAAATAGATAATACTAATTGTTTTTCTTGTCAACATTTATGTTTGCAGCATATCTGAGATATGACACAAACATCAAAACGGCCTGGCCTACAGCGTTGCAATTTGCCGCAAAGATGATTCTGTGAAATGATTTCAAAAAAATTTCAATCGCATGAAAAGCCCAGCTAAAATGAAG
This sequence comes from Ochlerotatus camptorhynchus, assembly GCF_037179485.1. NCBI lineage: Eukaryota > Metazoa > Arthropoda > Insecta > Diptera > Culicidae > Ochlerotatus > Ochlerotatus camptorhynchus. The sequence goes on along the minus strand of NW_027040918.1, from coordinate 7,968,548 downwards.
GAAATCTATCAAAATTTATTATGCTCATCCTTCTCGGTCATTCTGGCAACTGAAACAAGCTGAGACGAAAGCGTGAAAAGTGAAAAAATCTTTGGAAATGCCTTTAATGTATTCAGAGACGACAGAAATTTTCATGCAACTCAGAAGAAGTCAGGCGGTGGAGTCCTTATAGCTCTTTCGACCAATTTTAACTCAGAACTCATCATTACACCAAAATTTACAGAATTTGAGCATATTTGGGTGAAATCACACATAGCCGGTGAAACGCACGTGTTCGCCTCAGTGTATTTTCCACCAGACCATGCTCATAAAAGCACTTATGAAGCCTTCTTGCAAAGTGCTGAACAAATTCTATCTGAGCTTCCTCCTAAGGTTAAAGTTCACATCTATGGAGACTTTAATCAACGCCATGCTGACTTCATTCTGGACTCTGAAAATGAATGTATCTTACTCCCAGTCGTTGGGGATAATGAAACATTGCAGTTCATTTTTGACAAAACTGCTAATTTAGGACTGAACCAAATTAACCACATCAAAAACCCACAAAATTGCTATTTGGACTTTTTACTAACGAATATTTATGAAGATTTCTGTGTGACCGAATCATTAAATCCACTGCGGAAAAATGAAGCGTTTCACACAGCAATTGAATATTTTTATTTGTGCATAAAAACCAAAGACCCAACGACTGCGAATACGAAGAAGTCTTTGAATACAAATTAGCAGACTACGAAAAAATAAATTTTAAATTAAATAGTGTCAATTGGCAATTAATTTTAAGGAATGTAGGAAATGTCGAAATTGGTATAGACGTGTTCTACAAAATTTTAACACAAATAATTTCGGAAGAAATTCTTTTGAAGAAAAAAAAGACGCACCAGAAACACACAAAATCCAGTCTGGTATAACAGATAAATAAAAAACTCGAAAAATCGGAAGCAAAAAGCACATAAAATTTATAAAAAAACACAATAGTAGTAATAATTTATTAATTTATTTGGATATATGCGATCAACTGAATTTAGCTATCAGTACTGCATTTGAAGAATATAAAAATAAATATAAAATATAAAAACAGAACATGAAATAAAGTCCTGTCCAAAGAACTTCTTTAATTACGTAAAAACCAAATTAAAATCTGACAATTTTCCTTCAATAATGCAACTCGACGAAAATGTCGGTGATAGCTCGGAAAAAACTGCAATCTGTTTGCAAAATTTTTTCAAGAAATCTATACGACATTTTCTGAAGAAGATCGCGACCGTGATTATTTTACATTTTTTTCCAGAATTTTCAAGTGCATGATATTTTGCAGGCTTTAAAAAATTTAGACGCCTCAATAGGTCCTGGACCTGACAGAATTCCTCCAGTATTTATTAAATGTCTAGCAATGGAACTCACTGCTCCATTGTTCTGGATTTTTAATATGTCCCTGGAATCTGGAACCTTCCCAAAAACTTGGAAAAGCTCATTCCTAGTGCCTATCTTTAAATCTGGCCGAAAATCTGACGTACGTAATTATCGTGGTATAGCCATTATCTCTTGCATTTTAAACTTTTCGAGGCAATTGTCAACGAAAAATTATTTCTCCAAATCAAAAATAGAATTACTGACATGCAACACGGCTTTTTCAAGGGTCGCTCGACCTCGACAAATTTACTTGAATTTATAGACTATTCATTGAATGCTATGGATAATGAAAACCACGTAGAAGCTCTCTATACAGACTTTTGACCGCATAGACATACCAATGCTACTTTTTATATTGCAAAAAATTGGAATTGAGTCAGGGCTCCTAAAATGGCTTGAATCATATTTAACTAACCGCCAACAAATAATTAAATTCAACGGTAAGAAATCGAGTCCAATTCAAGTCACTTCAGGCGTCCCCCAGGCTCTCATTTGGGACCTCTTCTTTTTATTCTATACGTAAACGACATTTCTTTCATTCTCAAAAAACTTAAATTGCTTATTTATGCCGACGACATGAAGCTCTTTTTGGAAATAAGAAATGAAGAAGACATCAATATATTCCGGAATGAAACACACATATTCTACATATGGTGCAAAAAAAGTCTACTAGAATTGAATGTAAAAAAATGTAACTTAATATCATTTAGCAGGAAAAGAACAACTTCAAATATATCAATTGCACTAGGAAATCAAAATGTAGAAAAATGTGAAAGAGTTAGGGATTAAGGAATTATCTTAGACTCTAAACTAACTTTCATAGACCATTACAACACAATTATTCACAGGGCAAATAACATGCTAGGCTTTATCAAGCGCTTTTTCTATAACTTTCAGGACCCATACACAATTAAAACACTATATATCGCCTATGTGAGGTCAATACTGGAATATTGCAGCATTGTATGGTCTCCTTTTTCAATCACGCACGAAGAAAGATTAGAATCCGTACAAAAACAATTTCTATTATACGCTCTTCGTAAATTAGGTTGGACATCATTTCCTCTTCCATCATATGAAGCACGCTGCATGCTTATAAACATACAAACATTAAAAGAGCGTCGTGAATATGCAATGGTTTCATTTGTAAACGATATCGTTTCGCAACGCATTGACTTCACAGAACTTTTATCAAAATTAAATTTCCATGCACCTACTCGGCAACTCCGAAATCGAAATTTATTTGTCATAAAACATCATCGCACAAATTATGCAAAATATGGGCCATTAAACCACATGATGGCCTCTCTAATCAATACTGCGAAACCATTGACTTTACAATGTCTCGGCATAAACTAAAACAACATTTTTACTCCATAAGGCATTATAACTCATAAAAAATAGGAAAGCTGACACTGCTTAATTTTTATTAAAGAAAACATTATACTTTTAACCTTCTGTCCAAAGTTGACGAAATAAATAAGTAAATTTATGAAAACAAAACTGTATTCTAATATGTACTAGTCTACGTTGGTCGACGAAAAAAATAAATAAAAAAATAAAAAAATAAATAGGGGAAATGACGGCTTCGGCATGTTAGACTATTTTCGGCAACCCAAATTGAAACACTATTTTCACTGGATTTTCTTACGAAAACACTTCGCTGAATGCATGCAAACGATTCTTTATGCTTTCAGCTTCAATTTGACTATATTTTTACCACTGAGAAAAAGCAATCTAGCAAGGTTTTCTTGAAATGAAACACACGCACTACAAATTGTAGCTGATTTCGAGTTGCCGATAATAGAACAGCAGATTTACATGCAGTTCAAATGGAACGGTTGCCGAAGAAAAACTGGTTGCCGACAATACTCGCTCTCACTAGAGAAGATTGGAGTTTTGTAAAAGCGTTTCAAAACAGTTTTTGACAATTCTTTCGACTGAAATTGTTAGAGCAGCTGGCAGCAAAAGATTGTAAACAAACCAGTACTGCATATGTGTGCGTTCCTTAGAGAAAAAGGCTATAGAAAGAAGGTCGCTGCTTAGGTTGCCGAGAATACGTAAATTCCCCTACATATATTTAATCAGCGATGAATTTCGTGAATCTACAGGGGTGCAAGATGCGTGGACATACCGTATCAAACGCTCCGAGCTATGTTATGAATTTAACAATCATATGTGATATAACGAATGGTTTTTATAATAAGTATAGTATAATTGAAGGATCTGACCAAATGCCTCCCAATGTTCCCAAAAATCCTAATTTATAGATAAAAATGGTCTGCTTGACTGTGATCAACAACTTTTCCGGACTTCTCTATAGCACGATTTTTCCAGTAGCCCTTTAGCTGCTGTCTGTTGTCCTCCGCCAGACGCTTCGGTTTCATCACACCGCTAGCAATGAACGCCGTACACGGATCTTCGTTCTCTTTTGTTTTCTTCTTACCTCGTTTGCCAATCAGCACTAATGGTAGTTCAACTACCTCTTCTCATTTTAAGGGGGTAGTACACTTTGAACGTCCAAAAAGTAAGGCATTTTCGTTAATTTTTTAAGCAATAAATCACTCAGGGATGGCAAATATGTTATAACCCATTTATTAGTCATCCTTCGAACTACAATTTGTATTTTTTTGAACTCGATTGGCGTCTCCCCGTGGCCGGTGCACCAGGTCGCGCAGGCGTCCTCGCGCGGAAGTCGGAAAACGGCGTGGGAAAATACTCCTTTCCATGTGATCCTGGAACATAGAAATACGTATTCCGATTTTTTTTAAATTAATTTTTTCAAAAGTTGTGGCCTTAGGAAAAAAAAGTCAATTTTTTCACCCTAAAAATGCTTACAAAATCGTGGATTAAAAATCTATTTTTGACAAAATCGAAAATGTGGATACGTATTTCTAAGCAGTATTTAATTTTGAACATGAAAACCTAGGCGATCTCCAAATTTGATGAAAACTGGTTAGAGTTATTTCCCACGCCAGTTTGAAAAACCCCGTTTCGAGATAAACGCGTTTAAAGATAAAATTGCTCTCTCAGCGCGCTGGTACATGTTTTAGGAAATCGCTTCGTAAAGCGGTAAGGAATATTCTGGCGGACTTGGAGTTATCATTAAAGTATACATCCCAAGGAACATTTTAAGCCAAAAAAAAATGCATTTTTTTGAAAAATCAAAGTGTACTCCCCCCTTAATCAAAAAAAAATAGTAGAAGGGTCTGTGCCTAGGGGCACAAACGGAAGCTTGACGTAGGACCGCTAGTGGACGGAATAAATGTATAGAGCATCAAGTTCTTTTAATTGATCAATTATCTATTATCTCAACTCTTTCCGTTTGTAGGCGTACCAAATTTGTAGTAATCTTTTTCAAAGAGAAAGTTGATTAAGAGAATCAGTCAAAATCACTTCCAAGTTTGTGTGGTCGTTGGGGGCTTGTAGTTCTGAATATGGACAAACAAGCACAGATAAATTATATTCCAACTCTTTACTGATGTAAGCTTGATGGCCCTGAAAATGGCCGTTTTATTGAAGAGGACATCCATGGCCACTTCGCTTGGTGTGTTTAGTGTAGGTGACAGCATCACGGCCTCATTTTCCTGGAACACCTTCAGAACACCACGTAGATTAGACCGGAGATACGTCAGACACCGCCACGGCGAGCCGGCCGACGGATGGTGGTTATCTCGAAGAATTTGCGATGACGATTGACACCTCCTTTGCCACGACCAGTCAATTGTTGCTTGTTGGGTTATAGAAAAGTGGACTAACCAACTGCTGCTATTGCTGACGTCCGGAGCGAAAATGAGCTGATACCAGACAGCAGCGCTGCTTTATATCTTTTTAGGTTAAAGCAGAATGATGCGCAAACAAGTGCTATAAAAGCTACAAAGACTCCTCCCATTATGAGTAGTTTGCTATCAAGTAGCGACACTGGCTCTTTTCCTTTTGCGTACACGGCGAATGAGAACGACCCAAATTTGAGTTTAGTTCACTCATAATCGTCAAAAGTGTAGGAACTCAGCGATGAGTAAATTTGTCTCATAGTTTCCTGTGGAAAACCTAAAAAATCTGCCAGAAAATGAGGAAATTGACGAAAATTTTATTCAGTCTTGGAGTAGTACCAATAGACTGAGTGAATCCAATCTTTACTATTCTCAAATTCGGGAGTTTTTCCCTGGAAAATCCTGGAAAAACCTGGGAAAACATGAGGCAAATTTACTCATCGCTGAGTTCCTGTACTTTATTTCTTATTTCTGAGATAACTTGGGTAGTTCTCATTCGCCGTGATAGATATCGGCGCCGGTGGTTAGCGTGATTACCTCTCACCCCAGCAGGCCTGGGTCCAATCTCAGTCAGCGCCACCGGCATATTCTAAGGCATAACATCTCTGGAAGCTACCTCCCTGGCGTCGGTAGCATTGGAGCTCAGTACGGAAAACAAATCTCGCGTCATTTTTTCAATAGGTCCTATCTACATTGATCGATTCTCTTCATCGACACTCTCTTTCGTAAATAACTCGGCTTCACAAATGTTTCCTGCCGTCTTCGTTGAATTAGATGCTAGATTGTTGCTTCTTCCATCGAAAATATCCGGCCGTGGCGATTCAAAGTTGATCAAGGTTGATCAATTAATTTGTACCCCTGCTTCCAGTTTGATTACATGAGCATTTTGTGTGATCGTTGGTTCTGAATATGGACAAACAGGCAGATGAATTCTATTCCTACTCTTTACTGTAATATAAGCTTGGTGGCCCTGAAAAGAGCCGTTTTGTTGCCAAAGTTGGTGATGATTTAACCTCCGAAATCAAACAGAGTGCGTCTCTGTCACTTCAAAACGTAGATGACATCCATGGCCGCTTATGCTTGGCGTGTTTAGTGTAGGTGACAGCATCACGGATCTCATTTTTAGGGAACACCTCGTAAATCGAACCGGAGATACGTCAGACACCGCCACGGCGAGCCAGACAACGGATGCTGGTTATCTTGAAGAATTTGCGTTTGGTACTGAATATGGCGATGAGTGTGCAAAATATTACGCAATTCCGAAGGAAGACGTGACCAGAGATTTTTTATGCCTCAGAAAAATCCCACCGACCTCGGCTGGGATTGAACCCAGACCCATCGGGGTGTTAGAAAGCAGTCACGCTTACCACTACACCACCGGCGCCGGCTAAGGAATCCATCTCTGACATAAAGGATGAGACGTAAACAAACAAAAATTAAGTGCTCCGAGACTGAAAAGTTCGTTTTTCGACGAAAAGTACGTTTGATTGAGCTGAATTTCGCGTCTATTATGACTCAATTTTATGTCAAAATAGACGCTCGTATATGTCAGTCTCAGAGCACCTAAATTTACATGATTTTTTATAAGTGTGCACAAGCTCGGATGTTGCCCTGTGGAAAATATGAACTTTTATTTTTAGTGGTAATCTAGTTGATACGTTGCATAAGCTATACAGGCAGCTTTGATCGAAATGTACATAAGTATCTAATATCTTCTTAATATTAACTTGAATCGTGATGCTGTCTGCAGCAATGTTGTTCCTTACTGCGTAAACTACGTGAGCTGAAATTCTGAGATTAGTCGAGCTTGCTGAACCAATTATATGCACGAAAGAGTGGAGTAATTTTATTTCTCCATACATTTCAATCAATATCCCCATATAAATTTTAAATTTAAAGCGCCAGCTCGTGTTCCATCCGAATGAGCTTAAATTTTCTGTTTTGTGTTGAGCAGTGCGAATCTATCTTAATTATATGTCAACGGATATTAGTCTTCCGTGCTATAACCCCCCTCGTTTATTCTTTACTAACAACAGTTCCCCCCGACTATGATCTCTACATGAAACAGGCTATTCAAGGAGTTCCAGATCAACTTCGACTTTTCTCAATTCTCCGTATTTTTGCTGAAAATTACCAACAATTCAATTGCAATAGAAGATTTTTCACTGATTGATCACGCATTGATGGATCCACTGGCTTCGGCGTCTTCAATGAATACTCAACCGCCTTTCGGAAACTTCAGGAACCTTGTTTCGTATATATTACTGAGCTAGTAGCAATCACCTTCGCATTGAGGATGATTTCCGACATGCCTATAGACCATTACTTCATCTTCTCGGATAGTCTCAGTTCGATTGAGGCTATTCGGTCGATGAAACAAGGTAGGCACTCATCTTATTTCCTTTCAAAGGTAAGGGAGTAGATGAGTTTGCTGGTCGAATGATCATATATGATTACCTTTGTATGGGTCCCCTCACATTGCTCAATCCCAGGCAATGAGAAGGCAGACTCTCTCGCAAAGGTGAACGCACAACAAGGCGAGATTTATGATAGAAGAATTTCACATGATGAATTTTTTCCCATTAGTACGTCAGAGTGTGTTTGCCATGTTATTTGCTAGATAATAGCATCATCCATCAAATTGTTTATCGAAAATATCCCGAAACGATTTTACATGGCCGTTAATTTCAAACCAGACGGTTAAACTTATTGGATCAAATCAACAAGCAGGATGACCCAACCAAAAAATGCCTTATGCAGCTGTTTTTTTGCCTCTATAATCAGGTCTGCAACTAAAATTGTTTGTTGTGGAGTGTCCTATACGAAAACCCTTAGTGACATGATATTTTTTGTCTTGACGATCATAGTGAGATGACTAGCAACATGCTTTGATCGTCAATACAAAATGACAGACTGTTTATCAGCAGTGAATGAAGCACTTGTGATACAGTTTTTGTTTTGTCGCACGTCGATTGATGACGATGTTGCCTTGACGTCAGCAGACAGCGAATAACGAATAGCGAGCAAGGGCGCTATAACCTAGGCGAATACAGCATTCCCTCCGTATAGGTTACGTCCGCACACCGCTCTCTGTTGTCCTTCGACTAAGGTCGGCTGGATCGATTGAGGGATGGCAGTGGGTGGGCGGTGTCGTCCACGGTTGTACGGAGGGAGGACTGTACGCTCGAACACAAGGGGTAAATACCTGTGTTCCATCCCAGGAGATCGGACAACCAAGGAGTGTACATTAACTTTCTTAGCTCTGTCACTCCTGTGGTAGATATAGTTGGTGTTAAATAATAATGCTTAAAAAAATGAAAATTAAGTCAAGTAATGAAACGCTTAATTTGAGTAAACCCAAATAAGCGTGAATGTGAATAAAATCTAACTATCATTGCTTTGTGAGGGCAAATCTCGAGACAGCTATCAGCGCTGTGTAAAAGGGGGAACATTCTTTGGGTATAAATATGGGCTACCTAAGCTTGCAGCAGAAGAATCATCGAGGCCGTCGGCGTTGAGGTGGAAACATCGACCGGAAACGTCCGGTTCATCGTTGTCTACTGCCCCCGGCAATGTACCGTTAGCAATGGTACAGCACAGCAGTTCAAGAACGACCTTGCCATCATAACCCACACCAATGCCCGCTTTGTAATCGGAGGGGACCTGAACGCCCGGCACGAGGCCTGGCGGAACTACCAGCAGAACCAGAACGGCCGCCTGCTATTCGACCATTCCCAGCATGGTCTCTATTCCGTCTGGTTTCCGGACGAACCAACCTTCACATCACCGACGGGCAACCCATCGACGCTGGACCTGTTCTTGGCAAACACCAGATTAGCCAAGCCGGTTGCCGTCAACGACCTGAGTTCGGACCACCAACCGGTGCTGACCGAGCTGGGCTACAACGTGGCCCCTGCACCGTGCCAGCGGAAGGACTACCGTCGAGTCAACTGGGTCCAGTTTCGACGCGTGGTCGACCGCCACATCGACGACAACCCACCGCTCGACACAGTGGAGGACATCGACCGGGCCCTGGAGGGTCTCCATCAAGCCATATCCGTGGCTGACGAAGAGTGCGTTCGACGAGTTCCTGTGAGGGGTAAGTTTCAAGCAATTGATTCCCACACCAAACTCCTGATTCGGCTCAGAAATGTTCGTAGACGCCAGTTTCAGCGGACTGGGGATCTGCAGCGTAAATACGAAATGGTCGATCTGAATCGGCAGATCGCTTCCAGAATGGTCTCAATCCGGAACGAGAGTTTCGGGCGGCTCGTTCAGAACCTGGACGACCGTTCCAGACCATTCTGGAAGGTTGCCAAGGTGCTGAAGTCTCACCCCAAGCCCATTCCACCACTTAGAGTCAATGACGAACGGCTTATCACCAACGAAGAGAAGGCCAATGCAATTGGGGAGCACATTGCCCAGTCGCATTTGCTTGGCTCTACAATCCCAAGTCCACTCGAGAACCAGGTTGTGCAGTGCGTCCAGACGTTAGATGCCTCCCCTTGTGCCGTCCCTCCAGAAGAACGGATTACAGAGGAACAAATTTGCTCAGCGCTGAAACACAGTACGAACATGAAGGCTCCCGGGTTTGACGGAATATTCAACCTAGAGTTGAAAAATCTCAGCGCGAGGGTGCACTCGCTGCTGGCTGCCATCCTCAACAGATGCTTGGAGCTGCACTACTTTCCAAGCATCTGGAAGGTGGCAAAAATCATCCCGATCCGCAAACCTGGGAAAGACCCTTCACTACCGTCAAGCTACAGACCGATTAGCCTGCTCTCAGCGCTGAGCAAGCTGTTCGAAAAATTGATCCTCAGCCGACTAAACAAGTTTGTGGAGGAACATGACATTCTTCTTCCGGAACAGTTCGGGTTCCGCAAGGGGCATTCCACCAATCATCAGCTAGTGCGGGTGATGAATAACATCCGAAGCAACAAAGCTGTATCCAAGTCCACAGCCATGGCCTTGTTAGACGTCGAAAAGGCGTTTGACAATGTCTGGCACGACGGACTTATATACAAGCTTTGTAACTCCAACTTTCCACCATACCTTGTGAAAATCACCCGTAACTATCTCCAGCAAAGGTCGTTCAGGGTGTCGTTGAATAGTTCCCTTTCGGGACAATTTCCGATCCCAGCAGGTGTTCCGCAAGGGAGTCTGCTGGGACCACTGCTTTACAGCATCTACACGTCGGACATCCCTCCTCTAGGAGACGGTTGCGTGTTCTTTCTGTTTGCAGATGACACCGCGATAGCCGTCAAGGGTAGGATGCCTCGTGAAATTACGAACAAGCTCCAACGATGCCTTGACACCTTTACTGATTATGCCACCACGTGGAAAATCAAAATCAACGCCTCGAAAACCCAAGCAATCATGTTCCTTCACAGACAATCGCCAAAACTTAAACCGTCTCCCTCCTGTACCGCAATAATGGATGGTACAAGGGTCGAGTGGTCCACTGATGTTACTTATCTCGGGATGTTGTTCGATGAGAAGCTCCTGTTCCGCTCGCACATAGAGAAAACCCTAGTTAAGTGCTCCGTCTTGGTTAGGTGTTTGTATCCGCTCATTTGCCGCAGATCCCGCCTCTCAAGGCAAAACAAACTGGCTGTTTACAAACAGATCATAGCCCCCACGATCTTCTATGCCGCCCCGGTGTGGGAATCGTGCGCTCAGACCCACAGGAACAAAATCCAGGTTGCACAGAATAGAGTGTTGAGGATGATCCTAGATCGTCCATTCGACACAAGAATAGCAGACCTCCATCAAGAGGCAGAAATTCCCAAAGTAGATTCCAAAATTGATGATATGACAACTAAATTTATTCAAAAATGCAATCTTTCTGAACATGCTTTAATAAGCAATTTGTACATAGTAGGTTAAGTGTATATAGTAGAGTAGGTTAGTTTTAAGCTGTAAATAGTAGTATTAAGTAGTTTCTCTTCAAATTCTAAAAACAAAACAAACCAATCCCACCAAGGTGGTCGACCGTGTACTAAGTCTAGGACTAATTCTGTAAAACAAATTTTGAATTTTGCCCATACCTAAAGATGAAGAAAGCAATTAAATCACTTAGTAAAAATTTATATGGTAATCGTCCAAGTTAAACTAAAATAAAGATCATTTAAACTAAACTTGCAGCAGAAGTCATTCTTGTGACGAACGTTGAAGACGACGGACGAGCAGCAGCAGCAGCAGTAGCAGTAGTAGCAGCAGCAGCAGGAAGAGCATCAGCTGCAGTGAAGCATAGCAGCCGAGATTCGTGTAGCCGTGACCGAGGCTGGAAACCTCGGTCCGGTCACGACAACTCCCAACGACTTATATAGCCTATTTTCAAATCCTGCATACGGAGCGGTTGGTACGGTATGTCCCCGCTCTTTGATTACCTGTGGATTAAATGTTAACCACTGTCTATACTTATTAAGTAGACATGGTAAACATTCACTTCCACAAAAATTAACTAAACGCTACACAGTAGGCCTGGCCGCTTTATTGTTTGTTTCACATCCTTGATGTGCAGCAGGCATTAATAATGACAAGAAAAATGATAAATGTATTTCTATCATTTTCCAGGATTCTTTCAAGTACTGGCTGTGTATGTGTAGACTACACTGTGTAGACTAGACGTCGATTGATGACGATGTTGCAATGCTCGTCATAGTAGCCCAAATTTATGCAGTGACATTGACAATTTTCAGCACTGAAGGTGGCACACTGTAATACTTGACTCATTCATTTAAAATCGTTTAAATTTAAAATTCCAGGACATTTTTCATAACCACAAGCAATTTGCTACACCGTTTGGAAAAAAGTCATGTAAATTGCTGCGATATCTAGCGCGCACGTAATTATCGCACGAAATCTCATGTTTTTATGCTTTCTTTATTTGCGATATTTTTTGCCAATGGCTAGTTCATCTCGTTGAGATGGACGATATCTGATGTAAATTTATGAGCGATATTACATAAGCACTATTGGAATTAAGCTTGCAAACAAATTTCGTTTTCAATGCCAAATCTAGCCCAGAATTAAACATGGAAAGCTTTTATGCGCTGGTTAAAATTAAGATTTATTTTTCTGTGTAAGCTCATTAATTCTTTATTACTGCTTATTCCAGCAGTTTAGACAATACATTGTATTATATCAAGGTCAAAAGCTCATCTGAAAATAAAAAGTTACGCTGTTTGACACATGTTGAGGGAGGTTCAATCATATTACATTTGGACATCATCACACATACGACTCATCCCCCTATGCGAAATACAGGAATCCTCCGAATAGCGCTATTTCTCGACTGTCCTTCAACCTGTTGTTCAATTGAGCTGATTTGTTGTTTGTGATTAATCACCTACAAAAAACAGATCAATTTGTTGGAAGGCAACCGATTAATAGCAGAAGAAAGACTGCACCACCCACCGCGCTATTCGGAGGATGCCTGTATGATCTTTCTGAAAATAAGCACAGCAGGGTGTCATTGTGATGCTGACATTCACGTAGCAAAAACGGCTCTGCTTTCATGAATGTGAGAAGATAACACGTTAGAAAATCTAAGTGAGACCGTCCGGGGAAACAGACTCTCGATTCGCCCACTTAAGGAAAGCTCATGATGCAGTCTCTTATATTTACTGAAAATCTTAAGTTCTATGAAATCTTCGATTAAACTATCATTTCCAACTATTTTTTTTACCCTTCGTAGATGGTGGTACCTAAGCGGGCAGCAATGCTCTTGGACCGACTGATGGTGGCACTGCATCATGCACTGGAGCGTGGCGAAGGCGAGGACGGCGGTGGTAGACCCATCAATAAGGTGTACCGAGATGCCAAGTACGGTGGGCGTCCCGTTACGAACGGGATGGTCAAGCAGAATGGCCAGCAGCAGCAGCAGCAACAGCCCAGCAAAACGGAGCAACTTATGAAGTCGTATTATGCCGGTAAATTGAGCATGCTAATGTTTATGTCATTAAACGGTGAACGGTATCCACTTGAGCCAAAGTTTGATTGATTCCAGAGGCAGAGGCCGGGGACTCAGAGGAAGCCAATGTGATACCCGATGAGCTCGACGAGTTCGAGGGCCGCAAGGAGCTTCTGGACGAAATGGTAAAAAACTAAAGAAAACGATTTCTATTGGTGTGGTCAAGCCGGTAAATGGTGCTCGGTTGATGCGTTGCTAATTACGCTTCCTTTCTAGATGGACATCCAAACGAGAGGAACTGAGGACAAATCGAAAAAGGGCCGATACTGGAAGTGCTACTTCAATGCCGTCAGCTGTTTTTGAACAAATGATGATGAACAATGAATAGGGCTGAGACAAGTATTAGATCAAAACTAGTTAGTAAGTTGTACTTAAATCGAATATGAAAACAATCAATACCAGCTAAATCAACCGGGGGGCATCTACAGAAGAAACAGAAAAAAATCCGCAAACCAAGGAACAGTGGAAAGAACTGAAATTGTTTTACAAGTAGGCTTTAAGTTTGCCATCTGTTGTATAATAAAATTATGCACTATCATCCCATAGTAGTCGCATTAATTGAATGTCATATCTCTTATTTATGATTTGTTTCCTGATGTTCAATATTCATAACTGATAATTATGTGTTTCAGCGCTTCTGACCTAATATGGATGGGTATGGAGCTTTTGGATAATGTTGAACGGAGGTCGAAAGCTTCTTCCATCTTCATCTTAGCTAGCGTAATTCACCTTTGCCAAAGGTGAAAGCTTGACGGAGCTTTTATCGTTTTTTGCCGTATACAGTCTAGATCGAAAAGCTGATTTACAATACATGAGTGGATGTGTTAAACACTGTTGAATATGGCTCCTTCATCTCACACAAATTAGATTTACTCAAATTTGCAAAAACGACCGTAACTCATAAACTGAGAAATTTTTCCTGGAATATGAAGAGATGTTACAAAAAATGTCTCAAATTGGAGTGACACTCATCGATGCACGGTTACTAATGATTGAAAGATAACTTGTGTATTACTCCTAGTACCTTTCGGGATTTCTCATGTATGCCTCAAGCAAACCCACACGTATCAACATATTGTCACGAATAGGAATTATTGACAATAATATTGATGATGTAGAAATATGGTCAATATCGTTATATTGACGCCAATATAGAATGTATTGACAATACGATTATTATAAATAAAAGCAATCGTGTATGGTCCACTTCAGAAGTGTACGTTAATGTCCAATTAATGCCGGTTTTCGATAGTATTGGTCTAAAGGAAATTCGATTGAAAGTCCACATCGATGGACTCAAGTCACGGAATCAATAAATAGTTTTGATTTCCTCTACCGTTGCGTTGGAGTTAAAATGCAATCAAAAGTACTTAAAGTAATGCGTCAAACGCATACTTCTTTACGTAACTCATACATTAATGGATTTGGAGACTTGAAGTATTTCTTCAAATCTACAGGCAAAAAAGTGCGCGTTTGACTTGCTCATATACTGTCAGCGACTGTGGAACAGTTCTAGCGACGTTTCATCACTACCTAAAGCCCCACGTTGCCGAAAGCATTTCCAGTCGATGGTGTATAATGCAATTCTTCTTTACCCAACTGTTGTACTATTATCAGCATTGTTGACGGTTACTCCTCGAACGATTAAACATATTTATTTCCGTTGTTAACCTTTGCATACCCAACCTTTCTACTATCAAAACGAAACAAAAAATGCTTAAATTTTGCCGTATCGATATTGATCAAATACCTGCAAATCAATCAGGAATTGTTTCTTGCTTTTGATTTCTCAACATATTAACATAATTTTTGCTGAACAACGATAATATAAAAAAAAGCGAGAGACAAGATTTTTTTTTCAGAAGCCGTAAATTTCCATGCTATTTTATAATAATACCAACATTACGGACAACCTTCGCAAAATCTAAAATTAGAGCTTTCAATCCATCAAATACTGTTTTATCAATGTAGGTCTTCAAATATCGTAACTTATGAGCGAAATAGTTTGGGTACGCAAAGGTAAACAAGGCAGGTAAATTGTTTTTTTAAAATAAATTATTGAAAATACTTATTATACCTTCCCGGCAATTCTTTTGAAATCATACCAATTCATAAAATAGATTGTTATACGATAGTCAACTGCGTTATCTTCAAACTAGCATATACAAAAAATAAATCAGTTCTAAAGTGCACTTTAATTACACAAAATATTCCATAGGTCTAAAGCTCCTTGGAGTTCTGGCCTTAAGTTTTATCTTTTATATTCATTATAATTTAAATAAAATAAATATTTTGAAAACTAAGGCTGCTAGAATTTAGACGTCTTCCTAAGAGCTTCATATTTTTAACTAATAAACAACTTTATGAAGACAACAAACCTCCAGAATGAATAGTTAAATAGATATATTTTGAATAGCACTTTAGTAAAAGTTTAGTACATATCTTTTTTGATAGAAATATGTAGCATTTTATAAAAAAAAAAAACATTGCGCAAAACGCAAAGTCACTAAAACGACACGTTTTGGAGTTATTAATTTAGTTCCGCTACACAGATAAAAATTCTGAATTTTAATTGTGATGTAAACATTCATTCACGTAGACTTGTATTTCATTTCACGCAACCGAGCAACTTGCAAACAATGTTGTTTAGAAAGATAGGCTTTTGTATACAATATTTGCTACATTGCATGAAATGTGTCAGAACTTTACATGATAGTAATGTAAATGTATATGATATGTGACGCTCCATTTATGTGCATCATATTGAACAGAAATTTACGCTACTTTTTCGAACTGTGTAGATTTCATTCCTAAACTACTGTGACTGGTAAACAAACTACACAGATAAAAATTCTGAATTTTAATTGTGATGTAAACATTCATTCCCGTAGACTTGTATTTCCTTTCACGCAACCGAGCAACTTGTAAACAATGTTGTTTACAAAAATGGGCTTTTGTATACAATATTTGCTACATTGCATGAAATGTCTCAGAACTTTACATGATATATAATGTAAACGTATATGATATGTGACGCTCCATTTATGTGCATCATCTTGAACAGAACACACTTTTTCGAACTGTGTACTAACTAGTTTTCTCACAACGTCAACTTTAAACTACTAATATTAAATTGTGCTTCACTTACTTAACGTTAACATCCCGCATCTGAAGACCCCCTATTGGGTGGTTTTGCTCTTCCTTTTTTGACAACAAACGTGAGAGCGAATGGAAGGAACAACTCAATAGTAAGTTTAAAGAACTCAACCATTAAGTAGTTTTGTTTTTCCGTGTAGAGCACAAATCTCGGACACTGTTGCAAGGTTGCAAATACTTATTGCAGCAACATTTTTTTTCGGAATAATAAACCCAAAAGATAAAATGTTTTACTTTTAAGTTACAAAGTATGTGTTTGACTCATAAAACCTGTCAATTTGGTTTCTGTGAGTCACGACCAAGGATGGAAAATCATTTACATTGATTTCGTGCATTCATTTACATTCATTTGCCTGTAACGCTGGAAACAGATTTGAGTTGTTTACAGAAAATGTAGCTTATATCAAAGCGAAAACTACAAATCAAGAAGACTGGCAACTGTTCCCTTCTCCCATAAAAATGTCAAACGTCACTGATAAAACCGCCTCTGTCAATCAAAGGTGGAACTTTGAAGAACAAGTGTTAGTGATACTGTTCATAAACAGTGACTGTGTGTGTGTGACCTAATGTCAACGAAACGAATTATCATAACACGGTACTCGGTGTTGTTTTTGTTTTCCTCTACAAAATTTCACGGCAATTTTCCGTGGTTTTTTTTCAACTCCAAACCGAAAAACTTGTCATGGTGGATCAAGTAAGTGATTGAAACTCAGATCGATACCTAGTGAAAGTAACTTTTGCTTGTGAACGAGGAACCGAAATATTGTTTATTTTGCCTTTTGGAAGCAATCAATTATAAGGAATTCGCAGCTTCCACCACCATTGAGTGAACCACCGTTATTCGGAAGCTGCTGAAAATTCAAGGATTCAAAAAGCCGTTTGTTTACCTTCCTCACGATCCAATGGAAGGTGTAGCAAGATCTAATGTTGGAGAAAATGAAAATGAAAGGTTAAAGAACTACAATCCCAAACGGTTCGTATTGATAAAGAATATATTTCCATTTTAGATGTTGTCAGAACATGAAACCGAGACTGTAGACTGTACCCAAGTAACCAAAAGTTCTGATAAAAGGCCATTTGTGGCTTAAGCAGCTTAGTTAGTGATGGTCTTTAGAATTCTAAGCAGCCTCATTTTTAAGTCGTTATAAGAACTTGAAAGTTCCGGTATCATAATTGAAGAGAATTCTAAGCAGCTTCTGGCGGAACTTGAACGGAACTTTTAGAAAATAAATTAAAAAGGGTTTTTGCCCTCTAAACCAATTCTATGTTTAGTTCGCACTTTTATGAAAGTTATTTCTAAAGGCAGGTATTTATGTTTATTGATTTATCAGCATTAGTAGTTTTGGCGCTGTTTGAAGAATTAAACCCAGTCCTTCTGCGTGAGAGCCCCAGCACGAACCGCTGCGTCATCTGAACTGTCGGAACTTTATGGAACTTGAAAGTTCTGTTGGAACTATATGTGAACTTTATGGAACTTGAAAGTTCGGTCGGAACTTTATTTGAACTTTATGGAACTTGATGGTTCGGTCGGAACTTTATTTGAACTTTATGGAACTTGATGGTTCGGTTGGAACTTTATTTGAACTTTATGGAACTTGAAAGTTCTGTTGGAGCTATATGTGAACTTTATGGAACTTGAAAGTTCGGTCGGAACTTTATTTGAACTTTATGGAACTTGATGGTTCGGTCGGAACTTTATTTGAACTTTATGGAACTTGATGGTTCGGTTGGAACTTTATTTGAACTTTATGGAACTTGAAAGTTCTGTTGGAGCTATATGTGAACTTTATGGAACTTGAAAGTTCGGTCGGAACTTTATTTGAACTTTATGGAACTTGATGGTTCGGTTGGAACTTTATTTGAACTTTATGGAACTTGAAAGTTCTGTCGGAACTTTATTTGAACTTTATGGAACTTGAAGGTTCGGTCGGAACTTTATTTGAACTTTACGGAACTTGAAAGTGATTTTAATCGTTGAATGCGGAACTTTTGGTTACTTGGGTAGACTGTATGTAGACTCAATCTAAAAAATTAACAACACAAACAGGTAGAGGAATGACTCCTCTATCATTTGGTATAGTTTGTTCGCTAGATTGAGCTTTTATTCGCGATAAATCAGCGATTAACGTGTTTGTTTACAAAAGCAATTACACCCTAACCTCGAAGTTTTCCGGAATTCTTGGAATCGACCGATCCCTTTCAGAGAATGATAACAACAGTGTCGGATTGGCCAGTGAAATTCAAATAGTCAGCGAGTACTGTGCCAAGTTGCCAAGCGTCATAACTTAACTCCCCCCGCTGTGGCCAGGTGCCAAAGCCGTGACTTTACTAATGCACCATACGAATGCCCATAAATGCATCACTAAAGGGCTTAGAAAAAGCGGAAGATAATAATGAGATAGCAAATAAATGATCGAGGAAGGTCCCACCATCATTGTGTATGGCATCATTGCCAGAGTTTTAATTTTCAAAACAAATTCACTTACGCATTTGTTCAGTTTTAGCTGGAATTTTACTTGTTGTCTGCATAAAGCAAAGAATGAAACGATTCATTTTTACGACAATCATAACAAAACCAATAATTTACAGCTATTTATTTCTACCTATGGGGCTGTACATAAACTACGTAGACAGTTTTTTTTATTGGATTCTCGACCCCCCTCCCTCTGCGTAGACAATTGTCCATACAAAATTTGTAAAATTTGTATGGGCCGTGGATAATTGTCAACCCCCTAAACTGTCTACGTAGTTTATGAACACCCCATATGTGTGTGAATACACTCGTGAATTAACACTCACCATCATACACAGGTTCCACTTTTGCTCAGAAGAGGCGTTGTCGTTACTGTCTCCTGATTTTTGGAAGAGTTGCCAGTCTTCTTGATTTGTAGTCTTCGATCAAAGCCTACAAAAGCTTCAAACACTATTGATTTCCCGTACCTGGTCACAACTAGCGATTTGCTGATCGCTGAGTGAGTGAGTGAGTGAAAAATCGCTGATTGTAACTCTCATGAAGTTAAATAAACAAGTTTGGTGTGTCAAACACATTCTGTGTAACCTCTTCTTGAATCTAACCAATACAAAATATGATCATAGCATCGAATTATTTCATAATTTAGAAAAAAAATAATATGGTTTTAGCTGAAATAAGTATTTGCAACCTTGCACTGTTGTGACATCTCTCATGAAATTGGAATTCCCGGTATGCTTTACACTACATTTTTGATTATACAAATTTGCGTGATGCGGAGATAAACAAAATCAGTCACAATCTTCAAAATTTTCTGCAGTCTTGCATTTTCGAAAAAAAATTGGAGAATTTACACTTAAAAATCAAATATTTAAGATTCTGAACATTTGTCTTAAACATATCTCGTTATCTAGAAATCAGAATAAGAAAAATATGATATCCTGAGATGAACTTAAATTTAGAATTTTAAACATGCCAATAACCGAAGACGTGGAGTCACCTCCTTGGCCTGGACCCTTTATATCGATCCCATCAACACATGGACCAGGATCAGCTCAATTCGCTGCCAGACTGTTGAGCAGTTCAGTCGATTTGAATTCTCTCTAGTTTCGTTCGTTCGTTCGCAAGTCGATTTAGCTCCGCGTTGTGTAGTGACGCTCTCGCTGACCCAGCCATGGGTAAGAAATCGCGCGGTAACGCGAGTGCCGGTTTACCGGGAAAACAGACTCTCCCAGGAGACGGCGCGACCACCGAGCCAGCCCAGAAGAAGCAGAAGAAAACCCCATTGCCCATCCCGACAGGCGTTGCGGACCCGCAGCCGGGGCCTCCCGGAACTAAACGACCCAGACCTGAAGACAGCAGCGCCACCGCATCAGCAGCAAAAAAGCTGCTGAGCAACAATCCGTTCTCGGCCCTGCAGAACGGAGCCCATCCGCAGTCAGACCCTGAGACGGTGCCGAAAAAAGTTAAGTTGCCACCCTTCTATGTGAAGGGCTTCCCTCCCGGGCTATGGGAGCAGCTGGATTTCTACATTAAGCAGGGCCTTCGCTGCACCATTCAACGGTGCACGGAAGGCTACAAACTGATGGTCCCGGCCGAAAAACACTTCAACGCAGTTCAGGCCCTCTTGGACAGGATGAAGCTGGAGTACTTCTCCCACGACATCGAGGCCACCAAGCCGCTGAAAGTGGTGCTGCGCGGACTCCACGACATGGACACCACCACCTTAATGGACGCGATTAAGGCGAACGGCCTCAAGCCGGTCGAAGTCCACAAGATGACCCGCAGCAAGGCCATCAAGTATCGTGACCAGCTCTACCTGGTCCATCTGGAGAAGAACTCCACAACCGTGAAGGATCTCCAGACGACACGCACACTGTTCCACATCGTAGTGAAGTGGGAGCGGTATAAGCCGACCCACCGTGGCGTCACTCAGTGCTCGAACAGCCTATTGTTCGGGCACGGCACCAGGAATTGCCGCATGGCCAGCCGCTGCATCAAATGCGGCAAAAACCACAAGATCGACAACTGCGACAGCATCGAGGAAGCCACTCCCACATGTGCCAACTGCGGTGCCGCCCACAAGGCCACGAGTAAGGCCTGTCCGAAGCGGGCCGAATACGCCGAGATCCGGAAGAAGGCCTCGTCCAACAGCCAGCCCGGTCGCAAGAAGGTTCCAGAAAACAACGCGCAGAACTTTCCTCCGTTATCACCGGTCCAATCACGGCCAATTCCAGTGTTGCCGCCGCTCCCGCTCAACCAACAGTTGGCTGCTGCCCAGTTGGCTGCCGCTGCAGTACCCGGTCAAGCCTCCGGGCCATCGACGGATCCCCCTGCTCCGGGATTGGCCAGTACAACCGGTGAAGCTACAGACGATTCTCCGCTGTCAACGGATGAGATCGTCACACTGTTGGCCCAGGCCATCATCATCAAGCGCACCTGCGCAACAAGAACACAACAGCTCCAAGCTATCATCTCCTTCGTCGCTAATTATGGACCGTGAACCCATAAAGATTGCCAACTGGAACGCTCGCTCCGTAGGGGCGAAAAACATTGAGCTTGCAGACTTCCTCCGCAAGCACGACATCGACGTGGGCCTTCTCACCGAGACCCACCTCAAGACCGGTGACAGCTTCTGGCTGCCCGACCACAGCATTGTCCGGCTTGATCGCACCAGCTCCAGGGGGGGCGGTGTCGCGGTCATCATCAAGAAAGGCATCAAGTACTGCACCCTACCCCACTACCGCACTTCCATCATCGAGGCCGTCGGCGTTGAGGTGGAAACATCGACCGGAAACATCCGGTTCATCGTTGTCTACTGCCCCCGGCAATGTACCGTTAGCAATGGTACAGCACAGCAGTTCAAGAACGACCTTGCCATCATAACCCGCACCAATGCCCGCTTCGTAATCGGAGGGGACCTGAACGCCCGGCACGAGGCCTGGCGGAACTACCAGCAGAACCAAAACGGCCGCCTGCTATTCGACCATTCCCAGCATGGTCTCTATTCCGTCTGGTTTCCGGACGAACCAACCTTCACATCACCGGCGGGCAACCCATCGACGCTGGACCTGTTCTTGGCAAACACCAGATTAGCCAAGCCGGTTGCCGTCAACGACCTGAGTTCGGACCACCAACCGGTGCTGACCGAGCTGGGCTACAACGTGGCCCCTGCACCGTGCCAGCGGAAGGACTACCATCGAGTCAACTGGGTCCAGTTTCGACGCGTGGTCGACCGCCACATCGACGACAACCCACCACTCGACACAGTGGAGGACATCGACCGGGCTCTGGAGGGTCTCCATCAAGCCATATCCGTGGCTGACGAAGAGTGCGTTCGACGAGTTCCTGTGAGGGGTAAGTTTCAAGCAATTGATTCCCACACCAAACTCTTGATTCGGCTCAGAAATGTTCGTAGACGCCAGTTTCAGCGGACTGGGGATCTGCAGCGTAAATACGAAATGGTCGATCTGAATCGGCAGATCGCTTCCAGAATGGTCTCAATCCGGAACGAGAGTTTCGGGCGGCTCGTTCAGAACCTGGACGACCGTTCCAGACCATTCTGGAAGGTTGCCAAGGTGCTGAAGTCTCACCCCAAGCCCATTCCACCACTTAGAGTCAATGACGAACGGCTTATCACCAACGAAGAGAAGGCCAATGCAATTGGGGAGCACATTGCCCAATCGCATTTGCTTGGCTCTACAATCCCAAGTCCACTCGAGAACCAGGTTGTGCAGTGCGTCCAGACGTTAGATGCCTCCCCTTGTGCCGTCCCTCCAGAAGAACGGATTACAGAGGAACAAATTTGCTCAGCGCTGAAATATAGTAAAAACATGAAGGCTCCCGGGTTTGACGGAATATTCAACCTAGCGTTGAAAAATATCAGCCCGAGGGTCCACTCGCTGCTGGCTGCCATCCTCAACAGATGCTTGGAGCTGCACTACTTTCCAAGCATCTGGAAGGTGGCAAAAATCATCCCGATCCGCAAACCTGGGAAAGACCCTTCACTACCGTCAAGCTACAGACCGATTAGCCTGCTCTCAGCGCTGAGCAAGCTGTTCGAAAAATTGATCCTCAGCCGACTAAACAAGTTTGTGGAGGAACATGACATTCTTCTTCCGGAACAGTTCGGGTTCCGCAAGGGGCATTCCACCAATCATCAGCTAGTGCGGGTGATGAATAACATCCGAAGTAACAAAGCTGTATCCAAGTCCACAGCCATGGCCTTGTTAGACGTCGAAAAGGCGTTTGACAATGTCTGGCACGACGGACTTATATACAAGCTTTGTAACTCCAACTTTCCACCATACCTTGTGAAAATCACCCGTAGCTATCTCCAGCAAAGGTCGTTCAGGGTGTCGTTGAATAGTTCCCTTTCGGGACAATTTCCGATCCCAGCAGGTGTTCCGCAAGGGAGTCTGCTGGGACCACTGCTTTACAGCATCTACACGTCGGACATCCCTCCTCTAGGAGACGGTTGCGTGTTCTTTCTGTTCGCAGATGACACCGCGATAGCCGTCAAGGGTAGGATGCCTCGTGAAATTACGAACAAGCTGCAACGATGCCTTGACACCTTTACTGATTATGCCACCTCGTGGAAAATCAAAATCAACGCCTCGAAAACCCAAGCGATCATGTTCCTTCACAGACAATCACCAAAACTTAAACCGTCTCCCTCCTGTACCGTAATAATGGATGGTACAAGGGTCGAGTGGTCCACTGATGTTACTTATCTCGGGATGTTGTTCGATGAGAAGCTCCTGTTCCGCTCGCACATAGGGAAAACCCTAGTTAAGTGCTCCGCCTTGGTTAGGTGTTTGTATCCGCTCAATTGCCGCAGATCCCGCCTCTCAAGGCAAAACAAACTGGCTGTTTACAAACAGATCATAGCCCCCGCGATCTTCTATGCCGCCCCGGTGTGGGAATCGTGCGCTCAGACCCACAGGAACAAAATCCAGGTTGCACAGAATAGAGTGTTGAGGATGATCCTAGATCGTCCATTCGACACAAGAATAGCAGACCTCCATCAAGAGGCAGAAATTCCCAAAGTAGATTCCAAAATTGATGATATGACAACTAAATTTATTCAAAAATGCAATCTTTCTGAACATGCTTTAATAAGCAATTTGTACATAGTAGGTTAAGTGTATATAGTAGAGTAGGTTAGTTTTAAGCTGTAAATAGTAGTATTAAGTAGTTTCTCTTCAAATTCTAAAAACAAAACAAACCAATCCCACCAAGGTGGTCGACCGTGTACTAAGTCTAGGACTAATCCTGTAAAACAAATTTTAAATTTTGCCCATACCTAAAGATGAAGAAAGCAATTAAATCACTTAGTAAAAAATTTATATGGTAATCGTCCAAGTTAAACTAAAATAAAGATCATTTAAACTAAAACATGGACCAGGATCAACGGCTTTACCTTTCGCCTCGGAGCATCCCAAAAACCCGCTGGGGTGAAAACGCAGTCACGTTCACCCCTCAACCACCGGCATTGTCAAAACCTGATTTTTGGGTTTTTCAATTAGGAAAGGGGCATATTTTCCAAAGATTGTCAGAACACTCTCACTACGCCACTGCTTTCGTAATCTTTTGAACAATATTTAGAAAGAATTCCTTGTTACCAACTAAGCTATCGGGAGGCCCAAAAAAGAACCGCAAGTCCACGCAACACCAACGGCAAAACGCAACAAAGTCCACATAACGATGCATCATAAACCGCATCCCAGTCCAGCACCAATCGATGATGTTGGTAGACCTGATGAAAGTAGCACATCCTTTCGACTTATGAGAAAGGTGTTTGGTTTCTGCTCATCGGAACACTATCGTACCGCATCTCTACTGCTACTAGTGCTGATGTTTGCTTGTTTTTGTTATTATTCTCAAGTGCCCATAAAAATTATAATGTTGTAATTGAATTTTATGAGATGATGGCGTAACTCGCTTCCCTCGTTCCTTCTTCGATCCACACAAATCGATTGGTTATTTTCCTGCCACGTAGGATGCATCCAGTGATTGGGTGGATCCCCTTACAAACGCCGCGTTGTGTCTTGTTGACCGTTTCATCCGAGACATTTATACATCGAATCATTCAAACCTGTCAATGGCCTCCGTGTTTTGCGTCATCACGCCTACGAATCTTAATGGAACAGATTGCTTCTTGATTATTTTTAACCATTTCGTCGAATTTCGGCAAAATTTAATTGGATTGCTGGTTGGTTGTTGTATATCCTGGAGCTATAAGCGAGTCATAGTTTACTAAATAAAAGATTATAAAAAATTAAAATAAATAAATAAACCAATCAAATCTAAAATGATAAAGACTTTGGAAGCATGTTCCAAAAGAATACTGCGAATATATATTTGAAATTTTAGTAGTCAAAGTTCTTGAATGTAAATACACTGTGTCACAGAAAGTATAAGCACGACTTCAACACACCGCCATTTGTATACAAATGACGTTTAACAGCTGTTCATCGATGTGTATTGTTGTTTACATATACACTTATAGCGAATTTGGTTTTTATCGGTATCTTTCGGGAAGGGTGCCAATCCAGGGAAATGCAACGAAAATTGGTTAGAAATTAAATGCTAATAACTTGGCCAATAATCAATGGATTTTGATGATTTGTGTGTCGATGTGTCGATTTGTGTGGTATGTCATTCATTATAATTGTTAAATATTTAAATATTTAAATATTTAAATGAAGAAATAAGGAAATATTCAAGTTTCCCATACATTTTCATCGACCGCAAGGTGCTCACCCTTACACAGCCATCAAAAAGATGATCCCTTACGACGCAAGCTGAAGCTGCACAATCATTCAACGTTGCACGTTGGATGGTTCGACCTTGGACTTTTTCGCTGCAGCATGGACATCGTAGCATTCCTAGCAGCTCAATACATACATCTCACACCAATGAAAAACAACCAGACGCAGACGCAAATCGGTTCAGGGAAATGGAAAAGCTGCACTTACCGTCGTTAAATCCACTGCCATGGTCCGTGGGTTATCTTTGCCAAACACGTACCTAAAACTCCGTCGAACATCCAGCTCATCGTTACTCCGATATCAGAAGAATTTGAACACTGCAATTACTAGGAATTGTTCAATTTATCAGTTATTTATAAAAATGTAGTGAAAACGAAAGGTCTTTTTCAAGCCCAGCAATAAATCTTTACATAAGAGCTCTAGTTTATTGTTTAATAAAAGTGAACCGTCCTCAAAAGTGCAAAACTTGTGTAATAGTGCGCTATTAGTTTGTATCGTTTTGAAGCGTTCGGCAAGCAAGGAATAAAGTTCGTGCGCCAAAGATACCGGTAAACGATTTTGACAGAATTTACACCTACCAGAACGTGGTCCGGCCGGAATCCAACTTGTATTCGTGTGAGCGCACGTCCGGTCTTGTGTGAATGCTCCTCAAAAACGCAGTTTTACAGCTCAACTCGTTGCGTTGTACAGTGAAAACGAAACTAGCTCAGATTGATTAACTTTTACTTATTTGTGCGTCACTTCGTATGGAAAATTTTCATAAAGCGTAGGTTACTCAACGCATATTAATTACAGTCGCTATATTTATAGTCTGGCGGATAGAATCTCGGGAACTAATTGAGCTGTCAAGTTGCGGAACCAATCGAACAAATCACGACCAACAACAGAAAAGAGCACATCAGCTATTGCGAACAAAATTTCGGAAACCGTTTTCTCGTGACTCAAGGCTCGAGAACATTGATCGATTCTCTTCATCCACTTTCTCGGAAGAGAACCAGCTTCAGGCTGAAAGCCTCGCTAATAAAGAAAACTTAACTTAACTTTCATTAATAACTTGGGTATAGAACCGTTTCTTGTCATGTTTGTCGTATTAGAAGATAGATAATAGCTTCTTTCGTCGATCTGTGAGCTGAAAATAGCTGGGAATGTCTTAACATGGCCGTTAGGATGCAAAGAGAAAGTCGACGAAGAGAATCGGTCAATGTTACTTAGGACCTTATGTAATGTTCAGCTTGAATTAGATTAGCATTCTATGCCCCTCTTTTTTTTCTGTATTTTGCTGATGTAGGAGAATGAATAGAAAAAGCAGAGACAAAACAAAATATTTTGAGTGCTACCGTTTGGTTGATTACGGCTTAAAACTTTGATCATTTTTCAATAGTTAATCATTGAAGAACAACTACGTTTTTAAACCAAACAAATCGTATAATCAATCAGAATAAAATGGGGTAATTAAAATAGATTTTCATTCATAAATGAGCATGTTTTTTTCCTTGCTTTCTTTTCCGTCGATCTTGTTTTCCGTGCTGAGCACCAATGCTACCTAGTTATCGACCCATTCCCTTCCGAAGGAAGGCGTGATTAGAGATGCTATGCCTAAGGCGCCGACTGGGATTGAACCCAGGCCTCCTGGGATGAGAGGTAATCACGCTTACCACTACACCGCTGGCGCCGCTATATGACCATGTTATAAGCGTTCAAAACTTGACACTATTTTGTCAAACAATATTTTTTTCTTCTATTCATTCACCGACATCAGCAAAACACAGAAAAAAGGAGGGGCATAGAAAGCTAATATAAATGCTAAAGTAAGGGAAACGTTGAAAGTTTGACTTCAAGCCACCATCACACTCTTTGCTCGACTGCTGAGCTGTTCGGTCCGTATTTTCGCTTGATTTCTCGTTTCAATTTTGATTCTTTTTGTGCTGTCGCGTTGCGCCGTACAGAGTCGTCACCTTCTCACGTCCTGGCAAGTTTACTTGTACCTGCAAACACGAAACAAATGGTCCAAATGGCTAAACAGGCCCAGCGACGCCGGTAAACGGGTACTGCAAGCCAAGTATGCAGTACTCTCGGAAGAAAATGGCGATGGTGACACCGTTCCCATTGCTAGAAGAGAGCGGATTCCCCCGCTTTTCACGCCGGTGAAGGATGTTGCCAAGCTGGGTATCGAACTGGCAAAACACAAGCTACTGCCTCGCTTCAAGCTTTGCAGCATTGGTACCCGAATCATGTGCTCCAGCCTGGATGAGTACAAACAAAAAGAATGTTTCCTGAAGGACAACAACGTGGACTTCTTCACGCATGATTTCCCATCGAGCAAGCCACTGAAGGTGGTTTTGCGTGGATTACCGTCGTTCGAGGCGGCTGCGGTGAAATCCAAGCTGGAGCGGCTTTGGCTCAAGCCTGAGGCGGTGTACCCGATGAACCGGCGTTCCAACCACAACACCAGCTTCCGTGACCAGTTGTTCCTGGTGCACTTCACGAAGGGATTCACCAGTCTTGCGGCTCTGAGATCCAAAATCCGGGTCCTGTTTCAGGTCATCATCAGTTGGGAGCAATAAAAACCTCAATATAGTGATGTTACGCAGTGTTTGAAATGCCTCTCTATCACTAAGTATGGACCGTGAAGCCATCAAAATTGTAAATTGGAAGAGCAAAAACTTCGAGTTTGTTGACTTTCTCAACGAACGGCATATCGACATAGCCGTCATCACCGAGACTCACTTGAAGCCCGAGCTGAACGTATTCCTTCCCAACTTTCGGCTCCAGCTCCGGAGGATGGAACATTAGCTGTCGGCTACTACCAAGCTTCCAGCTGCAAAGTATCGAAGCCATCGGAGCACATCGCTTGGTCCACTCACAATCATCACGGTCTACTGCCCCAAGCAAACCAACATTAGGGACGGCTTGCCCGCCGACTACCGTAGAGACATCATCAAGCTAACACGATGGCGGCAAAATTTCATCATCGCTGGCGACCTGAACGCCAAGAATCAAGTCTGGGGCAATAGTTGGCAAAACCAGAACGGCTCAATCTTCTACAATGATCTGCAGGAAGCCCACTACAACATCCTGTGTCCGGATTCTCCCACCAGGTTGAGTCGATCTGGAGCTCATGCCACCATCGACATCTTCATCAGCAACATAGGCGATAATTTCTCTCAACCTGTCGCCTATCAGGAACTGAGCTAGGACCACTATCCAGTGACCACATCGTGTCAACTGGCAGCAGTTCCAGCGCTGTGTGGACCCAGAAATCGACTACGACGTCCAACCGGAGTCGTTCAAAGAAGTCGATCGGTGTCTACAAACCATTGAAGAGGTGATATCCCGTGCTAGGGAGCAACACGTACCAGCATCCAGACAGGTGAGTCATACTCTGAACCTTGACAGCCCAACCAAAGATCTTATCAAACTCCGCAACACCATTCGTAGGCAGTTCCAGAGTTCTGGGCTGCCCCACTTGAAGACCAATGTCAATAGGCTAACCAAAATTATCCAGGTCAGGATGGAGGAACTCAAAAAATAACGATTTTGCCAACAAGATACGCTCTCTCCCAGCTTGTGCAAAGCCATTTTGGAAGATGACTAAAATTTTGAAAAATAAGTCAAGCCCGATTCCTTCGCTTTCCTCTGTTGACCAGAACTCGAACCCATCCTTACTCATAACCCCATCAGTTGAAAAGACCAATGCTCTAGGCCAACATTTTGTGATTTCACATAATCTTGGCCAAACCATGGTGAGCCCCCATGAGCCTGCCGTATTGGAGGCAATGTCTAGAGTAGCTGACACCCCCGTGGTAGCGCATGATGATAGTAGAATATCGGCTGATGAGGTAATAGCAGCTGTTAGAAGCACTTACAACATGAAGGTCGCGGTTATGGATGGTGTAGTCAACCTCGAGTTGACTTTGTCGCCGCCAAAAGCTACTTTCTTCTCTGGTTAGGGAGAGTCTTTCGCTTACTAGGTCAAACACTGTTTCTCGATTCTAGGAGCTACTTTTTTCTCCGGTTAAGGAGAGAAGTTTTCACTTCTAGGCCGAAAGTTCTTTCGGATTCAAAAAGAGAAGAATCTGGAGTAACCTACGAAACTTAATTTTATTCAACAAAATTGTACAAAGTGATCTTACGGCTACGTGTTGCATTAGCAACTTATAATTATGTAAAACTTTTACATGATTTGTCCAGGGTTTAACATATCCCTTTCAATACCAAACTTTAACCTAATTTGCCTATCCTAATTAGCTAGGATTCCGATCGCCCTTGAAATGGTAAATTTGTGTTGTTTAGACCTTATATACTATGCCCTCTTAGATCTGGGATTTCTCAGATAACTTGTAAGTTTATTTATTTTTGTAACTCAGATCTGATATGGCTCTACAAATAAGAATGTGACATTTGTAACGTTTAAACATTATAATTATATCCTTCGTTAAGGATAAACAGAGAGGGAAAGCTAAACTTAACCTAGATGCGCAAGCATGCCATGCGTGGGCGGGTTTATCCCACTTGAACGCAGAAACGTTCCTAAGTAAATACTGCAGTTAGATTATGTAAAACGAGCTCTCGCTCCTTTTGCCCTACTTTTCATTTCATATTCTTGGCCTTGGTATCAACGTCAGCTAGGGCTATGCAAACGAGATGCAACTATGTGGTTATCTTATGGTTTTGGTTTTAAATTTATTGCCTCGCGGTAACAGACTTCTTAAACTATCTTACCGTTATCTTCAACAAATGTTTGGAGCTTGGCTACTTCCCTGCATGGTGTAAGCACAGACAAACAGACATAACTCTTCGAAGAAAATTCATCCAAAAATATCGTCAAGCGTATTTTGCATGCGCATTAGCACCTTCTATCATCCACATGCCCAAGCAATGTTTTGCAACCGGAGCATCCCTCGTGCATGCAATTTTTTCACTAGTTGCTTTTCCCTCGTTCTGTCAACGCGTCAGCTGTGTTGAATAAAAACAAAACAGATGAAAGTCAGTGATGGCGGTTCTACGAAATTTTCCGAAGATCTATAGAATTGATTGAATTTTGCAGAAATACGGATCCGTAGGAAAAATTCTCAGAAGTTAAGACTTTTTTTTTAGAGATTTGTTTTGTTTGCTTAGTGTGCTTTTTCTTTTGCTGGACACAAGTTTTTAAACAAGGTAATGCATCACTAATTAGTGCCCTTTCTACCACCGCTCATCACTTTAATGTGTGTACAGCAAAAAAATATAATATGTATCAATCAATGAAATTCATGGTTAGGTATTGAACATCAATAGCTGGTAAAAGGGGTAAAAGTTGATAGAATATTACAGTCATCAACATGATTTGTTCTCGAATTCTGTGTTAATCGTGCAGCGTAATATTAGGAATGGAATGACTAATGTGCAGCACTTTCAATGTAATATTCAACAACTATTTTTTCTGTATTCGTCAGATGTGGTGTGTCTCCAGTGGGATGCCTTGACCACTTATCATTTTCAAGAGCTGACATCTACTACCTAGACGTGAAAAAGAACTGGCATCACTGATAAATTCGAAATTTGTTGGCTTGCTCAATGCTTCAGTGGCGCAAGCACATTCCCAACTAAAACATTATTAGCGATGAATGTGATTGCGAGTGTTATGTCTGTTTGTCTGTGGTGTAAGTTAGCTAAAGTTATTCCAATACACAAGCCTGGCAAAGATCCTACCAGTGCCAAAAGTTATTGCCCCATCAGCATCGTGTACTCCATCTCGAAGTTATTCGAAAAGTTGATACTCAGCCGCTTGCTGGAGTTTTCCAACGAAAATAACATCTTACTCAAGAAGCAATTCGGGTTTAGGAAAGATCATTCAACGATTCATCAACTAAGTAGAGTTACTAACATCATCAGGCCGAACAAGTTCGTTTCAAAAAAAATCTGCTATGGCATAGTTGGACGTTGAGAAGGCATTTGACAATGTCTGGTATGATGGCCTAGTGTACAAACTGCATCGATACAACTTTACGATCTACCTCGTGAAGTTCATCAAAAACTACTTGTCAGGCAGATCATTCCAGGTCTACTTGATGTCCCCTGATACGTTGAACGTTGATGCAGGGGTCCCTCAGGATAGCCTGCTTGGGCCTGTCCTATTCAACATTTTCATGTCAGACGTTCCTCCCCTGCCGGGTGGTGGTATCCTTGCAATATTCGCAGATGACACCTCTATCATCTATAAGGACCGAGTGATTCGTGCTCTGGCGAGTAAACTACAATCAGGCCTGGATGTTCTGTCCGACTATTTCAAGGCCAGGAAGATTTGTATCAATGCAGCTAAAACACAACCACTTGTTCTGCCTGCTAACGTCATGATCCATCTTGATAGCACTCCCATTAAATGGTCGAGTGAAGTAGTCTATCTTGGTCTCACCCTCGTTAACAAATTGCTATTCCGATCCCATGTGGAGAAGACATCCACCAAGTGTAACATCTTGATCAGGTCCCTAGCTAACAATTTGATGCTTAACAAGTGTTGTTCAATCGATTTTAATTCTGCCTTAGTTAGAATAATTGTTGTACATAGACCACGTTAACATTTTTTCAGCTTTTAAACATCTAAATCTGGTGATTTTATTCAGCCAAAAGCTTAACAGTTATATCAATTATAAGCTTTTTAATGTATTAAATAACAGTCTTTCCCAACCCTTGTTCAGCCTTCTAGTTTTATTGAGTAAAAATAATAATGGAAGACCGCTTCATATCTCACACATTTTTATGGGACTGCAACAAGATGCTGACTAATTGGATTTACATTTATATTGTTATTATAAGTCTAAAAAATTAACTGTGTATTTCGGGATTAGGACCAGCAGTCGCTGATTCACAGGTATCAATCATACCTACTGAACGACTTAAAAGTATGTATGGCAAAAGATATGATCATTAACTTGAAACACGTAAAATTTTAAGTTGAATAACAGCAACCGGAAGAGTATTATACAGCAATGCAAAATTGTAAACAACATCTGGTGACAGTGAAACATTCCTCTCAATTTTCAAGTGTAGTTAACACAATGTAGACACAAGTGCGCAATTTATTTCGATGGTCATGTGGAAGCTATTTTAGTGCAATATTTGAGTTATAATTCAGTCTGATAATTCAATGCATTATAGCAATAAAAAAAAACAAAAAAAAAAACAGAAATACAAATGTTAATACTTCAGGCATCGTAGCAGCCCACTTCTATTCCTAAAAAGCTCCTCTACCTTGTCTCTACTGCTGAGGCTGCTTGAGATTAGAAAGGTAGGCAGTGAATTAATAAAATAAATTTAGATTTAGAATTAGAGAACTAAAATGCCAGAAATGCAACGAGTGACACTGACTATATTTAACAAATCAGGCAAAATATTTGTAGTGCATTGCTGATTTGTGGAGTAGTGTTAAGCTAAAATAAAGCTTGTTCAATCTTTAAGTCAGCTAACTTATCGAGGTTGAATTATGGGGATACAATTAGCTTCATGCACTACTAATCAACTATGTATTCAGCCAGCTGTTAATCATCTTTGTACATCTTAAATCCACAAATAATCAGCTTCTGCTCTTACTGTTCAGCTTGAATTGCTACTTGGGTCGCTCTCTACCCTCTGACAAACAGGAAGTCCACCCTGTCTCTCAAAAACAAGCTTGCTATCCACAAGCTGATCATTCTGCCGGCTATTGAGTATGATATGCCAATCTGGGAGAATTGTGCTAAGTGCCACCACTTAAAGCTTCAGAGGATCCAAAACAAGATCCTCAGAATGATCCTTAACAGCGCACCGTGAACTCGTAATTCTGAGATTCACGACATGGCCGGTCTTCAAACACTCGAGGAAAGAAAGACGTCCACGCTGGAAAGATTCAGAGTCGCCTGTCTGTGATCCAACTACCAGATCATTCGTGATTTGGCAACCTAGTTTAAGCAGTTAGGTATGTTCCTCTGCATAAGTAGGTAGGTTATCATTTTTTTTTTAATTCAAACGAAAACAAGTCCTTAAAAGTGTATCATGTAAATTAACGCTAAACGCAATCATCACATTAGAATAACCAATTAACTAGAACAAAGATGAAGAGCCAAAGGCTAACCAATTGAAATGTATAACCAAATGTTGAAACATAAAAAACCAGCCAATAAACGTAAATTTTACTACTAAGTTTGACTGCAGTCATCGTTTGAGCACCGACATAAACAGGAGTGTTCGTTTTGTTATACAAAACCACCCAAACCATGGGCCACCTTTCTACAAAAGAGTTGAGTTATGAAATTCACATTGTTCCAAAACAATATCCAAAACAACAAACTAGAAAATCGAACATAAATGTCGTTGTCATACGTCAAATTTTTTTACTAAAATTGACTGTTTCTTAATTAAGTTGGTTTAAACATTTAAATAAATGAGAAGTGTCGTAAAAAAGGTTGCCAAGTCTGGAAGGAGAAGATTGTTGAAATCCTGCAAAGAATTCACATGAAGTTCTCCTAGCAGAGCCCATTGGAATCTTTTCTGAATTACCTTTTTGCCATATCCTCGTCAAGGAGTCGAATAAAGGTCACTAGTTAGTAAAAACATGTTTATGTAACGAAACCTTGCACGTCCGATTCTTAGTTGGTTCAACGAAGGATTAGGTTTTTTTTTTTAAATTTCCCTGGGAAAAGTGTATCATTGTGTTTGGCATTCAAGAACATTTTCTTCCTTTTCTTCTCGGCAACTACGAACTGACTAAGATATAATTTTCCTTGTGTGCTTTCATAAAATTATGCAGAGATCTTCTGACGTGCATAACACAATAACGTGTAGCCGCAGCAATGTAACATCAATTATGGTATATTAAGTCACTGCTCAGCTACTATCACGTGGCGCAGAAAATACAAGGATTTTCCTTGCAAGAAACTAGTGGGATCATATCAGTTGGTAAAGGCGTACGCCATTGTTGCTGCCATTCGGAAAACTCTGAGTAAATTCAAATCAGTACCGGTATTGCATTCCTTTATTAGTTATTACGCACTGCATGGTTGATTGAAGTCGGGAAGCGACTGAAACAACGACTACAAAGGTTGCCAATCTTCATCAACTCTGTTTTCGCAATCAAATGGGCTTTCCAGTTTAATTTGCTGGTTGCTTCTAGGATGAGGAAAAGTCCGGAAAGCGAGCAATACATTAGAACTGCGACTTGATACCAGCATCGAGGTCAACGTTGTTGCAATTAACAGCGATATCAAATGGATAGTGCCTATCCGAATTACCCGTAACCGATCCTGCGATAGGGGGTCCAACTTGTTTGGTTAATTGATAATGATTCATTTATGGATTGTGGTTTATTGGAGTGAATCTGACGGCTCTACTCCCACACGGTATGTGAAATAAAAAGCACGCGTCGGCGATGATAATCTTTCCAGATAGGGTGGGGGGGTCGGATTGGCGAAGCGATTTTTGGCGGCCGGCGTAATCCTTCATTATTCCCACCTGCGACGTGCGTATACGGTTTCAATGAATTGGGGGGTCTCCGGTTCGTAAATCACATCTAGATGTAAATGACTTGCTCGGGGGTGAGAAGTACGATGAGCATTCTATTTGGGTGACGTGTTTTTATCACCACATCCATTCGTTCATATAGCGACATGCATTCCGAGTACTGGGAAACTTGTAATCAACTTTGTGGCATCGTTCAGATCTAGGTCTTGCGACTGGCGGCAGCTGGAGTTGATGCGACGGTGTTAATTATTGTAATCTTATCTTTGATCGCATTGCCGGAAAAGAAGGAGGGGGTCCTCTGGTTACCACATCGTCGTCGTCGTCGTTGTTGTTGTTGTTGTTGAATCCATCAGCATCATAATTCTGTGCAAAGATCGTTTGGTGGAAATTTATCTAATATTGCGATTAGATGTGTGTTTCATTTAAGGAATCATTTTTATGTAGAATTATGCTGGATGTAAAAGAATAGCGGACCGATATGAATAGGAAATCAAGTGGATATGGGGTAGTTAAGCTTTTTGAAAGTCCACCTAGGTCTTAGGTGCCTAAACTATAGTAACCAATACATACAGTTCCTGAATAGTGATTTTGGATTTCAAAATGATATAGAACAGTGGAATACTTTTGATATAATAATCCATGGCGGAGCACGATATTGGAAGCGTTGTGGAAAACTAATTTTCAATACTAAGGGTGTTCGAATGGGCGGATAATTATGTTTCAGCAATTAGAGTCTTCAAGAAATAGCGCAATTTTATCACCGCAAGCACCAGTGCCATCTAAAAATTTCCACATTTTCAACCTTTATCTCAATAATTACTTCAGAATTCACAAAACATAGCAAATTGGCAAGAATTCTCTAAATTTAAGAGAAACCAATTTCGACGAAGAAACACAAAATTGAGATGACGCCCACTTGTAGAAAAACGTGGATGGATAATCCAAAATCGAATTTTAGCGTTTTTACCCCCGAAGAGTTCACACTGCTATTTCATCCAACTGATATTTGAGTAAATTTCCATTACTATGATAGAGCTTGCAAAATAGATCGTGTAAATTTATGATACATTTCATGAAATATTACAAATATTGTATGCAAACGTCCATATTTGCAATCAAAATTTCCTGCAATTTGATACTTTACGTGCAAAGGAAGTTTACATGCATGAATGTTTATATGCATGGATGTTTACATCACCAGTAAAATAAAGATTTTTTTCTGTATAAGTTTTTACGAAATCGATTGAACGGTACTCAAATATGAGTTAGTTTAATTGGCCTTGAAGTTAAAATCTGAATACAGAAAATATTTTAATATTTTTAATATTTAATATAAATATATATTTTTTGAAAGAGCTCCTCTGGTGAAAGTTTCATTACGTGCTGATTTTAATAAGATATGCGAGATGGAACATGAGAGATGAAAATTTATGTTACACAAATCGTCAAAAATACGTTTGAAATGTTAAAGTCGGTGTGTACCACGGCATTATTTAGCTGTCCCCGGCAAGTAAAAGTTCGTTTTCGCCGACAAATTCACCGGGAATTACTTGCCTATTTTAAAGTGCACGGCAGTGTATATTCAGAAAATGTGTGCATAGAGGTTAAAAAAATATATTATCTGGGAAAAATTCACTTTTAAGGGGTTTTCCATAAAAAAATATCATAAATCGTGCAGTATTTCACATATAATTCATGTTTCTGCATGTTTCTCCAAGAAATTTTGAATGTTTTAAAGAAAACATACTTCAATACTTCTATTCCTATTGGTTTTGTCGAGGGATGTGGTGGGAAATGGTAGTAAATCGTAATTATGTGGCTACAAAATATATTTTTGGAGCAAAACCAATGATAACTTACCTCTGTAGCGATCTAGTGTGCTATGATATTTATAAATTTTATGTGTACTAATGTTTGGAACAATTTTGTAGAACATTTCAAACCAGTAGAAGTTTAAAGAAATTATTAAGTAGAAACTTTTATTAGGATGTTTTCCACCAAAAACGTTCCATATTTTAATGAGATGAAGAAATAGCCACCTAGTGTCTTCAGCAAACTTTCTTG
This sequence comes from Ochlerotatus camptorhynchus, assembly GCF_037179485.1. NCBI lineage: Eukaryota > Metazoa > Arthropoda > Insecta > Diptera > Culicidae > Ochlerotatus > Ochlerotatus camptorhynchus. The sequence goes on along the minus strand of NW_027040918.1, from coordinate 7,931,453 downwards.
TTTTGACATTTTCTAAAACTTTGCCCAAGACACCGAAACGGAATATGGAATTTTTGGAAATTTTTTTTTGAATCTCACTTCTAGGAGAAGTAATCATTGATTTGTCAATGTCAAAAGGTGGGCCTTTTTTATACCCAGAAACTTTCCTGCAAACACTACTAGTCTAAAATGCAAGATTCATGAGATAATGACTTTTGACCGTCTAGTTTGACAATTCTAGACCACTGTGCCACGTTACGGGCATAGTTTGGTTGTTTGGTATATGAAAGAACACCCAGTTAACATTTTGGTCCGTAGAATTCTGGATTTAGACAGTGATATACAAACCAAACAAGTTGTATAAGATACACAGATTTGATATATACGTTCCAAAGTGGAGTCCATATCTAGATAGAGCTGGAATTAGGGCGTAACAGGCTTTGTAAACCAGTGTTGGCAAAATCAGAATTCATTTGATATTTTTCCGCTCTCATGCGCTCGCAATATCACGCGTGATATTGGAACAAAATATCATGCTTGATATTTATTTTACAAGCTCCTTTGATATTGCGAGACTATTCACAACGTGCAAAAATCAAGCTGAGAGTTGACTCGACACAAAAATGATTTCATTGCACATCATTTTTTTTAGAAAGAGAAAGCATAGTTTGCTATCTCTTTTTAATCTTCACCGATGGCAGACGCGAAGGGACTGCTGCAAGCCGCTATGGAAGTTTCGGTTGTATTCGGGTGTAAAGCAAAAATCATTAAACTCAATCTCACCACAGTTTGGTGAGATTTGCAGTTGGTGAGTTTTGTTAGCTTTATATTCCGAGCTGCGATATCACAGCTTGCAAAATCAACCGCAGTAGTTTGCTTGTTGATTTTTGTCTACGAAAATCAAGCGTGATCTTGAGCGTTGGTGAGATTTGATTTTTTGATATTTTCACAACACTGTGGTAAACAATGACTTCTCTCGTTGATTTCTAGGAATTCAAGGCACGCATACATAAACCAACATATCCATCGAGTAGAAGAAGTCTTCCCCTACTTGATGGTGATGTCGATTTGCCAGGGAAAGCCATGACTTTCAGAAATCCTCGAGAGAAGTCATTGTTTACTGTTACGCCCTAATTCCAGCTCTATCTAGATATACATATACATACTGGCTTTCCAATAACGATTTTGTCGATTTCAATTTAACATTAATACGATCATCCATATAAAGTTAAACAAAAAAAGCATTTCCTGCAGCTAGTCTCGATACCTTACCTTCGTATTCAGAAACCAGTACTGAATCCACTACATCATATAAGCACTTCTAAGTACGGGGGATTATATCAGTGATAAATTATGCGCTTCAAAAATCCTACTTGGACTTGGAAAGATTTTGATGTCGATGAAAACCATCAGATTATCAGGTTTAGATTCCACGACACCTCCGATCTTTCAAAGAGCAGTTAAAAAAATCACATTTTGACCGCAGTTTTGCATAAATCTTATTTTTAAATGCTGCAAGATGCAATGCTCTTACAGTCTTATGGGATTTTGATGTGCGGCAAACTCAAGTGTGCACATTCTTATGCTAGCTGTGGTTATCTGGAGAAGCCATATACGTTTATGGCAATATGAGTTAATTTACAATTAATTTTCATCGATTTGATTAGACATAATTTACGATCTAACCTGTTATAACAATGTCAGTCTCAAAACCAAACAACTTCATCCGAGTTTATTCGTGATACGGTACGATACAAAAAAGGATCATCGCAAATAGGTCGAAAGTTTGCATTCTTTGCGACTTAACTTAAACTTTATACGACGCATCTCATTATTGTATGCGATGTTGATTTTATCAAGACCAATTTACGATTCTATTTGTACGCTGGTATACGACGTCTGGTTGTCTGAGCAGTTCATGTTTTACCTTCACTTGTCTTTGTCTTTTAACCATTTGTCTTTTAACTATTCTTTTTTCGACCAATCAGCTATTTGTCATTCGACCATTTGTCTTTCAACCATTCCCAAGTAATCACCAAGCCCGCTAACTACCCGATAATCGCCCTTTTTGCGATATAAGGTAAATATAAGGTTTCCGAACTTTATATCAGTCTTATATACCAAAAAGGGCGATTAACGGGCTTGTTGGTTACTTGGGTTCGTCTTTCAACCATTTGTCTCTCAACCATTTGTCTTTCGACCATTTGTCTTTCGGCTATTTGTCTTTCGACCATTTGTCTTTCGACCTTTTGTCCTTTCGACCTTTTGTCCTTTCGAGCTTCTGTCTTTCGACCTTTTGTTTAACCAAATAAGAAACAGCAAGCAGAAGGAGGGAGGGAGTGGCTATATTTTTCTTCATCCAAAGCTCTCACGTGACGCATCACATCACATGAGAATTCATAAATAAGATGGTTGGCGGGCAATGGACAAACGATCCCAGCGCGATACTGAAGAATATTAAGAAAAATTTCTTAAGTTGTCGCAGTTTTGCTGAAGTTCTCTAAATTTCCTCCAAAGTTTTCAAAACTCTTCTAGGGATTCCACAATTTTTCAGATGTTTACAAAACTGCCTTTTTGGTCCCTTAATTGTCCTTGAATTTCGCGGAACGGTCTTGAAGTTGATAATCTCTAAACTTTCGAAAAAAATTCTAGACTTTCGAATGGAACTTCTTTGGGCTTTACGAAAATTCTCTGGACTTCCCTCAAGTTTAAAAAAAATTATATTTAAAGAGCTTTAAGCCCACCATTTTCCTAAAGTTTTTGGAACTGCCTTGATGAAGGGGGAGTGGGCGATTACCTTATCGGATAGCTCAGCAGTGGGTAACGGGATAATTCCAGCCCCCAACATCAACGGGTGAATTGACTCCAAATACATAATAGATTAAGTCTCCATTCACATCACAATGTCTTCAATTGTAGGATGTTTCCTCCAGCGTCCAAACAGCGAAATTGGGAATTTCCATAACCACTTTAGTAACTCGCGACATCACATAACACATCACGGAACATGCAAACTAGTTTATTCACTTAACACTACTGGATTTATTTGGCTTAAAACTACTACATTATATAATACAAGGAACGAATTAAACCGGCCGTGGGTCTTCTGCCCGTGTGTCTCGGTGACTAGGTGGATGCGGACTGGTTGTCGGTCCGTATCTTTCAGTCCAACAGACCTTCGGTGCCTCGTCGTTGGCTCTCAGAGCGATTCCCGCCGCTCTTATCATCAACTATCCGGCCTTCCTTATCACTCCCGTGTGAATTAAAGCTGTGATGATGATGATGATGACGATCTTGACCGTGGTGGCGGAGAAGATGAGAGCCTAGTGATCACATTGTTTCGGTTAGTTGCTTGTAGGTAGTAGACAGTCGATCGTATTGTTACCCTGACCATCTGAGTTGGTATGGCGATTGCAGCGTGATGTTGACAGGGTTGTAGTTTGACGGGTTTTTTGTACTCTTCAACACTTGATGTTCTTTGATCTTTTTTTATCGTTGATGTGTTTTCCATCGATCTTGTTTTCCGTGCTGAGCACGTATGCTACCGACGCCAGGAAGGCAGCTCTCACACCTGGACACTATCCTATCGATCCATCAACTCATAAACCGGGGACCAACGGCTTTACTTCCCTTTTGAAGGAAGGCGTGATCAGAGATGTTATGCCTCAGAACATCCCGGCGGCGCCGACTGGGATTGAACCCAGACCTGCTGGGGTGAGAGGTAACCACGCTTACCACTACACCACCGGCGCCGCTAATTCTTTTTTGATCTAGCCGGAAGCTCCTGCAATATTCCTGAAGCTTCCGAAAGTTTGATGCTCACGGAACTTGCTTTAAAATAATTAAACTTCCTGATGAATGTGGAACTCTTAGTGGAATACCTGCATATAGAGAGGGAGTAAGATTAGTACACTGAAGTCTTTTTTTACGCGATTTTTTTACGCGGTTTTTTACACGGTTTTTTTTAATACGGTTAGTGCCGCTGAGTCGCAATTTACGCTGTACGTTTTAAACGATTTCTTGACAACGATACAACCTATCGACTTGATTCCAATCACATTATCCGTTTCAAGCTATAGATAATCGAATGGCATACTTAAAAAAAATCGCAATTTTTGGTGTAAATACAGACATTTTTAAAATATGTCTATATGCACCATAGCATGCTTTAGTTACGAATGGCATCAAAATCCGATTTATAAAACATATTTAAGCATGTCAAAAATCAAAATCTCGGTAGTTTTTTTTTACGCGGCACGTATCTCCCGCGTAAAAAGCGACTCCAGTGTAATTTCCATTAAACTCCACTTCCTTATAAGGTAATGGAATTAATTGGAAATTACCAATTCTTCTCTTTATAATTAAACTTCCCTAAACATCACTAAACCTTTTTGAATTTTCCTCAATTTTCCTAATTTTCATGGATCTTTTCTGAACGCCCTCATTTTTGTGGAATTTTTGAAGTTCTCTAATCTTCCCCGATTTACTTGGAACTTGTCTGTAGTCTTTGAGATTCTCCTAAAGTTTTTGGAACGGGTTTTCCGTTGTACTGTTTCACAAATAAAATAGAATTACATCTCAAGACTTTTCAAATGGAATATGTTATTACAGATTATGTCGTATATGATGTTTTATCAATTCGTTTAAAAATTTGCACGTACTTGGTTTCTACTTTTGTAAGTAGAAGCCATATTTTTGCAATTTATACGATTTGTTTATCACAGAAACAACTTTGAATATACGTGCATTCTAATGTAGTATCGATCTTTGCATCCAGTTCTGAAAATTCACGGCTCAGTTTATCCTACGCTAAGAATCACATGTTTGCTCTGATACAGAGCCTTGGCGTTTTCTCTTTTAAATTTTTGATGATTTGGTTGAATAAATTGCAATTTTGGCAACCACAATAAACATTCAACAGTTTTTCGAAGTCATCGGGACTAGGGCGTCACAAGCTTCAATTTACAAAATCAATTCGAGGAAGAGACCGCTAGCTTTCTTTTTCTGTTGAAGTCAAACATCTTCGCAGCATTCTAGCAGCTCCCGTCACTTCATTCGCCTATTTTTTCAAGTTTCGGTTAAGTGGATGAGTAGAAAAGCACTCGACTTTGATAGTTTCGTCTATCATAAAACACGTCAACCGAGGTTTCATGACATATAAGACGGAAAATGAAGTATATATTTAGAGCATTTTTGACATGAAAATACTTGAAGATTACACGTAATTTGTTTATTTTATAGCCCATGCACATTTTTATCAAAAAAAGTAACGGGACATAACGCATATTCAATAAATTGAAAGAGCGGTGACATAGTGTTGGATAAAAGAATTGAAAGCCAAATGAAGGCGTTGTTTCAATTGAAAAATCGATGTTACTTTCATTGAAAAGCATGAGCAAAGAAACGACAAGAACATCCACAGCCAGTCTTTTGTTCTAAGCGTGTTTCATGAAAGAAACAAGATTCGTGTTCATTTTAGAGCTTAGAAAATGTAGAACCCAGATCGGGACACATATGGTGACTTGTGTATTTTTTACATTCCGGGACATTTTATCATGCCATTCCGTTCAACAATCGTCGCGTTGGTAACTGTCTTGCTTTCGATCCCGGGTAGTAGTAGTAAAATTTCGTTTATTTCTGTTAATTATGATTTTACATTGTTTTAACATTTTAATTGATTAGCCTATCAGGCTCTTCATCTTTGTTTAATTTGTTATTCTAATTTACGATTTCACGTTTTTCTACTAGTCTACAGAATACTCCTTGGATGTGTGCTATGTTTGAATTGAAAAAAAAGTGATAACCTACCTAACTACAAGTATAACTTAGCCTAACGTGCAATATCACGTATGATCTGATGAGTTGATCTCAGACAGGTGTCTCTGAATCTTTCCAGGATAAAAACTCTCCGTTCTTCTAATGTTTGAATTCCAGCCAGGAGATGGATCCCAGAATTTCTAGTACGCGGGGGACTGTTTAGGATCATCCTAAGGATCTTGTTCTGGATCCTTTGGAGTTTTATGTGATGGCATTTGGCGCAACTGTCCCAGATTGGCACACCGAACTCGATTACGGGAAGGATGATTTGTTTGTAGACAGCAAGCTTATTTTCGATCACGGGTTTAATGTCATCATATAAATATAAATATCAAAGGAGTTATTTCAGTAGGTAAGCCAACCAGTTTACTATCAATATACTGCCACATACACAGCTTTCTCTGACGTAGGATTGATTTTCACAACGTGTCTGAGATCAATAGACAGCGGTTCTCATTTGCATAGTTATGAAAAAACGAATCTTCAAGCATTTTCCCTTTTGCGCTTCGCTCAGGCAGTGGCGCTCGAAACTTTAAAGTTATTATTTGTACATGCAATCATTACTCAAGCATGGGTTTATTTTATGGTTTATCATAGCACTATGTGAAACGACTACATAATTTTTTGCAAGGAATTTTCAGAATGTCTATTAACGCTAATGCGTTATCATATGCGTGGCTTATTTACACCCATTAGCTCGGATCAAAGGAATCATCATCATCAATTACAAAGTTGAGAGTCGTAGGTGGAAAGACGCAGATACAGCTTCTGCCGGTGAATCAGCATAATTCCTATGCTTCCAAGCTCAACCAGACATTTGCAATTTGCTTCCGGTAGGTGCTGAACATAAACAGCGTTGGCTTAATCTTTGCCTCCTGGTTGACAGTTTAAATCTTACTCTGAGATGATACTGGCGTTCGTTTGCCATTCTTGCCTACTAAATGTGCCCCCGGTAGCAATGTGACTGTTATTAGGTGCATGACTCACATGTTGCCCCGTCATTACGAATGTAATCAATACACATTAGTTCGATGATGTGTGTATAAAAAAAAATTAATGGCATCGTTACCAAAGCAGTATGTAGTTGCTCCACTAATTGGTTTAAAAGTTATTAGCTACCACCTAAACGGACGCATTTTTCAACGCAATGGATAGGTTAACTATACAGGGATTACAATACCCGACTAAAATAGGGCACCTGCATCTGGATATGAAATATAGAACTGCTTTTCGCAACTACGTAATAATGACTAAAGAGGCTGAATTGGGCCTATTTAATATTGACTACGAAATAGGAAGTGTCGCTCAAAGCTATGTTGCACAATCAAAATCAAAATCCTGATTTATCGAACTGCTCAAAAAGTTTATTGCTTTCAAAAGTACCATCCATGGATTATTTTACTACTGAAAGTGGCCAAAACACAACAAACCAACTGCAAGAAGATACGACTGTGGAGAATAAACAATATTTTCGCAGTTAACTGAGCTGTTAATTTGAGCAGCGTCAACGATTAAGACCTTTTGATGCTACAACAATTTAATAGTGACGCGAAATCACGAGTGTGGAAATTAAATTGATACCTTTTTGCCAAACAATTAAAACTAGGTGTTGGTTGGAAATGCTATCTAACATGAAGCTTTTTTTTAGTGTGATAATAAGTTAGTCTTCATCTATGTGATTCCTAATCTTCTATTCGTTGTTCTCTAGTTTGAAGTGGTCAAGACTAGGGTTCTGATGCATGGTCATTATCGGTGTTATTACTTAATTTTGTTGCTAAGGAATCCAATTTTGACTGACAAAGGGACGTGCCTCTCGAGGTTGTTACAACACTCCGAAGGGTATAAATAGCGGAACCTTTAAATTAGAGTCGGATCCTTGCGATAAATGCAAAAATGGCCACTGTAAAAAAATCGAATACTTCATCATTTCTTAATAGTGATGGAGTAAAACGACATGCACTAAACTAAGGACACGGGATATACTACAATAGATCAAATTACTGGCCGCAGTGGTGTGAGGTCCCGAACAGAGGAAAAAAAGGTGTGATAATTTATTAGCTAGAGAATGATCTTAGAAGAGGGTAGGTGGATAGTTCCGTTAGAGTACGGTAGTATGGAAATTGAATAGAAGTTTAAAATGAGCGAAAGGGCATTAATACGACAGTACAAAGTCAAACGCACACCTTTTGCCTAACCCGTACGATGTACGCGAAAATTTGAAGTATGTCTTCAAATCTACAGGCAAAAAGTGTGCGCCCGCCTATGCTCATTACTGTCTGCGGCTGTGGAATAGTTCTAGCGACGTTTCATCACTATCTAAAGCCCCACGTTGCCGAGAGCATTTCCAGTTGATGGTTGGTTATAATGCAATTCTTCTTTACCCATGTATTGTGTAGCTCCTCTCGTCGGTTGTTGCGTGCTGTACCATCATCAGCATTGTTGACGGCTACTCCCGCCTTGAGTTGTTACATTCAAAGTGTTTTTTTATGATATACATCATACGCGAAGTTTGCGATTTTCAGAGTTGGTTAGAAATGCTATCTAACAAGTAGTGACGAAACGTAGCTAGAACTATTCCACAGCCGCAGACAGTAATGAGCAAAGGCGGGTGCACACTTTTTGTCTGTAGATTTGAAGACATGCTTCAAATCTCCGTGTACATCGTACGGGCTAGGCAAAAGGTGTGTGTTTTTCATTTTTTTACTGTTGCATTAATGGCCCTTCGCTCATTTTCAACTTCTATTCAATTTTCATACTGCCGTACTCTAACGGAACTATCTACCTACCCTCTTCTAAGATCATTCTATAGCTAATAAATTATCACTCTAAAAAAAAAAAAGTTTCATGTTAGATAGCAGTTCCAACCAACTCTGAAAATCGCAAACTGCGCGTATGAAGTAACATAAAAACACTTTGAATTTAATCTAGCTGACCTTAAACATATCCTCAAAACTATCCAGTTGCGACTGATTAAAATAGTATGGACTTATTAATACGCAATAGTAAAAAAAAAACTAATGCCACATCTGCTGTAAATTTTAATTCGTAAATTAATAGTCTTTTTAGGGACAATTTTGAACATTTATTGCTCTGTGCTAATTTTCGATTTTAAGGCGCCATGATCTTGCCGTATTATTGCACTGACGATAATCTGCACTTTGGTGGACATAAAAAACCTGATAATTTCATGAATTGACAGGACTTACCTTTTTAGAACATGCTAGCCCAATAAATCAATATCGCACTTTTCACTCTTATTGGAAATTTATAAGATTTAACGCTTTTGCGCTTTATTACATAGGCAAAATGTTAATGTTTGTGTGAAAGGAGGGGTCGACATAGTATACATTTGAGAAGGATCTACGCATATTTGTCAAAAGTAGGGTAGCCCCAAATAACAAGATGACGAATTGAAAACATCGACCTGAATCCGAACGATGTTGTTTATTTGTCATCTTGTCAGCTCCAACTTTGTTTGCTCAATTTAGGGTAGCCCTACTTTTGACGGATATGAGTAGCTCCTACTCAAATTTGGGTTGTTTAGAAATAGCGTGCAGTCAATCACCCACTCAAAATTATTATTATTCTGAAATAGATTAAAATTTAATCATTTTTTGGATTTATTCGTTATACACAGCGCTTAGATTTAAAAGTAATCTATAGAAGATTGAATTTCTATACTAGTTTATCATAGTTTGTTAGTAAACACTTCACGCGTGAAAAATCAGTTGCTATAGTTTGTTGTCGTAAACAGTCGGAACAAGAAATAAATATAAGCCGAGAAATTAGCTTTAGACGAAGAAAACCAACAATGAGATCGAGTTGGAAAAAATTGAGGAATATCGATGGACCGTCGGAGAGAACGCAAATTTTCCATATATAGTATTGATTCATTTAGAGGGCCGTTGACGATTCAATGTTCGCTCTTTCGCTGACTAAATCTTAGCTGAAAATTGTCTACAAATCGAAACGGCCGGAAAATGGAAGTATTTTTTTATTCGATGACATGGATCATAATTAACGCATTCCTGTATTCCTTGGTTCATTCTAGTCGAGTCGAACGTGTCTTGCGTCACTTCCTGTTCTGGACGTTCAGTGCCACGCAGCCAGGGGGCTACAAAGTCTGACTAGTAGCCTGTGCGAGCTCAGCAGATCCAATCACATATCAACATTCTCCAGGAACAGTAAATCCAGCGGTTTCCAGTTGAAGGTCGAAGAAAACAAAGCACAATGATTAAGGATTTAATATCAACTTATGTAATCATCAAATTTCATTAACACATTATTCGTTGATGTTGATATATATGCAATTTTAAAAGTGAATTTGACAAGAAACAACAACAACCAACGAAAATACATTTTCGCTGATAAATCCCTTTAATACATCATTCGCATACTCGCTTTTTATACTTTCTCATGCATAAACCATTTTTATACTAAGTTCGTATTCTCTCTCTTTATACGGATCTATGCGTCGGTCGGGAGAGTTGTGATTTAGCGTAGCTTTTAATCTATTTAGATTTGAATATCTTTTGAGTGCCCCTTCAAAACAAACTTCAAGGAAAATGAGACTTGACATTTACATGAGGGACATTTTCTTATATATGAGTGACATTTCCTCACCTTTGAGTAAAAATTTACTCATTCTATGAGTGACCTACGTTTTTGCGAATTTGAGCGAACGGGATTCAAATATGAGTTAGATTAATTTACCATGTAGACCCTTCGAAAAACTATCAAGATGAACAATGCATTAGGTGATAAGTAACATTGATCGATTCTTCTCGTCGCCTTTCTCTTTCGTTAATGACTTAGCTACAAACCCGTTTCTTGCCGTGTTTGCCGTATTGGATGCTAGATAAAAGCATCTTTTATCGAACTATGTGTTGAAAATAGCTTGAAGTGTCTAAAGACTGGAACGCGCAAAAATTGGTCGAAAAAACCAAGGCCCAATACCGTTCGATAGGGCGGAGTTCTGGGCTGTTGGGAGGGTTGTGGTCTTTGGGTACCACAACAACGTTGTTCACGGAGAACAAACTCGTTAAGTTAAGATAACAATCCTAATAGTTACCTTCACATGGAAAAATATTGTTGTTTGAAAGAAACCTATAGTTATTCCAACATTAATTTGACCGTCAACTCAATCATATCTGCCTAATAGATTCAACTGTTCATCTTATACTCAATCCAACTATAACTTTGATCAATTATAACAACCGTCAAATGTAGTTTATTTATATGATTTGATTTCAAGTGATCATCATAAATCCACATACTTTTAACTTGTGATGCTGAGAGCAGGCGATAAGATAGCTGGCTCTCACGCAGATGAACACGGTTCAAATCTAAGTTGAATGTTCTTGTTCACTTTTTTATGATTTTGCAGTTATGTTTTTGAGATCGATACTGAAGCAAAACAAACTTCCTTAATATGTCGATAATGAAGAGCAGTTCGTTTAATAAACATTGTAAAATTTTGCTTTCCTAACAATAGTTTTCTTGAGTCAACTAAAGCATAGTTGCATTTTGAAGTTTGACGTTTGTTCATCTACTGAAAAATATAGTTGAGCCAACCGAGGAGCCAACTATGAACAAAAGTTGTTGCCCTCTATATATAGTCAAATCAACTATAGTTTTGGGTTATCTCTAAAACAATTGAACAATATAGTTATTTTAACCGAAAAAATAATTACGTCTGCTAAAATATGTTCTCCGTGTTCGCATCGTACCACTCACAGCACAGGTCTACTATGTTGCTTTAGGAATGGTAGCATCCGCTTTTCCAGGCACTCCTCGATGTAGATCTCTTGATTGATCGTTCCCGTAGTAATAAAAATGCCGCATTTAGACCACACGTGCATATGACCTACCAGACGAGATAATTTTTTAGGAACTTCGATAATTTGATGGTTTTGAAAATTTCAGCCACCTTCCTTTTTCCTGATGCGGTATAAAACTCCTGTCTCGGAAGCTGCTTGAAATCCGCCTTCACATAAGTTTCGTCGCCCATGACGACACAGTCGAACTTTGTGAGCAGATTCGTATAAAGCTTTCGGGACCGCTGCTTTGCCGACGTGTTTTGTTTGTAATCTCGGCTCGCCACCTTCACCTTCTTCAACGCCGACAACCCGGCTCGTTTCTTGGCCCGCTGAACAGTAGTATGGGAGACATTGAGGTTGCCAGCGACGTCCCGGATGGAGAGTAGAGTGATGCAAATTTTGAAATTTTCGCTCCACAATACTTAAACGATTCCAAATCGGATCCTGACGAACCTCTCAAAATTTGAACCCATTTGGTGAGAAACTGAGATGGCACAACCCATTTGAAGTTTGTATGGGAATTACTATGGTAAAACCAAGATTTTTGTTCATGTCTACTAATAATTCACCATATCGGTCTGCTTCAAAAGTTTTCAACTTGTAGGAAATTTTCCCAGCTACAACTTTGTTCAAGACCACTTTTTGATTAAATGCAAGGATCGAAGGTTATCAATGGTTCAATGCGTTGATGTCTTATGATCATGCTCAATCAACTGCTCAGCAGGCAACATTGGTGTTTCTGGGGCGTTGAATAGGACACACAAATCATGGCTACTATGTCACACTGCAAAATACAGTGTTGCCTACAGAGCAGCTGCTTGATCATGTCATAAGTTTACCAATTTCTTAAATAATTAATAACTTTTTCCTGTCTCGTTTTACATAGAAACGATCTTCAGCAAAGTTCTAGCTGAGAAAATTTTCTATAAGAATGGCTATCGAACTGTTTTGTAGCTTAATATGGAAAAAGACTAGAAGGCAATGAACAAAAAGTTGGGATTTCCCATAGTAATTTACATGTAAACTTCAAATGGCTTGTGCGATGTCTGTTTCTTACCAAATGAGTTGCAACTTTGGGAGGCTAATCAGGACCCGATTTGAAACCATTTAAGCACTGTGGAGCGAAAAAGTCAAATTTTGCATCAGTCTAATGGAGAGGTTAAGATTCCGCTTATATTTCACCGCCACCTTCGTCGTCGTCGCTGCCACGTCCGGATTACGATTGCCACCGCTTCCAGGCTTCCTGGCGGTCGGCAGTCGCTCCCCGAACACTTTTAAAACGTTTGTCACGGTCGATTTGGCCACATCCAGCAATTTGGCCAACTTGTCGTGTGAGAACGTCGGATTCTCTTGCTGCGCGAGCAAAATTTGGACATGTGCTCTTCTTGCTTGGACGCGAGGGGGGCGATGTTAAGATGCAGGAAATTTTTGGCTTTGCTGTTGTGAAATGCACTCGCGCACATAGATAGAAACACGATTGATTATGATTTTAAAGATTTCCTGCAAAAAGTTGGAGAGCGATGCGAATAGATGGGTTTAGATGCAAGAGATGAAAAAAGATTTTTCGTAGATTGATTCGCTAGTGTGGGATTTTTCGACCATTTATAATCGAGATTTAGATGTGTCGCACCCTTCGCTTGGACGTCATTTTGAAAACTGGAGAGCAAACGGTGAAAACTCATCATAGATGAGTTTCACGCTAACTCGACAAAGGAATTGGCAGCACCCTCTCAGATTTCAATGAAACTTTGTAGGTGTGTAGATTTCATCTACTTAAGCAACTTTGCATACTTATTTAAAAAAAAAACGCCAGACCAACATTTAAAAAGGGCGGAACTTTTTTTATTAATACTTTCTTCAAAAAATTATAACTCAATAATGTCAAGTCCTACAAAAATGATTTGAAGATAAATAAATGAGCTTGCATAATAAAATACCAAAACATTAAAAATGTTCTTGCTACACTAAAAAAAGAATTAAAATTTTGAATTAAGATTTCTCAAAAATACCATTTTTTTAAAATCTGAAATTTTTCTTACAGATAGGCGGACCATTTATGTATAACTCGTTAATATATCTAAGGTGGGCAATTTTTAAGAAAAAAAAAATTAACATAGCCTTTTTCGTGCTCGCACTGAATAAAATCAATGATATTTTTTGTGCAGACATGAAAAATATTGAAATGTTGAGACTAATGTGAAAACCACCACTCAACCGGATTTCACTCAACAAGCTTCAAATGAAAGGTACACCAAAAAAGATATTAAAAACGTATTCAATCCTAATGTGAATGATTTAAAATTTTTAATTTTAATGTTATGTTTAATTGGCAGAGTATGAAAAAATGGTGTTCTTATTTCATAAATTTTTATTTTATCTTATTCAGAGAATAACTTGTAGGGTAAATGTTGGCTTCGGCACCCATTGACTGTTTTCGGCAACTAAAATTTAAACGTTAATTTCACTATGTTTTCCCATCAACGCACTTCCCTGAATGTGTCCAAACGATTGTTTAGCCTTTCAGCTTCAATCTGATTATATTTGAACGATCGAGCAATCCAGTAATGCTACATTTTTCTTCAAATAAAGCATACGCACTACAAAATGGGGTTGATTTCGAGTTGCCGATAATAGAACAGCTGGTTAACACGCAGTTCTAATGGGAAGGTTGCCGAAGAAAAAGAGGCTGCCGACAATAGTCACACTCACCTGAGAAGTTTGGAGCGTTGTAAAAACGCTTTCAAAACGTTTTGAAAAATTCTGTCGATTGGAATGGATAGAAAAGCAAGCAGCAGATGAATGTAAACAAACAGACACATCATATATGTGCGTGACGCTGAGAAAATGCTAGTAGAAGAGCAGACGCTTCTTAAATTGACGAGAATACGTAAATTCCCCTATACATTTTTTCTTAACATTGACAAACAAAGTAATTTTTTTGATGCTCCGTTGAATTAGAATATTTTTTAGCTGCAGTTTGACTATCGGCAATAGGCTGAAAACTGTGAAATTTGTGTGTACCATCTTTGCGTGGTGAAACAAATCTTCTAGTTATTCTAACATTTTTTCGTATTGCTCAGTAGATGTATAACAGAAATTCAATTTTGTGATGATTTTTTCTGTTTGTTTAACTGCCCAGTCGTAGAGCTCTCGTAGGGTTGTAATAGTATTTCCTTATTCTTGGGCAAGGCTTACTCTTTTTGTCATTCGTTTTAAAGTTCCACCAATAGCGTCACAGAGACCTTTGCCATGAGATGTTGCAAAGAAATGCCAATCTGCTTCCAATTTGTGCATTGATTTGCTGCTCCATCTGACATAAATGTAATTTTGGAGAAATCTTTTGATAGTTTCAAGAATTCTATCAGTTTTGAAATGAACAATTGAACTGCTATTGTATCATGGGCCAATACCACTGATATTATTATAACACTAACGTTTTCTATTTTACTGTCCTTCATATAATAAAGCACAAAAGGGTGAATAGTTGCCTGAGCGTTATTCCAATGGTAACCCTGAGCAGCGATCTGAATATTTTTTTTTTCTCAGAGAAATCGCAAATTACAATTAATTAATCCTCTTTTAGAGAATCTTTTTTGTTCCTAAGAAATAAAGTCTGTTCTTTGCAAATAAAGTCATGAGTGATTATCCTTATCAATTTTATCTACGAAGCACGTGGCAAACTCATCTGAAGGTTTCATAATGTTCTCCAAGTTACAACGATCCGTATTTAGCCACTGTTGAAAAATTACATCTTCTTTGTCACTTTTTTCTAATAGTTCAGCAAGTTCGTCTGCAACTTCTTCATTGGTGGCACATTTCTTGCAAGTTCGAAAATAACACTCTGTGTTCTATTAAAATTACAAAGCCATCCATTCGCATCCAAGAAATTACACTTTGATTTTTTATGTTTGGATAGAATGTTGATGCACTGCATAAATATAAGAATTATGATTTATTCGGGCCACTAATCATTTCATATTTACGTACATTAAATTTTGTTACTAATAAAGACTTGTGCGGATTGCTTCATGTGGCTTGCAAGTCGGAACTTTATTTGAACTTTATGGAACTTGAAGGTTCGGTCGGAACTTTATTTGAATTTTATGGAACTTGGAAGTGATTTTAATCGTTGAATGCGGAACTTTTGGTTACTTGGGTTGAGTGGTGTTCATTGTTCATCATTTGCAGTTTGCTCGGACGATCCATTCGATCTTGGAAGCAAACATTTCGTGATGAGTGTGTAAGTGAAGATCACAATTTGCATCCATCTCTGCAATGGAACCGTTATGCCCCCTTTGGTGATATTGCCTTAAAGAGTGTATTCACGGAAAATGGCACACACAATTTTTTGTCTCTTCTGTGATAAAAAATCTCAAAATTTTGAGCAAAACCAGTTCAAAGTGTATTGTTAACGTCTGTCAAGTTTGCCATTTTCAATAAGGAAAATGGGTATGTGTTCAATAAGTTTTATTTTAAAGTGAGTACAATATCAGCTTTTATTGATAGTAGGATTTGAAATTTCATTCGTTTAGGATTTGCCATGGATGTGTAAATGGAGTATGTCGTAAATTTTTATAAAATCGTGTGTTATCTTTTAGAAGCCGAGATCTCTTCGAAAGAATGAAAAATTTATTTTTTGCATCATTAGAGAGGTACAAAGGAACCATGCTTGGAAAATCCGTTCAATATCAGAGCTTAGATGCAGCGCCAGGACTCAAAAAGTGCTGGAACTCTAAAGCGTGCGACAGCTGTAGTTAATGTTCGTGACAAATGTGGCTGGTAATTAAGATAAAGGGAGAGAGATTTGTATGCTAAGTTGAAGGTTTTAAAGGCTGACTAAAAGTAAATTGGTACGCCCCTTGCGCGCTGCTAGCACGCCTCGAATCGAAAATCTTTGACAGTGTTTTGTTTACACTTCTATAGAGAACAACTGGGCCATGTTTGATCAAAGTAGTCGATCGCGTTCAGAAATAACGTCAAATGGAACTCGAAAGAAAAAAAAAATACTGTGCACAAACACCTGGAAAATTCGGAGTGGTCCAGTTCCAAGCCGGCTAAAGTGCTGGAGATGCTGAAAACAACAGTTTGTTGAGTGCTCAAAACTCAAACCTCTGTGTTTCGATACAAGATGTGGCCAGAAGGTACAACGCTAACTTTCAAACGGTGCGGGGAAGGATATAAGTCTTAAAAAGCCAGTAAACATCCGAAGCGGCACATGAAGCAGAGTTCCGTGGCCAAAAAGCGTGCAAGGTCATTGTACGACCGTGTTTTGACGAATCACAAAGGCTGCACTTTGATCGATGACGAAACATACGTCAAACTCGATTTTAAGCAGCTTCCCGGTCAAAAGTTTTACATCGCGACAGGACGTGGGGATGTGCCAGGAGGATTCAAGTTCGTGTTTGTCGACAAGTGATTTGCAGTTGTGGCATGAAAACAGAACCATTCGTCACATCCTCGACGATGACATACCAGCAATCAATTCAAAACTAACGATTTTAAATTGGCTCACTACTTGACTAGCCTATTGGTCCCAAGCAAACGATTAACGTATCCCATTCTAGTCGAAATTCTAGTACTACACTATGTTTGTTTTGATTCGCTATGGAAGTTTGACAGATAAAATGAGGGGTTAGTGGATTTTCCTATGTTTCGAGGGGTGAATCGATTAGCTTGGGACCGAAGATAGTACCAGAGCTGAGCCAAAAAGTTGGGCACGTATTTTCGGGACCTTTTGGTCTTAGAATTACCTCTATGGACATACCAAGTTCACATAGAAGAATGCCTGAAAAAGCGTGTATTGCCGTCCATCCACAAGCATAGGGGGAAAGTCATCTGTTGGTCCAATTTGGCCAGCTGTCACTACTTCAAGGTGGTTCTGGACTGGTATGATGCCAAAAAGATTGATCTTGTCCCCAAGCTAATGAATTCTCCGAATTGCCCGGAATTTGACCAATCGAAAATATGTAACCCTCGTCTAGGGTGACAATTAATAACCCACTCTTTTAACGTGTTTGCCATGAGCGTGTGCCTTGTCTGTTATGATTTGTTTTTGTTTTGGTCGCACGCTCGGCAACATATTCACCACTGCTTTATTTGTAAATATTTTAATTTGTTATTTTCATAGTAGATTTTATTCGTGTAGGCATGTTTTTAGGATTAGAATATAGTGTAAAAATTATCGTTTAAAATTGTCTCGCGTGTAGAATAAAGTTAGGTCCCGTTTCTCCTCCAGCTGCAAAAGAAGGCGAAAAACATAAGCAGCACAACATTCGAGCGCGGTTGCAGGAGAACGATGGCGGTTGTTGTATTGTCGGTGATTGTCAGATAAAGGGTTATACGGTCAAAATTTGGTCAATATCAACTTGACGTATTTCTTTCAATTTTGCATTTAAAAAACCTGAACACCCCTCATTTTGAAGGTGTGTGTGTGTAGAATGTTGCTCCTATTTTGATTTTGGAATTCACTCTTCAGTTGTCAAAATGCCGTCCAAGCAAGAAGAGCAGCGTATCAAAATTTTGCTCGCGCATCGCGAAAATCCGAGCTACTCGCACGCAAAGTTGGCAAAATCGCTAAAAGTTGCCAAATCAACCGTTACAAATGTAATTAAAGTGTTTGGGGAACGTTTGTCGACAGCCAGGAAGTCTGGATCGGGGGGAAATCGAAAACCGGAAGCCGCTGAGACGACAAAGAGAGTTGCCGGTAGTTTCAAGCGAAACCCTAACCTCTCTCTCCGAGATGCCGCAAATAAGCTGGGTGTATCGTCTACAACCGTGCATCGAGCCAAAAAACGAGCCGGACTATCGACTTACAAGAAGGTAGTGACTCCAAATCGCGATGATAAACAAAATACGACGGCCAAAGCGCGATCCCGGAGGCTGTACACGACGATGCTGACGAAGTTTGACTGCGTGGTAATGGACGACGAAACCTACGTCAAAGCCGACTACAAGCAGCTTCCGGGACAGGAGTTTTATACGGCAAAAGGAAGGGGAAAGGTAGCAGATGTTTTCAAGCACATGAAACTGTCAAAGTTCGCAAAGAAATCTCTGGTTTGGCAAGCCATCTGTACCTGTGGCTTGAAAAGCAGCATTTTCATAGCTTCCGGGACTGTCAACCAAGAAATTTACGTGAAAGAGTGTTTGAATAAACGTCTGCTGCCTTTCCTGAAGAAACACGGTTGTTCCGTACTGTTTTGGCCGGATTTGGCATCTTGCCATTACGGTAAAAAGGCCATGGAGTGGTACGCCGCCAACAACGTGCAGGTGGTTCCCAAGGACAAGAACCCTCCCAACACGCCAGAGCTCCGCCCAATTGAGAAATACTGGGCTATTGTCAAGCGGAACCTAAAGAAGACCAAAAAAACTGCTAAGGGCGAGCAGCAGTTCAAGGCAAACTGGCTTTCTGCGGCGAAGAAGGTGGACAAGGTGGCTGTACAAAATCTGATGGCAGGGGTCAAGCGTAAGGCCCGGCAATTCGGATTTGGAAAAGTGGAAGCCTAACTGAATATTTTTCCTGAATTTTATACTAATTGAACTTGAAAAAGAAATTCAATTTGATTTTTTAAATAAACGATTTCACCGATTTACACGCGTTTTCCCTTGACCAAATTTTGACCGTATCACCCTTTAGTAGGAAAGAAAGTTACGAGCCACGGTAGGAAATCGACGCGTTTTTTGCCCCGTCCGTTTTAAGTGAAAACGAGAAGTTGGAGTGCCGTTTTCGTGGCGTGTGTCCGCTGGAGGGATAATTCCCAGCACCGTCGCGTGGAAGTGACGTCGTTTCCCCGAAAAGTGCCGTGGTTCGTGAGCTGAAGTGAAGGGTGTCGGATCGCCGCCAAGGGAAGCTAAATTTCGAGGATTTTTCCGCTTTCGGCTAAACCCCAAGGATCCCCGAACACCCACCGTCCTCACTGCGGTGGCTCAACCAGTAGAGCCAGTCTCGCCACCGCAGTTAAGAGCCAAGAGCCCCCCCGCTAAACGCCAAGCATTGCTGCTACGCAGCTAAAGTGAAGCAGAAAACGCTCGGCACATACCGTGTCTGGAGCCGACGTGTAGCAGTACGAACAGCAACCGCCGCCGCTATCGTCGAAGGGCCCCACCGAGTGACACCGAGGACAACGAGGAGAAAAGGGAAAGGTTAGAGAATAATAGAGTCTTATATTGCATTTTTCTTTCTCTTTTCTTAACAATCCATCCAAATCCAAACGTCTTTCGGGGAAGTACTCTGCTCGTAGCCGCCCCGCCGGGGTTAATCGGGCCAGCTATAGGCTGGCAAGTAAGCTACCAACTTACAAATACTGTGCAATTTCAAAGCAGCGACTTCGAAAAATCGACGGGGCAGTCAAGGACATCCAGCAAATACGGATAAAATGGAAGAAATGCGCTGATTGGCTCCATCAAGAGGAAGGTTCGAGATTTCGTTCGAACTAGAGAAATGTAACCATCTCATGCTGTAACTTCGAAGTTTTAATAAAAGTACTATAAAGCAACCATTAATGGACTTTTAAAACTTATTGAATCAATAATTACAGGTCTATTTGTGCGTACCAATTTACTTTTAGTTAGCCGTATGTCTGGTATAAACTGATATCAAAAATTCATGAAATTTTCAATCTTTGTGACCATTTTTTAAAAGTGACAGTTATTCCGAATCACCCTGTACAACCCATGAAGTACGTACCGCCATGACATCGACACAGCAAGTTATACATGAACAAGTTTTGTACACTCATAGTGAAAGTCCAAATGCCTCCCATTAATGGATCGCTAGGAAGCTTGTTATCACTAATGCCGCTAATAAAAACCTGCAAGGAGCGTCTAACTGTCAAAAGGATGGAAAGACGTGGCTCGATGGACTCCAAAGTGGCCAAAAAGGTGGTAGCAGCATTCATGGGCCGGAAAAACTTGTCGATTCGGGATGTTGCTTGAAAATTAAAGGTGTCAATCTATTTTGTTCAGAAAACCATGAAATGTTACGGATTACATGCCTAGAAAGTGCTGAAGGCACCGAATAGGAAGCAAAATGTCTTCGCTCCAAACCTAATTGCATCGTGATGGATGACGAAACCTTCCGCCATCTACAGACAGGGATATTTCGTCGCCAAGTTTAAGTTTGCCGTGCCAGAGCATGTTCGCAAGAAGAAAATGTCAAAATTTGCCAAGAAATTCCTGACCTGCTACGTGATTTGCGGATCTGGCGAAATTAGCGCTCCCTATATCACTTCTAGAACAATAAATGGTAAAATTTATAGACAAACGTGTCTTCAGAAGCGACTCTTTCAATTTCCGAGGAAACAACTCTATTCAACTCTATTTTGGCCTGATCTAGCATCATGCCACTCGTTCGTTCGGAACGTATACGTATAAGGTAAAAGTTATATAATACTGCTCATGCAATACTTTTCTTGACTAGTTTATTCAGCTTTGCACATGGAGTGGATTAAAAGCTGTAAAGTTGCACATATCTAAAACCAAACCCAGTTGATTGTAAAAAATGCTACTAAAGAAGCGCTCATTGAAGATGAACCAATACAACCATTCGATCGATTCTATGAAAAAAGAATTCTCACATGCCTGTCGCGAGACTTATATCTACTAAAATGCCCATCGTTTGAAGAGCTCCTTTCTCATTCGAACTTCATCGTCACTATCAGTTGAGTCACTCACTATCATTTGATATACGACAGTGGAGTATGGAAGAAACCCAGCAAAATGGTCCCGAACATACAAGTCGACCCGATGTTGGATCAATGTAAGACTAATTTAATGTCGATTTCGACCTAGAAAACTCTATCTTATTTCCGCAACGCGGCGCGACATGTACCAAGCTTAATCATAAAGGAAAAGGAGGAGCTGTCAAATTAGCGCTAAGAGCACCAGAGAAATTTGGCTTCACTCGTGTTGTTCGCAAATGATAGGCGTTGCAGTCCTGTTATGACATATTTTTGATTAAATGAAATATGTGCACTACGAAATGCGGCTAACTCCGACTATTAGTACAAGACACTGAAGAAGTCTGCACATTGTAGACGAAATACGCGTATCTGTCAAGGATAAGCAAATAAGGTAGTGGAATTAAATGGAAATTACTAATCCTTCTCTCTCTCTCAGGTATTCCACTAAGACGCCCACATTTATCAGGATTTTTCATGTCTGCATTCACCACTGACCATCCACCACAATCACCACTGACGAGTTTTATGTCAAATCGTCTATGGGGTTGGTTGCAGCTCTCATATAGTCCATTCCATATGCACGAGTATTATTGATGGACCGGAAAACAATAACAAACCAACATTTTTGTCAGGAGTGAAAGTGAGGATAACAAACTTTGCACTTAAACATGGGATTACGCAAGTGTGTGTTATAAACGTCAGAAAGTTCAATTGCAATTACTTTGTATTGGCGTGAAAATAAAACTTTTTCGTATGCTTGTTTTTCTCAAAAACCCGTTTTAGAAAGGAAAATTTTCTGGCGATTAAAAAAAATTACTTAATAATTGTTAAAATAAACCTACCTACTCACATTTAAGTCCTTCTTAAAAAATGTGGCTCAGATAAGCTTACACAAGATGCATTATCAGGCTTTTACTCAGTGGAATATGGAGAAAACTAGAAGGCACCCAGGTCTGCTGGGATGAGAGGTAATCATGCTTACCACTACACCGCTGGCGCCGCTAACTAGAAGGCAATGTTCAAAAAGTATTTCCACATAAATGTTTAACGGTTTGCTTCTATGTGTTCAAATTTTGGGAAACTAATCAGAACCCGTTCAGTTCTCTCCATGAGCATCCATCCAGTTGACGAAGAAGTAAAAATCAACTGGTGAACGTCGTATTTGGCGATGATCCAACACCGATCTGGCCATTCCCAACAATCACGACACTCATCTGAACTCGTTTAGAAGCAGTTGCTGCTTCGCTTGCTGATGTGAGTGTGTTGGTGCCGGAGCTCAACAGCTTCCGTTTAATTTTATTAGCTTTGTTTGTAACTCACACAGTTGCGCCTGTCTGGACTTTGTTAATAGCTAGCCAGATGGGTTAGTTTAAAGGAATTCCCCCAACATCTGGTCTAGCCACGGAGATCGTCTACACTCGCCTCTTTTGTTGGTTAGCTCGAGCTTGAAACCCTAGAGCTTCAAGGTCGGCTCCTGGCTTGTCGACACTGATCAGAAGCACAAAACACCTTTTTATCACTTTTACTCTTATGTATGTCTTGTTATGTCTGTAGTGTGGGTGTGTAGATTGCTGGCCAGCGATGACGGGTGGGGTTTTTCGGCGGCGGATGAACGGACTGTTCACAGTGGATGCCGGGGCTCGACGGTTGTCACCGTGTGGCACGACGGATGTGGCACTCGGACTCGATCGGGTGATCGACGGTGGTCTCTCAGTGGTCGTCGTTGTAATACCGATGGACGCTTGCTACACGGATGTTGACGTGTTAACGGACGCCCTCGAGGTTTAGCCCGTAATTAATGGGTCCTGACTGGAATAAGGGAGATGGTCTTAGGGCTGGGAATTTCGCTACCGGGTTATTAATTAGGTGCTACCTGACTCCGGATTAGGTGGTGTTAGCCAGTATTTGTTGGTAACTCTCCACTATTTTTTTTCCAAAACTTATAGCAAACTTTGCAGATCGATCTATCTCGCGCAATGGCTGAAGTGAAAGAGAACCTTCTCTTCAGTTTGACCCAGTAGCTTCCCCCTTGACCTAAGCCCATTTCCACCTCCCTCCCACTTTTCCACCATCCCTTGTTCCTTATCCTTCTCCTGTTTCCAACGCCCATTTTCATCTTTACTCCTTCCCGTTATGTGTTCTGTGTTATGTGTTGTTGGTGTGACTGGGTTACAATTTTTAATTAGACCGTTGGTTTGGGAGTACATATTTACTTACATTCAAAACAAGACAATATTGCATACAAGAAACTGACATACAGATTGAATTCACAATGAATACACATATACCCTATTCCTCGCTCTTGCTATCTCCTGATTATTCTCGCTTGAAGTGAACCAATAGGGTACAGGAACCAAAACGGTAACAACGTCGTAGGCATTGTTTGAATTTTCTTCTGTCGTTTCGCTATTTCTCATCAGTACTGCAGAAGTCTTCACTGTTTTCGTTGGGCTATTCACCATCAGTAGCAAGTGTTACGTTTTGCCTGTGCGTAGCGACCATTAGTTGTTTGCCATGACTCTACCTCTCACTGCGTGACAAAACGTTCTGTCAGCGATAGTCGGTTGATGAGCTTTGATTTTTCAAACATTACAAGTTTACCGTTACACATTTTACCGAAGGCATCGTGTTCGAAGTGTTAAATATTCCCTGAGATTCAACGAAATTCCCTGAGCTTTATAAACGTTCGCTGAGCTTCTACAAAGATGGCCGAGAAAGTATACTACATTTCATGCCCATCTATTTTGTTTTTAAAGTGATGTTTAGCCGAGGGCTAGTTCATCACATAATGCACATCTCTGATTTATTTCAAAGTTCCTCGAATTTCAACGTAATTAGCTTATCTTCTAAAATTTGTACTTTATATGCTGACCTATTAAGAATAATTACGAATTTCCTTGAAGTTCCTGAATTTAGATGATTTTCTGCTAAGTTCCCTGAAGTTTTACAAATGTTCAAAACTTCTACGAAATACCTTGAACTATTTCAAGTACATTAAGCTTTAACCAAGTGCCTTAAAGTTGAAAGAAGGTCCTGAAACTTTTATGAAGTTACCTGAAATTAAATAATGTTCCCTTAATTTCAATTGAGTTAACCAAACTTGTACTTGCTTCTACGAAGCTTTCCATTATTTAGATAATGCTCCTTTTTTACTTAATTCACTGAAACTCTAATAAGGTACCCGAATTTCTATTTATTTTCCTGAATTTCTACGATGTCCTCTGAAGAGATCATTGAAGTTTTTAAGAAGTCCAATGAAGTTAAGGAAAAAATCCTGAACTTCAATGAAGTTCCCCGGGTTTCTACAAAATTTGCTACATTTATCTTAAGTTCGCTAAATTACTGCAAAATTTGATAAAATTCTTCAAATTTCTCATAATTTCTTCAAAATTTGGTGAAGTTCTACAAAACTCTCTGCACTTATACGTAGTTTTAAAAAGTTCTACAAAGTTTCCTGAATATCTATGAAGTTACTTGACATTCTGCAACGTTCCCTGAACTTTTGCGAAGTTTCCCAAACTTCTACGAAATTCTATGTAATCTCTTTACTTCTGTGAATTGCCCTTGAGTCTTACGATTTAATAGTAAATAGTCTCAATATTATAATAAGGAAGGTCTCTAAACTTCTCTTCTTTCCTTTATTTAACGTCGGTCTCTGTTCCGCAATCTAGTGCCAATCAACGACGGACATCGATTGCCATCCATTGACGGCAATCGAATGTGCAGGAAGGCAGCTTTTCCACACCTGCGATATCGCACCCATTCAACACACATGGGCCGGGACCAACGGTTTTACTTCCCTTCCTAAGGAAGACGTGACCACAGATTTTTATGCCTCAGAAAAATCCCACCGACCTCGGCTGGGATTGAACCCAGACCCATCGGGGTGTTAGAAAGCAGTCACGCTTACCACTACACACCCGGCGCCGGCTTCTCTGAACTTCTGTAATGACTAATTTGAATAAATCTAAAATATTGAACGCTTCCCCCACCGCCAATAATGTTATAAGAAGAGGTTAAGGCATATGATGACCTATCGTCGATCACGTTGAAGATTTGATATTGTTGAAAAATGATAATGCTCTAGATTCATTTAGCTCATTGACTAAATTCGTTGGACCAAATCCCTTCTTTGAAGTAACTACACCCAGCTAATTAATTTTAAATAAAGTTGAACGTTGACGGTACGACTTGAGTTGAAATTGACCAACTATCAAGTGAACAGAAACAATTTGTCATACTGAAAAACGACAAAAAACATACTTCACAGTCTAACCAAAACATACTCCTTCGCAAATGGCACCGACTACAAAGTGGTAAAAAGCAGTCCACATCCCGCCATCTATCCATCCGCTCTGACTGTATAATATGGGGTTCACCCAAAAGAAGAAAATCGCAATGCTTCTACCTTCTACCTTCTACCGCCACGGTCGTTCCCGTCATCGTCATCGTCATCGTCGTTGTCGTCGTCGTCATCATCGCCATCGGAAAAACATGCGTGCGAGGGGCAATTTGACTTTTCCGCTTAGGTTATTTTTCCTGGTTGGCTGTTGCTGCTGCTGCTGCTCAGAACAAGGTATAAATATTGAAGCTTTCTTGTGCTGCAGCTCATAACGCGACTAACCTCTTATCAGTGAAAGTGTAACAGCGCAGAGCAACTTTTCTTCCGAAGGATCAGTTTTCCATCGAAGCTCGGGATCAGTTTTTCAGTGCTGTGCTTACGAGAGAACAGTTCAGTTCTGCCGCCGAGTGTTGTTTCGGAGTGCCACTACCGGCCGCGGCTAATTGAATCGATTGCTGTTGTGCTTTTTGCCTGTTGCCTGCGGAACAACGTGTTGCTCGTGGACGTGGACGCGGTCGTTGGGCTAGACACGGTGCAAGTTCGGAGGAATAGATTGCCGTTTCATACGCTGGTGTGCTGCTGCAGAGTTGAAGTGAGTAAGATTTGAAAAATAAGTGTTGAGATTGGTAATTATGAATTAATTGAATGTCATCACGGAGGCGGTTGGTTTGATGGATTGAAGAAATTTGCTTCGGATTTCTTGATTGGTGAATAGCATTGGGGAAAATATGTGACTATGAAGAACGTTTCTTTTTGGAAGGCTAGGAATACTAAGTTACTTATTTATACAGTTAATTGACAATTTGTCATGACCATTTGGCTTGCATTGTCAAGAGTGTATATATTGCCCAGATTTTAGGAACTTTACTCATAGATGAAAGTTTTAGACTTTTAGACGAAAATTTAATGATGATTTAATCAAGAGGCCTAACTAGAAATACGAAATCCCAAAACAAGTTAAAAGGTTTTAATTAATTAGAAAACTTAGATCTTCAGTCCTTGACTGTGGCTTTTCCTCAGTATTGTTGGTCTTGATCATAATTTTTCAATATTAATTTTCCGATCTCTAGAGTTCAGACATATAATGGTTGGTGGAGTTATTTGTAAAGGTTTTCTCGTATTAATGTTTAATATATAATATCACTTGAAAACACATGTTTGATCGAAGACCCGGAGGGTCAAATGTAATATACCGATCGGCTCAACTCGACGATATCGTAAAGTGTCTGTATGTGTGCACGCAATGTATGTGTATGTTTTCTCACTCCTTTTGGCTGAACCGATTTGAGAGAAACTAGTTTCAATTAGTGTTTTTTGTGTTCCCGTAGAACC
The DNA here is from genome assembly GCF_037179485.1 of Ochlerotatus camptorhynchus. Taxonomy (NCBI): domain Eukaryota; kingdom Metazoa; phylum Arthropoda; class Insecta; order Diptera; family Culicidae; genus Ochlerotatus; species Ochlerotatus camptorhynchus. The sequence continues at coordinate 7,904,487 of NW_027040918.1, read as the reverse complement.
GTACTTCATTTCATCTCATTCGGATGTCTGGTTCTGGAGATATCAATAAAAATGACAAGTCTGTGTTAGTCACTCTTCTTTCTCGGAGATGGATGCACCTAGTGGTAAGCGTGATTACCTTTAACCCCAGCAGGCCTGGGTTCAATATCAGTCGGCACCGGCGCGATGTTCTGAGGCATAACATCTCTGAGCCAGGGAAGTAAAGCCGTTGGTCCCCGGTTCATGAGTTTATGGGTCGATAGGTAGGGTCCAGGTATGGGAGGTGCCTCCCTGGCGTCGGTAGCATTGGTGCTCAGCATGATGGAAAACAAGATCGACGGAAAACAAACTCACTCACTTTTCTTGAAGATGGTTGAACCGATATGAGTGAAACAAGTTTAATTTTATTTGTATCTATCTCCAGAACTGTACTCGCTAGTGGCAAAACAATTCCTGATGTTCGGAAAAATTACTCCAACGTTTCTTGATCATCTACATAGTTAATTTTTGAAAATTATCACAACTTCTACGTAGTTCCATAAACTTCATCCAAGTTCTTTGAATTTGAACATGATATCAGAAAATCAATGACCTTTTTAAGAAATTCAGTAAGTTCCCAATTCAAACCCTGAAGTTCTAAGAAGTATGCTGAACTTCTATACAATACTCCCTGAGCTTCTACGAAGATCGTTAAACTTTTGAATAAAATCCCAGTACTGCTATGAAGTTTTATGAAGTTCCTCGAATTACTACGTAATTCGCTTGCTTCTGCAAAGTTCTCAGAATTCCTATTAAGTTCGCTGCACTTCTACAAAGTTTCTTACAACTTTTTAGAATTTTGTTGATTTTTTGCGAAGTACCCTGAAGTTCTACAAAATCCCCTAATGGAATTTCCTGATTCATCAAACTTCAACGAAGTGTCCTGATGCTAAAGGTTTTTATGAAGATTTATAAAATTAAATAAAGTTTTCTTAAAATTTCAACGAAGTTCCCGGAATTTTTGCAAAGCACCTACTAAGTCCTTGATGTTTTAAAAAGTCGGATGAAGTTAATGAAAAATCCCTGAACTTCAAACGAAGTTCTTGAGAACAATGCACCTATTTATATTCGTACAAAGTTTGCTAAATTTCTCTGAAGTTCGTTAATTTATAAAAAAATTTCTAGTAAGATCTCGGAACTTCTACAAAAATGACTGATGTTAGTTCTATAAAATTATCTGAAGCAGTGTTGTGAAAATATCAAAAAAATAAAATCTCACTAATAACCGTGAGCACGCTTAATTTTCTGTAGAGAATACTCAACAAGCAAACAACTGCGAATATTACTGCCAATTGCAGTGGAACGTCAAAATGCATGAACTAAAAAATAATTGATTGAAGAACGCCTAATGATCTTGCAACCAGTGTTGCGAGCGGCGGTGAGTAAGATATTTTGGAATATTTTTTAATAAGATGTGGTGTGATTGTCCAAAAATTTAATAAAATCCTTCTTATTTAACCAGCATGTGGCTTATTGAAGTAACAAAGATAAATACGGGAAAACTCATCTTATGTCATTTCATTGCAATTATTCTATTCAAATTCTGCTCTGACAGCTTGACTTGACAACTTTATGGCTCGCAATTCGCGTTGGAGTGAAATAGTAAGGAACAGTCTGCAATTCTCCACGCACAGAATGACAATTGCTTATGGGATTTTCCATAGGAGTAATGCCGCGGATACACTTGAATGACAAACTATGAGCATGAACATTATTTGTATATTAAATTTTGAGGAAATCATTAGTCACACTTGTATAGATTTTGGATGTGCTCATAATTTATTATACAAATAATGCTCATGTTCATAGTTTGTCATACAAGTGTATCCGTGGCATAAAAGGCAATAGCAACATCTTCATTAAAAATAACGCTGCTGGGATTTTTCATGCAAACTTTCTGCAAAGTTCATGCATTCAGCGTTTCGACAAAACATTGTAACAGATGTAATATCGGCATAAATGTCCCTAATTTGGGACCATACATAAATTCAGCAATCGACTAAATTTTTAATAGCGACCAAAAATATCCATTTGGACCACCCAAATGACGCGTTCATCTAGGTAAAATTGATAAATAGCAGATTTTTAGCGATAGATTATTTTCCAGATCCAGATCCATAGACCATCATTAGAGCCATTTCCCTTACATGCTGTGAAATCGTAGAGACTACAAATATTGAGCTAACTCACCAGCTACAATTCTCACCGAACGTGTCTCGAAGCTTCCATCGCTGCTGGAAACAGTGACTTCGTGTCTGCCATCGGTGAAGAGTAAAGAGTGATAGCAAATTATACTTTCTCTTTCTATGAAAACGATGCAAATCATTTTTGTGTTGAATCAGCTCTCTGGTACATTTTAACATAGTCTCGAAATATTAAACGAGCATGCAAAATCAATATCAGGCATTATATTTTGTTCCAATATCACGTGTGATCAGTGCGCAAAATAGTCGATGAACTCACTACTTGACCAGCCTATTGGTCCCAAGCAAATCGATTAACTTACCCCATTCTAGTCAAAATTCTAGTACTACACTTTGTTTGTTTTGATTCACTATGAAAGTTTGACAGATAAAATGAGGGGTTCGTGGGTTTTCCTATGTTGCGAGGGGTGCATCGATAAGCTTGGGACTGAAGATAGTACCAGAGCTGAGCCAAATAGTTGAGCACGTTTCTTCGGGACCTTCTGTCTTAGAGTTACCTCTATGGTTACATCACCGGCAAACCGATATGAATGATCATACAAACTACAAAGAAATTTCTGATCAAAACACAAAACTGACATCTGCCGCCGTGTTTGTGGAAAATATTTATCGAAACCACAAGCACGCGTACAAAATTTATGTGTTGGTTCGTGTACAATCTATTTCGGACAAATTATTTTTATCTAGATAAAACATTTCTACACCCAACCAGGGGATGTAAGATTCACTTACAATTATGTGGGATTCATCATCAGAGGATGTTAGTGGAGATCGCATGAACCGAGGATGCTATATGCCAAGCTGCGGTCCAATGCAAGAACATTGGAGACCGAAACATGTAGAGTGTATTCGTGAGTGAAATTAGTTATGTCGAAAAAAAAAATAGGAAACAGATTGCCGGACTGGACTTGAACCACGGGGTGTGCGTCGTTCTACAATGTTCTATAATATGCGTCGTTCTACAAGCTTACTGGTATAGTCGAAAGCATAGATAGAACACGAAATAAAACAACAAAAAACCATTACATCGCCTGCATGGTCAATTTCTAACATTCGTTGCGATGTTCATGAACAGAGGATGATAGGAAACGGAACTAACATTCATTGTAATAGATTTTTGTTTTGCGTGTATGGTTTTGACAGATAGAATTGCTGCACATTTGAATCGACCATTTTGGATTCTCGATCAAGAGTTAAGGCCCAAGCGCAATGACAGCGGAAGCGGAACGGCAGCGGCAGCGGAAAAGCCCGATCTGAGTAAGCCTACTTGTCCGATTGAAAACTAGTTAGAACCAAATCGACATCGGTTAGGCTTCTTGATGTCATTTGTGACAACTGTCAAACTTTCCGTTTCCGTTCCGCTTCAGTCCACATTGCGTTTGGGCCTTTAAGTTTAAGTTTCATGTGAGTCACCTATTCGTCAGTGACTGAATGTGTTTGTTGCCTCGTCCTTTACCATTTGGTACATACGGTCTGGATAGAGCTATAAATTGAATAGAGCAGTGATTTCCCACTTAGCCTAAGCAGTCAATAATTTTACGCTTAGAGCGTTATATTGAAAGCCTTTGAGAGTGGAAAACATGCCATCACTGATCTGAAATTATATTAAGCTGGGGCCTGCCTTAGCTCATTCGATAAAGGCGCAGCTACAAAACAAGTCCATGCTGGAGGTGGCTGGATTCGATTCCCGGTCTGGTCTAGGAATTTTTCGGGTTGGAAAATATCTCGGCATAGAGTTATGGTTGTACTTGCCACACAATTCTACTAATGCAAAAATGGTACAGACATCGAAAGCTCTCAGTTAATAACTGTGGAAGTGCATCTAGAACACTAAGATGAGAGCACGCAATAAGCTTATATGCGATAAGCAATAAGCTTTAAATGCGAAGAAAAAGAAGAATAAGAAGAAGCTTGATATTGAGAGCGTATGAGAGCGGAAAAATATAATTTTGCTAATGATTATGCCATCACTGCTCTGAAATTCTACATCGTTCTCTTTACTTTTAAAAAGTTATCCGAGTTTATACGAAGTTCTCTGAAATCAAATGATGTTTTCTTAACTTTGACTACACGCTCTTGACTTCTAAGAAGGTCTCTGAACTTCTGGGAAGACTCAGTTTTATAAATCTGAAACATAAAACAACACCTTGTCCCATCCGCAAATTTTAAATGTTTGCGGTGTAGACACCTCGCAAACTCGTTAATTTTTGACGTAGGACTACGACTGTGATTTCTATATGAGGGTACACTTTGTGAAAACCGACAATGGAACATGTAACAAAATTATGAAAGATTTTTAACGTTAATAGCATCTGTTAAATTTAAGACTTTATCATTTTTCAAAATGTCTCTATTGAAAATAGCACGAATGTTCAATTGTTGCTATGATAATTAAAAGTATCACTGATTGCCTGCAAAAATCGATTTCCCCAACACAGATTTCAAAGTTGAATTCCAACTGGTCTCACCAAACGGTGTTTATTCAATCACCGCGTGGTGAGTGGTGCTGTTCTCCAGTACACAACGCAAGGCTGCCTGCAAGCAGTGAGCTGCAGCCCACATGAGCATCCATAAAAAGAGGAAGAAGCTGCACCGCTATTGATCGGAATCAGTAGCTCCTCGTGAGTCGCTGTGAGCCATCTATGATAAGCGCGTCACCCTCATTCCAAACAACATGCAGCTCATCAGCATCGTCTGTGTTTAACATTCTTATAGCTCAGCATTACTCAACCATCACGACAAAACGGTCCTTTTTAGGACCACCATAAATTTGTAAAAGAGTATTTTTCAATCGGATGTCAGTTCCCATATCAAGATAGAGCTGGATTTAGGGCGTAACAGCTGTTTTGAATTTCATTTTGATCGGACATTTAGTTCTGCAGATATGACCCTGCTTAAAACACCTATTGTTTTCAAGTTCCTTTCTGGTGTAATAATAAATAGCAGTATACCATATTCTGGTATCTATTTCATTGGCCCTCAAAAAATGCGTGAGAGTTGATTTGTGGTGTGAAACTTTTATTGCATTGTTTAATGTTGAGGTTGGGTGTATTCTATTTAAATAAGCGAATGAAAATAAACTAATCCCAGAAAAAAATTAAAAATTGTTAAATCAAAGATTAAACATTTGGTGAGCTTAATTTTTGGTGACTCCAATGCCATGTTCAAAGTAGGGAGTTGTAACGTGATATGTATTGCTCTGCAAACCAAAAACAAAAAATTGTGATACATTGCACGAAAATCACTTATAACACTTTAAGGTGATACTCAAAGGAAGCCTTAGCGCGAAACTTCAAAGGCACAAATGTCAGCTTCCACAAAACATACAAATTTGAAATTGCTACTCTCTGCTTGTAGTAGCACAGCAAACAAGGAGTAGCTATTTCAAATTGTATGTTTTGTGGAAGCTGATATTTGTGCCTTTAAAGTTTCCCGCTAAGGCTTCCTTAGAGTATCACCTTAAGCTCTCTAGTCAAAACATGGCATAAACCTAATAAAATTGTCATAAAATAATTTCTAGGTTTATGATTATTAGTGATCTGTTATTTAGTATTTGGGTATTTCTAAGAGTGAAAGCTACTTTGCCATTGATACATCCACCACAACCTCATTAAAACTAGAATCTGTCTAGTGGACCCATTCTGGAGAAGTTTATGAAGGGTTTATTTTTGAAGCTCTTCAAGATTGATTTACTGCAAAAAGGTTGTATGACAAACGTATTGAGAACCATTTGAAACCCGTATTAAAGCTACAATCAAAGCTATTTGGCAGCAATAAAAACCTTTTTCAAGCCATTTTACCTTGATGCTTGCTGAATCTACTAGAAAAATCATCAATCAAGATAGAAAAGGATTCATAAATACCATCCGATCTTAACAAAATAATCCTATTCAATTTCCAAAATTATTAAAATTGTTTTCATAAAGTGACCTAGTTGTGTCATATTAAATCTTATGTGAAATGTACTTGTAAACATCGAAGAACATAAGGCTGCTTTCGGAAAACGTCAAATTTACTTATTATATTTAATTGAGAAAAAAATTAATTATTCTTCAGATTGAACATTAAGCTCAGCCGAGATATTTTTTTTTATGATTATCGTATTTCAAATTGCTGAATTGACCAAAATAAAGTTATATCCAATGAAATACACATTGAAAACGAAGATTGAAAAATTCAAACAAAATAATTGTAATAAACATATTTACTATTGGCTTAAAAGTTGGTTTTCATGGGCCATTTGTGAAAAAGTAGTTTTGCTTCAATAAAATCTTTAACAAATTCATAAGATTTTAAAATGGATTTAATGAAGAAAACTTGCTGACTGCATTGTTTTTATCTAAAGCCATTTTACTTGATCTTAACCCGTTCAGATTTATGGCAGCAATTAATAGAGGCAAAGTTGCCTGCAAAAAGTTAAACGTCAAAGTTTGTTTACCATTCTATAGTTGCTTTGAACGATCATTGCAACGAGGCAACCATAGAGGTAATTCTAAGACTAGAAGGTCCCGATGAAACGTGCTCAACTTTTTGGCTCAGCCTTGGTACTCACTTCGGTCCCAAGCTAATCGATGCACCCCTCGAAACATAGAAAAATCCACGAACCACTCATTTTATCTGTCAAACTTGCATAGCGAATCAAAACAAACATAGTGTAGTACTAGAATTTCGACTATTATGGGGTACGTTAATCGATTTGCTTGGGACCAATAGGCTAGTCAAGTAGTGAGCCAATTAAAAATCTTTAGTTTCCACCGGTTGGTTTTACTCCAGCGTTCACCCAGGCGATTTTCTCCCGCTGGGTTGGAAGCAGTTATTCAGGAAGTGTTCGGTACTGTTTTGCAACATTTACCAACATCTCGCATACATAATGGAACAGCTGGAAGCTCAATCGTTCCCGCAAAAGATCCCCTTCTTCCGGATGTTTCCCGAAGTGCACCATCAAACGATGCAGTTTAAATTAAATTGAATGAAATTTCGACTTTTACACTGAATAAAATCATTGCTATGAATCGAAAACCAGCCAATCACCGCTTACTGACAGTTTCAGTGGTTTTCTGTCGGTACAAATACAAATTATTTCGTTCGTCTGATCTGGAGAAGGCTGGTCTGTTTTAAGACTGTTTCATAAAGGAGACGGTCAACACCGGTCAGAACGTGATGCAAACGCCAGATGCTCAGTCGTTGCTGAAATCGACTTCCCTCCGGTCGTTAACATCGCTTGAATTTTTCATCCTACTTCTTCTATCATTCGAGATCATAAATCATAAATTTTGCTTTTATTCACTATGAGGATCCAACTTTAAATTGTAAGTAATTGGGGACTTCATGATTCACTTTAACAAGTCTAAACAGCAACAATATATTCTTTTTGCTTTTATTTAAGAACCGAGTGGTTTTATGGTTGCTTTTATAATGATAGAACAACTTGATAGAGTATTTCATAAGCTTCATTAATAAACATTTATTAATGAAGCTTATGATTGATTTACAGAACAGCTCCATCAGATTTTGTACCGCTGTTGTATCAACCTTATTTGATGCTGAACGTCAATTTACTTTGAACTGTTTCTCATTTCCAACTGTTTTCTTAGTTTTCTTGAGGTTCCACTTAACGATTGCCCAATATTTTTCAATTGGGTGCAGCTCCTGCATGTTTGGATGGTTTTGTCCTCGAGTACGACTTGCATGTTGTTGGCGGTATACCATTCCTGAGCCATTTCCCCGTAGTGACAGGGAGCGAGGTCTGGCCAAAACAGCACGGAACAACCAACAATCAATACGAAACTAACGATTTTAAATTGGCTCACCACTTTAGTAGCCTATTGGTCCCAAGCAAACGATTAACGTACCCTATTCTAGTTGAAATTCTATTACTACACTATGTTTGTTTTGATTCGCTATGAAAGTTTGACAGATAACATCAGGGGTGTGTGGATTCATGCAGAACATGCAGGGGTGAGTGAAATAGCTTGGGACTGCTTGGGACCGTTGTTCTGGTACTGAGTGAGCCAAAAATAATAATGATTTTCTTCGGGACCCAGTGGTCTTAGAGTTACCTCTATGGAACAACTGTGTTTCTTAAAAAAAGGCAACAAACGTTTTTGCAAACATTACTTTTGATAACTATCTTTGTTGACAATGCCAGTTAACGAAAATTTCGCTTTTCAGACCATATGTGCACGCCTGTCAAATCAACTATTTTGTCGGGAATAGCCGTGTAAACTCATGACCTGGGAACTGCTCAAAATTTGCCTTGACGTATATTGCATCGTTCATTATAACGCAATCAAATTTCTGATGCAATCAATCTGCGTGGGAATAAATTGGATTTCGCTTATGGGCGAGCAAAATTTTGATGCACTGTTCCTCTTGCTTCGAATCCATTTCGACAACTGAATGGAAAACGGCAAAAACAAAATAAAGGCAACTTCCGTACGCACAGACCTACAAAATGAGGGGTGTTCAAGTTTTTGAAGCCACGATTTAAAAAAATGCACCAAATTTGAGTCGACCAATTTTCGACCGTTCCACCCTTTATATATATGAAAATCACTTTCTCTTTCAATTCGATCCCACATATATCGAGGCAGCTACTTTGAAAATGAACAATAGTGCAACTGTCCTGTTGTCTTCGCAATCGATCTATTACTTCTAATGGGGTAAATGAGCCAGTTATGTCATATGCACCAGGTATGGCACAATCTCATGTACGCCATTATGTACCATTTTAATCGCATAGGCCAAAACTGGAGCCAATTTTAAGTGTTGTCATAACTGGTGCACTTCCTATACGATTCCGCTCTTTTATTGCGCTTACCACCATAAAAAAGCAGATATGATCAAACTACACAAAACCATTTCTAATTGATTTCCAATCGAACTTGCTTCACTGGAAGCGATGAAGGCTACTCTTTTTTACGAGAAGCTTCACCAGATCGTAAAAAAGGATCCAATGACGTCCAAATGGAGTCGTCATAAAAGTTCCCATTGTTGTGAGGGGAAAAGAACGACGACGATGACGATGAAGAAGACGGAAAAAGGCAAACAATCAACAACAATATAAATACGGAAGCGGAACCTTGCGGCCCTATTATCGATGCTTCCTAGTTATGCTCCCATGTAGCGAAATGTAGGTCTACCTCCTAGCATAAATTGCATTCGGATTGTGTTAGGGTATGAAACGCAGCCAGAAGGAAAACAGCAAGTAATTTTACGTGTTGCACACTCTAATAGGGTAATTATCGAAAATCGTAACTTTGGCATTGTGTCGTTAGCTTCATAGACGACAATAATTGATTTGAGTTAGGACTTTTTTTTACGGCCAGCGTAATAAATGGGTCGTTAAACTAGGACATTGAAATCGTTTCGGTGAAGATAAGTCAATTACGATGGAAAGATATCTTGAGAAGCCTCATTCAATGCTAAACGTTGCCCCCGTGAAAGTTTGTTGTACGCGTGAATCCCCTAATTCACGCGTACAACAAACTTTTCAATATTTCAACAATTCACCATTCGCCCTCGGAGCCTGTCACCTCCTGCTGTCCAACAGGAAAATGGAAAACTAAATACCTGTGTTACGACAGTTTTCTACCCCATATTTGTGAGCATTTCGCCTCCCCCACATCATCAACCTGAAGGCATGCCTACGAACATTAAAATATCATATATCATCCCTGTAGTGTGACACACGGTTCGCAAACAGATGCTTCCGGTTCCCGTGATTAAACGTCACAGTGATTCCACCCACCAGTAACGGTTTTGAAACCGGCCGCCGCTTTCGGTCCAACTGGGGCCCTACTTAAGAATACGCAAATGAAAATAGAAACAGACACTTCCAAATTAATTATTTTCCATTCCACAAATAATGACGGGTCAGGTAAACCTCAAATCGGTTGCCTTCGTGCTTATCCCCGGTAAATGTGGATATTATTTCCGCATCCATTCACCGCATATTATTTGCAGACAAAAATAACGAGCACGATTAAATGTGATGGGAACCTGTTGCTCTGCAATTTGGTTAAAACCCTTTCTGCGCTCATCCCACAAACCGTTGTCAATCAAAATCCATCAACAGGTCGTTGAGCGGTCCTATTAATGTTTATTTTGTACAATATTTTGCTTCGCATCAGTAACGGTTTTCATTTATTGGACGTCGTGTTTCCGTTTTATTTTAAGGACATATTTTTTTTATATATTCGGTTTCTATTTGAATATTATTTAAGTCCGTTTCCAAATCATAACTTGTTTATTTTTCGGCATCAATAGTTTAAAAAAAAACTGTTCTGTGCGTGATTGGTAGTGAAGTGGTAATAGTTAGTGGAGCCAATAAAAAAGAGGAAAATTTTTTGTATCTGGGAATACCAAGGGACTACGCTTTATGGAATTATTTTAGAGAATTATTATTCATGGAATAATGGCGTAAATTTGAATTGTTCTGCAGCATCTGAACAGCTATCAATGTGACAGTACTCCAGTTGGATATTCAGCTTCGCGCGGAAAGTTTGCCCGGATTCGGTGTCGGTTCAAACCAACGTTTGTGATCGTCCATCGGGTAATAACGAAATAGATTCCTCGTTTTCGATGGTGGAATTCTCACTTGCTCTCCTCTCATGTAACAACTCAGCTCCAGGAATGGATAGAATCAAGTTCAACTTACTCAAAAATCTCCCAGACGTCGCGAAGAGACGCCTGTTGAACTTATTCAATCAATTTCTGGAGCGCAACATTGTTCCGGATGACTGGAGGCAAGTAAGAGTTATCGCCATTCGAAAACCCGGTAAACCCGCGTCGGATTATAACTCGTACCGTCCCATCGCGATGCTGTCCTGTATACGGAAATTGTTGGAGAAAATGATTCTTTTTCGTCTAGACAAATGGGTCGAGTCGAATGGTTTACTTTCAGATACGCAATTTGGCAACTGGCAAACTGCACGCAAACTGGCCTATGCGCAAAAACAGCAAATGGGTTCAGTTTTCTTGGACATTAAGGGGGCTTTTGATTCTGTTTGTATCGATGTCCTTTCGGATAAACTCCACGATAGTGGGCTTTCACCAATTATGAACAACTATTTGAGCAACTTGTTGTCTGAGAAATATATGAGCTTTTCTCATGGAAACTCGACAACTTCACGAATTAGTTACATAGGTCTCCCGCAGGGCTCATGTTTAAGCCCCCTTCCTTATAATTTTTATGTAAAAGACATTGATGGTTGTCTTGATGAAAATTGCTCGCTAAGGCAGCTTGCAGATGACGGCGTTGTGTCCGTTATAGGGCCAAGTGCACCGGACCTGCAAGGACCATTGCAAGATACCTTAGACAATTTGTCTACTTGGGCTATGAAGCTGGGTATCGAATTCTCTCCGGAGAAAACTGAGTTGGTTGTTTTTTCTAGGAAGCATCATCCTGCACAGTTACAGCTTCAACTAAAGGGTAGAACAATCACTCAAAGTATTTCTTTCAAGTATATAGGTGTCTGGTTCGATTCCAAATGCACATGGGGAAAACATATTGCGTATCTGAAACAAAAATGCCAGTAAAGAATTAATTTTCTTCGTACAATTACCGGAACTTGGTGGGGAGCACACCCGGAAGATCTGATTAGGTTGTACCGAACAACCATCCTTTCGGTTTTAGAGTACGGCAGCTGTTGCTTCCAATCCGCAGCAAAAACACACATCCTTAAGCTGCAACGGATTCATTACCGTTGCCTTCGTATTGCGCTAGGCTCGATGAGCCTCAAAGTACTCGCGGGTGTTCTCCCACTGACAGATCGTTTCGCTGAGCTGTCTTTCCGGTTTCTCATCCGTTGTGAAGTAATGAATCCTTTGGTAATAGAACAATTTGAGAAGCTGCTCGACCGAAATCCTCAAACAAGATTCATGAGTTTGTACTATGAGTACATGACGCTGGAGGTTGGTCCTTCTTCATTAATCTCCAATCGTGATTGCTTTCAAGTCTTCTATAGTTCCTCTGTAAATTTTGATCTGACCATGATGCAAGAAATCCATAGAATACCAGATCACCATCGGTCGATGGTTGTTCCCTCAATGTTTGCAATCAAGTACCACCATGTAAGTAACGATAAAAGATTTTCCACAGATGGGTCAACCATAAATGCTTCCACTGGATTTGGTGTATTTAATCAATTTCATAGCGCCTCCTATAAACTGCAGAAACCATGCTCCGTATAAGTTGCGGAACTCGCAGCTATATTTTACGCAGTAGCGCGAATTGCCTCACTACCTTCTGACCATTATTTCATTTTTACGGATAGTCTTAGCTCATTGGAGGCTATTCGTTCAATGAGGCCGATGAAGCACTCCTCGTATTTCCTGCCTGAAATACGATCTAAACTGAGAGCTTTATCCAACTGCTCCTATACTATCACCTTAGCTTGGGTCCCATCTCATTGCTCAATTCCGGGTAATGAGAAAGCGGACTCATTGGCTAAGGTGGGCGCTATGGAAGGCGATATTTTTGAGCGACAAATCGCCTTCAACGAATTTTTCTCCATTGCTCGTCAGCAAGTCCTCATCAGTTGGCAACAAAAATGGAATGATGGTGAATTGGGAAGATGGTTACATTCTATTCTCCCACAGGTGTCGAACAAACCATGGTTCAAAGGGTTGGACATGAGCCGCGACTTTATACGCGTTATATCAAGGCTTATGTCCAATCACTGCTCGTTAGACTCGCATTTCTATCGAATTGGGCTCTCAGGCAGCAATTTATGTGCGTGTGGCAGTGGTTATCACGATATCGAGCATGTTGTTTGGTCATGTACCTTACACCGTGTTGCCAGATCTGAGTTATCCACATCCCTTAGAGCCCGAGGAAAACAACCCGCGATACCCGTTAGAGATGTCTTGGCGAGCCGAGACCTCGACTATTTGAATTTAATTTATGTGTTTTTAAAACGGATAGATTTGAGGATTTAGTAGTTAGTTTCATCTTGTGTTCCCCCAAGTTGTTAGCTGCCCATCGGTGTACCCCCATGTTTGTCTTTTTCATCAGAGTGTCGCCTAGTTCGAGATCAAGAGCACATTGCTCCCCAAACCTTGTGTTCACAATCCCTACCCTGCCATCCATTTGTTACAATTTGTTACCCCTAACCTCGAAACAGCCGCGAGTAATCGGCCCCCGCTTTACTAACGTTAGTTTTAAGTAATTTTGTTGTCTAAACAATGAATATCGGCTCCGCAAAGCTACAGCAAATGAGCCTGGAAAAATAAACGAATTATTAAAAAAAAGCTATCAATGTTGAGTCAGTCCTATTGAATATTGGCGCGAAATCTAATTATTTTTTAGCATCGATCTTGATAGCTGTTGGCGGTAATTACTAATAGCGGTAAGCTCTATCGAGGATAATAGGCAAATATTGAATTATCCTCGATTTTTCTGAGCAGCATGTCCGTATCATCCTCAATTTTCATCTCGCAAAGTGTCTGTAACATTTCGTGAAAAGAGGGCGAGCTCTTATCCACACTTATTGAGGCATCCTCCTGCTCGATGGCCTGTTTTTTGAACAGTCGTATGATCCTGTTGTTGGAAGGAGATTCTCATTTATCCCGTGGATGCACGTTGGTAATTCTGACCACGGATTCACCCACACCGCAAATTGAGTACAATTAGAAGTTACTAAACATGATCAAGTCGAACTGCGAGGATAGTCCACTGTCTACCGACAGGTTCCTTGCCACACAGCGTGGTAGTTCCATATCATCATCATCATAATCATCGTCAACTTTTCGATCCAAAGTTTTTTTTTTAGTTTAAGATCGAGGGGTGAAAAAAAGACGGTACAACTTTATATACTCTGAAGAAGGCCAAGTTTATAGATCGAAACGTTGGACATACATTATCTTAGCGTTTTGATCCACCGTAAAACTGAATAGCTAGTATATGATTTTTTTTTGTTTTGTTAAGATTTATGGTGAACCGCTAACAGACAAGTTAACCCGTATCCTAGTTTTAATTACAGAGAACTAAATTCCGAAATTAAAATTATAAGCGCTCCATAAAGGGGGCACACTTATGAAAATCAGTTAATAACCATCTCCAAATTTACCATAATAGGACTGCCCAAGTAGCAATTTAAGTTTCATAAAGGTTCTGTAGACTAAGCTTAGGACTTGTAGAATGCTTTAAAACTAAAATAAAACTTGCCATGTTACTTGGCTGGTGAGAGACATGGATTATTACGACTAAGCCAGGCCAATCTGAAAGAAACAATATTGTTTACAACGCAGCGATTAATTGACAATGCCACTTTAGTTTGTTGAGCCATTTTGAAATATTTTTTTATTTGACGAAAGTTGCTTTAGTAATTTCTAGTTGAAAACAGTTACTTCGTGGTGACTGACTAAGATACCTGAATGTATCCACCTGTGGTGGGATATCACCCTTCTAACTTATAAAAGGGAAAGAAAAGATAATTTTTGAATGATATGTGCGTCTGTGCAGAATAATATGGTTTGATGTGTTGCATAATCCCGGGCACTCACAATTATTGAATTGTTTCATGAGCAATAATGTGTCACATGGTGGCTTTAAGGTTATGTAAAATTTTGGACAATTACTGAAGGCTATCAAGAAATGGTCGGGTGTGGTCAGATATGATACCATTGAAATTGATTTTGAATTATCATGGAAATTTAACTGTCTCAAGATGGAATTTGTCCAAGTAAAAATCTCCTGGGGGCATCCGGAACATGTCCGGATGTGATCCTATTCACTCCATATGACTATGATTGATCTTGATTTTGAATGCTCATGTGATTTGGGGTATTGCATAATGGGGTTTGATCCAAGGCAGAAACTGGCCGGGAGATGTGACCAATTAGGTCCTGGGCACTTGATATGATTATTAACATTAAACCAAGGGGCAAGCCAGCTGTACTCAGAGTTAATATTTTTGCAATGAGTAAATATGAGTAACTCATAATTGCTCAAAATTGATCTAAGCAGTCGCACATTCACCAACAAATAATAATTTAAAATTGTTTGAAGAAACATCAACTGTCAGAGTGATATATCTCGATTTGTTTTATTTTATTGATACAAATTGTACTTCATTTACAGCACATTACCCTGATTATCTTAAAAATATGATATGAGCAGGTTGTGTGACTTTACAATTATCCATGCCAAATCTTTCCATCCACAAACATAATTTTTCTATCGCTACGCATCCGTGTCAAGTTTTGTAAATTCAGGTGAGGGTCGGTAGCTTGGATTTGATGATTAATTTGGATAATCCTGAAGTCAACCGGAAGCCTTTCTGTATGAGTGGTCAATAAGGTATAACACGAAAACAGATTCAGACGAGATGCCATTAACAGTGAAATCGTTGTCGAAACATCCATTATGATGGGTCGCTTTACGTTTCAAGCAAATTAGTGGTCTATTATTGTAACTGGAAATTTCATAAATTCAAATTGAAAATAACGAATTTATGACAAAGGAAATTTAAAAAGGTTACGTACTTAATTTGTTTTGACCGAGCATGAAGAGCATGTGACTAGACGATGAAAAGCTTCTTTTTCAAACTTACTAGAAAATGAAAATTATTTAAATCAATATTCCAGAAAAACGTGTGAATCAGGCATTCCTAAATTAAAGGTTATTTTCTTTGTACCACTAAGCTGTAGTGGTAATGATGCCACTTGGAGGCCAATTATTTGCGGCTTGCTCGAGGTTAGGAGTAATAATTGATAAACAGAAGGATGGAGGGCTATGAACTGAGAACACAAGGTTTGGGGATGCACTATGGTGGTGTTTGAGTAAGTGCTCAGGAAGCGGACGGATGAAACATTTACCAAAACACAAAAGACGGACTATGGTGTAACACCAAAACTGACGCTTCAACTTGAAGGAACAGGAGAAGACAAGGTATTACTTAAGATACCTCAAATTATACTGCGGGCTGCCAACCAAAATTTTTCATCGATTTGCAGTCACTGAACCTATGTTTTCATAACCAGGAGCATTACCTAGAATATGCCAAAGATTATTTGATATTACTCTATTAAAGATGTTATGAGAATTTAACTGACTCTTCTCAGAGACGCTAAAAAAATGGATTTTTTCACGAATGCATTCTTCTCCGTGTTGATGGTCAACAGTGAATTATCTGCATTCAATTCAGGTGACAACAGCTTAAAGCTCGTACTCGAAAAAAAAATGCACCATTTTTATCCGCGTGTAACTTTTTTATCCGTAGGTAAAAATTGATGAAAATCTGGGTATAACTAGTTTGAAGTGAATTGTTTACATGTGCAAAATTTCATAACAATCGGTTCAGTGGTTTATTTATTTATTTGTAGTTTGTTACAGTCAACAGGTTAAAATACCCAAATGACAATTAAAACTTAGAACTATCGCACTATTGCTACTGTGACATAAATCTCAAGAAATTCTGCCTATTGGACGCACGTGAAAAACTAAAGTCAAATACATGTTGACAATGATTGAACACACGGCACATGCTACGAACTGGCTCATTCAAACCATAATTTGTCCTGGAAGTATCGATGAACAAAAAGGCGTGTGTACGTAGCTGACGTCTCCTAATGTTTATGTTTAGCTGTGTAAGTAGCGAAGGGCAGTCGATGAGAGACGTTAACAGATCACTGACAAAGCAAGCTTTTGCAACATCACGTCTAACACTGAGTAGGTCCAGATGAATGAGTTTGCAACGACTCTCGTAACTAGGAAGATCCAGACGGTCAGTCCAGGGAAGGTGTCGTAGAGCATAACGGATGAATTTCCGTTGAATCTTCTCAACGCGTTGAATTCCATTTTGGTAGTATGGACTCCAAACAACGGAGGAGTATTCAAGTATGGGTCGCACCAAGCTGCAGTACAAGGCCTTTAAGCAGTATACATCTTTGAAGTGCTTGGCAAAGCGAAATATGAAGCCTAGCTGGGAAGATGCTTTCGAGATGATGTATGTCAGATGAGCGTTAAACGTTAGCTTCGAGTCCAAAAGCACTCCCAGGTCTTTAACCAAGGATTCTCGTGCTAGAGACACTCCGGACAAGCTGTAGTTATGGATGAGCGGTGAACGTTTGCGAGTGAAGGAAATCACTGAGCACTTGGATGTGTTTAATACCATACGATTTCTTCTGCACCAATCAGCAAACGTTTCGAACTGATGTTGTAAGAACTCGGCATCGTCTAGTTTCACGATGATCGCATAAATCTTGAAGTCGTCTGCATAGGATTTCTTGTGACACCTTAGAACTGAGTTGACGTCGTTCATAAACAACAAAAACAGAAATGGCCCCAGATGACTTCCTTGCGGTACACCGGATGTAACAGGAAACGAAGTTGAAAACTGGTTGCCGAGCCGTACACGCATGTTACGCCCCATCAGATATGAACGTAGCCATTTGAGTAGCCTAGCATCAGCGCCTAATTTATCATACTTGGCCAGAGCGATTTCGTGGTTCATCTTGTCAAAAGCTGCTGACAAATCCATGTAGATTGCGTCAATTTGGCAGCCACGCTCTATCGAGCGAGCAAGAAATGAAGTGAACGTGGTTAAGTTTGTGGTAGTAGAGCGCTTGGGCATAAAGCCGTGTTGATCTTCCGAGATGTAGTGCGAGCAGCCGTGTGAAAGGAAGTCCAGAACAATCAGCTCGAAGAGTTTTGAGGTTGCACATAGAGCGGCTATGCCACGGTAGTTTGAAACTGTTTGCTTACAACCTTTCTTATGTACAGGAAACACGTACGATTCCTTCCAAATAGTCGGGAACACGCCTGATTCCAATGAGAGGTTGAACACAGTAGCGAGAGGTGCTGAAAGAGAGTGGATGCATTTATTCAGCACTATAGACGGGATACCGTCTGGGCCGACTCCGGTAGTATTTTTCAATCGTCTGCTAGCGGAAAGCACCGTGTCACTTGATATCGGAGGAAGTTCACCAAGCGGAGGAAGTACAGGCACATTACTCACGGCATCAACAATATCCTGCGGGCTAGTTGGGTCATTGCAAAAAACTCCGCTAAATTGTTTCCTAAACAAGTCAGCGATGTCGTCAAGGGCAGAAGCTTCTGTGTCACCATTACGCATAGTGGTTATTGAGATGTCATCGAAACAAGAAGAAAATCGCCGGAGAATTTTGCGCGCCGTCATGGAAAATCCTACTACGACCATGAGATGGATCGGAAGACAACTGGGAATCACCCATACAACTGTGTCTCGGGTGGTAAAATCGTTTAAGGAGTCCCAGACGACCGAGTGGCGGGCTGGAAGTGGATGAAAATCGAAGACAGCTGACCCTGTGAAGGCCCGGAAGGTGTTGGATTATTTCAAGCGTAATCCGAACCTTTCGATTCGCGACGCGGCTCTGAAGGCAAAGTGTTCCACCTGGTTCGTCCAGTAAACCATGAAACGAGCTGAGCATCGTGTATTCAAGGTCCGGAAGGCACCGAACCAGCATGATCAACAAAACACGGCGGCCAAATCCCGCGCAAGGAAGCTGTATCGAGAGTGGTTAACGAAACCGATGTGTGTGGTTATGGATGACGAAACCTACATCAAGGCAGACGCAAAGCAGATACTGGGGCGGAGTTCTACGTTGCCAAATCATGGTTTGATATTCCGGAAGACATAAGGAAGAAGAAAGTGGACAAATTCGCCAAAAAATACTTGCTCTGGCAGGCCATACCCCAATGCGGTAAACTGAGTAAACGGTACATCACAATGGGTACCATCAACAGCGAAATTTACCGCACCGAGTGCCTCCTGAAGCGTCTGTTGCCCTTCCTGCGGTCCCACGGAGCCGAGACATTATTTTGGCCGGACCTGGCATCATGCCATTACGCGCGATCGACGTTGGATTGGTACAGAGACAATAACGTTGTTTTTGTACCAAAAACCGCCAACCCCCCAAATTCACCAGAGATTCGTCCGGTGGAAAGATTTTGGGCCATAATGAAGGCCAAACTTCGAAAATCGTCCAAGGTGCTTAAGAACGAGCTGGAGTTGAAGAAAGAATGGATGAAAGTGACCAAAAAGGTCGGCTCCACCATTGCACAAAATGTAATGAGGGGTCTTAAGGGAAAGGTGCGGGCTTTCAGCGATGGAAAGGAAATTGAATAAAGTAATTATGCCGAAACATAATCCATATGTATTAGTTCATTCTCTGAAAGTTTCAAGAAAATCCGACTTAAAATAAATTTTTGGCGAACACTTCTGTCTGGTGCATTTTTTTTCGAGTGCAGGCCTTAGTAACGTGCAGAAAATGTACGAAGATTATGGGATTTGAGGAAACTGATTGGTGCGTCGTTGGATGATAGTGGGTTGAAGACTTCTTGAATGTTTGTTACGTCAAACAGCTGACTTTGACATTTGAAAAAAAAAAACGCACAGAAACAGGTTGCTGTTCTACAGTGCATTCGATAATGAACAACTCGAGCTACTCAGAGTAACTCAAAATTAACTCCAATATTACTCAGGATCAAAAGCTGTCTTACCCCTAGCATTAAGCTTGTTTTTGAATTCTTAAGTGTTTTGATGAGTAGCAAGATGGGTTTTAGCTCTAGTCATATTCTAGTCACTGCGCACTTAATTGGTACGCTGAGCATTTAAGCGAAGACTACAAATCAAGAAGACTGGCAACTGTTCCCTTCTCCCATACAAATGTCAAACGTCACTGATAACAGCGCCTCTGTCAATCAAAGGTAGAACTTTAAAGCACAAGTGTTAGTGAGACTGTTCATAAACAGTGACTGTGTGTGTGACCTAATGTCACCGAAACGAATAATCATAACACGGTACTTTATGTTGTTTTTGTTTTCCTCTACAAAATTTCAAGGCAATTTGTATACTAATCCCAGCAGGTCGGTGGTATTCCAACTCCAAACCAAAAAAAAATATCATGGTGGATTAAATAGAGGATTGAAACTCGGATCGATACCTAGTGAAAGTAGCTTTTGCTTGTGAACGAGGAACCGAAATATTGTTTATTTTGCCTTTTGGAAGCAATCAATTATAAGGAATTCGCAGCTTCCACCACCATTAAGTGAACTACCGTTATTCGGAAGCTGCTGAAAATTCAAGGATTCAAAAAGGTGTTTGTTTACCTTCCTCACGATCCAACGGAAGGTGTAGCAAGATCTAATGTTGGAGATAATGAAAATGAAAGGTTGAAAGAGTACAATCCCAATCGGTACGTATTGATAAAGTACGTCAGAACATGAAACCACTGGATAGCGATCCTCTATATGCCCTAAACATTCTTGGAATCGACCGACCCCTTCCAGAGAATGATAACAACAGTGTCGGATTGGCCAGTGACATTCAAATAGTCAGCGAGTACTGTGCCAAGTTGCCAAGCGTCATAACTTAACTTCCCCCGCTGTGGCCAGGTGCCAAAGCCGTGCGGAACGGGCATGCATTTTACTAATGCACCATACGAATGCCCATAAATGCATCACTAAAGGGCTTAGAAAAAGCGGAAGATAATAATGAGATAGCAAATTAATGATCGAGGAAGGTCCCACCATCATTGTGAATGGCATCATTGCCAAAGTTTTAATTTTCAAAACAAATTCACTTATACATTTGATCAGTTTTAGCTGGAATTTTACTCGTTGTCTGCATAAAGCAAAGAAAGAAACGTTTCACTTTTTACGATAATCATAACAAAACCAATAATTGACAGCTATTTATTTCTACCTATGTGTGTGAATTCACTCGTGAATTAACACTCACCATCATACACAGGTTCCACTTTTGCTCAGAAGAAGCGTTGCCGTGCCGTTGATTTTTAGAAGAGTTGCCAGTCTTCTTGATTTGTAGTCTTCGCTTTAAGTCAATCTTAGTATAATTTAAAGCAGTTGATTTGTAAGCATTTTTGTTATAAACAAGTATTTACCCTTTATATTTTCCAAACATTGTGCAATGTAGCAGAAATTCGCAAATCAATGCACCATACGATAAAAGCATAATCTTCTGCACAGGATGGAACTCAAAATCGAATTTTCCTATGAGTTATCACAGCTTATAATTTTGTGATAAAGAGTTTTAAATTTAAGATTGCCAGTAATTACAATAGCAAGATAGCTAGAGGTGTTCTCACAACAGTAATTAACAACTTTACTAATCCACACTTAATGTACTCTTAAGGGGAAGCTCACAACCAGAAAAAATGCTGTATCGTTTTGATTTTCTTAAAAATATCTTTTAACAAAAGTTACCAAAAATCTAAGAAAATCAGTTTTTTCCTCGAATCTTGAAAATTTTAACATGTAATTTAATTTTTATTCTATCTCGTAAATAAAAAAAAAGTTGAACTGTAAACAAAACCAACTTTTACGGGTTTTAAAGTCCAACTTTGTGGAATTATGTCATAGAAAATATATTTTTTACACGTATTTTTTTTCGAATAAAAGAAAAAAAAGTTTTAGATTTTTGATAGCTTTTTCCAATATTTTTAGTAAAATCAAAATGCAATTTTTTTCCAGAGCGGTAAGCTTCTCGTTAAGAAAACCCATATGTAATTTATACAATTTGCAATTAATTCACCAACGAGTCAGTACGCCAAGAGCTCCAACGACATCAAAGCGTTCACTCGCCTTTGCTAACCTTCTCGCAAGGATCTCATTTTCCGACAGAATTGCCGGCAATGATAAACATGTTAGGAAAGCAAATGAAAGCTAAACACAATACCGTACCACATCGGACTTCATCCCGCGCCAGCAGGAGTGACCCAATTCTTTCCTAGCATTCGTTTTCAAATTCGTCACACGCGGCTGGATGTTTCCCTGTCTATATGGCTGTGAATGACCTTTTTCGGGAAGGGGGGGGGGGGGGGGTTAACGTTGGATGTGACAATAGTAAATGAAAAAACATTTACCCAACTGACTCCTCTCCCGTCTGCAAATGATCGGTGATGATGTTGTCCTTCTGTGAACCTGTCGAATTGGGTAGAGCGTGTTGGCGTCGTTGAAGACCAATCAGCCAATGGTGGTGGTGGTACCCGGTTGACGCGGTGTGGGATAGATGACAAAGTAAACAACTAATCAGCCGTTCGTTTTTCGTTACAACTTCCGAAAGTGTAACCAACACCTACGAACATTGCACTGGGCCAAGTAAAAGCGTATGGCACCGTTTTATGTTAGCATGTGCTGCTGTTTTAAGTGCGTTCAACAGGTGGAAAATGAAGGCGATAATTTAAATGCTGGCGGTGGTAGCAAGAAAGACGAGAACCAACGATGGATGGAAACAAAAATATGACCATTACGCACCCCTGCACTGTCCCCTTAAGCGACTGTCATTGACATTCAAACGGCTGCACGTGACACTTTCCTTTCCTATGATTATTATACAGTCATCTCATTTTTAAAGGCGATATCGTGTTATAGAATTTCAGTGTGATGATTTGCTGGATAACCGGTCGCTTCAATATCGTGTTGAGGCAAGTTTATTGTACGTCAAAGGTTAGATGCTAATTTCAAAGTTTCAATGAAAATACATCGTTTATTATTTGCAGAAACATGATTAGCATTCACTGTTTGAATTTACGGATTAAACGAAGTTTGGTGCTGCTGCCATAGCGACCATTTAGCAGCGTGACTTTTCGTTATTTGGATAGGAAAGGACAACTATAAATAAAAGCTATTGCATTTTATGTAGTATGAAAAAAATCTTAATACACATAGGGGAAATGGCTCTAATCTTGGCCTATGGATCTAAGATTGGGTCCATCGCTAAAAATCTGTTATTTATTAATGTTATATAGATGAACGGTACGGTACTAATGGATATTTTTGGTGGCTGAATTAATGTATGGGCCCAAATTAGGAGCATTTTGGCCATTACACATTACATCAATTTCCGCTATATATGTACTGTTGTTTGTCGATGGAGTTTTAGCTGCTATTCCTTTTCCCAATTTCTAGCTGCCTAGTGGCGCCGGTGGTGTAGTAGTAAGCGTGATTACCTCTCACCCCAGCAGAGCTGGGTTCAATTCCAGTCAGCACCGCCGGGATGTTCTGAGGCATAACATCTCTGATCACGCCTTCCTTCAGAAGAGAAGTAAAGCCGTTGGTGCCCGGTTCATAAGTGGATGCGTCGATATGTAGAGTCCAGGCATGGGAGCTGCCTCCCTGGCGTCGGTAGCACTGGTGCTCAGCACGGAAAACAAGATCGACGGAAAACAAATCAATGAAAAACAAAAATTGCAAGCTGCTTGATCATTGGTTGTAAGAATACTAACCTTAAGTGGTATCTTTATTTCCATAAATCAGGTAATCAAGGAATGCAGAAAAAATAATACCAGCTAAAAATCCATCGGTACAACGTTCAGTGCAGCAAAATCTTGAACCTACCCGGCGATATTGACCAAACAGCTTCCGTCACTCACTCGAACTAAAACTGATCTTTAAGGGATAGGGTAGAGCACTACTTCGTCGTAATCGTCCATTTCCGTTCTATCGATCAGAAAACATCAATGATTTCACCGTGCACAAATCAGTAATTCGTTTGTACCGATGCGTTAGTTCATTAGCTACAACATAAAGCCAATTACAGCGCATTGTATGAATATTTACGCTCATTGTTCAGCAAAAGAAGCACTCCTAGCGAACTCGTCTTTTCTACCTTCATCCGTAGGACGAAGAAAATCCAATGGCGTTTCAATGCGTTTGGACGGAATTGAAACTCGTAGGACGAATTTGGAATCGAGAAGCAGTGATACATTTTTATCAATATCTGTGGCTCTTTATCAAATTCAACAGTACTTATGGAAAGGGGAATAAATTTAGATGTCATCTTTGATAGATAGATTTCATTTATTGTTAAAATCCGTTCAAGAAAGAGAGTTAAAGCACGGGTTGTGCTTAGTAGGACGGAAATTAGATCAAAAACCCTGCCATGCCAATTGACAATAAAGTCAATGACGAACATGACTTCCCCAGATCCTGATGTTTCTCCGAAATTTGAGCTAATTTGGTTGCGCTCTCATACTGCACTGACTATTTGAAGTTAATGTGGAAATTACTATGAGAAAAGTTATTTTTTTTTTGTTAACCTCGCCCTAGACTTGCGTCGTAATGATCTATGAATATACTTGATATTTGTATTTATAAGAAAATTTCCCAGCTACAACTTTTTCCCTCCCAGGCATGTTCCGGTGCCCCCGGGGAAGTAGCCAATTCTCAACAAGAACCAAAACCCATCGTGCGACATAAGGCCATTACCGGCCGAGTTTTGTAAAATCATGAAGATGATGTGCCGCACAATGGGTTTTAATTCTTGTTAAGAATTAACCACTTCCCCGGAGCACCGGAACATGTCTGGGAGGGCTAGTGTTACCGTGGACTCTCAATAAGGTAATTGGCCAAGATTTGTAAAATCATAAAGTTTGATATGTCGCATGACGTTTTTTGGTTCTTCTGGAGAATTGGCCACTTACCCTGGGACACCGGAACATGCCCGGGAAGGCCAACGTGATCATGAACTCTCTATATGACCATTACCATAATAAAATGTTATATGCCATACGACGGGTTGTGGTTCTAATCAGGAATTGTCCACTTCCTCGGGGCACCGGAATATGAGCGAGAGCCCCAATGTGGTCGTGGACTTCCAATAAATCCAAAACTGACAGAGCTACGTTAAATCTTGAATTTTGATGTATGGCGGGTTTTGGTTCAGGCTGAAAATTAATAATTGCCTTGGGGCACTGGTACATTGCCGGGGGCACTGGGACAATGCCTGGGATGGCGAATATGACCGTGAACTGTCAATTAGGCTATTACTGGCCGGGTTCTGAAAAACCATGAAGTTTGATATGTCGCACGACAGGTTTTGGTTCTTGTCGAGAATTGGCCACTTTCTGGGGGCACCATAACATTTCTGAGGGCGCTGGAACATGCCCGTTCTTCGACTCTCAATAAGGCCATTTCCGGCCAAATTTTTTTTTAACTATTTATTTTATTTACTAGACTCAGTCGTGTATAACACTTTGCGGAGCTAAAAATCAGTAATGTTTGAATTTAGATTTTAAACAGCAGTAGTTCTAGGTTAGTATTGGGTACCAATTACTCGTGGCGTGCTCAAGGTTAATGGGTAACAATTTCTATTGGAAGGAGCTAAGTAGGAAACTGGTTTGTGAAGTCTCCTCCTCTCGGACGGTTGATCAAATCCTGGCTGGGCAGGGGAAATTAGCACAGGAACAGGAGGATATTAAGACTGGGACACAATGGTCGGAAGTTGTTTGGAAAGGAGGGGATGGTCACATCAGACTCTAACATCAGACAAACAAAGGAATTCGTAGATCGCCTGCATGTAGGGAAGATTACGGGTTCCCAATACATCTCTTACTTCACGGAAGGGTTGTCTACCTCGGGCCACTTGGGTATCCAACAGTCGTGCTCTGGAAGCGTCATTACTCCGGCAATGCCAAACTGCGTGATCGATGTCATCATAACCGGTTCTGCACCTACATATATTGCTGTCAACGAGGTTTATTCTGTAGATATGTGCGTCTAGCGAGTAGTGGTTGGACATGAGTCTTGACATCACGCGAATGAAGCCCCGAGTTACATGCAGACCTTTGAACCACGCTCTCGATGAAACATTTGGAATAATAGAATGTAACCACCGTCCAAGAAAATTACTTTTCCAATCGTTTTGCCAACTTAAAAGAGAACTCTGTAGTACTAATGGGAAAAATTCATCATGTGAAATTCTTCTATCATAAATCTCGCCTTGTTGTGCGCCCACCTTTGCGAGAGAGTTTGCCTTCTAATTGCCTGGAATTGAGCAATGTAAGGGGACCCATACAAAGGTAATCATATATGATATTTCGACCAGTAAACTCATCTGTTCTCTTACTTTTGAAAGGAAATAAGATGAGTGCTTACCTTGTTTCATCGACCGAATAGCTTCAATCGAACTGAGACTATCCGAGAAGATGAAGTAATGGTCTATGAGCATGTCGGAAATCATTCCCAATGCGAAGGTGATTGCTGCTAGCTCAGCAACATAAACGGAACAAGGTTCTTGAAGTTTATTAATAATTAAGATAGATTCGAACGAATCTAGACTGGATGCTCAACTCGAGCATTTTGTCGAAGTTTTCAATCACAAGGCTGTTACTGACACTACATTTAATCAATATTCTTAATGAGAGCTCCCAAAAACGGTTCTGCAGGGGTTTTACTCCCGCTAGAACCTCTAGGCTCATATTGAGTGTTGAATGCATACAGCCAAGAGCAATACGTAAACAACTATATTGAATGCCTTCCACGTTAATTAAGTTGCTGTTTCTTGCTTGCAAAAAGAGCCATACTCAAGAACTGAAAGAATAGTCGTTTTATACAGTTTAATTAGGTCTTTCGGGTGAGCACCCCACCATGTCCCGGAAATTGATCGTAGAAAGTTGATCCTTTGTTGACACTTTTATTTCACCCCAAGTGCAGTTTGAATCAATCCAGACTCCAAGGTATTTAAAGGTTAAATATTGGGTAATGTCTTTGCCCAAAAAAGTTGGGCTGGAAACCGCTTCCTTGTTAACACTACTAATTCAGTTTTTTGCGGTGAACAGATTATTTAGGGAATTTTGCAATGGTCTTTACAAGATTTCCGGACGTGGAACTCTCAGGGAAACTACGGCATCGCCTGCAAACTGTCTAGGCGTACATCGATTATCTAAGCAGTTATCAATATCTTTGACATAGAAATTATAAAGTAAGGGACTTAAACATAAACCTTGGGATAAGACCATGTAGCTAATTCTAGAAGTTGTCAGTTGACCTAGATTGAAGGTCATTTGTTTTTCTGACAGCAAATTATACAAGAAATTATTTGAAATACCGTGTAATCTACTACTGTGCAAGTTGTCTGACAGTATGTCAATGGAAACAGAATCAAATGCAATATACAAAAAGACTAAAGCCAATGGCTCCTTATGCGCAAAGGACGGTTGAATATCAGATGAAATCGTTTGTTCCTTTACTCTTTTGGAAACCAATTGCGTAGGTATTTGAAAGTAGGTTGTGTTTGATTCAACCCAATGCTCAAGTCTTGATATGATCAGTTTTTTCTAATAATTTCCTCAGGCATGATAACATAGAGATCGGACCGTTAGAATTGTGATCAGACGCTGGTTTCCCAGGCTTTTGAATAGCTATTACTTTAACCTGTGTCCATGGTGGTGGAACTATATTGAATTCGATAAATGAATTATATAAGTTAAGTAATCGTCTTTTAGCGATATCAGGGAGGTTTTTTAGAAGGTCGAATTTGATCATATCGCTTCCCGGAGCAGAGTTATTCGATGAAAGAAGTGCCATTGATAATTCCAGCATTGTGAATGGTTCATCCAGAGAACCGTTACTTCGGGCTGTATCCCGTAAAATTGGTTGTGCTGGTACAGAGTTTGGACAAACCTTATTAGCGAAGTCGAATATACATTGGGAGGTGTATTCTTTACTCTTATTGAAAGATGAGCGGTTTCGCATATAGCGAGCCTTTTTCCAAAGCGTTGTCATCGAGGTGTCTCTAGAAAGTCCATCGGTAAAACTACGCCAGTATTTCGTTTATTTGCTTTTAGTAGGTTTTTAATCTTTTTTTTTTTCAAGCTTTAGATACTTTTCAAAAAGCTCCGATCTGTCATGTCTACGATAATCTTCAAAGGCATCGGATTTCTCAAGATACAACTTTGCGCATTCGTCATCCCATCCAGGGGTGGCGGGTCTTCTTTTGAAGGTTGGAACACGTCGTCTCTGGGCTTCTAATGCCCTTTTGTAACGGGCGAAAATTTGTCCAGTCCCGAAGTTTGATATGTCGCATGACCGCATTACCGGCCAAGATATGTAAAATCAGGAAGTTTGATATGTCGCACGATAGGTTTTAGTTCTTGTTGAGATTTGGCCTTTTCCCGGGGGCACCAGGACATGCTCAGGATGCCCAATGTAATCGTGGACCATCAGCATAACTACCATTGGCCTAATTACACCATTTGAGAGAAATAAAACATGATGTTCATCGTGTGTATACTTATTACAGATCAGTAAAGACGAATGCCGACCAAAAGTGAGCCCAACTTGAACCGGAATAATTCCGGAACCATATATTGATCGAAATGTTTTCATATGAATTCAAAAACTTCAATAGATTCCCGACAAAATGCAACTTATTGTGAAGAAAATGATTGAGAAATTATGTTTTTAGAGCTACTTGAATTTTGAAATCTACGCAAATTTAGACTTTAGGCACGCAAAGAGCTACACACATAAAAAAATTCATGTAAATTTAGGTGCTCTGAGACTGACATATACGAGCGTCATTTTTGACATAAAATTGAGTCGTAATAGACGCAAAGCTCAGCTCAATCAAACGTACTTTTCGTCGAGTACCGAACTTTTCAGTCTCGGAGCACTTAATTTTACATGACATGTTTGTTTACGTCTCATCCTTTATGTCAAATATGGATTCCGTCACGTGTAAAATTAGGTATTTCTAAGTGTGTATATCTTGTAGGTAAGCAGGTATTAGCAGCAAATATCAAAGTCCTTTCGTTAAGTAACTTATACCCTAATGTTACATATATATTTTTTGTAAGAAAGTTTGAACATACTGAGAGATAAGCACATATCATCGGTAAGAGACGTGTGTGTGGGAAAATTTGCGAAAACTCTAAGGGCACCGGTTTTGATTCGAGCCCACAATTCCCATTCAGTACACGGGTGCATTGCCAATTATACAACGGTGGACCTATATGGTCTATGGATTTATTTGGC
Source organism: Ochlerotatus camptorhynchus (assembly GCF_037179485.1). Classification (NCBI taxonomy): domain Eukaryota; kingdom Metazoa; phylum Arthropoda; class Insecta; order Diptera; family Culicidae; genus Ochlerotatus; species Ochlerotatus camptorhynchus. Next base: position 7,875,504 of record NW_027040918.1, on the reverse strand, counting down.
TAATGACATTTGAGTTTCGATAGCGGTGCCGGTGGTGTAGTGGTAAGCGTGATTGCCTCTTTCACCCCAGTGGGCCTGGGTTCAATCCCAGTCGGCGCCGTCGGGATTTTCTGAGGCATAAAATCTCTGGTCACGCCTTCCTTCGGAAGGGAAGTAAAGCCGTTGGTCCTCGGTCCATGAGTTGATGGGTCGGTTAGCTAGGGTTCAGGGTGGGAGCTGCCTCCCTGACGTCGGTAGCATTGGTACTTCAGTACGGAAAACAAGATCGACGGAAAACACATCGAGAGATCGAATTTGAGTTTCGAATCCGTTTCCCACCCTAGTATTTTGCGCAAGCATTCTCTACACACTAAAAAATCTGAATTTTACTTGTGTTGTAAACATCCATGCATGCAAACATTCATGTATGTAAACTTCCTTTTCACGTAAACTAGCAGCTTGCAAGAAATGTAGCAAACAAAGGTGGAAAGATGCATACAATATATGGAATATTGCTTGACATGTCTCATAAATTTACCCGATTTATAATGTAAACTTGTATGATTTATGAAGCTCCATTTATGTGCATCATAGTAACGGATATCTACACTACTTTTTTTAGCTGTTTACTACACAACAATCGTCTATTATAGACGATATGTGCTTGTACCGCAACCACTCAGTATCATGCTTGGCCTGCTCAGTTGTAAACACCAGCTGCTCATTTGTTAATAACTTTTCACTCAGTTGTTGAAAATTAGTTTTCTTCAAAGTAATTGATATATTAGGATCATAGTTTACTGTAGACATGTAAAGAGTAGGTAAATCTTATCATTTGAATCAACACCAATGATTTATTGCACTTTAAGCCCGAAATGTGCAGAGAGTATTTCTCACTTCATTTTTGCAAAGCAAAATCAAATACAGTTTATTAGTATAATTAAAATCTCATTTTTTACAAACCTATAAAAAGTTTAAAATCCTATCGACTGCTTCAAACAGAACTATGTTTCGTCAACTGTGTGCAAAGTTATTAGCAAATGAGCAGTTCGTGAGCATGCTCAGTATCTGTCGATGTGAACAAACATAGCTCATTTTTGTTGGGCATCCTTACATGCTGAAGTATGTCCAGCAACAGTTGAGCTTATTAGAGAACGCTTGCGCAAAAAGTCTAGGGTGGGAAACGGATTCGAAACTCATATGTCATTAGCTAAATACATCCATAGATCCCACCGGTGCCCTTAGATTTTTTCGCAAATTTTCTCACACACACGTCTCTTACCGATGATATGTGTATGTTCAAACTTACTTAAAAACAATTAAATAAACTGCAAGTCACTAAACCGTTACATATATAATTCACAGGGGGATCAATGCTGTATACATGACCATTTTTCCAAGTATTTAAATGTATGTCTTCGACAAAGTTGAATTTTATAGTATTCTCAAGCTATTTTCAAGATTTGGTGAAATTTGAGCAATATTTGGAGTTTTGGTGCGGAAATATATACAATCGTTCCGTTTCCCATAAATTTTCCAATACAACGTTTCAAATTCTCCCGCAAATCGAGATATAACCAAATTCGTTCAAATTTTGCACAGCTGTTGGGGACCTCAATACGTAGAAAAACGTGATTTATCATGTTTGCAAGCATCAGAAGAGATGTCGTTATCTGCGTGATTTATTTTTTTTTCTTCGCTTGTGCTTCCGGAACAGAAATTTAAGACATCGCGAGTGATAGTTTTTCATTTGAGTTTTGAATAGTTTTGTGTCGGCGAGTGCGAATTAATCTCCACGAATATCGGCCGTCCTCAGAAGTGCCCCCCCCAAAGTGCATCAGTGTTTTTATCACACATGGCTGGAGTAAATCGGATCATTCGGGTGAGACGGTTCCTTTGTGTTTGTTTAATTTTATTTAAAAACATGATTGGAGTTTAAATTTAGGAGCTCGGCTAGCTTGGCGGCTGCCACTTTTCCTAACTGAGTAGAAGATCGTGGGTTTACTCCCAAGCTCCTCGAGAACAGAACAATTACTATGGTCGCATCGCCTACTTAAGCGAATCCTGACCCATTTCCTACAAAACTATCCAACTCCGTAGCATCTATGGGGGCGTCGGTGATTCGCTGGCCTCCCGTTAAGTAGATGTTACATCAACAATATCCTTCCTTTCCCCTTAACGGAGAAGAAGGGCGTGGCCAGCAATGGTAATTGTCATAATTTTCCTGTTCTGAACTTTGATTGGAGAATACGAACGTTAAAGTTGATACATGGCAGTTGCCAGTATGCAATCTACGAATTACTCCGTTACACACGCAACGCAACGGTGTTGGGGACCTCAATACGTATTGAAAGAGCAGTGGTTAACAGAGTGTTGTAAAGTTGACCCACCCACTTCTTGGAAAATGGACATGAAAACAGCAAAACGTAACGAAATATTTAAAATTGAATTGTATTAGTAACAGTAGGGTATAAGTTGCAGAACGAAATCCCGTTGAGATTAGCTGCTAATAGCTGCTAACCGGCAAGATACACCCCCTCAAAGATAGTGTGATAAAATTTAAATATCGGACTAAATCCTTAAAACAAAGAGGTAAATAGCGATTTGCTTTTTTTCTGAAAAACTGTGTACTTCTAAAGCACTTGCAATTTTGTAGAACATTGAAAAATATCAAACAAAAAATATGATATGAAACGCTTTTAAAGAAGGTACTATCATTTGTACTTCATTTTCCCCTATAACTTCGTTCATTTGAGAGATAGAATTTTTGTCATGCACAAGAATTCTTAAAATGACCTTATCGACAATGTTTTTATAGATGTACATCAATTTTAACAAGACATAAAAAATTAATTTCTTATTATCTGAGTGTATACCCCCCTTAATCAAAATTTTCCCTGCTCAAATAAAGTACTCAAAAAATTAAGAAACATTCTACAATACTAACTAGTTTCGTCGCAAATATCCATGTCCCACTATTTTGGATTTCGTCCCACGGAGGCTTCGGAAGCAGAAAACAATATTTAAGGGCACATTTTCCATTACGTTTACAATAGCCGCAACCGATGATGGGCCCTCATTTGTTCCTGTCACGATCCGATCACTCTACAAATGGTCACTCGTTACAATACAGCAGCTGCCAATTTGTCGTTGAAAAGTGAAAATGAGGAAAAATGCCACAAATATATTCCAACCACGAACAGTCATTTACGAATGCCAATGACAAACCGGCTAATTTGAATAATGACCTTGTTTTTCCTCACAACTCAAGCCCCACCAACAGCAACCATCAACCACCGGGAATCGAAGATGACATTGAATGTGGTTTCCATCACACAGTGTGAGAATCACTCCCTTCCTCTGCACAGGAGCTGCTACGAGGTTGCGAATAATAAGCTCTCAACCCTTGCTCTGCGATCCTTCCTTCCGAATGGGAAACGAAGAGTGGCAATCTTATCGCGATATTACAAGCCGGCTGCTGCCGTCTTCGCGTTTCGTAATTCTCCGATACGATGACACCGCTTGATAAATATTAATCTTTGTTATAAAACTATACTCCTCTGCTCTGTTGTGGGGGTGGCAGCGGTAAAGCCGTAGCAATTTCCTACATAATCTTCGCCCCTTATGCTTTATGTAACGAGGAAAATTTATTTTCCCCATTTCATCGAACGCTGCAGCTTAGATTACTTTGCAACCGGCCTCTCGGTGGAAAGTGGCAACCGCAGTATTAATTGCATTTGCTGTACCTAGAGTGAAGATACCGTTACTGTTTCGTGAAGCCATACCACCACCGAATGAATGTTATTGTATTTGTAATTAATGGTGAACCTAGATTTAACCGAAGATCCTTTTCTATTTGCAGAATTGCATCCGCGCTGTGATTGACACACGGAAGCAAACGGTTCAACACCTCTCTAAAAGGACCTGTCACATCATTTAGGCTCTCTGCCCACCCACTTCAACCAACAACCATGATGGTTTCCACCAGTATGACCACGAGGCATATTCTGCTGGTTCTAGCTATGCTGCTGTGTGTAGTTAAATTGACCACCGGACGACCACAAAACGCAATCGACAACCAGGTAAGTGACTTGTCCGGGGAAATTGTGCGACATGGCGGCAGTGTATGGGAATATGTATAACGATAACACTCCATTGGTGGGGTTGTGCTCAAGGGATATTGCAACTGAAAATCTGCCGGAAAGATAAGCAAAAAATGATGAAGTGGTTCGGATGAATAGCGAGCAATCGGTAGTAATGCCACACAAAATTAAGGATTAAATAAATGTCCCTCCCTTTGCGGGACTTCGACTGATTTTCACAAAACAGTCTAAAGTATTTGTGCTGCACAAGAGGCAACATTTCGGACATTGATTAAACCTGAATGGGTCTAGTATATAAGATCCTTTTCCATGGCTAATTGGTTACATTGCATAATGAGATAATTTGACTTGATGTATTTTCAATATATTCAGAAGTACAAGGTAAAACAGCTCCCAAGACATCGTCAACAGCGCTTGAACCTTCCATTGACAGCCTTTAGTTGAACACACTACATTCTACCATTTCCACTTTTACTGCCCTACACCGTCGTATCTCATCGCTCAAGGTGTCAACATAACTTCCCATAAAGACATCTCCCTCCATGCTCCAATCCGCGCCAAACCACCATCTAAATCCTGGATCAAGTTGCCGTCCTCTACAAATCGCATGCATGTACACTGTACAGAATCCAACTAGGGATGCCTGGATATACACCATCGACGTCCATTCAGGGAAACATCAGAGACTCAATTTGTTTGTCCATTTTATTTACGATGCATCATAATGTAGCTAACACACATGCATTGATCCTGCTGCTTGCGGTTGCTGGTGACGAACGACGGTATGATTGCGAAGTGCTCCGATTTGAGCATCGCCGTCCGTGCTGCATACGTATAGTCAACATCGATATGATCAACAGGTGGCACACAGCTTCCAGTCCGCATGCTTCTGTAGTGCAGTAGCAAGCACAGAGTGACAGGTTTCGTTCATGATAGAGATTTTAAAGTTGTTTGTTTTCGCAATTCGCACCACCTTCCAGCGCAACATTATGTGGTTATGGGGTTATCCTCGGTTGACACGTTAACTGAAGAACAATATCACACAGCCGGTTGTTATTTATTGGACTGGGAAAAGCTATTTGATTTCGATGTGTGGGGCAGAGTGTGCTGCAGATTTTTCCTGAAGGGTTTCAATGTATAGTGCAATATGATAATAATTGTCATTATTTGAAGGATAAATGAGAATCATAATGATTATGGTTGAAGCATCAATGAGGTTGACATTTAATTTATGATACTCTCCACTGGTTAAACATTATGTTCATATCGTGATCAAAGACGATGTTTGATTGAAGCTGTTTCGCACATAGATTAGTAATTTGTGCAATTCCAGTGTACTTTAAATTCACTATTCAAACATGCCGTATGCTTATGTAATAAATCGTTTAAACTGATTTACTTTTACGAAATTCAAGGCGACTCTAATTCCAAGTAAAGACACTATTATACAGACAATATTTACAGTATTTTCAATGATGGAATTGATGCAAAATTTGAAATTTTTGCTTCACAGTGCCCGATAGGTTTATTAAACGGATGGCTTAAGCGCCACCTCCGAAGAGGACCACCTGTCCTGTTTCAAGATGCCCAATGAGCCAGTCCTAAAATTAATCAAAACTGTCGGGAACAAGACCAACATACACGAGTGACTCAAGAAAAGAGTGGTCATAATCACCGAAATCCCCGAGTCCGAAAAACTTCCAATACCGAAAACCGATCCGAACAGGGGTATCATCACAGGAAGCAATCTCTATGACCCATCAATTTAAGCATGATTTAGAAGATGAGTAATACCAACAATCAATACGAAACTAACAATTTTAAATTGGCTCACTACTTGACTAGCCTATTGGGCCCAAGCAAACGATTAACGTATCCCATTCTAGTCGAAATTCTAGTACTACGCAATGTTTGTTTTGATTCGCTATGAAAGTTTGACAGATAAAATGAGGGGTTATTGGTTTTTTCTATGTTTCGAGGGGTGAATCGATTAGCTTGGAACCGAAGAGAGTACCAGAGCTGAGCCAAAAAGTTGAGCACGTTATTTCGGGACCTTCTTGTCTTAGAGTTACCTCTATGGTAATACCCTGGACAGACTATGGCTTATATCATGTAATATAAGCTGTCTTGCAATGAGCACTCATACATCTAGTTTTCACTGGAAATCCTATGTATGAGTGCTCATTGCAAGACAGCCTATATTACATGATATAAGCCATAGTCTGTCCAGGGTATAACACAACCAATTCAACGAAAAAATGATTAAGCATTAGACTGATGCAAAATTTGAACATTTCGCTCCACAGTGCTCAAACGATCCCAAATTGGATCCTGATTATCCTCCCAATATTTGAACTCATTTAGTAAGAAACTGACTTCGCACAAACCATTTGAAGTTTATATGGAAATTACTATGGGGAAACCATAATTTCGCTTCATATATATCTTATAATTCACCAATTCACTCTACTTTAGAAAATAATAGCTGCGCTTGTTGAAAATCTACTCAGCTACAACTTTGTTCAAGACCACTTTTCTAATAATAGAGGACAAAAATCATGGCTACTATGTTACACTGCAGAATACAGTGTTGCCCACAGTACAGTTGCTTAATCATGCCATAAGATTATCAATCTCGTAAATAATTAATAACTATTAAGTTTGACGCTTGGCTGATAATCAATCTTCTGCGAAGTTGAAGCTGATAAAATTTCGCATAAGAATAGTAATAGAACATGTTAACAGTATAATATGGAAAAGGCTAGAAGACAATGAACAAATAGTTTGGTTTTCCCATAGTAATTTCCATATGAACTTCAAATGGTTTGTGCCAAGCCAGTTTCTTATCAAATGAGTTTAAACTTTCAGAGGCTAATCAGGACGCTCACATGAGAAAATTTGCTTAAAAATGGGCAGCAACGGGAGGGATTTGAACTCACATATTCCATTGTGCTTTGCTTGTTAAGTAGAACTCCTATCCAAAAATAACAAGAAACAAAAATAACTTGACAATTGTGGATTAATTTACTGCCTCTTCGATGACAGTGATACAAACTCTGCAACGATCACAAACTGTCCTGCAATTGGCGGGGATAGAGAGAACACTTACTTAAGAGAAATGTACGACTGAAAAGTGTCAAAGGAAGAGAGGAAATTGGTGCGTATCCATAATAAACGTTACTGTCAATTAACCAAAATTAAATGTATGTTAAACATACGAGCATATAATTGCACGACCTTCTGCTAGCTGAGGAGAGAGGTGCACTGAACCACTTTACCCGTTTTGTTTTGGGTTTCGTTTGCAATGGTTATTTCATCGTCGAAATTATTGAGAACACACTATATTTATAATATTTAGTTTATAGTATTTTCCAGAATTTTGAAAGTCTTTGAGCACTGTGGAGCAAACATTTCAAATTGCATCAGTCTAATAAGCATGCGGAACAAAACGCGAAACAACCTTCAGATTCTCTCAATCAAAATTTACTAACACTGAACACTGATTTACTTTGGGAGTGGAAAAATTCATTCTACATTTTTACAGTTACCTATAGTTTTATTGACATTGTTTGTAAGAAAGTTTGAACATACTGAGAGGTAAGCACATATCATCGGTAAGAGACGTGTGCATGAGAAAATTTAATTTAAATTTAAGGGCACCGGTGGGATTCGAGCCCACAATTCCCATTCAGTACACGGGTACATTGCCAATCATACAACGGTGGACCTGTATGGTCTATGGATGTATTTGACTGATGAAATTTGAGTTTGGAATCCGTTTCCCACCCTAGTCTTTTTGCGCAAGCGTTCTCTAATACACAACAATCGTGATAGAATTTACCAGTGATTTAAATAAAAATTAATCAGAGTTGGTTGGAAATGCTAACATCAAGCTTGAGTGTGATAATTTATTAGCTAGAGAATGATCTTTACAAAAGGGTATGTGGATAGTTCCGTTAGAGTACGGCAGTATGAAAATTTAATACATTCTCTAACTAATAAATTATCACACTAAAGCTTCATGTTAGCATTTTCAACCAACTCTGAAAATCGCTAACTTCGTGTATAAAGTAACATAAAAACACTTTGAATGTAACAACTCAAGGCGGGAGTAGCCGTCAACAATACTGATGATGGTACAGTACGCAACATCCACCCTACTACTTTCTCTCTTAGATGACCAATAAGGTCATGACGAGAGGAGTAACACAATAGTTGGGTAAAGAAGAATTGCATAACATAACATAACACACCATCGACTGGAAATGCTCTCGCAACGTGGGGCTTTAGGTAGTGATGAAACGTCGCTCGAACTATCCGAACTATTGCACAGCCGCAGTCAGTAATGAGTAAAAGGAGGACGCACATCTTTTGCCTGTAGAGTTGAAGACATACTTCCAAGCCAAGTTATTAACGAAAGAGAGATTCGATCAATGTAAAAAGGTCAATTTGAAAAGTGATGCAAGAAATAGTCTAGGTTTAAAAGTATTAAGTTCAGTTCTTTATAAATTATGAACAGTTAAGTCTCTAATGTATCATTCAAAATTTTGGAATTTTTAAAATAATATTAATTTTCATTTTAATCACTGGCAAATTCTACGTTGGTCATGACTGATCAGAAAGTGTTACAGGTATGTTCAGGAATAATTTCTGAAAGATATCTGATCATTTGATCAGGTTTTCTCTAATGTATCATCGAAAAAAAAAATGAATTTTTTAAATAATAATAATTTTTTTTAATCACTGGTAAATTCTATCAGAAAGTGAATTCCAGTTAGGTACGTTGGTCATGACCAATCAAAAAGTTATCAAGGCATTTCTCATGATGGAGTTTTTTTTCAAGCAGCACCGTGCGTCTCCATAATGATTCATGAAATTAACGGTTTTGTTCGTAATTAGAATATTTTTAAGGGATGCAAATAAAAAAAACTGTTTTTGGTCCTCAAATTGGCTAGAATGCATTAAGAATAATGTTTTTTATATGAAAGCGGGCTAATTTTTTTTTCGAAAAATCCAATTCCGTGCCCAGAATTCATATATAAACCGATTTAAAAAGATTAGTATAAGCATTTAAGTGAAAATAAAAGCTACGTTAAAAATGAATTACAGATTCATAAAGTACTCATTTGGTACGTCACATTTTCGTAGAAATCTGGTTGATCGACTTGGTCATTGCTGAAATCGTATGTCTATCCAGCGGGAGACGGATTTTCCGGGATGCTTTGAAGTACGTTCAAAATCCTTGAAGGTACGCTATGGTACGCTATTGGTACATTCCAAAACACGTATAAACTTAGAAATTCGTTAAGTTTGTCCCACTGGATAGATTGACGTCGGTCTATGCCGTCGTTGCAACGACGACTGGTGTCCTCCTTCTGCGCTTGAAATTTCACGATGCTATTCCTTGCACGTGGTGCCGTGAACCGGTCTTGGTGACGGTCTTGCCGAACTCAGTCAGCGGATGGTAGCTTGCTGGACGGTAGTCGGAGTGCCCTGGTGACGTAAACAACTTCCTTACGATAGGCAACCGGGAAGCGTGTTTCCAGAGCGTGGTAGGGTTGGCAACGAGAGACAACCCGCGGTGCGAGGCCAATTGAGGCAGCGCTATTGTCGCGATCGCTTTGTTGGCCGTTGAACACTAGTTAAAGGGATTGCGAACACGAGGAAAGTCGTTGACCGTGCAAACGATACAATTAACACATTATTGGAACACACACATTTCGAAAACTGGTTTTACCTGGTTTAACGCTTTCACAAAACTAAAGGGTGATACGGTCAAAATTTGGTCAATATCAACTTGACGTATTTCTTTCAATTTTGCATTTAAAAAACCTGAACACCCCTCATTTTGAAGGTGTGTGTGTGTAGAATGTTGCTCCTATTTTGATTTTAAAATTCACTCTTCAGTTGTCAAAATGCCGTCCAAGCAAGAAGAGCAGCGTATCAAAATTTTGCTCGCGCATCGCGAAAATCCGAGCTACTCGCACGCAAAGTTGGCAAAATTGCTAAAAGTTGCCAAATCAACCGTTACAAATGTAATTAAACTGTTTGGGGAACGTTTGTCGACAGCCAGGAAGTCTGGATCGGGGGGAAATCGAAAACCGGAAGCCGCTGAGACGACAAAGAGAGTTGCCGGTAGTTTCAAGCGAAACCCTAACCTCTCTCTCCGAGATGCCGCAAATAAGCTGGGTGTATCGTCTTCAACCGTGCATCGAGCAAAAAAACGAGCCGGACTATCGACTTACAAGAAGGTAGTGACTCCAAATCGCGATGATAAACAAAATACGACGGCCAAAGCGCGATCCCGGAGGCTGTACACGACGATGCTGACGAAGTTTGACTGCGTGGTAATGGACGACGAAACCTACGTCAAAGCCGACTACAAGCAGCTTCCGGGACAGGAGTTTTATACGGCAAAAGGAAGGGGAAAGGTAGCAGATGTTTTCAAGCACATGAAACTGTCAAAGTTCGCAAAGAAATATCTGGTTTGGCAAGCCATCTGTACCTGTGGCTTGAAAAGCAGCATTTTCATAGCTTCCGGGACTGTCAACCAAGAAATTTACGTGAAAGAGTGTTTGAATAAACGTCTGCTGCCTTTCCTGAAGAAACACGGTTGTTCCGTACTGTTTTGGCCGGATTTGGCATCTTGCCATTACGGTAAAAAGGCCATGGAGTGGTACGCCGCCAACAACGTGCAGGTGGTTCCCAAGGACAAGAACCCTCCCAACACGCCAGAGCTCCGCCCAATTGAGAAATACTGGGCTATTGTCAAGCGGAACCTAAAGAAGACCAAAAAAACTGCTAAGGGCGAGCAGCAGTTCAAGGCAAACTGGCTTTCTGCGGCGAAGAAGGTGGACAAAATCTGATGGCAGGGGTCAAGCGTAAGGCCCGGCAATTTGGATTTGGAAAAGCGGAAGCCTAACTGAATATTTTTCCTGAATTTTATACTAATTGAACTTGAAAAAGAAATTTAATTTGATTTTTTAAATAAACGATTTCACCGATTTACACGCGTTTTCCCTTGACCAAATTTTGACCGTATCACCCTTTAGCACAACAATTACCACACTACAAATATGTCTAACTTTGCTAGCCTATAAGGGGAACATTGATTAAATTAATGATGATGTAAAGCTCAACGAAAACAGTGAAGACTTGTGCAGTACCTTCGATGATGAGAAAAAGCGAAACGACAGACGAAAATGACGAATTCCAAGTTCGTCTTGGCACGCGCGGCTGTGCGAGTTACAAACAAAGCTGGCAAAATTAAGCGGAAGCTGTTGGGATCACTCACCAACACACTCACATAAGCAAGTAAAGCAGAATTAGTTCAAAACGAGCACAGATGACTGTCGTGATTGTCGGGAATGACCATATTTGTGATAAATCGCCACCGGAGACGACATTCAACAGTTGCTTTTTACTTCTTTCGTCAACTAGATGGATGGCCATGGAGAGTGCTTCGACAAGCACATTGATAGGAATGTACCAAACGTTACTACCGTCAGCTGCTTGACGATCGGGATTGTGATAGGTTGCAACTCTGATCTCATCCGATACATTGCAAATGAATCCATGAAATCACGATGATTTCGAAGAGCTTCCATAGATATGCTGTTGCTAGTTCTACAACCGGTGTTTAAAACAGCACTTTCGCCTTTCGTTCCTCACACAGCAGCGTAAACCCCCATCAACTACGAAACATGCTCTATCTGCTCCAACTAGAAGGATCTCAACAGAGAGAAAAAGGACTGCGTCCACTTTCCATCACCAATCACACACGGCACAATGGCTTCAGTTCACCAGTACAGTCTGTAAGACGCAGCACCAGCTCATCGCCGATCGGATCAACTCGTGACTAACTCCGAAATCAGAACCGACAACTCCAGCGACGGAAAACAAACGCGTCTAGTAGCGGCCACGGCACACTTCGATTGTATTTCTTAAACACAACCTCAACGCACAAGCACGACGACGACTACATTCGACAAGCACTTTTCGTCTGAGAGGCGGAACGCCAGCACGCAGTGCACGCAAAAATCCTTACACATAGCATGGCACTAGCGAAACTGCTAACGTTGAAAGCGAAACGTGAACTGGACCTCAAATGTCTTTATTCAGCTTAAAATCCTTCGGCATTGGAATTTTACGTGGGAATCCCAGTCTCATTTTGTAAAATTATACCGAGATTTGAAGTTTGCAAACAAATTAGATTATTTATTATTTATAGTAAGATTTGGTATCTACATACGTAGTAATCATTATTGATTAGACGAGTCATTTCTCCTAAAGATGCATCAATACAGAGGTAGGACAACTGACCATCATCACTAACATGAAAATCGTGCAGACTTGTAGCACAGATGGAAGGTCATTAATGAACACTGAAAATAAAAGGAGACCCAGCACTGACCCTTGGAGTACACCTGATAATATACTAATGGGAGCGGAAAGATTACCTTCAATATCAACCACTTGAGTACGAGCAATCAATCGAATCAATTAGAGAAACAGCTTCACGACTAAATCCGAACTGGTGAGATGATTGCAAGAGGGATTGCCGAATATCACTATCGACAACAATATTGGCATCTCATTTGCTAAAAACTTTGCACACAGTTGACGAAACATAGTTCTTTTTGAAGTAATGTTTAGCTTTACCTACTCTTTGCATATCGAAAGTAAACTTTGTTCCTAATCTATCAATTACTTTGAAGAAAAACAAATTTCAACAACTGAGTGAAAAGCTACTAACAAATGAGCAGCTGGTGTGTACAACTGTGCATACCAATCATTCAATCTCAAAAGACGTTCGGTGAGTCACCAGAGTTAGTTTGGAGAACCAAAGAGGAATTATAGGTAATTCCAAGAGGACTAACTAAGAACCTCAAGTGGGATTCTGATGAAAATCAAATGAAATTCTTGAGTATTCCAAAAGTCAATCTCAAATAGACAGGAAATCCAAATAACTTCAAATAAGAATTTAAAGAACCCGAATCGAAATTCCATAGATTGCTAACAAGAGATGAAGAATTCCGATGAATTACACGAGGAATTGAGGCGATAAATCTTCTTTGAAATTTGGCAGAACCCTTTCAGAAATTTTGCTCTTAGGAGGATACTAGCGAATTCCCAAAGTATTTAAGGAGAATAAAAAAAATATATAGCAAATAACAAAAAAAAAGGAATCTCTTTGATACTTCTTCTTCTTTTTCTTCTTCTTCTTCGTATTTCAAGCTTATTGCTTGTTGCGTGATCTCAACTTAGTGTACAAGCTACATTTCTACAGTTATTAATTGAGAGCTTTAGATGCCTGTACCACTTTTGCATTAGTGTATTTGTGTGGCAAGTACAATCATGCTCTATGCCCAGGGAAGTCGACAAATTTTACATCCCGAAAAAATCCTAGACCGGACCGAGAATCAAACCCAGCTGCCTCCAGCATGGTGTTGCTTTGTAGCTGTGCCTTAACCGACTGGTTAGATCTGTCTACTACTAATTGTAGCACGGAAACTAATCCCGATAGCACTAGGCGCTCCTCACTGTTTGATTTGATCAAGCTTAATAACCACTGATTGTCCTCAACATGTCACTGTATGAAGAGCCAAAAACGGTTTTGGTGGATCGATAGGTAAATTCACCTATACGCCTCTATGGGATGATAGAAAATCTCCTTCCAGCCACATGATCAGACAATTGGTCACAAAATCGAGCAATCCGACAGAAGGATACCCCAATGAGTGTGGAGAAAAACCCACCCTTTTTCCACGAGAAGTTAACAACAGGGAGTTGACAATTTCACTCTTCCCATTCAAATTGCTTCAATCGGGTGCCCTGATGGTCCGTCCTAATCCCAGCATTGTTTCTTCACCCTTCTGTCCAACTTTCGAGCCTATTTGTGAACTCGTTGTCCTTCTCTACATCATTGCTAGACACTACTAGTCCCTAATGTTATTTCTGATGTGATCTACAATCTACGTCAAGTCCATTATCTTTGCTGATTTTTTTTAACTGTTTATTTGTTCCAAATTCAAAATAAATTACATTTCATTTTAACCTAGGTGCTCCAGTTACTACAGTAACTTACCAGCCTTAATTGTTATGATATATATCTAAGTGTTTTAACATTGTTCCTGTCTTGGCAATTCAGTATTTTAGACAGGTTTTTAAACCTGCATGTCATCTTTGTCTGATGATCTTGAGTTCCTAGTTGCGTCTTATAAAACCGTAACACCAATGCGGAAAATGGACAGTGTCTCCGGGTATCTTTTTAACGAGCATCACTCCATTGTTGTATCGCATGTGCTCCATTTTGCAGCTCTTCTTTCACTTTTAAGGGCTGAAAACAATGACAGCGGCATAGCGACATAGTGGTACAGCGGCAAACGCGCAATGTACTAAAATTGCACTAACTGCTGTACCGCTGTCGCTTTACCGCATTCCTACCCACAATGCATGCGCGCAAAATCTATTTATTTTTCCTCTTCCGCTGCATGTTGTACAGCACCGCTTGTATTAGCTTTTTACATACTATTAATCATGGAGCTGTGTGATATCTTTGAAAAGTGCACGTTTATCGGAAATTGTATACTTTATCATGATGTTCGTATGGTTTTGTTGATAAGTAGAGTCGCTTCTTGCACTTTCAATCAGTTGGAGATCTTGAAAGTAGCTAATTGTCATGAAGTCATACGATTATTTTAATAATCTCTGATTCAGCTGACATAGTGAAGAAATATGTGAGGGATTATCTGATTGAATAGTTGATCAGTAGAAGGTCTTCGGAATAATTGATCAATCTTGCAAACATGTCGAAGAGGCTTTGGAATTCTACAAAGTTCAGTAATCGTTTCTGAATTTGCATTAACTTAAAAAAAAAAATGGGAGCACTTTCAAGAAGTACCATGAACCGTGGGGAAATATCGAGAACTCCTTAATAAAATTGTAATGGTTATTTTGCTTAACGAACCCGGAACACGTATGATACAAACCATTTGTGGAATAGTTTTGAAATTGGGGTTATCATTCGTCTATAGTATTTTTTATCAGGGCTTCGCAGAAGAATGAATTATGAATATTAGGAAAGAGAGCTTAAGGAAAGTTCCATGAATTTTAGGGAAGTCCAGAGAACTCTAATTTATTGAGAAATTTAAAGAACTTTGGGGAGTAACGATATCTTTAGGGAAGTCCCGAATATCGGGAAAGCTGAAAGATCTTCAAGAGAATATTCAGACAACTTCGTACATTTCAGGAAAACGTTGAAAACTTCATCGAAGATCTAGAATAGTTTTAGGAGAACTTAAGAGTAGTTCTGACGAGAACTTAGTTCTGAGGAGAACTTCTGAGTAGTTCTCAGGAGAACTTCAGTGAAGTTTTGAGGAGAAGTTCAAAGTAATTCTGAGGAGAGCTTCAGAGTAGTTCTGATGAGAGTTATAGAGTAGTTCTGAGGAGAACTTCAGAGTAGTTCTGAAGAGAATATTTGAGAACTCCATAGAAGTTCCATTGGCCTCAGGAAAATTTCAGGAAATTAATGAAACACCCCGGGAGCACCCGGAACATGTCTGGCCAGCGTGGTCCTCAGTACTTAATATGGCTACCAATTTTCTTATTTTTGAATTCTCATGTAGTTTCCTAAGCAACACAATTTGTCATAAACAGGTTTACATAACTTATTTATGACAATATTAGCGGTAAACATTTACGTCTAGTCACTTATATACAACTTATTTATACCGAAAAAAGCGCAATAGGTGGGATCTATACATAACATATGCTTGACTTGCGCAACTTATTTATAACTATAACGCAACCTACTGTATTGGACATGTTGTAAATTAATTTCATCCTTCCTACGAATGGAATTTGAGATCATCATCAATTTACACAACTTATTCTTCTGATGAATTTTATCGTGCGAATAAAGTGCCTAAACTGAGATTCCGTACTGCATACATTTATGCGGTTGCAAATTTATGGTGAATCTATTTATACATTCTACTTCTAAAAAACTCATTGGCTCTTAGAAAAAGCTTAATATAATAAGTTGAATTGCAAAAAAAAAATCCTGGATAAAATTCCCCAACTTTGCAAAAAAACAAAAACAAATAGAATATCAACTTTCTTTTTTAATTATTTTACTTTTCTCTTTTACAAAACGTACATGTGATGTTGAAAGCACAAATTAAATGTTTTTTTTTTCATTCTATACATTGCTTCATTGGTCAGCCATATTGTAGTGCAGTTTGTAGAATGCATTGAGAAATTTCATAATTGTTATCAAAACATGTTTAGAACACGAAAAACAAGAACATTACTTGTATCGTATATTGAAGTTATAATTAGGTATGGCAACTCTCAATTGCCTATTTATAACACTTTTATAACTGATTGTTTTTGATGAAAACTTGCTAGCCTTATATACGACATGTTTCCAAATGTCATTTTTGGAAACATGAGTATAACTGAAATGTAACTTATTAATAACATGTTATTAATAAGTTATATCTCAGATGTATTCATGTTTCTAATAATAACATATGAAAACATGTTGTACATAAGGCTAACCAGTTTGCACTAAATACAATCAGTTATAAATGTGTTATAAACTGGTAATTGAGACATGCAATATCGAATTATAACTTCAAGATAATAAGTGCTTGTCAGAAAGGTTGAATACTTCACAAACAACAAAACAACGCGTCTAAAACAGAATGTTTTAGAAGCAATTAATATATAACTTATTTACAACTGGATTTTTTTATTTTTCATGCAAGATGTTGCAAGTGTTACTTGGGTTAATGTGTCACATGAGGATGTAGGTCCAAGTTTCATTTCTTCATGTCTGAATCTGGCCAACGTGGTCTTCAGTACTTAATATGGACAAATATGGTTATATTTTTGAATTCTCATGTAATTTGATGTGTCGCATGAGGGTGTTTGTTCAAGAAGAATCCAACCAAATGCGGCCAATTTGGTACTGAGTAGTTAATATGGCCACCAATGATCTTATTTTTCAATTCTGATGTAGTTTGATGTGTCGCATGAGGGTGTTGGCTCATGAACAAACTGTTCTTTGGGGGTACCGAGAACATGTCCGGATGTGGCCAACCTTTTTCTGACTACTTACTTACTACACACTTAGAAATTATCGCCGACTTCGGTAATTTTTACCAAAATCTGAACAGCTGAACTTTTCGGTATTAATTTATGCAATTCAATTCAATTGCTTTTCCGCTACTTTGAAACTAAATCTTCACAGATTTGATCATTTAAACAAGGTTGAACATGTTTTGATATTATTTTCATTATTAGCATAGTTGTGATATAAACACAACGGGATGGCCATTCAGAATGGTTCAACGGATGTGAAATAAGGGAACATTTAAATATAACATGATTTAAAGTATTTCATTGCAACATTAACTTGACTTAAACATAACACATTTTTCAATATATTATCTTATTTAATTTCTGGAAGAATTTACTTGTGTTTATACAATAAGTATGATTATTCCGTCATATCGTATCTTCAAGTGATCATCGCAAGCGTCACATTTCGTTCAGGCTCTTTGGAACTACATGTGATGAAATATGAAACGCATATTTTAAAGTGAATTGCACAAAACAATGTCTAGTGTCATCACTTACTCACACATTAAATCTGCCTTCCCCACACCGGAACCGGCGACAACCCCCCGGCGCTGCGGCGAACCTGGAAGAGGGACGGACAAGGGCGGCCTCGGCCCCCATTCCCCTTCGGACAACGCGGGATTCAAGGCACAGCATAATATCGGGACGGATAAGGGCAGTTGTTCCCATTCCCCGAAGGACAAAGAGGGATTCAAGTCCCAAACCAGTAGCTCACCCTCGAACATAGTTCCAAGCTCAAATACAACGATAGATTTCTTCACCACCCTTGGGACGCCCCTGCCCCGGGTGGGTGGAACGACTCCACCTGCCCCTGGTGGGGATCCGTCTCATTCGGCACAAAGTTCTGCCGCAGCAAGTCCGACTGGAACACCCCCAAATTCCAGTTACTACGCAATGAGCCATCACCACTCAATCGAACGACCTTCAACCAGAGGATCGGAGCGGGGGTTTCCTACCCCCGCCCTACCGGTTCCGGTGAATCTTATGCTCCAATGGAATATCAGCGGCTACTTTCTCCACTTGGCGGAGTTGGAACTCCTCTGCAGCGGTGCGTCCCCCCTGGTGATTGCCCTGCAAGAGGTCAACAACGTCACGGTGAACCGGATGAATAAGACACTTGGCAGCGATTACTTATGGTCCGTTAAACAAGGATCTAACCTTCGGAGATCTATGGCCATAGGAGTCCGTAAAAATGTCCCCCATCAAATGGTTGATCTCGATACTGACCTCCCTACTGTCGGCATTCGGATCCAAGACCCAACTAGTATCTACATCGCCTGCGCCTATCTGCCCTGCGGAAGACTACCCAATCTAGGAACCGAGATTCGCAGAATACTTCGGCAGTTACCAGAACCCAAAATGTTCATTGGGGACCTGAACGGCCATCACCCGGCCTGGGGTTGTCCAAGAGCTGACCCACGAGGGGTCACCATCTGCGATATTTTTGAGGAGGAAGATTTAGTCATCCTAAATGACGGGGGCCCGACGTTCTTTAACGGACGGCACACCACCGCCATCGACGTGTCCGCAGTTAGCCGCTCCTTAGCGGGCAAAATGCTATGGGGCATCAACCCGGATCTGCACGGCAGCGACCACTATCCGGTACAGATCCGGTTATCCACCGCAATGGCACCGGAGAACACCAGAAGACCACGGTGGCGGTATGGAGAAGCCGACTGGAAGGGCTATCAGCTCTCTTACCGAACTCTCGCGCAGACTGAAGAACCTACGGACATCCCAAGTATCACGGGAGTCATCCACAAAGCAGCCAGCACCAACATCCCAAGAACAGGCAGTATTCCCGGGCGGAAGGCACTCCGATGGTGGAATGAAGACACGAAAAGTGCTGTAAAAGCCAGGCGGAAGGCACTCCGTAAACTCAAGCGAACCTCTACGAACGACCCTGCGAGAGAGGAAATCCTCGCAAACTACCGCCAGCAGCACAACAAATACCGACAGGAAATCCGGACGGCGAAGCAAAATAGCTGGTCGGATTTCCTGGAAAGCATCAACGCCGAACAATCGTCAGCAGAACTGTGGAGCCGCATCAATGCCCTCAGCGGCAAGCGGCGATCATCGCCGCTGCAAGTGCCAGCCGACACCGTTACCATCACCAAACCAAACGGCGTAGCAGATGAACTGGGAAAATACTTCGCCAAACTATCAGGAATCGCGGAGTACAGCGAAAGTTTCCAACGACGAGCCGGTCCTTCGCTGTCCTCGGTGCCCACTTTCAGAATTCCCACAGACAACGACGACCTACCGATCAACCAACCATTCTCCTGGGAAGAATTCTCGTTCGCTCTTAGCCGGATCAACGGAAACTCGGCCGGACCGGATGAAATCGGAAACCCACTGCTGAAGCATCTACCGCTCGAAGGGAAAACACAATTGCTCGAACTTTACAACCAGCTATGGACCAACGAAGAATACCCGGACAAATGGAGGGAAAGTCTCGTGATTCCGATCCCCAAAACAAATATAGGGACCAAGGACGTCACAGGATTCCGCCCCATCGCGCTGACCTGCTGCATGGCCAAAGTCTTGGAGCGGATGGTCAACAGAAGGCTCAAGCAATACCTGGAGTCTAAGGGACTGCTTGACCATCGACAGCACGCCTTCAGGCAAGGGTACGGTACCTCCACCTACTTCGCCACTCTTGGAGAAGTCCTGAAGGAGGCACAGGACCAAGGCCATCATACGGAGATCGTCTCGCTGGACATCTCCAAAGCATTAAACAGAACGTGGACACCAGCAGTAATGAAGAAGTTAGCCGAATGGGGACTAAAAGGACGCATCCTACACTTCGTCCGAAACTTTCTGACCGACCGATCTTTTCGGGTGTCGGTCGGAAACGTCCAATCCAGAAGGTTCAGCGAAGAAACCGGAGTACCACAGGGTTCGGTGATCACGGTCACCCTCTTCCTGGTGGCCATGAACGGGGTCTTCGACAAGCTACCCAAGAACATATATATTTTCGTCTACGCGGATGACGTCCTCATTGTAACGGTGGGCCCCACCATGCAGAGGACGAAATTAAGAGCGCAAGCGGCAGTCTCCTCGGTGGTCAGATGGGCTGACTCCGTTGGGTTCCAGCTTTCCGCCGGCAAGAGCGTGCGCTGCCATATATGCACCACCCGGCATCGGAACAACGGACAGCCCATCATGATCAAACAGCAAGCGATACCGACCAAAAACACAATAAGGGTCCTGGGAGTGCTCCTCGATCGGAACCTATCCCTCGAGCCGCACTTCCAACAGGTGAAGAAGGACTGTCGTAGTCGATCCAACCTGATGAAGACCATCTCCCGCCCCCACCGATCCAACAACCGTGAAATCCGCTTCCGAGTAGCCCGAGCCATCATCGACAGTCGCCTATTGTACGGCGTAGAACTAACGTGCCTTGCCGCTGAGAAAGCCGTCCAAATCTTGGAACCGGTCTACAACGGATACGTAAGAACAGTCTCCGGTCTCCTGCCCTCCACCCCGGCCGACGCCGCGTGCGTTGAAGCCGGTATTCTGCCTTTTCGGCTCGTCTACACCGCAGCTACCGCTACCAAAGCCGCTGCCTTCCTCGCTAAAACGTCGGAAAACAGCAGGATCTTTCTCCTCGACGAGGCGAACCGACTCCTCCGCACGGTCGCCGACGTAGATCTCCCTCCAGTGGCCAGGGTCCACTGGCACGGAGACAAAAGTTGGCAATCACATCAGATCAGAATCGACAGCCGAATCAAGGACCGCTTCAGGGCAGGAGACAACTCACTGGCTTTGCGCCGGACAGTCGTCGAAACTCTCGGGGCGCACTATCAAGATCACGAAATCAGGTACACCGATGGCTCGCTCTCCAGCAGCGGAGTGGGAATGGGGGTTTCAGGCGATAGTTTGGTCGTCAGCAATTCACTTCCGGCCCAGTGCTCGGTGTTTCCCTTCCGGCCAATCGGCCGATCCTCATCGTTACCGACTCACAAAGCGCAATAATGGCCCTAACCGATGAAGCACCAAAGCATCCGTGGATACAAGGGACGGTAACGCATGCGCCGCCCAACACCGTATACATGTGGGTACCCGGGCACTGTGGCATCCAGGGGAACGTGATCGCCGACCACCTCGCCGGCTCAGGCCCCATCGAACCCAGGTTCTCTGACAATGTTCCGTTCCAGGACATCAAGAAATGGATCAAGCGGACGGTTCGGAGAGCGTGGGACAACGAGTGGAGGAACAATCGAACTCACCAGCTACGAAAAATCAAGGCGACCACCGATCCCTGGAAGGATCGACCGAGCCTCAGGAGCAGCAAGTGGTGTCCAGGCTGCGCACCGGGCATAGCAGGGCCTCCCATAATTTCGGAGGAACACCGTTCCGGAGAACCTGCGAAACCTGCGGAGTGCCAGCCTCCGTAGAACACATCCTCATCAACTGTGTGGAGCTCGAGGACCTTCGCATTGCCTTCGGTCTGGAGGGAACCAGCATACGAAGTCTGCTTGGCGACGAGTCCCCGGCAGCAGACGCCCTCATCGCCTTCCTGAAGGAGGCGAATCTTTTTTACAACATTTGAGTGTTTTCTGTTTGTGCTTTTGAATTCGTTGGCCCTTTTGGTAGTGTTTTTACAATATTTTATATAATTAAGCTAAATGCCCACTTGCCAAGATTGGGATCCTGCTTTTGAGGTACCAATTCTTTTTTGTAATTTTTAAAAGAGATGAACTAGCCTTAGGCTAAAAATCTCTCTAATAAAGGAAAAAAAATTAAATCTGCCTCGACCAACCTGGCAGAACGTGCCCTAACCCTCACTAAACTAAAGGGCAGGGTGAATGGTCAGATCTCATCATAGGTGGATTAATTCAGGAATTTCTACTTCTGAAATCCTTTTGAAGGACAAGGTTTAGCAACCCGTCAGCTGCTTGCTTACTTGGCGCTTTCAGTGGCGTACATCTCTTCCTCCAGAAGCCGTTCAGATCAGAAGCTAACTCGCTGCTTGCTTCCCTACAGTTAACACTTAATAGTTCTATTTTGCTGTTTGGTACATGAAGGGGCAATTTATAACGGTGCGTTGTTACCCTTCACACAAAGTAGAGTATCCATTTCAGTGAATAGAATTTTCCGTGTGGTTTCTACATATGTAATTTTCCACACAGCGAACTTCTGCAAACCCCATTCCTAGTCAAATTAAACTTGATAATTAAACACGGAGGACACTGATCTGTGTCTAACGATAACTTTTCCGCTCGTGTAAGCTGCTTCATATGCCAACACGGGCCTTCAGTCTTCTATAAATCTACGGTAATTTAACACGCACCAAGAAAACCAAAGGGAATTCCACGAACAATTCGCTCTGTCTTCGATCTGAACTAAATTAAAAAAAATGTATGAGCTCAATCCTTCCTCTACTTCCGCACGTTGCTGCTATGATGCTCTTGAGTCATTTATAGCAACTCATACCTGTTATTTATCTACTTGGGATGTCATATTTTAAACAAACCAGGTTAGTCAACTAATTAGCGCTAGCCGGTTGGGAACTATAAACATATCCACTATCGTGGATCATTTTGTTATCCTATTTATGCACGAATCCAGTCGAAAAGTTTGATTCACCTGTGTTTTTAACTTTCAGGATGCCCCCGAGATAAACCTAAACGAGCTGCGGAAACTGTACTCCAACTACAACCCGTATGGTTCGAACTCACTGGATGACTACGGACTGGACCGGTTACAGCTGCAACTGCTGGCACAATATGCCCAGAGCAAGTGAGTATTTTAGAAAACAGTCGATTCTGACGAATTTCCGTTGTTGTTGTTGATCAGATTTCGATAAATATTTTTCAAATAGTCTATAATTTCCCATCAATAACCATGTAGAGTGGGAGTATTGAAACATGAAACCCTTTGACCAATTTTGATGCATAATAAACCGACTGGAAAGCTCAACAAACTCTATTTTTCAACACCCACAGCGCCATCGGTGGAGCAGGCGGCTGGGACCAGCTGTACCGTGCACCGGAAATGAAACGCCAGATCCGGTATCGTCAGTGCTACTTCAACCCAATCTCTTGCTTCAAGAAGTAAGCGAATTCTGCGGCCCCCCATCTTTTGTTTTGGAATGCTCCTGCGTTTTCTCATCATCCGTTGTAACTGTTTGTAATACACCCTAACTACTCTCGAGTACCGCTGGGATGGATGTTCATGGCATCATGTATAGCTGGCCCCCATAGCTGTAAGAAACAGGTAGTAGCATACTATTGCACAAAGTCAACTAACCAACACCTAGGGATATAGGCAACTCTGCGACCAACAACACCTTCAATATGATCTTCTCCAGACATACCGGGAAGCGTGCAGTGAAGTGAGTGGAGCATCATCGTTTCATTTTCGTTCTGTATAAACATATGACTAACAACTTAAGGCAACATTAATCATATATCTAATGCTAGTGAGTGCTACCCGGAATCTAAATTGCCGTTTCTCTTTGATGAAGTAAAAGGTTACACAGGAAGAGGCTAGCGAAAATCTGGAAAGGTTATTTTACTTCGTACGGAATTGTTTGTAAATTATTGGAAATATACTGTGAGATGATACAATTAACTAATGTCATATAAAGGAGCAGTTTGAATCGCTACTGTCACTGTTATGTTCGAAAAATTGTAGAATTCTTATCGAGAGGATGTAAATCAGATAAATAAACTATTTTGTTAGCAATTAAAGTACTGAATCCGAAACGGCTGCTTGGTTTGCTGGAACATTACAAATCCGAAAACAGTCCCTACCTTCCGAAATGAAAGCAGCATAATAAAACATGAAAATAATGAACAGTAGCTACGAGTTCCTGGTCCAGCCGAAGCTATTAATCATGTATTTTCTTTAATCTCTTAATTAGATATTGGCATCGTATGTCGTTGTGGGACAGACAAATACCTACAAGAACTACGTTCCTTGGTTGCAATGTAAGTCATAGCACCATATCGTGAAAATAAATCAAATGTCACCTTTGATGTAAAATTATCTCTAACGTTCCTACATTCAGGAAGGGGATGGTTCATGGAGTGGAAAACTTGCTTTTGATTACTCTTAGACTGATAAAAGTCGCGTCCATTTGAAGTTTCTAAAATGCTCAAAATCATCAATCTCCGTTTGCCAGCTCTTCTAAATACGCTAGTGACAATCAATTATACTCATTGTGTTCGAACGAAATGTGAAAGTGTTGTTG
This sequence comes from Ochlerotatus camptorhynchus, assembly GCF_037179485.1. Lineage (NCBI taxonomy): Eukaryota > Metazoa > Arthropoda > Insecta > Diptera > Culicidae > Ochlerotatus > Ochlerotatus camptorhynchus. The sequence goes on along the minus strand of NW_027040918.1, from coordinate 7,851,072 downwards.
ACAACGGTGGGAGATGTCTCCACCACATAGAATCGCTGTAATCATTTAACGTGGATTGTTTCATGATTATTAGGTGTTTTTCAATATGGGTACAGCAGACTCATTTAATATGCTTGTCAACTGAGAGCCAATGTGAACTGTTAAATAGAAATCAAACATTCAGAAGCCACAAATTTTGCTACTCTTCTTATCTATAAGCAACTATTTACATCGCAGAGAAATGATCCACATATTTTTAAACAATTGGGTTTTTATGGGTATTGAGGTTATTTCAAATTCGTAATCTGTGTTTCAAATGGAACCAAAATCCAAAATTACATAATTTATTTTAAATAAGTGTGATTACTTTTAGTGATTGCTTTCAATCTTGATTTAAAAACCGCGATGGAAGTAAACGGGATCGATAAACATATCGTTGTACTCAGAAAACGAAGCCCTTTAGATGATGTATAGTGTCGGCGCCGGTGGTGTAGTGGTAAGCGTGATAACCTCTTATCGCAGCAGGCCTGGATTTAATCCCAGTCATAACATTTCTGATCACGCCTTCCTTCGGAGGGAATTAAAGCCGTTGGTCCTGGTTCATAGGAAGTGCCACTATCTATCGACATAATTTTACACTTTACTTAACGTATATTACTGGAAATTGATAGCACTAAGTATATATGGTGTAAAGACACCATATATGCCCTCAGGGAAACTGTACTGGCCTAAAGAAGGATCCGGAACGACCGATAAAGTGGCCACATAATAAAAATGTCCTAGAACCTTGTGATTTTTTCTTTGTTTGTCCAGAATCATGAGATCAAAGTGAATTTAACATGGAAACTATATTTTGGGGTAAAGTGGCCATATTCTGGTTCTCCGGATAATCTGGATTGATTGATAAAGTAGCCACATTATAAATATTATTATAGAACTGTTGTTTGTTTAGAATCACGAGATGAAAGCGTATTTAATGTGGAATTTATAGTTTGGGATCAAATGACCATATCCTAGTCCTCCGAATAATCTGGGTAGACCGATAAAGTATCGTATAATCTAAACTGTTCAGCATTTGTCTACCGCACAAGTTGGAAAAAATCAATTTAGGTATTGTGATACGTGTAAAATTAAAAAAAAAACTTATGTAGGCCCATCCAGGCCTCTAATAAAACGGTATTCATTCCTTGTCTTCTTCGTCACTGTAAATATCAGAATCACAAAAACTCGTGCTGTCGCATTCCATGTCGTCGCAATCTTGCTCGCCATTCATTTCCCCTTCATCTTCTACACTGCTATCCATGTAATATTGTGCCACTTCCTCCATGTATTTCACATCCTTACTACCAAATGCTACTTTCGAGCCTTCATTGTGGTATTTTAGATACGATAGCTTCGGATCGGACCATGCTAATGCAGTTGCCATCATATCTGATAAATTTGCCTCGGAAGACATTTTTCTAGCAAGGTTTGGCTTGCAAATTTATGGCGCTTGTGCATTCGCTCTCCACAAAATTCATATTGTATGGCTGAAAAATAATAAAAGATTAGTTTGATTTTTATAGCTTAGGTAGTTTACCTTACCAATTGATCGATATAACCTGCTAAATGTTCGTATTTGTGCAAAGAAGTTGGTACGCTTTGTTCTCTTGATTCTGAACAACATAGAAAAAATCGCAATGTTCTAGGACAATTGTTTAATGTGGCCACTTTATCGGTCAATCCAGATTATCAGGAGAACCAGAATATGGTCACTATACCCCAAAATATCGTTTCCATATTAAATTCGCTTTGATCTCATGATTCTCAACAAACATAGAAAAAATCGCAAGATTCTAGGACATTTTTTATAATGTGGCCACTTTATCGGTCGTTCCGGATCCTCCTTTAGGTCAGTAGAGTTTCCCTGAGGGCGTATATGGTGTCTTTACACCATATGAACTTAGTACTATCAATTAACAGTAATAAACGTTAAGTAAAGTGTAAAATTATGTCGATAGATGGTGGCATTTCTTACTTTATCGGGAACTCGGATTGATCCCGGTCCTCTATCTCGGTACGCAAAAGTCTCCGGCCAATGAGACCACCAATCGATGCAACAGAGTTTTTCCTTTGAGAATATGTATAACATGTTGACTGAAACCGTTTGGCAGCCGTGATATTCAATAGTAACCGATTTATTTTTCACAATTAAAGAACCCAATTGATAACCTATTATTAAATTTGTTTTTCTTCATCGGACTTAACGTGAAAAAAGTTATCCTCCTATGGCATAGAGTTGCCCGTGAATCAGGTAGAAGTCCTTCTCATGAGTCTGCGTTGAATACGGTGACGAAAGGATTCCGCTGCACAGTTAAAGCCGAAAAACTCGTAAAACTCGTTGAAACGCCCAGACATGAACCGTATTGGGTCATGCAAGCTGTAGTTCGTAGTACGAGGTCCAAGATGCAGGAAACTCATCAACCGAAGAACTCGTTCGGGTGCGTAGATTTCGAATTCAGCCAAGATTCCTGGAGAGTCGATATCACCTATAAGTACTTTCGCTGCGAACACGGCCTGACTAATCGTCTGGCTATGTTCTAGTGTTTCAAGACCCAGGAGTTGACAACGATCTTCGTACGGCGGAAGGTGCACAGGGTCATTCCAAGGAAGGTGACGAAAGGCATACCGAACAAATTTCCCTTGAACAGATTCAATCCTCGCTATCCAAACTGCTTGATACGGGCACCATACTACCGAGCTGAATTCTATGATCGATCGCACTAGAGAGCAGTATAGAGCTTTTAGACAGGCAGGATCGCGAAACTCGTCAGCGATCTTGAAAATGAACCCGAGTTGCCTGTTAGCTTTCGCAACGATGCCCGAGTAATGAAGCTTGAATGTTAATGTTGCTAGGTCACGAACCATGTCCACACGTTGCAAAAGTTGGTGATTTATCGTATAGTTGAATGCCACTCGTTTCAGCTTGCGATGAAATGAGATAATATTACATTTTTGTACATTCAACGTGAGATAGTTTCTTGAGCACCACTCTTCGAAAGTATCGATTAGGTGTTGAAGCCGCAAGCAATCGGCGAAGCTACGAACAATCACATAGATCTTCACATCATCCGCGTAGAACGATCGGCAACCAGTTGGGAGGATCAGTCCAGCCTCATTCACAAAAATCGAGAATAGCAATGGTCCCAAGTTGCTACCTTGAGGAACACCGGAGCTATTTGTAAAATAGTCCGATTGCTCTGATCCGATTCTAACACAAAGTTCCCGATTGGTCAGATAGGACTTGAACCAACGAGTTAAACCCGAGGATAGACCATTGTGACCATAGCTCCAGTCCAGTTTATGCCAATGATTCCAAAGAACAGCTCATGAAATGAAGAATGGTGAATTCTGTGGTTTTTCATTCAACAACATAAAAACATACCTGCTGCTTCCAGGATTTCCTGCCATACTTTTCGATACATCGATTATGTTTTTGTTGTCATCGGAATGAAAACTTGCGGAATCATCTGCTGATATGAGGGAGCGATACTTCCATGAACAGATACTTTGCCTGTCCAAGACGGCGCAAGTTTTCATGAGTTCCAAAAATTAAGGCTCTTTCATTATTGTCACCGAAGGGGTCTCATGCTACTGAGCTAGTTACCCGGGAGTCTTGGTTGAGTCACTAGGGTGAGTCGCATCTAGTCTCAGTCTTGAACAAATACCCTGAGGATTTTTTTAGTGTACTTGGAGACCTTTGGAATAATTTCTTAGCAAACTGGGATATCTAGGAGTCTCGAGGGTAGATATGATTTTATTTGTTTGCAGTTCAAGATCAACAGAATGATAATTTAATAATCTCTGAGCAACCTGGTATGTATGGTTGTTGTGCAGTACAAGATCTTTAAAACGATAGCTGATCAAGCTGGAGTCTTGAACAAATACCCCGAGGAGTTTTAGGAGATGTATGTTCACCTGGATTTGAAGCAAGAGAAAGCTGGTGTTTGCAAGAATAACTGGGAAATGTGGTTTGAACTATTAGACAGTTGAAGAACTACAGAATAATATCTGATAAAGCTGAAATCTTGAACAAATAACCTGATGGCTAGATATTTGTGCAAGACTTCAGTGTTTAACTGTCCATCAATTAAAATCACTTCCTCAGATATTCCCTCATAATGCCATGCTGGAAAATCAAAGATTTCCATAAAATCCTCTTCATATTACTGTTTTGTAACCGACTGTTACAAATTGTAAGCATTTTTTTTTTATGTTGTGCTTTTATTTTGTGTACAGTCACGTCCCTAGAGTTAAGTGGTGTTGGATTAAATTTAGTGTTAGTAGTAGGGTAAGTCAACCCAACAAACAATTTGAGTTGATCAACAGCTGAATTAGCTATTTTTTAGCTGAAGAAGCTTACGTTTGCCTGAACAAGCTCTTATTCAACATTTAATGTTTGTTGGGAATGTTAGTAAAAATGTTATAGGTTAGTACAATTTGCATTTTGTACAAAATAAGTGGAGTGAATCGCATGCAAGCCAGTGGGTACAACAACTAAATGATAGAAAATAACAAACCCCTCTCCCCCAACCTCCCCGGCAGCAACAAAAAAGCTACAACGGTGTTGAAGAGAATAAGGAGGAGCGCCATCGCTGATAAAGTGACAGGCGTTCGTGTGCACAACAGCCATATTATAAAGTGTTCTTCACATTGCCAAGTGGTATCCAGCGAAAAAGGGAGAGGACGGCGGATTCGTCAGGACATTTTGTATTCTGTTAATTCAACTGAAAGTCGCCATTTTGTCTTATCAGAAGCTCGACCAGGTGCACACGAGTCGCCGTAGTAGACCTCGATTTTCTACGTCCAACCGCAAAGGACCAATTCAAACCTCTGGGTCAGCCGCCCGTAAGGAGGCTTTTCAAGCTCGGGGGTGAAACCCCTAAACATAAAGGAGCATTCTCCCTCTTGACACGGTCACTCTGGTATCGTCCTGGGCCGTGTTAATCTCCGTCAACGAAGGAAGACGCCTGAAAGGCTTACACAGCCACACACCATCGATAAACCCCGCCAAACCATCGTGCGGTTAAACGGTAATTACCCACTGTTTTGGGAACCAGCTTGCCAGCTCGTCGTCAGCAGCAGTAGCAGCAGCAGCGAGCGCTCGCACGACGTCGCCATATCGTCAGCATAAGCAGTAGTACTAACCGAAGAACACAGTTAATTTTACCCACACCCACAAATAGAAAAATAAACTACAGAAATCGAACCCAATCCCACCTACACACCAATTTGTTAAATAAAAATCCTCAAAGCAAAGTAAATCTTTAAATCATTAAATTCACACTACACCGTATCTCTGTTCAGGTGACCGTACACTACACATCTTGTCTGCGAAGTTCCTCGAAATTACCAAGTAGTAAGTCGTTCCTGGGACCCAGTACGAGGGGTCTCTTACTACTGAACTTATCGGGAAAAACGAACAGTTCTAGATAGAGCTGGAATTAGGGCGTAACAGATTTTGTAAACAATGACATTCTCGATGATTTCTAGAAATCCAAGGCTCACCCACTCAAATCAACGTCACCATCGGGTAGGGGTTGGTTATGTTGGTTGGCGTGGGGGTGACTTGAGTTTCGAGAAATCATCGAGAGAAGTCATTGTTTACAAAAGCTGTTACGCCCTGATTCCAGCTCTATCAAAAGTTACAGTTTTTAAGGCTTCAGGTATAATTCTGAAAATTTCCAAATATACTTCAATAAAAATCTCGATGCTCACATATTCTCATATGTTACTAGAATAGCAGTCATGGTATGGATTTCAGTTCAAGGCAAGTTAAGAAGTCTGAAACAAGTTTAAGAAATTAGCTACAAGTATAACAATCAGGTTGTTAACTTTCAAAAAAAACAAGTCGTTCAAGGTAGCTATGCAAAATAGCTGTGGAGAGCAGGGGGTTGTTAAGTTGACCCACCCTAGTGCTCATGGGCCCACTCAACAATGTGGGAGGCTTTAAAGCAACTGATGACCGCATAGAGTGTTTCAAATATCGAGTTTTCTCTACCAGGCTCAATCGATTTCAAATCAGGTCCTTGTAATTCTCCCAAAATTTAAACTTATTTTGATGCGAACTCATACTGCACTGGCTCTTTGAAGTTTATATGGGAATTCCTATGGGAACAGTGAACTTTTTATTCTCATCGTTCAAGCCCTTCGCTGTAATGATCTGCGGAAAAGTATCTGTACTAATGTGAGTTTTTATCAGCTGCAATTTTGCTGAAGACCACATTTGAATTGAACGTCAGGATAATTAGTTATTAGTTATTTTGGAAGCAGTTATTTAGGAACTGCTCAGCAGGCAACATTTGTGTGCTGGGCGCCAAGAATAGGGCAAATCACCCAGACTACTATGCCATAAGTGCAAGATGTAGTGTTGCCCGGAAAGTAGTCCGTAAAGCATACCAGAAAGTTATCGACTCAGAAATCAATAAATAACTAATAACCTTGAAGTCTAATAAAAATGTAGTCTTGAGCAAAGTTGTTGATAATAACATTTTGAAAAGCTTTCCCACAAATCATTATGACGAAGTGCTAAGAAGTTATATAAAGGAAATTTTTACCATAGTTATTCCCATATAAACTTCAAAGGGCCAGTGCAGTATAAGGTCGCATGCAAATAAACTCGAATTTTGGGAGAATGATCAGGACCTGATTTAAAATCAATTGAGCCTGGTGGAGCAAAATCGATATTTTAAACAACTCTAGTGTTCATAGATGCACTCAAAATTGTGAGTGGTTTCAGTCATTGTTGAAGAAAGTGGGATGAAAATAGGTCGTCAAAAATCATATGAAAGTTGTTTTCCAGTTATTGCTATATGTGAACATCATCAGAAAAATGGAATAAAACATTTTTAAAACGTTTAATTTGGCCACTCGATCGCAGTGAAATTATTTTCATCATCTATTAACTGTCCTTGATGAGCGGAAACGAAAAATAACGGCTCGATTATCTGGGTGATTCGATTATCCAGAGTGATAATCGAGTCCGACCTGTATATGGAACCTTAAAATGATAGCTAAATCTTTTGATAAATATTAACACATGTTTCCTCGAATAAGCTATTATATTATACTTTTTAACATTAATATCACCAATTATAGAAGACATAAATTTCATCCAACCTATTACAGAATTCCATGTACAGTTTCAAATCATCAGCAGAAATAAAAAAAGACCTTAAAAAATCATGTTGATTATTAGAAATAAAATTTTTGCCTGACACTCCCGATCATAAGTTTAAGGAAACCCCCCAAAAAACATGACAAATTTGTTATGCTCATATCTCTGTCATGTTACGTCCAATTTTCGTTCTCTTTAGATCATTTGAAAGGTATTGAATGGAACTTTCCTCACCCAAAGTTACAATATTTTTCAAAATATACTCTGAAGAATCGTGACTGATTTTCTCAGAATTGGGTTTGCCAAATTTTGAAATAAAAGTAGTAGTAGAAAACTTATGCTATACCATTCATACCATTCAAATAACCTTTGGAGATCGAAAATTGAACGAAAAATGAGAGATCATTGAACAAAACATATTTGCATGGTTTTTTGGGGGTGTCCTTAAACTTATGATCGGTAGTGTAGGTGAACACTTTTTGGTTAACAATAGCTTCCATCATTTTAGGAATGTATTTTTTTTTCCTTCCTAATGGCTGATTAAAAATTAATTGGTATGCCACTCGCGTGTCGCTAGCACGTCTCTAGTGTTGGGAACCGACAGTGGTTTGTTTACACTTCTATAGAGAACAACTGGTGCAAGTTTGATCAAAGTAGTCGATCGCGTTCAGAAATAACGTTAAATAGAACTCGAAATATGAAAAAATATTGTACACAAACATCTGGAAAATCCGGAGTGGTCTGGTTTCAAGCTGGCTGATGTGCTGAAGATGCCGAAAACAACAGTTTGTAGAGTGCTCAAAACCTCCAAGGAAACCCTGTGTGTGGAAATGAATCAGCGGACCTACGAAAAAACTGGAACCAGGGATCGTCAGCTGCGCAGCAAGGTGTTGAGGTGCGTTAAAGCCAGGAATGATACAAATCGTACAAAGCCAGTAAACATCCAAATTGGCACATGAAGCAGAATTCCGTGGCTAAAATGCGTGTTTTGATGAAACACAAGGGCCGCACTTTGATCGTTGAAGAAACATACATCGATCTCGATTTTAAGCAGCTTCCTGGTCAAAAGTTTTACATTGCGACTGGACGTGGGGATGTGCCGGAAAGATTCAAGTTCGCGAAGAAGGCCATGATTTGGCAAGCGATTTGCAGTTGTGGTCTGAAAACGGAAACATTCGTCACATCCTCGACGATGACATCCCAAGTTTACATCGAAGAATGCCTGAAAAAGCGTGTATTACCGTTCATCCACCAGCATATGGGCAAAGTCATCTTTTGACCTGCTTTGGCCAGCTGCCACTACTCCAAAGTGGTTCTAGAGTGGTATGCTGCCAAAAAGATCGATTTTGTCCCCAAGCTAATGAATCCTCTGAATTTCCCGGAATTTCGACCAATCGAAAAATACTAGGCAATTTCAAAGCAGTGACTTCGACGAAGCGGTGGGGCAGTCAATGACATCCAGCAAATACGGGCAAAATGGAAGAAATGCGCTGATTCCGTCCGTTTCCACTGTGCGGGCGCGGATGGGTTCCATCAAAAAGGAAAGTTGGAGATTTCGTTCGAATTGGAGAAATGTAACCATCTATGCTGTAACTTTGAAGTTTTAATAAAAGTACTGAAAAGCAACCATTAATGAACTTTTGAAATTTATTGAATCACGAATTACAGGTCTTTTTGTGCGTATGAATTTACTTTTAGTCGGCCTTTAGTGGAAAATCGCCTGGCCTACGTGATACAATTTGAGACTAGAAGAGACCCACTCTGGGTTGACCAAGACTCCTGGATAACTAGCTCAGTAGCACGAAACCCCCGAACTGTGTCACAAGGCTGACATGCTACTGGGTAATTCAGAGGGGCGCACGAAACAAGGTGTGCGGAAACTGTGGAATTTCTTAGGTTCGGGATATTGAAGAATTTGAAAAGTGTTTAATGAGAATGGAAATTATTGCAAGTTACTGTGTGGGTGTAAAGTGTGTTTTGTGTGGTAGAATGGTCACTTGTTCTTATACGTACCGGGGTATTGAACAACGACGAGCGCCGTGAATGGTGGTGGCGGTTCGGTGATCTTGGCAATGGCTACTTGATGGCTTGGTTTGATTTTTTGCAATGGTGGATTGCTGGTTGCTGGACTAGATGGTAGGACTTGTTCCTCGCTGACCGTTGTTAACGGCAGAGGAATGAGTACCTGGTCGGGAACGTGAAACGTTGCTTACCTGTCGCTTAGAACGAGATAGTAGGATCGCTTTGTCAGTCTTATATTTCCAAAAATTGGATTTGTGGTTTTCACCACAATTTGAACATATGAAATCCCCATCCCTGGCACTTACGGCACTGGGTGATGTTTTGGAAATTTCTTCCAGTCTTCCCGAAGTGTTCCCACTTCACTCGGACATGAAGCTTAAGGCTTGCTTTTTCTAAGGCCTTTAGGTTGTTTAGTTCACTGGACTTGAAGTGAACTAAACAAAAATCATTAGAAATACCGTTGCGCGAATCGCCAGGACTGGATTTCATTTTCATTTTGATTACTTGGAGCAACCGGTGAACACTCGTGTTTATTTCAGTTACCGTGAGGACGTAATTTGTGATGAGCCCCGGTCCCTTTCAAATTGTATCATTATTTATGTACGGTTCATATATTTGAAATGACGTTTCACATTAATCTAGTGATGGCCGATTCTCATTCGAATTATCGATTAATCGATTAACGAACCGAAAATTAAAATATTTGTAATCGGTTATATCATGCCGATATAAGCATTAACTTCTCCAGAGGATCATCGCTGATCGTTTCAAACATGTGCTGCACTCTCATTGATGGAAATATGGCAGCACAGCGAACAAAAAAAAATCGATTAGTTCAAGACACAGTCAATCAATTGGGATTCTTCTTGTTTTTGAAATCTTCTTCAATCATCATCATTAATATACACATACATTCACACACAAGCCATCCGAAAATTTAAAGCAAGTATTTCATGATTTTACATCGTTTATTTTCTGGGTAAAACACTATCACTGCATTTACTTACTTGTGTTTTTCGTAGCATTCCACAATTTCACGTAATCGTATACACTAAATTTATTAAAACTGGAAGTCAAATCTCTTGGTGAACAAAACAAAACACCAAGAAAATCACTTCGTTTCCACTTCTTTGCTAGCGAACGTAGAAGAATCATTGAATCAAGCGTTGCCAGATGTATTACCTCTAGCATTGAATATAATTTTTTTTAAACATGCCAATACGAAGTTTAACCCAATAACTTAAATGAGTGGATGTTTTTGATGGTGAATAAATATCAAAAACTAAATGAATAAAAGTAAAAGGTCCTTTTTTGGAACTTAAACGTTCCAAGTACAAAGGTAACAAAAGATTGAATTAAACACAAACAGGGGAGATGGCAGCATTGCATGTAGTATGTTATTTGCTTTCCCGCTCAGGGGTGTAAACGAAATGTCATACACCGTAGTCTGGCAGTGTGAATGTTTTGTCTACGACATTCTTATACACGTGCATGTGTGACGTCACATTTGCTGTTGTATTGATAAGTAAAAGAATAAAAGAGACGGCAGATTTTGCTCACCATACCAGTTGATATATACGATTCATTGACTGTTTTGGCACGGCGACGCACGCTACCAACGAATTTTACCAATACTTTTAGAAAGTGATGATTTAGGATTACAAGAAGAAGAAGCAAAAGAAAATCGAGTGATGGTTAGTTGCCTCTTAATCGAGTAATTAAAAAATGGGACACCTCTGATTTTGGTGTGTTTGTTTTGATAAAAATGAGCGCAAAATTTCATCTCTGTCGAGGGGGCAGCAAAACCACAAAATTACCTTGAATACGGGGGGTATTCATTGGATGAAAGGGACCGTGAAAGAGGACACTAAAATAGAAAGCTTTTCTTCCAACAGTATCATCTTAGTATTCATCTTTGCTTGGAGTGACACAACTCCAAGTAATTTTGCCAGTTCATCTTTGATCTGATCCAGGGATTAATCACTGGGTAGACGTTTCAAGACAACCTTGAAAAGACGTTCTGATTTGGTGTGGTAAGTAAAAAAATTATGCTGCTTCTCAGTAAAATACTTGAGAAGACATTTGAATTCGGCACTCATTCCGGCGGCCAATTTGCAGTGAAAACTTAAATTTCACGAAGTTCAAAAGTTCCGTGCGAAGAGCATGGAAACCGGAAGTGGTTATCACAATAGGGGGATTTTTTCCTTGTTGGCATTAAGCCGGGAAAGTTTACTAGAATTTTTCCTGGATGATGGATCATTCTCATCATCCATGATAAAATCAAATTGATTGCTCCAAATGATTTCATCTTTTGATAGGGGATCAAGATATTACCCTTTTCTTTTGCGCTTAGGCGCCATGGCGGCAGTATTTTTTTTTATCCAAATCGACTTCCAAGCAGATTACTATAAGAATCTGAAGGATCGAAGAGGAATTTTCCAAATCGATATCCAAGAAGGATTACCACGGGTAGGGTCCAAACAAGGATCGAAGAGGAATAAGAGTCACACAAGGTAGAAAATTTACAGGTATATTGAGCACTGAAAAGTGCTGTTTAAATTTCTTGTAGCTTAAGGTAGTAGTAACAACAATCAATACGAAACTAACGATTTTTTTTTTTCTTTGGTTTGTTTTTTCCGTCGATCTTGTTTTCCGTGCTGAGCACCAATGCTACCGACGTGCCAGGAAGGCAGCTCCCACACCTGGACCCTACCTATCGACCCATCAACTCATGAACCGGGGACCAACGGCTTTACATCCCATCCGAAGGAAGGCGTGATCAGAGATGTTATGCCTCAGAACATCCCTGCGGCGCCGACTGGGATTGAACCCAGGCCTGCTGGGGTGAGAGGTAATCACGCTTACCACTACACCACCGGCGCCGTTGAAACTAACGATTTTAAATTGGCTCACTACTTGACTAGCCTATTGGTCCCAAGCAAACGATTAACGTTCCCCATTCTAGTCGAAATTCTGGTACTACGCAATGTTTGTTTTGATTCGCTTTGAAAGTTTGACAGACAAAATGAGGGGTTATTGGTTTTTCTTATGTTTTGAGGGGTGAATCGATTAGCTTGGGACCGAAGAGAGTACCAGAGCTGAGCCAAAAAGTTGAGCACGTTATTTCGGGACCTTCTAGTCTTAGAGTTACCTCTATGGTAGTAACACTTCCTTCAGCAAAAAGCAAATCGAGCACGATGCGGACTCTTCGTGAACTTTCTGTTTCTTAACTCGATGGCTAACACATTCATTGATACGTTTGTTGTTCTGGATGATAGAAGAGCATAGCAGAAATAGTGCGAAATAGGTTAGTGAAGCCACGGTCATCAAAAGAGGAAATCAATGAAGAGAATTGACTTTCACCCCTCTGCTTCTAAGCCCCTTAATTGAGTCATCGTCATTGCAATAAAAACTAGCATCGCATCGCTTTTGGTTCTTGGTTGCAATTCTGCTGGTCGACATTTTCAAAGGACCACCAAAAAACATGAAATTGCACTTTTTTCTAGGGATGCCTAAAAGTTCAATTATTCGATTAACGATTGATCGCAAAAATTATTCCAGCTATTCGATTATTTTTTTTATGGAAATTTCAATTATTTGAGCGCGTAACCGATATCCTTTTTTATTTTTACTCGTTTGATATAGCGCAATAGAGAAAATAAATAAAAGTATAAATTTATCTGAACAGGCGTAGAGAAGAACCATGACGTGAAACAGGATCATAAATTCACCGTGAAAAGTGTTAAGCGTCTTTCTGCTAAATGCTAAGATTTACCAACTTGTTGAGAGAAGGAGTTGAACGAGAAACACTAAAAAGGTGGACACTGATACTCTGCGGCCTTCCAACCTGTCGCAGACAACAGTTCAAACCCTGCCCAGCAGCAGACGGACCGAAACTCTTGCGAGTGCCCAATCATTGAACCGATTTGCTGATCCAGTTGCCTACACGTCATGATCATCTTCCAAAGGCTTCCAGCAAGATTTTCCAAAAGAGTTAAGTTTCTGGAATTTCTGAACTATCTAAAATTCATATCTGACGGTTCTTTTCAGGGCAATGATAGTCATACTAAAGAGTATACACAGAAAGAACCCCGCTCAAATTCCTATTCATACACAAAACACAAGCACCTGCTGCAGTTAACAAATAGCATTTATTGTATAAGATCATGTAGTCCTACGTCACTATTGCTTACAACCTCAAAGGGCTGTCCCTTGTTTCCTTATGAATGTGGGCGTCTTAGTAGAATACCTGTATAAAGAGAGAGGGAGAAGGATTAGTAATTTCCATTTTATTCCACTACCTTAATTGCTTATCCTTGACAGATACACGTATTTCGTCTAGAATGTGCAGACATCTTCAGTGTCTTGAACTAATACTCGAGCACAAGACACTGAAGAAGTCTGCACATTGTAGACGAAATACACGTATCTGTCAAGGATAAGTCTTACCTCTTCGTCCCCTAGATGAAAACCATTATTTGTTAAGCAAATAAGATGTGAACGATAGATAAATACATACATACATTACAATATAAACAAATATCCCTAAATACATCTTAAACATAAAGAAACCAATCCAAATTATAGGTATCTATGTGCGACTATCCACAAACCCCTCATTTTATCTGTTAAACTTTCATAGCAAATCAAAACAAACATAGTGTTGAACTTAAATTTTTTTTTGGACGATTGTCTACGCAGGGGGAGGGGAGGGGGGTCAAGAATATAAAAAAAACTGTCTACGTAGTTAATAAACAGCCCCCTACACAAACAGGTATTCTCAAAATAAGTATTTTCGAATGATTCACGTTTGTTTCAGTCTGAAAAAGACTATATGGGTACTCGTTAGCTTCCCCTAGCACAAGTTACAGATTATTTCAGTTAAGTCCGGTTTAGATGATTTAAGTTGGCAATCATTTCACTTGAACTGCAAAATGAACCACCAGAAAGCTGGTTGAGGTTGACCTTTTGCATTTATTCTTATATCGAACTAACTTGCTCCACATACCAACACGGTGTGGAGAAATTTTACCCTATCCAATCACCGGATGCTTCTTTCGGTCATTCGTTGAGGACACTGACTTGTGGCTACTGAAAATTGTTAATTGAAACTCTCGCGATGATCCTTTCCGAAATAGATGTGTACGCTCTTTCCGGAGGCAAAAACGTGTCGTAATTTTAGCAAGCTAAATCTGCGTGTCAAGAGCGCAAATATTTGCTTTACATCTCGTATCGTCGTCACTTTTTTCCTGTCGCCATTGTTGTTAGGATGTTTGTCGTATTGACAGGTTGCTACTCATATGTTCCTATGCCCAACGTAAACGTACACAGGTACATGAAATGGCTAGACCAACCTTGAAAGAGACCTTCTATGCATTGAGCTTGAGGTAATCTTTTGCAAATACGTTTTCATGAATGGGAAACAGCTTGTGCCGGTATGTTCGGTGGGATGAGCTGGATGAACAGCGATGCGTTGGAAAGAGTTATAACGTATTCTCGTCGCGTAGGTAATCTTTTCCGGTTCAACTGTTTTATTGAATGGTGCCTATATACAAAAAGGAGTGGGAGATCATTGTGACGACCTAGTAAGGCATTATTTGGAGCTACTTTTGCAGCAGGCTTTCATCGCTGCCAATGATAAATGTTCCATCAGTTATGTACAAAATCACATCGCTTTAACACATTTCCCACGAGTCGAAACCAATCTAGATAAACATTGCAATAGATTCTATCTGAATTGATCGATTCTCTTCACCGACTTTCTCTTAACAGGACTATGTAAGAACTATGAGCTAGTTGTGACCCTTTGAAAGCAAAATTGTCAGGTTTTATGTGTCATTTATATACTTGACCTCCTCTTATTGCATCTTACATAAAAAAATAGTATTATAATACATCAGAGTTTTAGCATTTTAGCTGTTATGAGTATTGTCAAGACTGCTCTGCGGTAAATTTGACAAAAAAAAAAATTGCCTTATCCCAGCGATTTTTTTTATGGATTTTGGTATTAAGAGAAGTTTTTCTAAGAACATTGAATGCACTTTATAGACAACTCTTGATTTCATGTATTTCTGAACAGGTTTGTTGGAGGATGTAAGTATGCATTTAGATTATTAAACTGGGGTCACTATTTTTTTACTTGGGTTTTGAATAGCTGAAAAAAAAATTAAGGGGTTGCGTCCTAGACACGACCGCAGTATGACGTAGAATCTATCGATATATCTCTATCTATGATGCATGATATATGCATTTAGGTTAACATCCGACGTCCATCTTTTTTTTTTACATATTTTGCAGAAAAAATTACATCCGAAGTCCCTCCTTTTTTACATATACTGCACAAAACATGCATTCTAAGCCCCGCTACTGACAGGATTTCCCGCCATTTTATTATGAATGGGGGCGGGGCAGAACGTTTCTTTTGTGCAGAATATGGAAAAAAAAGGATGGACTTTGGTTGTTAATATAATTTTATATACATATAGATGTACCAGATATGTTTTACAGGCTGCCCGCGAACGGTTGGTTTTGTTTTCGCTGGCGCTGATTTCATCTGTTTTTCGCATATTTTTAAATTGTACCAAATCAAATGGTGGATAAGTGTAAATTAGGATCTATCATTGCAGCTAAAGATTTAGAAGAAGCCGTTTCACGCTTGAATGAAGATTTGCGTTCTCTAAGTAGATGGTTGAAGTATAAACAATTGAAATTGAATATAAGTAAAACTAAATTCATGGTAATTTCGCGGAATCGTGTAGATGATGATGTCTGTGTTGTTATTGATGATGAGACACTTGATCGTGTTCAGGAAATTAAATATCTTGGCGTGATTATTGATGACAAACTCAAGTTCAATTCTCATATTGACAATGTCATCAAGAAAATTGCCAAGAAGTATGGAATCCTATGTCGCTTGAAAAACGATTTAACTATTGGTAGTAAAATACAGTTATACAAATCAAGCATCTCCCCTCATCTAGACTTTTGCCCTTCCATTTTATTTTTGGCCAATGAAACACAAATATCGAGATTACAGCGTTTGCAGAATAAAGTAATGCGTTTGATTTTAAGATGTAATAGATTCACTTCCTCAACTTTTATGCTGGACGCTTTGCAATGGCTGTCAGTGAAGCAAAGAATTGTGTTTTTGACTATGGTGTTCATTTTTAAAGTAGTTAACGGTTTGCTGCCTCGATATTTGTGTGATCGGATTGAAAGAGGAAGTGATTTTCATAGATATAACACTAGAAACGCGGATGAAGTAAGAACACCACATCTTTTGAATAATGCTTCACAAAATTCATTATTTTTCAAAGGTATAAATGTTTTCAATTCGATGCCTAGACACATCAAGCGTGCAACTACACTTACAGAATTCAAGAGACGCTGCATTTCACATGTAAAAGCTGTTTATTGAGCAGTTAAATTTTTATGAATGGATAAATCATGTATCTTGACAAAGTTATCTCTAACGGATTATTTTGTATGGAGACTGTCATATAGACATTTTAGTAATTGGTGTAGCATATACAAAAAACTGCATTGTTTGCCTCGATGGTGATGATGGATTTTTAGTTTTTTTGATTTTGTAGTAGTAATAGTAAAAATAGCTTTGAGTAGTCTACGATGGTTTGAGCCTCGCGCGCGGAATACAGGTATAAATGACTAATACGTGGAAATTGTGGCAAAAGCCTTGAATTAGTAAAGGGTTGGCTGGAAGTCGTTTCCTTGGATATAGTCCTGGCACTGCGGAAGCTTAAACGTGTAAATCCCAGGTCACGTGTAAATGGAAGTATTGTCGAGGACTATACTTGGACTTTTGATAACTAGTTACACCTTTGAATGTTTTTGGTTGATGCCTATAGCATATTTAACAGGACATTTATATCTGTAATTGTAACCAGCTCGATTTTGTTTGCAAACCTGGTTAAAATGTTTATATTTAATTATCTTAAAGATAACTCGTCCAGCTCAAACCTTTGTAGGGGTAAGAGGTGGGACCATCATCATCATCATCATCATCACGTCTTAAGAAGTTTTTTAAGTGATATTGTAATTAACGTGAAAAATCTGGGACAAGAATTTGTTTCGAGTAGCTGTGTTGCTGTGGTGCCGCGTCGGTCGGTTATTCATTTCGCTTGTTTTTGGTGCTTTGCCTCCCTCCGGGTTTATTAGAGTTTTACCGGGTGTTTTTTTTTTCTTTCTTGGTGCTGGCGTTCTGCCTTCTGGTGGATGCACACGAATGAGTTGTCAAGCAAAAATTCGGTGCAAATGAAAAACTTCGAATGTGATTCAAAATGTCGTGTAAAAACAACACGGAAGATTTTTTCGATTACTGCGAGTAAACAAAGCGATCCTTTTTCGGAGGCAGAATTTGGTGAGATCCATCTGATTTATAATCAATCATAAACGCATATTTCCATATATTACTAAATACGCGCCAGATTTCGAAACATCACATTTCGAAATCTGGAAGTGTGTTTGCAGTACCATTATTCATATGATAACGGTAGTGTTTACATGCGGGGCTTATTGTATGTGAAAGTAACCACGGAATGGACGTGAATTACCAGGCATTCTGAAATGGGTTGCTGAATCTGCAGTAGAGCTATCGCTTTCTAACTCCCGAACTAAACTTGCTTTAAATTATTACATCAAGGATTGTTGTAAGCAAATTTCTTCCATGATACCACTGCCGGCCAGTGGGGGTTAGATTGAATACACACATACACACACACCACATATGTTTTACAGTCAGTTGTGTGTTATTCACCAACATAATATAATCGAATATGTCTTTCAAGCATTTTTTTTTTCTCAAATTTGAAAGTTTTGGTGCGGGAAGAAATTAAGGGAAAAATTTATGTTTTTACTAATAATTGTGGTTTGTTTAAAATTTATTTGCCGGAAAAAAGTGATCGTCAGGTTGTTGAGGGGGGGGGGGAGGTTGTTAAGAGGGGGGTGGTTGTTTTTAAGTGGGGGGAGGTTGTTGTGAAGGGGGGAGGGAGTTTACATACATTGCTTTTGCTCATTCCTCATTGTATCGAATTCCTCATTGTGGTCACGCCGCGATCCACCTTTAGCCGCTGACTTGGTCCTACTTGCTGCAGGACCTAGTGCCACGCCGTCCGAAGCGGTAATAAGCAGAGGCAGGAGAGCAGCGCTGATTTATATCTTTTCATCAAAATGTATTCGTTCATCATGACTGGGTTCGGGGAAAAGGCTTATTTCATGAAAACAGTGATAAAATTATCATTTGTACATTTTCAAAAGTTTAATTACAGAAAAATTGGAAAAATATTTATTTCAGCAGGTTTGTGATGTAATATCGTATCGATTGGCATATTTGGATTTTAATTTCATCTATAAATGATAAAGTTACAAGCGTTCCAAACCTAACACTCCTTCACCACACATATTTTGTGATTTGCACCCCAGTATAGTCAACAAAGACGTAGTTCTACGTCAAAACAGGTAACAAGTTAAATTACCATTATCCGACAGGTGTATATTGAAAAATCTTATGTTCTATCAATAAATGGGTTTTTTTTTCCTTGATTTGTTTTCCATCGATCTTGTTTTCCGTGCTGAGCACCAATGCCACCGACGCCAAGAAAGCAGCTACCACACCTGGATCCTACCTATTGACCCATCAACTCATGAACCGGGGACCAACGCACACTGGGGACAAAATCGAAACAATGTGTTAAAATTCAATAACTTCGGTGCTCGCTGGAACAAGAAACTAAAAAAATAGTCATTCTTATAGAAAAAAAGTCTCAGAAATCGATTGGAGTGGGTTTCATTTTGGGCACGATAGAGTAAGTTGGGGTTTTTCACAGTTTTGTCCTAAAATCTCCTATTTTGCATGATTTGAATGCTGTATCTTAAGATACCGATGATATAGACGGATGATTTCTTGGGCAATGTTGATCAGGGGATCAAGGACTGTTGTATGATGGACAGAACAATTCGGAATTCTTCCGCTAGGCGGCGCTAGTGATTATTGAAAGTGAATATATTTGTGCTGTTGTATCTCAAGATCCTGACTATTTAGACGGATGATTTCTTCGGCGTTGATCAGGAGGTCAAGGATTGTTGGATGATGGGCAGAACAATTCGGAATTCCCCCGCTAGGTGACGCTAGTGAGCATTTGAAGTTAATATGTTTGTACTGCTGTTTCTCAAGATCCTGACTTTTTAGACGGATGATTTCTACGGCAAAGTTGATAAGAAGGTCAAGGAACAATCCGGAATTCTCTCGCTAGATGGCGCTAGTGAGCATTTGAAATGAATATGTTTGTGATACAGATTCAAGGAATCAACCTCTGCAAAAAACTGCTCAAACATGGACTTGGTAAGCGAGTTGGTCTCTTTAGTCCAATTCATAGAGCGTATTCTGCAGAACGAATCTGACTGGGGATTCGGGTTCCGCCAAATATCCTCTACTCTTTCGGATACTAACAACAGGCTCATAAAATGCTCGGAGAGAAGAGAATCATCCTCTTTTAAAAAGCCAGTCTGGTTGTAGTGCGTAAAACCTGTAGCAGAGTCCGGACCAGCCGTGACATGCAATTTACAAGTCAACACTTTCTGGTTTAACTTTGAAATCCTGTCTGCTACATCATCCAGTTGTAGAATCCGTTACAAATCGCATATAACCATATCACGGATTGAAACGCTTGATGATAAGTATCCTTTTTCTCGGTTTGGAGTTGAGAACGGTGGAATTATGGCGCTTCTAAATTCAGCTACTTTTTTCCAGGGCTCCGAAATTGCAATACCTAAATGGGACAATATGAAGGGACTAATAACAATGTACATCTCTAAAATTGATCAAAGATTTAGAAACTTGACCTATTTTAAACAAAAAAATGTTCTACTAAGTTTTTTTATATATACGTTAATTAAACTGTCATACCTAGATGCTTCTTAGTGAATCGAGCCAGCTCTCCATATTTGGTTTTACTTAACCTGAGTTTTGATTTTATCGCCAAAGATGACTCCTCCGAACACAGACATGTTCCACGAACAGAGTCAACGGATTCGATGGTCTCTTTTGCCCAAACCTCACCGCCGCTCAACAAGTGCTGTAAGATTTGAGCAGTTGCTGGATTAGCAGCCTTTATGGCAGCAATTTTGGCTGAATACAGCAAGTTATCAAGACCTTGTTCTTTGAAAAGTCCGATACTGCGTCTGTATTTCAAAAATCTTGTCAACTGGCTAAACTCCTTGCGCTTTCGACCTCGAGGCTTTAGGGTTGACGGTCTTCGCTGACTGTTGGAACTGGTATCCAAATCCGGAGTGGCAAAAAGAGGTGAAATAGGAGATGATTGTGACGAGGGATCTTTGGGTTTCCTTGAATGGACCCGCTTATTTTTCGAAGGCTTAGATCCTGAGGGTTGATCTTCGACCTGATAAAATAATTGATGATGAATTATATTCAAGCATTTTTTCTTAAAATTTAGAGTCGGTAGTTTTTATTTAGGATTTTTACAAAATATTCATACAAATATCAAATCTTCTTCTAATCGCGGTTGATGTTATTGATTATTTAGTAACATGAACAAAAACAGATTTCATCAGTAGTATGTCTTGCTTTAGATTAACGCATTTCTACGCTTTTACTAATTTTCATTCAAGTTCAATTTAAATTGGTTTGGAATCCGTTGTTTTTTGAAAATTTAGCGCTTCGCTCTACAGGTAAAATTTTTCCGAACTGTTAATTTTTTTAATGTTCGACGGTATCGTATTGAAACCTTTCTTCGTTAATTTATGCTACTTTCTAAAATTAAGCACGCCCAGGGATTCTTACCTCGAATATGCTTTCAAGCCACTCTGCATTCTTCTTAAAGAATCGATCCTTACTGTGGGTTTTTGACCATCACCGATTAAATTGAACAATCCAGTTTTCAACACCTTGCGCAACAGCCACAGGTGCTTTCGACAGTGCCCTAGACACAAAGTCAAGTAAACGGTTCTCCAAATTGTCCTTGAGTTCAGATCAAATTCTCATCCAGGTTCACATATTCAAAGCCCTTTGTATTAAAACATCTCCAAACAGGGTTAAACATATCATGCACATTATTAACGTTTGAATTCGATATGTTTAAGACGTTCTAGGTTCACCAAATTGTCCTCAAAACTTGTTAATTAGGCTACCATCTCGCATTTTAGTTTGATTACATTCATAGATCAGGGGGCTTCCATAAGCTCGGTCGGTAGAGCCTGCGACTATAAAGCAAACCATGTTGTAGGTGGCTGGGTTCGAATCCCGGTTGGTCTAGGATTTCAGATTGGAAAATTTCTCGACTTCCCTGGGCATAGTATATTATTGTACTTGCCACACAATATACACATGTTTGTAGGGGTTTCCAACACTCCAAAGCGTATAAAGAGCGGGACCTTACAATTAAAGTCGGCTCCTTGCGATAAAGGCAAGAATGACAACTGTATCAAAACCAATTACTTCTTCATTTCTCAATAGTGATGGAGTAATACGACATGCACTAAACAAAGGACACGGGGTATACCACAATAGATCAAATTACTGGTCGCAGTGGATTTATGTCGCAAACAGAGGAAAGATTTATGTCGCAAACAGAGGAAAGAAAACCCTAGGGTACAGACAACGTAAGTTTTTTGATTCTTTTGGGTTAATTAACTCATTAACTAGCGACTCAAGGTTTAAGCTCAACAGGGTATATGTTTTGATGCTGAGATATTAATGAAATAGAAAGTCGATGAAGAGTTTCGATAAATGCAGATAGGACCTACTGAAATGTCCATCTTGATATATGGATGACAATTAAAGCTAAGTGATACAATATAAACAAACATTTCGTAAAACATATCAATGCTATTGATTAATTATGAAGAAAATCTAGAGTCAACTGTTGAATTAACGGATGTTTATAATATCTAAATGAAAAGCTTTTGCACGAAAAAGCATCAACGTAAGATAAACTGAACGGCGTACACACATAACGATGGAAAGCTCGTTTGTCCATGTGGCGAGTATCCAAAGCTTGGCAAGCTTTGGAGCATAAATTCACCACATCATAAAAAAAAACTCGCCTCATTGCTGCGTGCGTTGCTGCTAGCTTTACAACCGTTTACCACAGCTATGGAGACGGTGCATTGATGGTAGCCTTAACCCTCCGTTACTCGCGCTGTTGTACTTTGTACAACACACATGAGTTTTCCATTGCCATTTTGTTGCTGAGTTACCAATCGAAGTGAAACCAACGAGTATTCCTCAAAAAACTTGTTTTGATCTAAACAAGCTAAACTTTGATTACAGTAAACACCTAAAAGTGCGGATAATAGAGAAAATGTGAATGGAAACCGCGTAAACTGTGACCATACTACGTGGGATTTGACTTAATTGGTTACAACATGGAATGTATCGAGATCCTGACCAGATAGAAAGTTACTGCGTCCGACAAAGTTGTTCAGGAGATCATAGCCTTGTCGCTGGCAGACAGTAGTTCATAATTTTCTCACTGCTTAGCGCTAGTATACATGTGAAATTCTCACATGTGATATATCTCGAGATTCTGACAAGATAGAAAGATACTATCTTTCACAAAGTTTTTCAGGAGGTCAAAGTCTATTGCTTGGTGCTCAATAGTTCAGGATTTGCTCACTACGCGGTGCTAGTATACAGGTGAAATTATCATATAAAATATCTCGAGTTCTCGATCAGATAGAAAGGTACTGTCTTCGGCATATTTGTTCAGGAGGTCAAGGCCTTTTCGTAGGTGGACAGTAGTTCAGAGTTTTCTCACTTCGCGGTGCAACTATACATGTGAAATTTTCGCATATAAAATATCTCTAGATCCTGACCAGATAGAAAGTAAATGTATTCGGCAAAGTTTAACCAATTAAGTCAAATCCCACGTAGTACGGATACCGTTTACGCGGTTTCCTTTCACATTTTCTCTATTATTCGCATTTTTTGGGGGTTAACTGTGATAAAAGTTTAACTTGTTTAGTTAAAAACTAGTTTATCAAGGAATACCCGTTGGTTTCATATCGATTGGTAGCTCGGCTGCAAAATGGCAATGGAAAACTCACACTGTTGTACAAAGTACAACGCGCGAGTACTCGTGTTACAAAAGTTGGCGCGAGTAACGGAGGGTTAAGGAAGTGTTACTGCTACCCAGAGGCGTAACTACCATGTTGGGTTGGAGGGGGCCATGTTCCTAGCTGACAAGACATAAACCATTGGTAGTATGGGGAGGGAGATTACTTACAATATTTTTGCTTCTAACATCAGCAAGCTGCCTATTGGCCCGAACCTTATATAAACGTCATTGGATGACATAGACTTCTTGCCGCGAGATCTCACTAACACAATTGTGCTAGTCTAACAGAGTAAAAACGATTTTGTTTATTTTTTTTAACCACAAAATCAACTGTCAACGTGTCTGACCCAACAGTGGGTTTTTTTACTCACTAATACCAACGGTGTCAGAGAAGTCTATTAAGAGTGAAGTTGCAGTAACGGTATGCCAATTAAAAAAGTTAGTTACTGCACCAAGTGTCATCAAGGCATAACGTTTCTACACTAAAGGGAATCAACGAAACAATAAATAAAAGATGAGAACCAATTATCAACTATGAATATGCAATATATTAAGCAATTTAAAATCACAGCAAAATTTATTCTGAATAATCTGAAAAATAAATTGCTCCGGTATTTATTTCTGCAATTTTCTGGGGGGGGGGCAACCCAAAGCCTGGGGGGCAGGCCCCCCCGGCCCCCCTCTATTTACACCAATGCTGCTACCTAATGCTACAACAAATTTAAATTGCACTATTCAGTGCTAAGCCTGTAAAATTTCTATCTCTGTTCGACTCTTATTCCTCTTCGATCCTTGTTTGGACCCTACCGGAGGTAATCCTGCTTGGACCCTACCCGTGGTAATTCTGCTAGGATATCGATTTGGAAAATTCCTCTTTGAACCTTCGGATTCTTATAGTGATCTGATTCTGATTTTGAAAAAGAAAAGGGCAATCGCTTGATCTCCCTTATGATTAAATGAATTTAGCAATCAATTTGATATGCTCATGGATAATGAGAACTAATAAAAAAAACTCGAAAACGATATTTTTGAGATTTTTTTTTTATTTGGACATTGCTCAATGGTGCAAACATTATCAGGCATACGATACAACACCAAAACTAAACGTGTGTTCAAGGTTGTCTTGAAAATGAAATCCCGTTCTGGCGATTCGCGCAACGGGATTTCTAATGATTTTTATTTAGTTCACTTCAAGTCTAGTGAACTAAACAACAAGAGATTAGGCCACTGCACAGTGGTCTAGAATGCAGATTTAGGTGGAATGATATGTTTTGAGCCTGCAATTGAAACTTTAGGCTAAAAGTTTCTTCTACAAAGTTGTTCCTTATAGTAAGGCCCTCGTTTTTATGACAATGATGGGTGGTTCCTATTATCATTAAAATAAAAAAATCTAACTTTTTTGTTTGAATTAGTTAAGGTATACATTCTTAGGCAAAGTTATAGCTGAGCAACTAAGCAACTAAGTATAAAAAAAAACTTTGACTGATTTAGAGCTATTTTCTTGAATTGGGTTAGGGTGTATCTAAAAAAAAAAGTTGTTTTGCTCTAGTTCGATCAAGAGTTATAGACGTTGTTCTACTAAAAATATGCACTTTTCAAATGTTAATATCTCTGGTTGGGGCAAACAAAAAAAAATTTTTTTACGGAATTTGAAAGAACGTTTGTTATTCTCAATAACATGACAAAATTGGAGGTAAATTATTTTTTAAACTCGAGTAAAATCAATTTGAATTTATTAATAGTTTTACTACATTTGGGCTTTTTTTTATTAGAAGAGCTACAGACAACACATTTTGCTATAAAACATAAGTCCTAAAGAGACCTTTAGGCTTCCAATTAATCAGTTTATTGTTGCTCAGTGTGTTGCCTTGAGGAAATATTGAAAACATCGATTCATTGATTTTTATATCGAAATTTAAAAACGAGTTCGTTGATCTCAATCCAAAATGCAAAGTACCAACATCAATGTTAGGTAGGGTAAACGCTCCTTTAGTTAAGGTGCGTTGGAAGCGTTGGGTTCCTATAGTTGTGCATGGAGACTCAATACACAACTATAGGAACCTAAAGCTTCTAACGTGCCGCAACTACAAGAGCGTTTCCCCTAGATGCGTTATATCAAGACCAACAATTGAAATGGCCTCAACTCCATTTTGAACCACAATTGGGTAGAGGAGAGGGGAAATCCCTACCTGTTCATTCTGTTGTTTTGCCTTGGCGGACTTCGGTTCTCGAGAAAATGCCCTTACAAGATTTGTTTATTAAATTGAGTTGAGGCCTTTTCAATTGTTGGTCTTGATATATTGGATTTGGCAGTTATACTAGAGGCACAGAACGGAACAGTAACCAACATTCGAAAATTGTTGACGATTTGCGACTTACGCTAGACACCTATCGGTGGAGAGTAGACTTTTGTACTATCTTGTTGTGTCTGCTTGTCTGTGATATAACATTGAGGTAACGTTAGGATAAATTCAAAACATTGAGAAATATTACACATCACTTTCAGAAATACTTCACTTCGCAACCGATGAACCATTCTGACGGCCATACGAGTACCCAAGTAACCATATAGTCGCAATATAGCTTGGATATTCTTACTTTGCTTGAGTATGGTTAGTTGGGGAATCTAATGAAACTGTCACTTCTTGAAACTGATCCCTTTCGTATTTCTTTCATTCTCCTTTCGCAAACGGAGCGCTCGATGGACCAGTGAATTTGGACGTGAGCCTCGTCCCAGATCACCATGGCAATTCAAACCGACATCAAACCGACCAAAAAAGGCGGAATCATATTAGAACCAACCAACCAAGGACGGTCTACGGAAGGAAATTGCCGGTGAAGCACGGAATGAAATACGAAGCGTTAGAGAAAAAGTCCAATGGATTCCAAAAGAAGCAAATAACGACGGCGGAAGAGCAGAATATGGTGAGAGCATTCCATTTATTAAAAAAAAAAAATATATCAAAATTACACTAAATACATGCCAGGGTTGAAAAGAATATTTTCGAACCTGGAAGTGTGTATGTATCACCAATATCCATTTGATAACGGTGATGCATACATGCGGGGCTTATTGTGAGTGAAAGTAACTTCGGAATGGGCGTGACTCTCCAGACATTCTGAAATGGGTTACTGGATCTGCAATAGAGCTATCACCTTCTAACTCCCGGACTAAAGCTGTCTACAATGACCATAAATGCGACATTGTAGAGAGAGTTCTTCCATAATAACACTGCCGGCCAGTGGGGGTTAGAGAGAATACACACATACACACACACAAAACATAAGTCCTAAAGAGTTTAAAAAGTCTCTTGAAGATGACTTTCAAGAGAAATTTGAAATAACATTTTTCTCAGCGCTGAAATGTACCAAGAACATGAAGGCTTCCGGGTTTGACGGTATATTCAACTTGATCTTGAAGAGACTCAGCATGAAAGTGCAGTCTCTTCTAACCGCTATCTTCAACAGATGCTTGGAACAGCACTACTTTCCAAGCGTCTGGAAGGTAGCAAAAATCATACAAATCCGCAAACCCGGAAAGGATCTAACATTGCCTTCAAGCTACAGACCAATCAGCCTCCTTTCAAGAAATTATTCGAGAAACTCATTCTCCATCCATTTCGGGTTCAGAAATGGGCACTCCACCAATTACCAGCTAGTGAGGAATATCATCCGAAGTAACAAAGCTGTATCCAAGCCCACAGCCTTGCTAGACGTTGAAAAGGCGTTTGACAATGTTGATGTTTATGTTCAAGCTTTGTAACTTCAACTTCCCATGACGTCTGGTTAAAATCACCCGTAACTACCTCAAGCAATGCACTCTGGTCTCTCTTCAATTGTCGAATACCTCAAGCAATGGTATCGTTGAATGGTTGTCTTTCAGACACGTTTTTTATGCCACCACGTGGAAAATCAAAATCAATGCCTCCAAAACACAAGCGATCATGTTCCTCCATCGGCAATCGCCTAAACTAAAACCGGCTCCATTTTGTACTGTAATCATGGATGGCACAAGGGTTGAGTGGTCTGCCGAAGTAGCCTATCTCGGGATGTTGTTTGATGAAAAGCTCCTCTTCCGTTCACATGTAGAGAAAACCGTAATCAAGTGTTCTGCCTTGGTTAGGTGTCTGTATCCGCTGATTTGTCTCAGATCCCGCCTCTCAAGGGTGAACAAATTGGATGCCTACAAAGTAAATCATAGCACCTGCTACCTCTACGCAGCTCCGGTGTGAGAATCAAGTGCACATACTCACAGGAACAAAATCCAGGTCGCTCAGAGTAGAGTGCTGAGGATGGTACTTGATCGTCCTTTCGATACAACAATTTCCGATCTCCATCTAGAGGCGAACGTTCCTAAATTAGATTTCAAAATGGCTGACTTTAGACTAGGTTTGTGCAAAAATGCAATACATGCTTCGATAAGCAATTTGTATATACCGTGAATGCACCATATTTGACGCAGTTCCTAACTTGACGCACTCGATCAATTTCGACCATTTTCCATTAATATTTTTGAAATGTTAACATTGCAAATATTAGTTCCGGTGCTCTAGGGATGATATTGTAACAATTTTTTGAAATTATCTCACCAAAATCGAATTGTAATTAAAAATAGAAAAGTGCGTCACCATTAGGAACCGCGTCAAATGTGGTGCTGGCACGGTAGTAGTTGTAGATTAGTGATTGTTGCAAATAGTTGTTTTAAGTAGTCTCCTTTTTCAAATTTATAACAAACCAATCCCATCAAGATGGTGATTCTCTAAACAGTCCTTATAGGACTAGGAACTGTAACTAACTCTTCGGGCACTGAACCATTTTATATACCTCCGAACCCCAAACCTAAAATGAAGTCGACATTTTTTGGAGATCGCTCACTATTTTGGCGATATTTCCACCATTTTTAACCGATTTTTGATGTTTTGTTTTTTTTTTTGTGAAAGGGTATTAGTTTGCCTTTATGCGTCATATAGTTGCGTGGTCACACCGTAAATTCAGGATTAATTTCGGTCGAATCGGTAGACAAGCCGTTTCAGCAAGTTAGAAGTGATTGATTTATCCGATTGCATTTTTTCCTGGTAGTCAGTGATGGAAAAGTTCGCGAAAACTCACTATGACTCGCGAACTTTTCCCTTGGTGAACTTCGTGAAATATCGCGAACTTTTCCAACACTGCTGGTAGTCTACAAAATTATCTAATAGTTCGCACTATGGCCATTTTTTATTTGAACTACCAACCAAGTACTGGCCATGGGAGTATGATCCGTGGGACTTTCAAAGGAATATTTATCTTTTAAAGTTGGCCATGTCGTGCGATGCATGTTTCGCACCACCCCGATGAAATATAAATAATGTAGACTATAAAACATCATATTTATTATCGCAGATTGCATAGGAAAGAGCACCACTTCCACACAGGACCCATTTTCGTCACCCACCGCCGTGTTTTAGATGTCCCTCAACTTGTTGAGCTGATTTTCCGTTTATGTATAACTAGATTATGGTGAACACTAATCACGTTCAAGAAATCAGCGCAACTGGTTGAGGAACAGTAATCGCCCATTTCCGTTCTATCGACCAGAAAAGATCAATAATATCAATGATTTCACCATGCACAAATCAATAATAGGTTTGTTCCGATGCGTTAGTTCATAAGCTACAACGTAAACCCTGTTAGAGCGCATTATATGAATATTTACGCTCATTGTTCTCAAAACAAAAGAAGCGAATCCCCTTTTTCTACGTTTATCCGTAGGACGAAGGAAATCTAATGGCGTTTCAATGCGTTATTACGGAATTGAAACTCGTAGAACGAATTTAGAATCAAGAAGCAGTATTACATTTTGAACAATATCTCAACAATTTGTGACTCTTTATCAAATCCAACGCACCGTATGGAAAGGTGAATAAATTTAGAAATCATCTTTGACAAAAATATTCCATTTTTCGTTCAAACTCGTTCAGAAAAGAGAGGTAAAGCGCGAGTTGTGCTTAGTAGGACGGAAATTAGATCAAAAACCCTACAGCGCAACCAAAAAATTTTATCAACGAGGAGTTTTTACATGCAATTTCAGAACGAAGAAGAAGACATCATATTATTTAAGGCGATGCCTTGTAGAGTCCACAAAGGGCCGCCACGTAGGCTTTACAAGCACGTAAGTTTTATATAAACAGAAAATCAGTGTGCTTGGTTTAAAACCCACCGAGAAAAAGCGGTGAGTGCAATTCAGTGGGTAACGCGTTCTTCGGGGGATAGCTGCATGTGTAAGCACACTGCACATGAAATTAGTGCGCATTTCGAACTTCTTCAAACAAGACGTTGCTAAACTAGCAAGTGCTTCATTCATTTTTTCACATTGGATTCAGACACTGCAGCTGAGGAAGATTTTCAAATCGGCATCAATTCCGATAGCGATTTATCTGACGTGTATGGGAGGAAGAACAAGAGGATCCAAAAGAAAATGACATTGTTAGCGCGGAAGAAGAGTGGGAGGATGTAGCACTGAGCCATTCACAGGCGTGGTACGAATCAAAAACAGGTAAGTTTTAAGGATACTTCATCGCAAATCAAATTGATTGAGAAAAAGTTTATCAAATGCTATTGGACAGGATTCATATGGACGAAAACACCAGTATCCTCTGAAATATTTCGTGTTTGACCTCCCAATAAAGGATTGAGTGCTTATAGTCAGCATGTTACGTCTATTATGGTTTGTATTAAATTGTTTATTTCTGATGGAATAATTCAATAAATCATTCGTTATACGAATGAACATGGACGCGACGATCCCAAAGAGAAAAACTGGAAGAAATTAACGGAAAAAGAGGTCTGGGCATTTTTTGGACTATTGATAATAGCTGGTGTACAGAAGCAACGGAAAACACCAATAAAAGCGCTTTGGACTACTGAGTATTTTCTTCGCCAAGCATTTTTTCCGACAGTTATGTTCAGAAGCAGGTTTCAAGCCATTATGAGACATCTGCGATTTGATTGTCACACTGATCGTAGTTTATTGCTCAAAAATAATGATCAGATAGCGGCGACTCGGTTGGTTTATGATGAGTTTGTCAACAATTGTATAAAAAGCTACAATCCATCCCAAATCAGCACAATCGATGAAAGGCTAGTTCCATTCAAAGGAGGATGTAAATTTGGAGTTTACATGAAAAGTAAACCTGGTCGGCATGGATTGAAAGTATGGGTTGCAGCAGATTCAGAAAATGCCTACGCCTGCAATCTACAAGTTTACTTTCCGTTAGCGGCGCCGGTGGTGTAGTGGTAAGCGTGATTACCTCTCACCCCAGCAGGCCTGGGTTCAATCCCAGTCGGCGCCGCCGAGATGTTCTGAGGCATAACATCTCTGATCACGCCTTCCTTCGGATGGGAAGTAAAGCCGTTGGTCCCCGGTTCATGAGTTGATGGGTCGATATGTAGGGTCCAGGTGTGGGAGCTGCCTTCCTGGCGTCGGTAGCATTGGTGCTCAGCACGGAAAACAAGATCGACGGAAAACAAATCAAGGGAAAAAAAAAGTTTACTTCCCAGGTAACTCAGTAGATTTGGCAGAAAAACTACTTAAGAGAAAAACTTACTTGACAGGAACTCTGCGTAAAAACAAAAGGGATATCCCGTTAGCATTTGTGCCTTCAAAATCTCGCAAAGAGCATTCATCTTTAATTGGGTACAACAAACGGTTAACATTAACCTCATATGTACCCAAAAAGCACAAAGATGTTCTTGTGCTGTTCAGTAATCCTCATATTCGTGGCATATCTTCCACTGAAAAACATAAACCAAATATTGTAATGCATTACAATGCTTCAAAAGCAGGAGTTGACACTTTAGATCAGGTCACAAGAGACACGTCATGTGCCAGAATCACGTATCGTTGGCCTGTACGATTGTTTTGGGATTTTCTTGATATTGCTTCTTATAATGCGTACATTATTTTCATTACCAAATATCTTGGCTGGAACACAAATAATTCTGGCAGACGAACGCTATTGCATCTTATTTTATGGTAGAAGGTTTCGTTATTCAAAGATTCGAAAAATCTGTTGCTGGTGGAATACCACTTGAATGTCAAGATGACATGGACATGTTATTGCAGCACATCGATGAAGTACGACGAAATCTGCCAGGATACTAAAAAAATACTGAAAATTACCCTCAGAGCTCTGCAAACCCTCCTGAAAATCGTATTTCTTGCGCAATATGTAGCAATCGTCGCAAATCTACAACCCTCTCATGTGAAACGTACAAACAGTATTATTGCCAAAAACATCAATGGGAAAAGAAGATAATCAGCTGTATAAAAGACGGCTCATCAGATCGCAGAACACACGCCAAAAGACCAAAAGACCTAGGAAGACGGTTTGCGAGTGCGGAAGGTGAAGAACAGTAACATGTGTGAATTGTAGCTCATGTATTTGTTCAATCTACAGGAAAACAGAAGCTTGAACGGAAATTTATTTGGTGCATTATTATTTGTTTTTTTACGTAGGACTACGTCTGTGATTTCTATATGGGGGTACACTTTGTGACAACCGAAAATGGAACATGTAACAAAATTATGAAAGATTTTGAATGTTAATAACTCAGCTGCCCCTGGACCAATTTGAATAATTTAATCACCAATGGATCAAAAATATTTCTACGCATCTGCATGAATGTGCAATTGTTGCTATGATAATTAAAAGTATCATCGATTGCCTGCGAAAAGCGATTTCCCTAACAAAGATTTCAAAGTTGAATTCCATCCGGTCTCACCAAACGGTGTTTATTCAATCAACGCGTGGTGAGTGGTTTTGTTCTCCAGTACACAACGAAAGGCTGCCTGCAAGCAGCGAGCTGCAGCCCTCATGAGCAACCATAGAATGAGGAAGAAGCCTACCGCTATTGATCGGAATCAGTAGCTCTTCGTGAGTCGCTTTGAGCCATCTATGTCAAGCGCGTCATACTAAAGAGTATAAACAGAGAGAGCCCCGCTCAAATTCCTATTCCTACACAAAACACAAGCTCCTGCAGAAGTTAACAAATAAGATTTATTATTTAAGACCAAGTAGTCCTACGTCACCATTGTGTACAACCCCATAGAGTTGTCCCTTGAAGTTTTATCAGGACTGAATGATAAATAAAAATTTAAACAAACTAAACAAAAGACACAAATCAATTGGTCTGAATGAATGAAATAAAAATTAGGGTAGGCTAGGGGTAAGGAGTAATTTATCTTTAAGTTGTTTAAACTATTGGGGCATAAAAATAAAATAAAATTAAACATTTGGGCTTCTAAACCTGCTTGTACAACAGTTTGGTAGAAGCGTAACTCGTGGAAAATTGTCTGTATTTAAAAAAAAACTTAACCGAAAAAAAATAAAAAACCTTATTTTCCAAATTAACCCCATTTTTGAATTGTATTTTAAGATTTTATTTTCTAGGAAATCAATTTAATTCTTACACAGTTACAATATGGAAGACTTTGCACTTTTGCAGGAAAAAGTTTTACTATCAATATTTTTTTTGTCTCCTTTAGAAATATTCTAAGCAAATCAGGGGCCATTCAATTATTACGTACCCATATTTTTGATAATTTTCAAATCCCCTACCCCATTTGTAAGATTTTCTTCACATAAAAGTGACTTGTTTTATATGGAGCGTAATAAAATGTCAAAACCCCGTCCCTCCCTTAGTGCTTACGTAATTATTGAATGGTCCCTAATTTTCATCCAGCACCCTCTCAAATCAGAGTTAAATATTGTGGGTGAGAGGACTTTGAGAACGGTCACCAATATATTTAATATACCTCCGAGCCACTAACCTGAAATTCAGTCGGCATTTTTTGGAATTCACTCACTACTTTTGCAATAAATTCGATAATTTAAACCATAATAATATTCGATAATTTCTATATAATTATTTTGATATTGCCCTCACCCAACCAGGATTCATTGTATTCCGGTTGAAGTCGTTCCGTTAGCTAAGGCCGCTGACCTGGAATAAAAGCCCCGTGCGAGGTGCGTAACCAAACCCCAACCTCGACCAGCCAAAGGTCCATTGTGATCGCAGTTTCACGGATAGACTCACAGCCCACGTGGCCTGCGTCCGCAGAGGTTGAGCCAGGGGTACCGACACCGTCGTATCCAGCCAGCAGATCAACGAATGCAGCCGATCAGGTGCTTTTCGGTCCGCATGACCAACAACCAATCGCGAACCTAGGACGTCCCACCACGCTCTTCTGCAGTAGCAGCCGGCCGGCCCATCATACCCACAAACACACATACCATTGCTGTAAGTCAGAATAAAAATGTGTTTAACTTTAGTTTGCGTTGTTTTGTTTTTTTTTTATCTGGTGACTGGACTCTTGTTAAGCAGATTCCCTTGATAGAAGCCGACCCTGAGCGCAAAAGTGCCTCAAGCTCGAGCTTGCCGGGAGCAATCAAAAGAGGCCTTGAGAGCCCACCTTCAATGGTCCCCGTGGCTAGACCAGGGATCGAAGGCATTGTAGGAGGGTCCGTCTGATCCCCTATTAACACTGCTTATTAAGCCCACTGTAAGGGCACGTACCCTATTCCAGAATATCCTTACACATTATGAATATGGTCAATTGGTAGAAAAGTGACTTCTAATAATGTGATGCAGAAGCTATATTTTATTAAGCTGTAAGGGGATTATTTGTCGCACACCATGATTATCTCACCAAAATAAATGTCATTTTGAGGTTTGCATCGGTTATCTTTCAAAGTCCAGAACTCGGTTAGTAGTGCAGTTGAAAATTAGAAAGTGGTGCATTCTACTAGATAATTTTATAAGCTAGTCCACAAAAAAGTTGAGGAAATAACCTTTAAAATGGTAAAAAAAAAAACATTTAAAAATGCATAAGTTGAACCCGAGATACATTATTTTGAAAAAAAAAAAGTGTTACTTAATTTTCAGTGTGTTAGTCGAAGAGTACTAATAATTGAAATTTCAAAAGAACTAAAGTTGAAAAGACGCATCTGGGCCACTTGATAAGTTATACATGTAAACCACACAAATTCAAGAAATATTGATCATTTAAAGTAAAAAAAAAAACAAAATTTTATACATTGGAAAATGTTGTGAATTTTCTTTCGCAAACAATGCTGAAACGTTACGTTTTTTTCTCGAACATTATGATCATTTTATTATCGTTCATGCTTAATAGAAGTTCTAACGTAGATACAGTATAACTGTGATTTTTCTCTAATCAATCCTGATAAATACTGATAATAATGTGAATTTAATCCTAACGAATAGCATTAAAAATTAAATATAAGTGTACGTCAAGTTTTGACAAGATAAAATTTCTCTTCAACAGGATACAAATCATACTTTTACTGAAAAAAGCTTTGCGATCAAAATGAAATCCAAAATTTGCTGAAACCAATAAAAAGAAAGCTTTTCCGACACATTACATATTAAGTCTTTCTCGTGTGTGTGAGTGTGAGTGAGTGTTAAGTTGCATTACCTAAATATTGCCTAACAGTAAAATAAATAATTGCTTGCTTCTGTTCACATGCTTCGTTACAGTACGAAATACTAACAACTCTTCAACTAGCTGTATTGCGTTCTACTTATGTTTTTTGGGAAAAGATACAGAGTCATAACAGGAGAAAAAAAAACTATCAACTTAGATCCTACGCGAATCGACCGCCAACCGGTCGGAGATAACAAGTCGCTTAACGCCTAAGTAACGATGATTAAAACGTAATATTGTACATGTCCCGGCGAAATGATTTTTTTTTTATCGTTTTCTGTCGTCTCAATCGATTTGTCAGCAGAAACGGCTCTGCCTAAGTACGTATGCATTGCGGGCAGTGTTAAACGCTACCTCTTAATTTAGCATTTGCTTCTTTTTCTTGTTATTATTGGAAATCAATCACTGGTCTGGATTTATGTGTTGATGTGCATTCAAAATTCAGAAATCGTTTGCCGGATTTATCCAACGGAACCGTTACTCGGTGGTCGATTGGTCGGCGTGGTGTCCCCCTTGCTGCTGCTCCTGGTGGGGGTGGGAGCGGCACACAGGGCACACGGACATGGACCACCCAGTTTCTTGGCCAGCATCGATTTCAGCTTCAGAGCCGGCCCCAGTTTCATGCCGAGCGAATTTGTCAGGTGTTCCTCGGTTAGCAGCGGCAGCCCAGCACCGTCGATGCTCTGGTCACGAAAGTTCTGTAAGTAGAATGGGAAAGTTTAGAAACGTGGATTAGTGCTTTTTTCCGGAACGAATGGGAAGCTGTTTGATTGAAATAGTAATATGCACATGAAGAAGAGATCACTGCCTCAGATTGATCCCAATTCAAGGGGAGTTCAGTTGATCGATAAACCACATTGTAGGATTCCATAAAATTTCAAACCGCACACAGCTAATAATAGGCTCTCTAAACAGCACCGCAATCAGGAAATCAGGGCAACGCGGTTTTGATGAAACTCAGGGTACCGTGAACAGAGAAACAAGACAACATAAACCATATCCTAAGCCATAAACTGCATTCTACGGTCGGCGCTCACGCTGCCACATGCAATATGCAGATCAGGGCATGGTGTATAGTAATCGCAGGCGGCTCCTCCTCTCACCCGGCAACGATCGGTCGGTGGAATGTTGGAAGCAGAGCAGAGCACACGATATGTGTGTAGTAAAATGCAAGACAGCACAATGAGCTCGCCATAACATGAACAACAGCAGCATAAGCATCATCATCATCATCATCTTCTTCCCTTCCCTCGAGAGGCAGGCGAAAGGATTTGCGGCACGCGCCCCGGGCTAACATCGTCACGATCCTACTATTAAAGGCGATTCGTAATAACGGGGTGCATTTGTTAACTTCTTGGCTTTGGATTGGCGGCTTATCTCCGCTGTTAGACCAGTTTGGGGGCTGGTTTTTCGGGATGCTCTTTTTTTTCACTCTCCCGTTTGCCACCGCCGCGCCGCAAGGAATGCTACGGCTGAGGATTTCTCGGCTGGTGTTGGCTGCTGATGCATCCCGTTTTGAGTTCGGGATTGGAAATTTGACCTTGAATTAGGAACGAATCGATTTCGACGAAAGCGGCAGTAAATCACTGCAATTAATAAATTGGGATTGACTGCTGCAAAAAGACAGTCGAATGTTGTTTTGGGCAAAACATTTCTGGTAGAAATCCAGTAGAATTTCAGTGGTAATGATTTCTAGACATGCTAAATTTACATACTAATCAGGGAGTTTTGATCTATGGAACTGTTCGGTAAAAGTTTGAAAACCAGTGAAAAGTTAAACAAATTGAAAACAAATTCCGAATTTGTACAGCTTTTGTTCAGTTAGCCACATTTAATGATAGAAAATAAAATGTGTGGATTTTATTGGTTTTTATACAAGTAACGGCCATTTGAAATTATACCGACTTATTCAGGTGTTCAGAAACCCGGTAAAATTTTAACGACTTCGGTGATCTGAATTCACTTCTTCGGCATCTGGGACCAGAAGCGCAAACTTCATGAAATTGTTGTGGGGCAAGATGTTTTTGGAAATAGTTCATTTTACTAATTGGTAAGAGTTAATTAGCCTGACAGAACTGATGATATTGATGTTGTTTCTTGCAGTGGGAAAAAATCGACATGAAAGGAGCAAAATTCAATATCTCTGATCAGCGCTGATTTAACTTTTCCAAATATAATCATTCTTATGGGAAAATTCTCAGAAATCCAGTGGAAATAGTTTCGTCTTGTACATAATAGGGCAAGTTGGGGTTTTTGGAGCATTTTGCTCAAATTTCTTAAAATTTTGTTTAAATGACTTAAAAATACCATATTGAATTATATTTCTACGGTATGTGAGGTTCACTTAAGATTACTTTTTTTCTTAAATAAAAGGGGAGAATCGGGCAAAATGTTTAGTTATCTAAGCTCTGCGCAAGATGAGCCAAGCATTTTTTTGGTGCTTTAAACATAATACCAATGATATGATAAACGAGTATTCAATATTACATGCGTGAATTTGAATGCTACTTGATTTATTATATTAAAGGGGATAATCGGAAAAAATGGGTAATAAGCTGATGTCAACACAAAATGATACCATCACCATTAAATTCCTCACACATTTTTACAGAGGGAAAGTGCCCGAACGATAACAGGCCTTTATTCGTATAAAAGTATATCATGACTTGTTTTCTTCAGTAAAAGGGGGAAATTGGACAAAATGGGTAATTTACTGAAATTTTCTCCATTCATATGAAACCATCACCATCCGATTCCTCAGTCATTTTTACAGTAATACAGTACACGAGGGTATAATATGACAAGCACTTACGCGTATAACCGTGTAACACTACTGATTAACTTCATTAATAGGGGAGAATTAGGAAAAAATGGCTCCATACATCAGCTTACCTTTCGATGCAATTTAAAACGTTATTTGATATTTTGATCTCTAAGGTATTTCAGAAGTAAAATTTTAAGTTTTATAAAACAACATTCATAAAACCCTGGTCAAGACTGCTTTGCCATTGATGCATCCACCAAAACCTCATTGATGCTAGAATCTGTCTAGTTGCCCCCCCTTCTGGAGAAGGTTCTGAAGGGTATATTTTCGAAGCACTTCAAGATTGATTTACTGCAAAATGGTTGTACGATAAACGCATTGATATCCATTTCAAAACCGTATTTGAGCTACAATAAAAGCTATTTGGCAACAATTAAATCCATTATCCGAGCCATTTACCCTAGCTGCTTGCTAAGTTCACTAGAAAAACAACAACCAAGATTAGAAAGGATTCATAAATACCATCCGATCTTATCAAAATAATTAAAATAAAAACTTATCGTAAAAAAAAAACCTGCCAAATTTCCAAAACTATAAAATAATTCTCATGAAGTGGCCTAGTTTTAGGTGCCATATAAAGTTTGATGTGAAATGTGCGTGAAAACATCGAAAAACTTGAGTCCGCCCACGGAAAACATCGATTTTACTAATTATTTTACATTAAGAAAAAAATATATTCTTCAGATCGATCATTAAGCTTAGCCAAGATTTTTGTTTCTCATGATTTTTGCATTCTAACTATTTTCTCATTGCTAAATTAACAAAACACTGGATTCCTGAGACTTTTTCAAATTTTGACTTTTATGCTCCACAGTGCTCAAACGGTCCAAAATCGGATCCTTATTAGCCTCCCAAAATTTGAACTCATTTTGTAAAAAACAGATTTGGCACAAACCATTTTAAGTTTATATGGAAATTACTATGGGAAATCCAAACTTTTTGTTTATTGTATTCTAGTCTTTTTCCGTATTGCACTTTTAAAAAGTTCTATAGCTATTCTTTTCTCAGCTACAACTTTGCACAACACAGTTTTTAAGCCAAACATCAATTAAACTAGTTATTAATTGTTCAACAGAATGAAAATCTTATGGCATGATTAAGCAGCTGTTTTGTGGGAAACACTGTGCACTGCAGTATAACATAGTAGCCATGAACACCAATGTTGCCTGCTGAACAGTTGATTGAGCATAGTCATAAGACATTAGCGGCTTGAATCATTAATAACTTTTGATGCTTTTTTTTTTAACTAGTTCGTTTATTTGGGAGGCTCAATCGCGTTAGCTTTACGGAGCCGATAGTTCATTGTTCTTTGTTTGTAACAAAATTCACTTAATTCTATGTCTAGTAGGAGTTGGGCCGAATACTCGCGGCTTACTCGAGGTTAGAGAGGTACATTGTCGAAGGATAGGATCAGGGGAGGAGTTTGGGGGTAAGGTTTCGTTGTCTCATCAGAGCGTTGTCGCCAGTATGAATGGTAGTGCGGTTCTAGTTTCGTCTGGAGTTCGACCGGCTATGGTGACCAGTGGGCGACGATGAGACTCATCGAGACGGGGGGACAAGACAAACAAAAACTATTAAAGAGAGACAAAAGACAAGGAATTAAATTCTTATACTAGACATTTGAAGAAACACATAAACCGACTGCATATAGCAGATATCGCGAGTTCCCAACACGTCTCTGATAGGAACATAGGGTTGTCTTCCTTGGGCCTCAAGGGTATTCAAAAGTCGCTCTCTGGCGGCGTAATTATCCGTACATTGCCAAACTGCATGATCGATGTCATCGTAACCGTTTCCACACCGACAGATGTTGCTGTCTACGAGGTTTATTCTATTGAGATGAGCATCTAGCGAGTAGTGGTTGGACATAAGTCTACTCATCACGCGAATGAAGTCACGACTTAAGTCCAAGCCTTTAAACCACGCTCTCGAAGAAACATTAGGAATAATTGAATGTAACCACCGTCCAAGATTTCCAGTGTCCCAATCGGTTTGCCAACTCGAAAAGGTACTCTGACGCACTAAATGGTAAAATTCATCGTGTGAAATTTGCCTGTCATAAAATTCGCCTTCCTGCGCGCCCACCTTTGCGAGAGAGTCCGCCTTCTCATTGCCTGGGATTGCGCAATGTGATGGGACCCATACAAAGGTAATCATATATGATCTTTCGACCAGTACACTCATCTGCTCCCTTACCTTTGAAAGGAAATAAGATGAGTGCCTACTTGGTTTCATCGACCGAATAGCCTCAATCGAACTGAGACTATCCGAGAAGATGAAGTAATGGTCTGCGGGCATGTTGGAAATCATCCCCAATGCGAAGTTGATTGCTGCCAGCTCAGCAACAAAAACGGAACAAGGTTCCTGGAGTTTGCGGAAGGCGCTAGAGTTTTCATTGAAGACACCGAAGCCAGTGGATCCACTGAGACGAGACCCGTCTGTAAAATATCTGTTTACGCAATTGACGTGTTGGTACTTTTCAGTAAAAATACGCGG
The DNA here is from genome assembly GCF_037179485.1 of Ochlerotatus camptorhynchus. Classification (NCBI taxonomy): domain Eukaryota; kingdom Metazoa; phylum Arthropoda; class Insecta; order Diptera; family Culicidae; genus Ochlerotatus; species Ochlerotatus camptorhynchus. The sequence continues at coordinate 7,811,017 of NW_027040918.1, read as the reverse complement.
GATAATAATAGTTCGAAGTTGATCTGGAATCCCGTTAATCACTTGTTTCATGGACAGATCATATTCAATTGAGGAACTGCGATTGGTGAAGTGAGCACGGTCTGGAGTATAACAAGGAAGACACATATCCGACGATATGTAGTGGTGGTAGATTCTCATAAATCGAGATTGTGAATTCAGCCCAAGAATTTCTTCAAAATTTGCAATTATAAGTGTGTTCGTCACTCCGCATTTGATTAGTATTCTGAGAGAGAGCTCCCAGAAACGGTTCTGGAGGGGTGTTACTCCTGCCAGAACTTCGAGACTCATGTTATGCGTTGAGTGCATACAGCCAAGAGCAATACGCAGACAACGATATTGAATTCGTTCCAATTTTATTAGGTGACATTTTCTTGCCGAGAGAAAGCAGAAAGAGCCGTACTCTAGAACAGAGAGAATAGTTGTTTTATAAAGCGTTATGAGGTCTCCCGGATGAGAACCCCACCATGTGCCGCAAATTGAACGGAGAAAGTTGATCCTCTGCTGACATTTTTGCTTCAAATACGTAATATGGGTATTCCAAGTGCACTTTGAATCAAACCAGACCCCAAGGTACTTGAAAAACAATGATTGAGTAATGTTTCTGCCCAAAAGATTAAGATGCATTTGGGCTGGGTACCGCTTTCGAGTAAACACTACCAGTTCAGTTTTCTGCGGCGAGAATTCGATCCCTAGATTCCTAGCCCAAGAAGACAAGTTATCTAAGGAACTTTGCAATGGTCCTTGCAAGTCCACGGCATGTGGACCTCTTACGGAAACCACACCGTCATCTGCAAGTTGTCTTAGCGTGCATTGTTCTGCCAAACAGTTGTCGATATCTTTGACATAAAAGTTATAAAGAAGAGGGCTGAGACATGAGCCTTGGGGCAGGCCCATGTAGCTAATTCTGGAAGTTGTCAGTTGTCCAAGGGAAAAGTTCATTTGCTTTTCTAACAACAAATTGTACAAGAAATTATTTAAAATTCCGGAAAGTCCACATCTGTGCAGATTGTCTGACAGAATTTCAATGGAAACTGAATCAAAAGCCCCCTTAATGTCCAAGAATACTGAAGCCAATTGCTCCTTGTGCGCAAAGGCCAGTTGAATATCTGTGGAAAGCAGCGCTAGACAATCGTTTGTTCCTTTGCTCTTGCGGAACCCAAACTGTGTATTTGATAGCAAGTTATTTGTTTCGACCCACTGATCGAGTCTCCGAAGGATCATTTTCTCCAACAATTTCCTAATGCACGAAAGCATCGCAATCGGGCGGTATGAGTTATGGTCAGACGCTGGTTTGCCAGGTTTTCGAATGGCTATTACTTTGACCTGTCTCCATTCAGGCGGTATAATGTTGTTTTCTAGTAAGGAATTGAATAAGTCTAGCAAGCGTCTTTTAGCGATATCTGGGAGATTTTTCAGAAGATTGAATTTAATCATATCGCTTCCCGGTGAGGAGTTGTTCGATGAAAGAAGAGCCATAGAGAATTCCAGCATTGTGAATGGTCTATCCAGAGAGCTGCCGCTCGGAGACGCTTCTCGAAGAATGTGTTGTGCTGGAACTGAGTCCGGACAGACCTTTTTAGCGAAATCGAATATCCATCGGTTGGAGTATTCTTCACTCTCATTAGAAGATGAGCGGTTACGCATGTTGCGAGCCACCCTCCACAAGGTGGTCATTGAGGTTTCTCGTGAGAGTCCCTCGACGAAATTTCGCCAATAACCGCGTTTTTTTGCTTTGATTAATTGTTTCAGCTTTGTCTCAAGCTTTGAATATTCCTCGAAGTAAGTGGAGGTTTTGTGTCTACGAAAAGCTTTGAAAGCATCAGATTTTTCTACATACAATTTTGTGCATTCTTCGTCCCAACCAGGTGTGGCTGGTCTCCTTTTAAAGGGTGCACTTGGAACTTTTCTTTTTTGTGCTTCCAGTGAGCTTTTGTAAATCAAATCGGCTAGGAATCGATATTCTTCCAATGGTGGAAGCGCATCTATTGATTCGACACCGATTGTCACCGCCGTTGCATATTTCTGCCAGTCGATGTTCCTCGTAAGATCAAATGGAACCCGAGATGGTTCTGCAGAGTGAGGGGCACACTTAATTGAAATGATGATTGGCAAATGATCGCTACCATGGGGATCATTGATAACCTTCCACAGACAATCCAATGATAGCGATCTTGAACACAAAGATATGTCGAGTCGGCTTTCTCGAGCCGGAGGTTTTGCTATACGTGTCACTTCACCAGTGTTCAAAATAGTCAAGTTGAAATCGTCGCATAAATCGTAAAAAATAGCCGCTCTATTGTCATCATATAGATCGCCCCACCCAGTACCATGGGAGTTCATATCACCCAGAATTAATACTGGGGATGGAAGAATCGAAACTAGATTCCAGAGTTGACTACGGCTAATGGAGGTTCTTGGTGGAACATAAACTGAAGCTATGCAAAGGTCTTTGTTCTTCACATTTATTTGGCAAGCGACGATTTCGATGCCTGATAGAGCAGGAAGGGAAATTTTGTAGAAAGGGTAGCACTTTTTGATCCCTAAAAGTACTCCTCCATAAGAATCGTCTCTATCCAGGCGTATAATGTTAAAATCGTGGAAGTTGAGTTCTTCATCGGAAGAAAGCCATGTTTCACAGAGAGCAAATATATCACAATCAGAATTGTGAAGTAAAAATTTGAACGAGTCTAGTTTAGGCACTAGACTACGGCAGTTCCACTGTAGCACAGTGATCATATCTTCAACCTCGTTCGACGAATTATCCATCGAAAGATATGATTGATGCAAGGAGGGGCCATGAAACAGTCAATTGCTTAAGATATGATTCTAATGTTGGAAGCAAGGCAGAAACTAAGCTTCTAAGAGGGTCTTGTATGTTGAACATATTTAATATGAATTCCACAATGTCCGAAAAAGCTAGCAAACCTCGCTCGGACTTGGATTTCTTTTGAGAAGTTTGAGGAGCAGCTTTATTATTTTTCTTATCTTTTTTGGGCAATGGTGGAAAATTCCTGCTGCATCCAGGGATTGGTTCAGCAGGAGCCTTCGGTTTCGTTTTTTCATCCCCATTACCCTGGGAATTTGCCAATCTTCTGGAGGTGACTTTAGTTTTCTTACGGCGCACTTTCGGGGAGGGGCATTTTCTTTTTGAGGATCCGTCCATTTTTGAAGGTGCGTGTACCACCGTAGAATCACCTTCATCGGATGAGTCAGAATCCGATTCTTCAGCTGACAAAATCGAAAATTGGTTTGCATCTTGGACGGCTGATGCAGCCTTCAACATTTGAGCATATGTCTGCTTGGAGCGTCCAGAGATTGAACGCTGCACTTTATCGGAGTGCTGCTTGTACATCGGGCACTCCTGCAAGGGGTGAGGATTCTCGCCACAGTACGCGCATTTTACTGATTCTTTGTGGCAAGAATCCTCTTTGTGGTTTTCACCACATTTGCCACAACGAGTTTTGTTGCCGCAATGGCTGGCCGAGTGTCCTAGCCTTTTGCAGTTGGTACAGTTATAAACCCTCTGTACAAACAACCGCACCGGAAAAAAAGCACCATCAACTTTGACAAAGTTTGGGAGAACTGAACCAGCGAAAGTCACCCGAAACGAGTCAGAATGCTGATAGACTTTCTTGCCATCTTGTAAAGACACTGAATGCAGTTGCCTAACATCCAGTATCTTTACAAGCTCGCTTGTGACTTTTCTGTTTTTAAAACAACCCGAGGCACGTTTCAAGTCCTCGACAGACAGACTCGCGTCGGAGACCACGCCTTCTATCTCCACATCTCGAGAAGGGATGTAGATGTTGTACTCAACACTAAACAACTCGTGATCAGCAATTTTATTTGCTACATCATAATTCGGTGCTTCTACACGCAGTTTGTTGAATCTCTCCTTATGTACCAAGATTCCCGGATACTTACGCAGCAAGTCTCTCGAAATATCGAGAGTTTTCAAGGGTTTATTTTTAGGCCGAAAAAAGACAACCCATGGTCCTTTCGAAAGTGGTTGGTAATACCTGGTTCGCGCAACGTTGGCATCGGAAGATGCCATAAGTGTTGCGCAAAAGCGGTGCGCAACCGCTTAAGAAGGAAAAAAAAAATAAAAACCTTCTCCAATTTATTAATTTTAATTACTAGTAATTAAATTTTTGCACGGCGTACAAGCAAATTAAAGCGAAAAAAAAATCGAAAAAAAAAACTTTTATCTAGTTGCAACAAGTTGTCTCACTATGAACCATACTCCCTTACCAGGGGTGAGAGACAGAACCACGCGCCACGAGGCAAAACAAAACTACAATAGGGAGGCAATGGACTTGCAAAATGTATTGTACTATACTTATGCCGGTTGTGTAAACAACCTATCAGCCGGTGCAGCTAGGTATTCCGTTTGCTGTTGCTACGCTGCGGCTATTGACGGAGATGATGCGATGATGATGGTGATGATTTGATGATGATCGATCACTGGGGTAAAGGTGAACAGTCTATACGTAAGACTCAGCTTACGATAGCTGCTTCCGAAAACCGTGCGCGATTCACCTGAACACTTTTTTTTCTACAACGATAGCGATGGAAACGCGGTAAAAAACGAGTGTCGTATGAAGAGACCAGGACGCTGTTAACTGGCTCAGCGCTCGATACGGAATGAACTTTTGATGCTTAAATTATATCGAAAAGTGGTTTTGAACAAAGTTGTATCTGAGAAAATTTGCTACGTGCTCAGTTACTCTTTCAGATTGGGACCCTGTATTCTATCACGGGAAGGATTATTTGCTTATAGACAGCAAGCTTGTTTTTCAGGGACAGAGTGGATGTACTGTTGATGAGAGGATACAGGGATCTCATCAGAATGTTGCATTTGGTTTTCGTTTTGTCAACTTGTTCCCTGAAAAGCAGCTTGCTGTCGAGTGTATGGCCGAGGTAGACTACCTTTTTGGACCATTCCACCACTGTGCCGTTCAAGTTGATCTTATTATTCTCGCACGGAACAAGTCTAGGAGATTTGAAATGAGGAAAGATGATAACCTGGGTCTTCACCACGTTTATACGGATCTTCCAGCTGTGGAAATAATCAGACAGGACATCCAGTCTTCTCTGAAGTTTGGCGATCAGAGCTCCGATGACCTTACCCTTATAGATGATGGATCTATCATCTGCGAACTGGGACAACGATCCACCATCTGGGAGAGTCGGCATATCGGAGGTGAACAGGTTGAACAAGATGGGTCCAAAGATGCTTCCTTGTGGAACACCCGTACCGATGTTGAAGGCATCCGATGACGCCATTCAGAGAAACTTGGAATTTCCTGTTCAAGAGATAGTTTTTTTTTTTATAATCTTCACAAGGAAGATTGGAAGACCGTATCATATCAGCCATTGTCGAACGCTTTTTCAACGTCCAACAATGTCATGGCAGATGTTTTCGATACAGAGTTGTTTCGCCTAAGAATGTTTGTCAGTCGAGCGACCGTTACGGAAGCCAAACTGTTCCTCGAGCAACAAGTTATTTCCATTGGCAGATGCCAGGAGTCGGTGGTAAACTGCCCTTTCGAACAGCTTAGATAACCCCGAGAGAAAACTGATGGGTCGGTAACTTGAAGGAGAGGACGGATCTTCCTCAGGCTTCAAAATCAGTACCAGTTGGTTGAAGAATCTGGAACTCAAGTGTTTGAGTTCCAGATTAAGAATTTGGGGATTTGATATAGCCAACAGTTCAGCCGTAATCTCGGATTCCATAAGAAAATTGTTGGGAATTTGATGGTCCGCATGATATCCGGCCTCCACGCAGAACCAGTCAGGTCAGACGATGGTTCCGGCTCGCAACGAGCATAATTTCCTCACCATTATCTAATGGCCTCCGATTCCGGTTCTTCCACCGCTTCCACTTAACAACCGTTTGGCTGCTATCCGGGACTATCCCACCATCAAATAAAAACTACTGACTACCATCATGGCAGTAGAAGCAATCATCATCAAGCGCTCCTGCAGGCAGGGCTGTCATCTGATCACTCAATGCGCGCAATGTACAGCGTTGCCAGGTCATTTTCAGAAAAATCTGGACCAGTCAAATCTGGAAAAATCTGGAATGCTCCAAAAATTCCTGTTTTTAACATAATGCTATTGAACCAAAGTGATATGTCAATCTCCCGTAAAAATCGGTCAGTATGATGATTTGGAATTTATTCAAAGTCTACCAGAATGTTTATGAAACCCATGTTTAAAAAAATATATAAAGCCAACTTGTTAGCATTGCTAAAATCATCCAAAAGTTAAGAAAAGTATTGACACAGTGTTCCCAAAAAGTATAAACATCCATTTAGCAGCATTTAAAAATTGATTCAAATTTTTTGTAAAATACTGCAGAAAATATTTTTAGGACTCTGAAGGAGCAAAGAGTCAAGCAACATTGATGGGATGATATTTTTTTAACTAATAGTCGAATTAATCCTTACTATTTGATACAGTATCAGAATATGTCTTACAGATTTTATTAGTTCTATATAATTCTAATATTAGTCTGAGATTGATCAGACTTCCAATTTCATTCTTGACATCACTCAACTCAAAACACTCGGTAACGCAAATTTATTTCAAGCTAAAATTCTCCTGACTGAAGTGAGAATCAAAGCCTAACATCGTGGTACTCACGCACAGTCTACCTAAAGTACGGGTTACTCCACATGACGATTACAAATAATTGTATTCCAAATAATAATATTAATATATAAATAAAATAAAAGTCTGAAAGCGTCATTTTTAAAGTCTCAGGATCTTGAAATGATTCTAAATTTTGGAATTTATATTTTTCCTGGGTCTCATATCATGAATTTTTTGTTAATCTGAATGTACTTCATTTAAAGAGTTCAATTTTAATCATCTTAAAATTTCATCATACTTCTATTCTGAGTTCTCTTAAACTAATCTTGATAATATCCAAACTTAAAACATTCTAAGAGTGCTTAGAATCATCTCTTGTAATCTCTTATAATTCGCTCTCTGATTCCACAATTCTCTCAAACTGACTCTATGAAATCCCCTTAGAATATTCTTAATAATTTCTTTGGTACGCTCTTCACAATGACCGTAGCATTCTTCTCAGACTAATCCTCTCCAGTATTTCCTAAGTACTCAAGTACTTAGCCAAATAGCCTTGAAAGTCTCCTAAAAATTGCCAGATTTCTTAAAACTTTACAAAACCTAATCTCCATAAAAACATTGGACATAATTCCATTGAAATTATTCTCACTATTCATACCAGCATTCCCCTTAAGTTTCATCTTAAGAATTTTCTATGATTTCTCTTTCGAATTCTAACTATTTCCTTTCTTGATAAAATCTGCATGCAATTGTCATCAGAGTTTACAAAAGACAATTTATACCGTCTTCACTTCAATCAAAGGTTGCACAGACTGCATACTTACACTTCACTGTAAACTATTTTCATAATTACCTTAACATTCTGAAATCTAGGGCAATTCAGAATTCTAGAGTATTGCAGACTGCTAAGGTAACTCAATATCCACAGGTACTTTGAAACTTTATTTAGAAATCCATTTAATTATCCTCAAAAACACGAACATAGTTCAAGGTCCTGGTGGTTGTCTAGATTCAAAAGCCATGCTAATTTTCCAGAGCTCAATTTATTGTTTTCAATCCTGTACAGTTTTCGATTTCTCTAAATTGCAAAATTGAGAAAATTCCTCTATATTGAAATATTGATTTTTATAAATCCAGGATTCCAAACAAATTAATTATAGCCAAAATCTAAACAGAGATACAAAAAAAAATCCCAGCACGATATTTAAAAAAAAAAATTAAGATTTTTTACAGCCAATAATGTTAAGAAAATGTCTCAAATTTCATGATTCTGCAACCCATTGCAAACATGTTGTAACAATTCCATGTATGATGTTGCAATAATGTCCAACGTAGATGGCCTTTAGTAATTAAAGTAGTAAGTTTGGCTTTTTATTTTTTGATAAGAGGGTCCATTAATTGCAGTGATATTTATAAAGCAACACATTTTAAAAATCTGGGAAAACCCGGAACAAATTTAAAAAAAATCTGGATATAAAAGTGATCTCTCTGTGTATCTGACAAGACGACTGAAAATCTGTAAAATCCAGATAAATCTGGAATACTGGCAACTCTGTTCACCCTGCACATGTGTAAAGCAGCGGAGCCAACGGCAAAGAGCGCCACTCAGTGTAGCGTTGCAAATGGGAAACCCAGCAAAAAGACAAAATTCTTCTTCATTATGCCCTTCTTCATCCCCTATGCATGCAGTCGTGGTAAGCAAAGAATGCAAAGAATGCAAAAAATGCAAAGAAGACATTGGCGCTTGTTGTATTATATATTCGCTCCCTGCGCCACACGGATTATACCGCTCATTGTGTGGATCACTCTCTCACAGATTAGTTGGAAAAAAGTAAATGGGAGAACCGCACACTCTTTGTCGAGTGTTGTGAGATTTTTTTTTTTTGTATATTAATTTATTTGATAAGGCTCAACCGAATTAACTTAACAGAGCCGAGGATTCATGGTCACTATACAATACATCTTAAAGCTATAGTCAAAAGGTACAACACAATAAACACTTTATCTTCCGCTATCCAAAAAGCCTCCTCCATCAGAACTGGAGCCGCTTCCAGTAGTTTCATTGTATGGCAAATTGTTGTACGCCAACGAGGGTCAGAGCGCGTCCATTGCAGCAATGGACGCGCTCTGACCCTCGTTGGCGTACAACAATTTGCCATACAATGAAACCACTGGAAGCGGCTCCAGTTCTGATGGAGGAGGCTTTTTGGATAGCGGAAGATAAAGTGTTTATTGTGTTGTACCTTTTGACTATAGTTTTAAGATGTATTGTATAGTGACCAAGAATCCTCGGCTCTGTAAAGTTAATTCGGTTGAGTCTTATCAAATAAATTAATAAACCACCAAGAATGCAATCTAGCGGATCAAAATTAATAACTCCAAAATGAGTAATTTGAGTGATTTTGTGCCTTTGGCAATGATTTTTTTCAAATGAAAAGCGTCATCTAAATGTACTAAACTGCATTTCAAAATGATGCTTTTTAAAAATACATTCTGGAATGTTGGTGTTTTGGACAAAGTTGTTTATACAGGATGATTTTTTGGTTATTTACTCTTTGCTATGGTTTTATCATGAAAGTAGAAGTTTATTTTTTTTTATTTTTGCAAAGTCATCGCCCTGCTTTAGTTATCGTGATCGAAAATAATATTGTCCATGATTTCATCAGCACTCCAAACGCTGTGTCATATGACTTCCGTAGAGCTGACCATCGCAGTATTGTTCATGTGCTGTCTAACCTAGATTGGGAGCATATTCTAGATTCTGTAGACGTCAACATTGCTGCACAAACCTTTTCTCACGTCTTGGCGCATATGTCATTGACAGGCACGTTTCACGACGAAAGACACGTGGATGACGAAAGATCTTCGCTCGTTGAAAAGATCTAAGAAGGCTGCTCTTAGAAGGTTTACTAAATTCCGCACACTGTCGCTGAAATGTTACTATTGTCGTTTTCGTTTTTGCGGTGTAGCACCGGTGTAGTGTAAGCAGGAATAAGCGCGAGTCTTTGACAGCTCAACATCATTTGTTTGTAAACAAAGGTGCATCCTACATCTACACCTTAAACTATTTCGGTGTACGGCAGTGTAGCACTGGTGTAGCTACACCGCAAAAACGAATACGACATATGTCAGACTCAACCACGAGTATAACCGGTTAAGTCGTTTCTGTTTTCAACGCTATCAAAGGAGGATTCAACGGTGGCTAGAATCACACCGGAAATCCTTCTGGAACTTCGTAAATGAACAACGCAGGGAAGTCGGCTTACCCTCTTCCATGATTTTAATGGTGAAACTGCTGGCAATCAACAAGACATTTTCAACCTGTTCCCAGCCAAATTTGCTAGTGTGTTTGAAGACGAGCAACTCTCCGCTAATCTCATTACTTCCGCGGACAGTAATGTTCATTTGGTCAACCAAATGCTCAGCGTTGTCGATGCCACTACAGATACGATTTCTAGAGCAGCATCTAAACTTAAGACTTCAGCTAAGGCTGGACCCGAAGGTGCTCCGTCGATTATTCTTAAAAAGAACTTCACTTGTCTTTTAAATCCACTTCGCCGCATATTCCAGCTCTCACTATTCAGCAGCATCTTTCCGTCCTTCTGCAAGACTGCGGATATGTTTCCTGTTCATAAAAAGGGAAGCAAACGCGAAGTAAACTACTACCGGGGAATCACGTCACTGAGTGCTGTATCAAAACTTTTTGAATTGGTTGTCAAGCAGTAAATGCGCATTGCAAGCAATATCTAAGCATAGATCAACACGGATTCATAGCTGAGCGTTCCACAACTACGAACCTGCTGTGCCTAACGTCTTACATCACAGACAGTTTGATTGCTCGGATCAAAACGGACGTTATCTATACAGATCTTACGGCAGCCTTCGATAAGCTGAACCACGAAATTGCGATCGCTTGATAGACTAGGGATCGGTGGAAATCTCTTGAGATGGTTTCGTTCATACCTCACGGATTGCCAACTCACGCTCAGCAAGCTTCTGCGCAAAGTCCGGTATACCTTAGGGTAGCCACCTGAGACCATTGGCATTTCTCCTTTACTTCGACGACGTTCACCATATTATCACAGGGCCACGTCTATCGTTTGCAGACGATCTGAAAGATTTATTGCGCATCCGCTCACTCGCCGACTGCCATTCTCTTCAAAATCAGATTGACATCTTTGCTGACTGGTGTAGTCTAAACAGACTGGTGGTTAACCCAGCTAAGTGTACAATCATTACTTTTTCACGCAAAAAACAACCGATTATTTTCAACTACAAACTACTGGGCACGGCTATCGAACGGGTGCATTGTGTGAAAGACTTAGGCGTTTTTCTAGACTCAAAGCTTGAATACTCACACCATATATCGTATGTCGTCGACATATCGTCCAGAACTTTTGGCCTTGTCTTCAAGATTATTAAGAACTTCACATACATTTACTGCTTGAAATCGCTCTATTGCTCTCTCGTACGATCTTGGAATATTGCTCTGTAGTCTGGAGCCCGAACTACAATAATGGGGCCGAGCGAATTGAATCTGTACAACGACGTTTTCTTCGCTTCGCGCCCCGTAAGCTGCCTTGGAGATACCCATTTCGTCTTCCAAGCTGCGAGAATCGCTGCCAATTGATCAATGTCGAGCCCTTGCGTATCCGAAGAGATGTTTTCAGAGCCTTAACCGTCGCCGATCGTAATCGTAGCAAGGAAGAATCGACTGCAAAGCAATTCTGCAACAAGTGAACATTAATGTTCAACCTCGATCACTACGAAACAGTCTTATGCTAAGACTTCCACTTCTTCGAACTAATTATAGCTTAGAGAGCGCTATTTACGGCTTGCAGCGAGTGTTCAACCAAGTAGCGTCGATGTTCGATTTCTACTTGACACGGAATATGCTTTGCCGAAGATTCTCTGCCTTTTTTGCTGACCGAAGGCGCTTGACGCCCAACAGCTAAGTGTCTAATTTTAGACTTATACATTTTTATTAACTTGACAATGCTTTCCTTGTTATTTTCGTCTGTAACTGTAGCATATGTAGTCTGTATAATATGTACTTTTTTACAACACGTCATTGGGACTATTTCTAGTCTGTTGATGCAAACATTACAAATAAACAAATAAACAAAGTAAATCAACAAAACTTGTTTTGACGCTTTTTTTTTATATTGATCAAAAATTAATACATTTGACACATGTTTCAAAAATCATATTAACGTATGCGCAGAAAATCACAACCAGGGCTAATAAATTTCTATATTGGATGTATGTAGCAGAAATTTCAAGACGGAACTATTAGGAGCTTTTTCAGAACTGATGTAATTTTTGTATGTACTTGTCAGCGCTGAAGGGAACGCAGTAGGTTATTGAAAATATAATATATTATATTTTATATTATAAAACATTTATCTCAGAAAATTAGAAATTGCTCACATTTCCTCATTTCTTGGTTGACTTTAATGAAAGAAGTTAAGCGTATTTGTTATACCTTCTAAAATATAAATAAGTTTGCGGTCAAAGCATTTTTGAGAAACCATGCTGGCCTCAAGAAAATTACTTCGTAATCAAAATCTAAAACTAAAATTTCTGATCCATTGAAGACTGTGTATTCAAAATAGGTTAAGAAATGACTTATTATTAGGCGAAAAAGCTCGGGTACGCAGAGGTTGCACATTCAACCCTCCCTAACTCGATATTGAAGGGATCATCAAGTTAGGGAAACATCGAGTTTTGGGTTTAAATTTTAGGAATTTGTATGAAAAACGTGGTCAAAGTACCCTAGATTTCCATCGAAATATGTAGAATATTCAGTTAGTGTGAGATCAAGTAAGGGAGAGTTGACTGTTTACAAAAATTACATCAGTTCTAAAAAGGACTTCCATATCATAAAACTGTTCACAGATCAAAAGTTCCAAAAAGTTCTGACTGAAAATTAATTCTACTTACGTCCAATATAATATGCTATTATCTCTGAAAATCCTTCACTAATAAAAATTCAATGATTATTTTTATGTGTCCCATAGATGAATTTTGCAATATGATAAACAAATGATATATATGTGTCAGACACATAGTTTTTATGTGTACACATAAAATTCATGTGTAACCACACATACTATTCATTTGACTCATAAATTTAATGTGTACTTCTGAGTGGATTCTGTTAATACGATTTTTGAAAGATGTGTCAAGTTTAATGGTTTTGGTTCAATATCTTCGAAAACAGGGTGATGTTTTCGGAAAAGTTTCAAGTTTTGATGAATTACGTTTCGAAAAATATTAAAACTACTACTAGTCATCAGTGTTGGGAAAATATCAAAAAATCAAAGCTCATCAACGCCCAAGATCACGCTTGATTTTCGTAGACAAAAATCAACAAGCGAACAACTGTGGTTGATTTTGCAAGCTGTGATATCGCAGCTCGGAATATCAAGCTAACAAAACTCACCAACTGCAAATCTCACCAAACTGTGGTGAGATTGACTTTAATGATTTTTGCTTTACACCCGAATGCAACCGAAACTTCTTGCAGCAGTTCCTTCGCGTCTGCCATCGGTGAAGATTAAAAAGACATAGCACACTATTCATTTTTGTGTCGAGTCAACTCTCAGCTTTATTTTTGCATGTTGTGAATAGTCTCGCAATATCAAAGGAGCTTGTAAAATCAATATCAAGCATGATATTTTGTTCCAATATCACGCGTGATATTGTGAGCGCATAAGAGCGGAAAAATATCAATTGATTTCTGATTTTGCCAACACTGCTAGCCAAAATAAAAATCATATTCAAGTGTAACTAACACATTTTTCACCTTTAAATCTAAAAAATCGATATCTTGAAAACCTCTACGATTTTGATGTCTTGGTAAGATTTTTATATTTTTGACTAATACACAACTTTGAGCAAGACACCAAATCTTCTAAATGAATTATTAAAAAGTTACATTTTGGATAGAAGTTTAGTACAAGTTTAGTACATTTATTTGTTTACCAAAAACTGGCACCTTTAATTCCAAAAAGCATTTTCGAAGACAGAAATTTCATCCGCCCGATTGCATTCCTGGACCACTGTGTTTTGCTTACTTTTGCCCTCGCAGTATCCATCACAACCCATTCGCCGCCACCGCTTCCACCGGTGAGAGAAAAGGATGGAGAGCAAAATAAACTAGCGAAACAGATTATTACACTCATCAAGACAAACAGTTAAAATTGAATATTATTATTAAGATAATTGGTGCTTATCTTTCTCCCGATGCACGGGGTTGGTAGTTGGCTCTCGTCGTGTGCTTGGCTCTGGGTCCAGCAGCCAGCAGTAGTGATTGAAACTGAAATAGTAAATCTTGAATCGCGCGCGCACACTCCACCCCCACGGCCATCCTTGCCAGCACTATTTATGTGCACACAACCACCACCAGCAGCAGCCAGCAAGAGCAGTCAAGCTGGTGCAATGCGGGAGATTTATTACAATGAGCTCCTCGACGAACCCCTCCAGGAAGCCTTGGTCCATTCAGTAAACGCAAGCATTCAATTACAAATTGTGCGCACATTGAGCTTGGAAGCAGCAGCAGCAGCAGCATCGGGAGCGCCACCTTCGCTTCCTGCCATCAGTCAGTCAGTCAGCGAGTGAACCAGTCCTTCCATCAGTCAAGACGACGAATTTCGAAACGGTGCAGATGGCATGGTGGAAGCAGCTTATCCATCTTGGTCTAGCAGCGAGCGAGCGAGTGCCGGAGATGAATCTGCAATGGAAGGCAAGCACCCGCGCACCGCCTAGAGCAGAAGCTTGAAATGCAAAACCTCAAATTATCTATCTGCCAGGGGTGGTGGGACTGGGTTGAATAGATTGTGGGCCTGCCCGAATGACTGATCCCCTTCCATCCGTCAGTGGGGATGTGGAGAGTTGATTGCAGAACGGTGCAGCATTTTTACAACGTTTGCATAGTTAAGCGGTGCAACAATGTTCACTGTCTTCAAACTGTTTGACAGAACTGATAATTTTCCTATAAATTTGTACAATGTTTAGCCTCAAGATTTGTTCTGATTTCAGGTCGCTTCTTATTTTTGTCGAAATACACCTTCCAGTCTGCACACCGCCTTCGTGGATTTGAATGCCCGGTAGGCGCCGAACCCCACGCCGCATGACTACTGAACTGCGGCCTGCTATTGCTCCCGTTCCAGCGCACCGTTGTTGGTTGTACTAAATCTTCCAATAGGCTGCAACTCGGCGGGGGCCTCCGAAATGACCACCGCCATTAGCAACTTTTCTGCTGCTGCTGCACTGCACTTTGCCGAGCATGCATTTGAAGCGAAAATTGAACTATGTCTGCTGGGACCCGTTTTTCATTGAGTAATTTGTGGTGCGCACGCTTTCCTGAACCACCACGAGCACCCAGGAGGATGATATGCTCGGGCACTTACTTAACTAACGAATAGTAGGGAGCAGCAGCAGCTTCGCAAAAACAAAAAGTGCCCCACTATTTTTCTTCGCGCACGGGCAGCAGCATAATTACTGTGCATACACAATCAACATAAAAAATTGGCTTTGGCTGCTGATGAGCAGCCACGGTTCTGCCCTCTCGACTGCAGCAAACAAATGTCTTGGAGCGTGCTGCACCCGATCGATGCAATGCAATTGCACTGTTTCTGCTCCCGTGTTGAAAGGTGCGCGCTTGCGCAAAGGGAATGTTTATCCATGTTCAAATTAATGGTGCGAGGCATTCGCTGTAGCACGCTTCCGCAGCACGACGTCGACAGCGATGACGATGACGATGAAGATGACGATGATGATGATGATAACAGGACCTTTGATTCGCTAGATGAGCACCGTCTGGTTCGGGATTAGTCCGAGTTTATGCTCTATGATCATAGGTTTATGAATTTTTTGCAGTAGTTCTGGGGCATTACCCGGGAAGAATAATAACTGCTGCTTACGATCGGCAAAATTAATAGAGCACACAGCAAGTCGATTTATCCGGAATATGTATCTCTAGCAGCTCTTTCGATGAACGTTTCTGACGAACTTCACACCGACTCAGCAACTGGTTGGTGGCATCCTCGCAGATTTCAATGACACATTGGGAATGTACAGACTTTTTTGGCTAAGCATCTTTGTATACTTGTTTGCCTTAAGCAAATCAATGCTACCATTTGAAAGAGGCTAGACTTAAACCAATAACGATTTGTAGAAAATTGTCAAAACTTTAATTAACAATGCGCGCTAAGTTTCCGAGGCAAGTGAAATTGACCCCTTCCGCTTAAGTTCAAATTTAGAGGGGGAGCTAACAAATTTTGGTGCAGATTGCAGCGCCTCTCGGTCAAAGAGAATATTTTCAAGATAGCACTGCATTCCTTTGATAATATCTTCGGAACGAATAGCGATGCTGGTGGTGTAGTGGTAAGCGTGACTGCCTCTCACTTCAATGGGCTTGGGTTCAATCCAAGTCGGCAACGTCGAGATTTTCTGAGGCATAAAATCTTTGATTACTCCTCCGATCGAAAGGGAAGTAACGCCGTTGGTCTCCGGTCCATGAGTTTGATGGGTCGATAGGTAGAACCCAGGTGCGGGATATGCCTCCCTGACGTCGGTAGCTCTCCATATATGCATATGGAATAGAGAAATTGTTTTTGAATAATTGATCTGAACATTCCCAATCGATAAGATAAGAAGCTCGGAAATAGTTTTAGTTTGGCATCTGACTTACATTGGCACACCGGCAGTGTTGGAAGATAAAGTTCTTTTAGGCATTCAAACTATAATATTTGAACAGTTGTAGCTTTTTAAGAGACATTCCGGCACCGTTTTTGGGAATCACTGTTGAGCACTTGCTGGACTGTATTTGAACATGTTTGTGGCATGGTTGCATGGTTCAAATGAAATTGTGGTGAAGGGATGGAAATGCAAAAAAAGTAGGTTTCCCATACTAATTTTCATACAAATTTCAAACGCAATTCGGAAAGCTGGGATATAACGAATCGTCCTCAATGTCTGCACAGTTTTTTGGGATTCCAAATGGAACCAAAAAAGAGTTGTTCTCGCTTGATGAGTACGCCTCTAGTGTTGAGAATGGAAAATCTTTGACAGTGATTTGTTTACACTTCTATAGAGAACAACTGGTGCAAGTTTGATCAAAGTAGTCGATTGCGGTCAAAAATAACGTCAAATGGAACTCGAAAGAAGAAGAAAAATTGTGCGCAAACACCTGGAAAATCCGGAGTGGTCCGGTTCCAAGCTGGCTAAAGTGCTGAAGATGCCGAAAACAACAGTTTATCGAGTGCTTAAAACCTACAAGGAAACCCTGTCTGTGGAAAGAAATCAGTGGACCTACGAAAAAACTGAAACCGGGGATCGTCAGCTGCGCAGCAAGGTGTTGAGGTGTATTAAAGCCAACCCTGGTCTTTCGGTCCGAGATTGTGGCCAGAAGGTACAACGCCAACTTTCAAACGGTGCGAAAAATCCTTGTCAAAGAAGGATACAAGTCGTACAAAGCCAGTAAACATCCAAAACGGCACATGAAGCAGAATTCCGTGGCCAAAAAGCGTGCAAGGCTCTTGTACGACCGTGTTTTGATGAAGCACAAGGGCTGCACTTTGATCGATGGCGAAACATACGTCAAACTCGATTTTAAGCAGCTTCCCTGTCATAAGTTTTACATCGCGACTGGACGTGGGGATGTGCCGGGAAGATTCCAGCTCGTGTTTGTCGACAAGTTCACGAAGAAGGCCACAATTTGGCAAGTGATTTGCAGCTGTGGCCTGAAAACAGAACCATTCGTCACATCCTCGACGATGACATCCCAAGTTTACATCGTAGAAAACCTGAGAAAGCGTGTATTGTCATTCATCCGCTGTCACTACTCCAAGGTGGTTCTGGAGTGGTATGCTGCCAACAAGATTGATTTGGTCTCCAAGCTAATGATTCCTCCGGATTGCCCGGAATTCCGACCAATCGAAAAATACTGGGCAATTTCAAAGCAGTGACTTCGACGAAGCTACGGGACAGTCAAGGACATCCAGCAAATGTGGGCAAAATGGAAGAAGTTCGCTGATTCCGTGCCCGTTTCCACTGTGCGGGCGCTGATGGGTTCCATCAAGAGGAAGGTCCGAGAATTCGTTCGAACTGGAGAAATTTAACCATCTAATGCTGTAACTTTGAAGTTTTAATGAAAGTACTGTAAAGCAGCCATTAATGGACTTTTTAAAATTGTTGAATCACGAATTACAGGTCTTTTTGTGCGTGCCAATTTAATTTTTTTAAGAATGCATGTATTCTGGGTGTCTTTGAAGGGATTGATCGATCGAAAGAGATTGATGACATACAATTTTTTTTTATCTCCCTCGCATTTAGAATTTAAGAAGGGAAATGACAAAAGTATAAATTATTATTTATTCCGCTGTTTCGAAAAATTCGAATATTATGTGACTTGTAGTTTTCAAGTCTCCTCTTATTTTAATCTTTGTATACTATGCCATTTCCTCCTAAAAAATGTGCAGTGCTGTAAGGTAAGTTAACATAGTAGTTGGTAGAAAATGCTACCTAACATGAAGCTTTAGTGTGATATTTTATTAGCTAGAGAATGATCTTAGAAGAGGGTAGGTGGATAGAAGTTGTAAATGAGCGAAGGGCCATTAATGCGACAGTGCAAAGTCAAACGCACACCTTTTGTCTAACCCGTACGATGTACGCTGAGATTTGAATTATGTCTTCAAATCTACAGGCAAAAAGTCCGGCTTTGCTCATTACTGACTGCGGCTGTGGAATAGTTCTAGCGACATTTCATCACGTTGCCGAGAGCATTTCCAGTCGATGGTGTGTTATAATGTGTGTGGTGAAGATTTCAGCTCAATTGATCATATGAGAAAAAGTTACTACATGTCAAAGCTGACCCTTTTGTATGAAAATCGGCCTGCACTGCTATCGATCAACATTGTACGTAGCTCCCGATTTGTCAATTCTTGACCGATACTTCTTGCACTGAGACACCTTCTCTTGAACTATCCGACCAATCTTCCTCCTCATTCACTATCACAGCCACTATCAGACAAGAAACGATTCAGCGGCTATTTGTCGTCGATGTCATTGGAGGATCTATCGACGGCCCTGAAATTCTCGCACAGATTCCGCTAAACATTCTTCTCCGACGGTTCCAAAACTCAGCTTTAACAGAACAAACTATGGCTACATTAATCCTGCACATTTTTGCTACAACAAACCGCTATTTCTTTGTTTTAAGGATTTAAATCCATTTTTATATTTTTTTAACGCTCTCATATTTTAACGAGTTGTATCTTGCCGGTTAACAGGTATTAGCAGTTAATCTCAACGTAATTTCGTTCAGCAACTTATACCCTACAGTTACATACACTATTCATAGGGGGATCCAAAGGGATGCCTAATGAATTTTCTAATAAAGTACCACAATGTTTTGTTACGTTTTGCTGTTTTCATGACCATTTTTTCGAGTATGTACATTAGAGTGGGTTGCAGCTTCGACAAAGCTCGGCTGGGATTCTCACAGGGGCGAGAAAGCAGTCACCACTCAATCATCGGCGCTGTCAAAACCTGGATTTTGACGTAGGATTACGTCTTTTGGCAACATATTGGGGGAGCAATTCCAAAAAACCAAAATCGATCGCGTTACAAAAAGTGGTCAGTTTTTGACCCTTTATAACTCTGTCAATAGCGGATGGATTTTCATTCCAAACAAACCAATAGATATGAAATTTTTCTACGAAGCTGCAAACATAAATACTTTATCAATTTTCAATAGGTCACTATTGAAAATTACACAAATGTCCAACTGTTGCAATGGTGATCAAAATTATCACCGATTGCCTACAACAAGTGGTTTCCCTAACACAGTCGCCAAAGATTGATACCAAACACGTAATCCTACGTTAAATCTACGGTCGTGTCTTTGATACAACCTCTTACTTTTTTCAATTAGACCAATACATATATAAAATAATATGTCCTAACACTACAAACCATACTAGGGGGGGGGGGGGGGCTTAGGGTTTTCAAAAATAAAATAAAATATTATTTTTTTGAGGTCAAAGAAAAGCGAATTCATGATTTGTTTACCAGAAGTTTAAGAAACATACACTTCAATTAATCAAATTGAACTATATTTTTTCTTTGGCCGCCCTTTTAAGCGCTTTTCCACAGCTTTCGTAGGTCACTTAAGAATATTGTCAGATTTAACGAAGATTTTTTTTTTTGCAAAACATAAGTTTTCGTTCCCTAGAAAGAATTGAAATATTTTTTGCCGCTTGATATTTCATGACAAGTTTGAAGGAGTATTATTTTCAAAGACTGCCAAGGGTGTAGTAAACCCCTTACTATACCTCTGCCGCAAGGAACCCATTTTAAACCATGGCCCACTTAGTACTGGAACAAACTCTTTTGCTTACTGCAGTGCTCCTAGGGGACGTTTTCGGAAGATTTTGGCATCTATTTGTTGACAACAACAACAATAACAGTGTATTTTTTTCAGTTCATAAAACGCTCTTGTTTTGAGGGCAGTCACAATGCAAAAGTCACCTGGAAAATCCATCGTGATTCACGTCCAAGCTGGCTAATGTGTTGATTTTTCCTAGAAACACCATATGGCGCGTGCTCAAAACGTACAGGGAAACCTTGATAACGAATCGGAAGCCTTAAAGTAAACGCCGGAGTGGAACTGCCAACCGTCAGCTCCATGGAAAGGTCGTGAGGTCCATCAGAAGCAACCCAGGTATGTCCGATAGCGATTTGAGTAAAAGGTATGATGCCGCCCGCGGTACAGTGCAGTGAATTCGCTACCGTGCCAGTAGGCAACCAAATCGATCACTCAAGCAGAATATCGTCGCTAGATCCCGTGCTCGAAAGCTGTATGACAACCTGCTGACCAAGTCCGACTTCGGACAGCTTCCAGGACCAAAATTTTACAAGGCGACGGCTCGAGGAGGTGTCCCTGGCAGATTCAAATTTGATTTTGCGGACTAATTCACACTCAAATATATGATCTGGCAGGGAATTTACAGCTACGGCCAGTAGACAAAGGTTTTCGTCACTAAGAAAATTATGAACTCGGAGGTGTCTCCAGAAGCGAATTCTGACCTTCATCCAGTCACATAAGGCTCTGGTGACATTTTGCCCGGATCTTGCGAGTTGTCACTACAGTCGGGAAGTACAGCAATGGTACAATTACAACGGAGACGCCAGTTCAGGCCCGTTGAAAACTACTGGGAAAATATGAAGAGGAAACTGAAGGCAGCTCAGATGAAAAATTGATGGGATAAAATCATCAAAACAGTAGACGAGACTGTTGTGAACCGCTTGATGTGTGGTATTGCAGGAAAAGTTCGAGAATTCCTTCTAAACCACGACGAATAATTCGTTTCGTATTTTTTCTTAAAATATAAGCACTAGTTTGCGCTAGAGAGAAGCGGCCAAGGGGTGGTCACTCTATACACTTATTTTGCGTCAACTTTTTTTTCAGTGTGCAGTTGTTTTTGTTTTCTTTTTCGAAACCTAAGATGACCCTACACATTGCGGGTGGAGTTTTACCTAGTATGAGTCTACGTTGAGTGAGGTAAAGTTCAAGGTTTTCCGGTTTCCGGTTCCGGTTTCAGGTTATTATCGTACACAATTAGAAAAAAATTATGTAAATTTAGGTGCTCTGAGACTGACATATACGAGCGTCAATTTTGACATAAAATTGAGTCATAACAGAGGCGAAATTCAATTTAATCAAACTTACTTTTCTTTGAGTAGTGAACTTTTCAGTCTCGGAGCACTTAATTTTACATGAAATGATTGTTTCCGTGTCATCCTTTATGTCAAAGATGGATTCCGTCACGAGTAAAATTAGTTATTTCTAAGTGTGAAGGCTGTACTGAGTAATAAGTAAAGCATAATGAGGTGTCGGTGTTTCTCAACCTTTTCCTCCTCTTTGCTTGCCCGTGTGTGCTAGTAAACAAAGCTCAATTTCAATGATCATGACGTACAACGGAAACGGTGCCGACGGTGGCCAGACTGGGCTGCACAACAAGCGGCTCTGTACCGCCAGGAGATGATCGAGACAGTTCCACTCAAAAGCCCGAACAACAACAACATCAAAGTAACAGATGAGCCTCGACAAAAGCGCTAGGTAGCAACCTGGCCTTACCATATCCTGCTGTTCAGCATCATTAATCCAGTCTATCCTTTTACAGTGGACGTTCTACACACCATATGTTTACCCATCGGACAAGTGCAACGTATCAAGATATTCAAGAACAATGGCGTCCAAGCTATGGTTGAGTTTGATAGCATTAAATCCGCCACCAGAGCCAGCGATGGCTGTGACATCAACTCCGGTTGCTGCACACTGAAGATCGACTATGTCAAGCCAGAAAAACTCAATGTTTACAAAAACGACACGGACTCCAGTTGGGACTACACATTGGAAGCAGCCGTCTCCAAGGATGCCTGCAACGGACGAGCCCCGTTGGTATACGATCCTACCATCTTTGGCAGAAGGCCAACTCCGTACAACGACCGTCAATCATTAGTCAACCATGGTCCTAGACCAGCCTTGCTGGGAGCCGGTGGAAGAAACGGATTTGCACCAAATTTTTCAACGCCGGAGTTTCATCCGTCGGAAAATTGGAAACCAACACTGGCCGAAACACACGTCGGACTGATGAAGGACGCACCGCTGACCCGAAACGGACCAGCAAACTTCATTCAACCGGCACAGCAACAGGGCGCAGTGTTGATGGTCTACGGACTCAATAACAACACAGCCATCATCGATAAGCTGTTCAATCTGTTCTGCCTGTATGGAAATATTGTCAGGATAAAGTTCCTGAAGACCAAAGTGCATCCAGCACTTGAACAACATTCCAATCGGAAATGATGGTAGCAAAATTTAAATTGCATTTTCCAAGCAGAACTACTTGTCAGAGTCCACCAGCCCCTACACTCTGTCGTACAATTCGATCAGCTCCAAGGACTACAGCGCCTCTAAGAACAGTCGCTTCCTTTCCCGAGCAAGATTCTCCATTTCTTCAATTTCCGTTCGTTCCCGTCAACGTTCATCCTCCGGATTGGTCGAGTTCCCGAGCGTAGCCCTGGCGGTGTACGCCATCATGAAGTGCAACCACAGCGCAATCGATCACAAAAGCACAATATTCCCGTTCATTATGAAGCTGTACTTCTCCTCGTCCAAGACGATGAACGGTGCGTGAAGCAACTAGAACATCGAAAACATGGGCATGAACATAGCACCAGAACCTGGCAACTCAATGTCGGCAGCGACCGCGATAGCCTCCACCGTGGCAGCAGCGTCCGGTGGTGTGACGCCCATTTCGGTGACTCAAAACCGAACACGATGAACCAAAGTAAGATGGAGTCCGTGTCTTTAGAAGGAAAGCAAAAGCAACGACGAGGCTTGGTGAAAATTCACAGTTTTGTTTTGAAAAAAAAAAAAAAAATGATTATATTGTGGCAACATCAATAACAAATTTTGACACATGCACACTGCGCAGGCGCAGAAATAGTTCAGTGTTGCCAGTAATCAGAAAAATTGTAACCATGGGTGCCAAACCGTGCCAATGGCTGTGCCCAGGTGTGCCCAAGCTTAGTTTTGGCACACTGTGCATAGTGACCAACTCCTTGGGAGCGGATTAAAAACAAACGGCCCACCTGACGTATACATGAAGGAAATGGACGCGATTTTGTTGTAAGCAGAAAGACAAGAGCAGATGAAAGCATTAAAAACATGACCGCCAGCCAGGCCCCTTTTTAATTGTAAGGTCCCGTGATGTTCACCCTTCGAAGAGTTGAAGCACTCTCCAACTTTATCAATCGGAATTGAATTCCTAGGCGTCAATATCAAGCAAAGACGCCGAAATGGGCCATGCAGCCCTAGTCTCAACCATATTGAATATTAAAAAGTCCTGATCCCCTAGTTTGAAATATACAGGACTTGGGCTCATGAAGAGGTGATCTTCCGCGAAACGGGATTCTTTTTTCTTGATATATATGGTTCGGTCTATGGAATTTCGTAAAGTGGTTCTCAATCAATAAAAGTGCCCCTGTTCAAAACCATGGTTGCAGCGATTTAAATATCGTCATAAAATGTATTATAAAACGATAGTCATCACACCAGAACCAACTACACCAATCCCAGACAAGCTCGCATCACAAATAGTGAAGAAGCTCCATCAGTGCACAAACACACACACGGCAAATATTTTATTTTAGGTAGCCGCGGGGATCAATTATTTCACCTCAACTCAACCGAGCAAAGCACCCAAACGCGACTTTGAGTCCACTCGGGTTCCACCCCGGAATGCCAAACAACGAGAACCGGACCACAGCAGATTGCACTTCATATATAATAATTTAGCGAGAAACAGAAGCGCAGATAGCCTATGGTCGGTTTCCTTCGAAACAATGCTGCGCTCTCCTGCCCCAACCCAGCCGATTGATGGGTTTGGGCAATTTTGCCCCCACTTAGATTCTATGCATTTTGTTGCAGCAGAAAGGAAGATGAAAATGTCCTCGGGCGGAACGAAAAATTGCCAACCGATGATGCAGTGGAATGTCGGTGAATGCTCCGTCAATGGCGAACGGATGAGTGTGAGTGTGCGAGTGAAAAGGAATCGTTATGATTGTAATTAAGGATGAAAGAGCGAATTCTGATAGCCAGTTCCATTCCGGCAGGGAAAATGAAAGTGAATGTTAACGCGCTGTCTAAAAGTGGAGCAACTGGGACGAAAAACGATGGCAATCGTGCACATTCACTTTGAACAAAATTGCGCACGTGTAATTCAACTTTGTGTTGGACCCTCGGCCAGTTTAATCGACCTTAATTAGGGTTTATTTTTTTTTTGAGCAGGTTCGTTGCGTTATTTGGAATGGACCACGCGGCTTGGCATGCGTTTAAAACTCAACCGGATGGCCACCGCATTGATGTGGTTGATGTAGTTTTACATCTTTCTTGTTTTGAGGTTAGGAAAGGGGTTTTGAATGGACCAAAAACTTTTGAGGTTACTTCGCCCCGAGTTTCGGTCCATTTTTCGAAGACTGTCAAATTGTATAAAATACCCGCGTGAAGCAGACCACCGCATTCAAAGCATCAAGAATAGAACAAATCACATCGTCAACTGATTCTTTTAAATAAGATCCGCTGAACCTTCCTTTACTCATAAAGCAGCAATAAATCAATGCTCAATATGATCGTCCGGTTGCATCTTCCTGACACCATAATCCCAAGCACCCCGCACTCCTCGTTCGGCGCTTCCCATAAATCGTCATCAGAAGCCAAAGACTTTCCTGTTACTGTACAGAGCCAGCGCAGTTACGAGACGAAAATAAGCAGCACCACTCTCGGCATCAACGGAGATTTATCGTCACAGAACATTATTTCATAAAAAAAATATGGAAGAAGGCAGCACCACGCGTTGTTTTTGCGGTCAATTTAGACGTTCTTCGATCTAACCCCGGGTCGACCCCAGTGCTCGCTCTCCGCCGGGGCTGCTGCTGCCCGTTCTGCGTATTATATGCGAAAGGCGAATTAAAAATGTGCCCCCGGCATGCAATCTTCGCGTTCCTTGGTGTCCGTGGTGCTTCCCGAGATGTGGAGAGATGCAGAGAATTGGCAGCAGTTCTAAAGGGGAAACTGGGCAGAATGTGGGGAAACAAAAAGATCTTGTCTGAGCCTGTGGGGCGTATGCATGGCGTATACTGCTGCTTCTGATGCAGCAGCAAGAGGCCGGACTAGCAGCAGCGTGGTATGCTTACTTGTTTTCAGGAAAAATATTACCTTTTGCTTCTGCTTTGTTCTTGGGTTGATGCATGGCTTCTGGCTGTTTTACTGCTGTTTGACTTTGACCTCTTCACTTGATCAAAAGGGGCCATCCAATCAAAAGCGGTTTAAAAATCAAAACAAATTCTGAATATTGAAGGTTTAAAATGGTTTTTGATATAGTTTTGATCTGTTTGTTGACCACAATGACCGGTAGAACTCCATCGGAGTGAAAAAAATTAGGCAGCCATTATGACGTTTTATTTTCAATATGAAAACACATAAAACATGATTTGAATAACAAACAACCCTTCCACGTCAACTTAATTGGTTAACCTGTTGAAATGGCTTCTTGATAAAAGATGAGCCGCGGCGTTTTGTTTACCAACTCCCACCGGCAGAGGACGACGCGTTATGAAATGTTATGGTTATTTTACAACATGCCTAAATTGGTGAAATCTGGTTCTCTGCAGGCACGAATCGAATCCATGTCAGCTGTGCGAACGATAGTGCTACCTGCTACCAATTTCAAATGAAACAGGTAAAGGTTAACGCGGAAAGGTTGAGATTAGCATAAATATAGATCAGATACCTATTTGATATGGGCCAACTGCTGTGTTTGGTGATAACACATTATATTTTAAAACCAATTGGTGATGAACGGATCATAGGAGATTAAAAGCAAAAATGCAAACAACTAACGACGATCCGACAGTAAAGGTCGGAAGTCGAAAGATTTACCCGTAACGCGGGTAGGTCATCTTTTCGTGGTGCGTTATCGAGTGTAAGGCCTGTACTCGAAAAAAAATGCACCAGACAAAAGTGTTCGCCAAAAATTTATTTTAAGTCGGATTTTCTTGAAACTTTCAGGGAATGAACTAATACATTTGGATAATGTTTTGGCATAATTATTTTATTCCATTGCCTTTCCATCGCTGAAAGCCCGCACCTTTCCCTTAAGACACCTCATTACATTTTGTGCAATGGTGGAGCCGACCTTTTTGGTTTGGACCTCGTTCTTAAGCACCTTGGACGATTTTCGCACTTTGGCCTTCATTATGACCCAAAATCTTTCTTCCGGACGAATCTCTGGTGAATTTGGGGGGTTGGCAGTTTTTGGTACAAAAACAACGTTATTGTCTCTGTACTAATCCAACGTCGATCGCGCGTAATGGCATGATGCCAGGTCCGGCAAAAATAATGTCTCGGCTCCGTGGGACCGCAGGAAGGGCAATAGACGCTTCTGGAGGCACTCGGTGCGTTAAATTTCGCTGTTGATGGTACCTATTGTGATGTACGGTTTACTCAGTTTACCGCGTTGGAATATGGCCTGCCAGAGCAAGTATTTTTTGGCGAATTTGTCCACTTTCTTCTTTCTTATTTTTTCCGGAACATCAAACCGTGATTTGGCAACGAAGAATTCCAGCTCCGATATCTGCTTTGCGTCTGCCTTGATGTAGGTTTCGTCATCCATAACCACACACATCGGTTTCGTTAACCACTTTCCATACAGCTTCCTTGCGCGGGATTTGGCCGCCGTGTTTTGTTGATCACGCCGGTTCGGTGCCTTCCGGAGCTTGAATACACGAAGCCCAGCTCGTTTCATGGTTTGCTGAACGAACCAGGCTCAACACTTTTTTTCAGAGCCGTGTCGCGAATCGAAAGGTTCGGACTACGCTTGAAATAATCCAACACCTTCCGGGCCTTCACAGGGTCAGCTGTCTTCGATTTTCTTCCACTTCCAGCCCGCTGCTCGGTCGTCTGGGACTTCTTAAACGATTTTACCACCCAAGACACAGTTGTATGGGTGATTCCCAGTTGTCTTCTGATCAGTGATGGAAATCAAGTGAGCATGAACCGATTTCCAGTTTGTCGTAAACTGTACAGATCGCGATCTGTACAAGCTACGACCAACGAGTAGTCCTCTTCCACCTTGAAAATACGTCATTGCATAGGCAACTCACAGATAACAAATACATTGTTAGACTGAGTCAAGCTCAGAGAAGTGAGTTACCATTTTCGCTCATTTTATTCACAAATCGCAACATGTGCTTATTTCATGAGACGAGAGTGAGTGTCTCTCTGAGAGTAGCATTCTTTGGCAGTTTCGAGTTACAGAGCAATAGCGAATTTGTTTATTTCCAGGATGGCACCAGTTCCAACCCAGTGCAAACCCGAACTTTTTGTCAGTGCGGAAGTCGACCCGTGCCAGGTTATAAAAACAAACGATCAAACTGACGTTTGCTAGAAAACAAGCAGACCCTAACTTGATACTCAATCCAGGATAAACAAATTCGCTATAAGCAAGCATCAGAAGATAGGGGCTGACCATCGGTAGGGGAGAACAGCCCATAATGCACCCCTGGGGTAAAATGGCCCCGTGTGGTTTTTCGTTGCTTTCCCATTACTAATTCTGGAAATATCATGTGCCAGAATGTTAGTTCAAGCACTGAACTAGCAATGCTGATTGTTAAATTCACATTGAAAATCGGAAAGCTATGAAAAACAGCGCAGGCCCATTTTTCCCCAGGGTGCGTTTTGAACCATCCTACCCTAACTTTTAACATGAAGACTGAAACGGGGCGATGTGCGGTTTCTATAGAGATTGCTGACGTTTATCGTACGCACACTACGTCACGTATACGTATACGCAAAATGTTTTCATCGGGAAAAAAAACTTCATAGCAAAAAATTTTCCCAAGGAAAAAAAAATCACTGACACAATCATACTTTAGCAATTTCTATAGGTGAGGAGGATGCAAACAAGTCGACTCTCGGTTTTGTATGCAGCAACAGACGTGACGTAACGTCTGTTGCTGTATTAGAACGCGATGAGAATGAAAGAGTCGACTAGTTCATCTGATAGTTCTCTCCTACAAAGCGGGTTTAAATGAGATGTTTTTAATTATAGTAGAGGATATGATGTTCAGCTAAATTCGCTTATCTCAATACATGTAACTTGTTATCCACATAATTTACGTTGCCCGCATACGCTGTTGGAGATCTAGTTTCACTTTGTGACTTTCAAACTGAGACCACCTTCAAGCATGCCAAAAAAGTGTATGCCGCTCAATCCGCAATTATAGTGATTTGAACACCGATATGAACCGTATAAATCAACCACAGCGGAAAACGGGATTTCTAATTAGGGCTGCTACAACAGCTACGGATTTGTTGCGGATTGTAGTCACGCAAATCGCGGACTAATTAAATAATGTCGTTAAAATCGCGAAGAGACTGAGTGCTATCACAAAAATTTCGGAATTCATTTTCATGGCTCGAATATCTTAGGATGATGCAAATTTTATGTTTATGTTATGTTACTCACCTCCCCCTCACCCCTTTCCAAAATTTCTAAATATATATTCTATATCTACTAGTACTGCACATAATAACTAATACACTGATTATTTTGTCACTCCATAAAATTTCAAATAGCTGTTACCTTTTAGTGTGTGTATTAAAATTTCTGAAATCTTGGCTGCTTGTTCATAAAGTATTCAGAATTCATCAGTATAATTTTAACTTGATTGGTAAAGTATGTAAGACAATAGAGCAACTGTAGTCAAACTTGGTTTTCATCGTCTAAAAAAATTGCTTATTTTGTTGGCTCAATAATTCTTCATTTTGCAGTTAAATGCATTTCGATTGCACGTACAGAACGAAAATTGTTTAGTTAAATTTTTCAACATGCCCGTTGAAAAATATTCATGTTAGACTTTATTTTGGGCTTGTTTGAGAAACAGGAGTGGTTATTGTTTTAGCATTTCAAAAATAAAAATAAAAAAATGCACTTGTTTTCGACGTGAACGAATTTCAATAAATATTGAGTAAATGTTTTGACTGAAAATTATATAAATTGTAATTTATTTCGTTCATTGTACTTTAAGCAATAACAGATTGAAAAATGGTAGTCAAATAAGAAGATATTTACTAAAATTCCTTTTTATTTAATATTCGCTTGACCAATCAGATCAAAAATTATTGTGATGTATTTTAAATACTTAATGAACAAACAGTCCACATTTCAGAAATTTTGATAAACGTACGAAAAAGTTACATCTCTATGATTTTTTAAAGAGAGACGAAAAATCATTGTGCATTATTTAATATGTCCAATACTGTAGAATATAATTTAAAATAAACCCACAGAATTTATTTGATATAATTAATTAATGAATTTTTAGTTTCTTTCTTTGTAGTCCAATGTAATTTATTTTTGGCCAGCCCCCCCCCCTGACCTTTGCATGAATTTAAATATTATTTGCATTGACATTTTTCAGGAAAACTTAACACGATTTTCTTTTTTATGATATACAGAGAAGGGACAGAGGACATGATTTGTGAAGAATTTTGAAGACATGTACGAAAATGAAAACGAAATAGATTTTGGAGCACACAAACGATGATTTTTGAAAGACATGTACAGATTTTGATTTAATATATTAAGCAGATTCATGAAAATGGTAATTATAACATGGGCGTAGCCAGGTTTCAAAATGAGTGGGGGTTCTCATTTTGCAAAGAAAGAAAAGTGTTCAGGTCTGCAATTTCAAATGCGTAATATGTGTTAAATCTCAAATCTCATAAAATTTATCAGACAAATAATTTATTTTAGTTTAGGTTTAGGATTTTAGAAAGATTTCAAATGTTTTTGTTAGTTTTGAATGATAAAGTGTTTCATGCTACTTTCACTTCCATGTTCCAATTCACTTAAAGTTCTGTTAATAATAATTAAATGGCAATATCCACTTTTCATTTTTAGCTCAATAAAGCATCCCCTTAAAATCCTTTCCAATATAATTTAATGAATATTCTTGATTGTTTATAAGTGATGTTGATTTTGATGGTGGATTGTTTGGATTATTTGGAGACGGTCATCAGGTAGTTTTGGGAGGTCCTGCTTGAATAATGGATTATTCTGAGAAGTTTCAATCCAAATCAATTGCAACTGGTTATATTTAATCACATATGTGTGTGTGTGTGTGTGTGTGTGTGTGTGTGTGTGTGTGTGTGTGTGTGTGTGTGTGTGTGTGTGTGTGTGTGTGTGTGTGTGTGTGTGTGTGTGTGTGTGTGTGTGTGTGTGTGTGTGTGTGTGTGTGTGTGTGTGTGTGTGTGTGTGTGTGTGTGTGTGTGTGTGTGTGTGTGTGTGTGTGTGTGTGTGTGTGTGTGTGTGTGTGTGTGTGTGTGTGTGTGTGTGTGTGTGTGTGTGTGTGTGTGTGTGTGTGTGTGTGTGTGTGTGTGTGTGTATGTGTGTGTGTGTGTGTGTGTGTGTGTGTGTGTTTGTGTGTGTTCGTTTGTCGTTTAAGTTTAAAATAAGAGAGCTTAAATGATTAATAATAAAGAATCAAAAAAGAACGAAGACGTTTTCCTTAGGATTCTGCCGGTTTTTCAGGTGCGCCATCTTTTGGTAGGACGCTGTTAAGAGCTGTTGGGAGCAGGTCACGGTTGAGTTTTACTCGCAGAACATTCTCAATGTTTTCTCCGGATAATCTATTTCGCAGTGATGTATATATATTATTGAAGTGTGAAAAATCCCGCTCAACAGATGCTTGGGTTGCAGCTGCAGCATAAACTATGCGAGCGATTTTCCACAACGCTTCATCCTCGACTTTTCTTCCGTACCAGTAGTGAGCAATATTGAAGCTCGCATCAGTGGCCAATACCCTGTTTTGGTATTGAATGTTCCTTATTTGCTTTGATACGGGGTTTTGTTCCATGTTAGATCCAACACCTTCACTTGATCCTTCTCCAAACATTTTGGATATGAAGTCATCCATATCAAAGGAGTCTCCATGATCTTTCTGTTCTTTAGAAGTTCCCGCAACAGCCACTGGTGTTGACTTTTCATGCTGCTCGATTCTTCTCCACAACTTTTCAAGATACTCCTAAAACAAACAAATATACATGCATATAGACACATAAATTACAAATATAAAACATTTTTTTTTTTTATTTTTCCCTTTTTATTTACGGGGTTATATACCTTTTAGCTCGGTATAATTCCTTGCTCTTCGTGGTTTTTGTTAAGAGTAAACTTAAAGTCTCATACCAACCAGCTATAGAGTATCCTAAATATTTTATATGTTAGTTAAAAAAAACTTGTGAAAATAGTAAAAATTGACGGAGCTATATCGTTGCCCAAAAACTTCTCTTGAATAATTCTTTAAATAATGAAAAACAAAAAAAAAAGCTTGACCTCCGATTGACATTGCATGATTATTTATTATAGCTCATGATTAACATTTTTTTTCAAAAATTCGTAGTTTTCAATAGATATTTAAAATAAAAACCTTCAATATCTGGCATTTGAACATTTTGATATATCTACATTGTTTACATTTTTTGAATTATTACCACACACACCTCTGTAAAATATTATTTATTATTATTTGTGTTTTTCCCGGAAAAAGTATGTTTCTCTACAATTTTGTCTTCGATCAGAAGTCCAAAATGGCCGTTTTTTTGCCAAAATGTGATTCATTAGCCATAAGAAACTATCATGCAAAGTTCATGCCACGCTAGTTGGCTAAAACTACTCTTTTTATAGTATTTGTGGTGGACACGATATTTCAATAACCAATTCACCGATCGAACTGATTGTTTCAGAAGTTCTTTCTTACTGTAATAGCTAGTTCGTGAATGCACAGTAAACTCAATTTTTCATGCTACAAAATTCTATATAGGTATCTTGAAAAATCATCACCATTTCCGTAATATTTCTTTGTTTGAATCCTTTGTTCGCGAACTAGCAATTAAGTATAGTAGGAAAGTTAAGTGGTATGAGACTTTAGCTTTACACACACACACACACACACACACACACACACACACACACACACACACACACACACACACACACACACACACACACACACACACACACACACACACACACACACACACACACACACACACACACACACACACACACGCACGCACACACGCACACGCACACACACACACACACACACACACACACACACACATACACACACACACACACACACACACACACACACACACACATACACACACACACACACACACACACACACATATGACTTTTACCGAGGTTAAATCAACAAATGAAAATTATTACCGTTATTATCTCCTTTTCAGCACTTGTAAATAGTTCAGACCCGTTGAAATTCAACTGAGGATCCATAAACAACGCTGCTTTATACGCAGTATTGTTCATTAGGGTCTTCTGACGTGTTTGCATGGATTGCAAAATAGGATGTTTGAATCTGTTATCGCCAAGTTTGGAAACCCGTCCATAAGCTTTCAACCATTCGAGGTGAAATTGACTTATGGGACAGTCAAGCTTCTGTACGTATACTGTAGCAGCATACAAGGGTGAAAACGCTTCATGGTACTCATAGATTATTTTCCAGCTTTCAGAGAGATCTAAAAAGTGATTGATACATTTATCATACTAAACAATCTTCATGCTCATATGTACAGTGTGTAGAGGCAAATAAAAACTAGAATTATTGAAAACAATTTTATTAGCATTAAACTATTCATATAGTTCATGGATTCATTTGTATTGAAACCGTCATTTTGACAAGTATGGTTCACTTTGGGCATGGATTTGAAATATGTTGGCAATAATTTCTAAAAAAAATGTATAGCACTTCTACCGCTTAAAATGCTGCTTTCATTACTGAGTGAGTCTCAAACAATATAGAAAAAAAAAACAATTTTATAAAAGATTTAATACAGCAAAGTTGACTTTCAATGATAGTTTTAACGTTAATGTTATATGGTTGGGTTAATTTAGATATAAAAATATTATAATAGTTACCTAGCTCGGGGTGCTTTACACCTAATCCAGCGAAAAATTCGCGATTTTTTACGAGCGCATCGAGCATCAAATAGTAGTGATTCCACCTTATTTTACTTGGAATTGGTGGCATTGCTACTCCAGAGTATTTGAATCGTTGCTGGTATTCGATTTTGCGGTATGATTTCACGGTCTTTGTTACGGCCTTTAATTCTTCTTCTGACTTCTTGGTAGCATCATTTACAACTAAATTAAGTGTATGTGCCCCACATCTTACACATTGAATGTTGTTTATATTCAAATTTTGTTCGCATGTCTCAAAAACATCGTTGTCCATTTGATCTTCTTCGTCATTATCATCATCTTCGTCGAGAATGAAGAATTGCTCGCAAACATCGTCAATTTGCGACTCTTGTAAAAGATCCATTGCCTTCACTCCATTTCTGGCATTGTCTATTGTAGCCGAGTACCATTGCCACAACTCTATGCCGTAAATCGCACCAATCTTCAGCAACTCCGATTTCAAATATTCAGCCGTATGTCTATCGGATAGCTCAATTATACCTATGAAAATAAATAATATTTTAGGCCAAGTGATAATGGTGAATTTGAAGTGCTCAATTCTCCTCACTGGTTACCCAAAAAACACAACTTAGTTTATATGTGTTAACAGTATAATTTATTATAACAAATTTTATAAACAAAATTAAGCCTTATTTCTGTTGAGATTTTATTATTTTTCTGAATTTTTACTGATAGAAAATTTTTTTTCGTATAATTTTCCCGTAAATTATTCATATTATCCTACATGGAATTGAAACACAACCCAAGTTAAGTATCTTTCACTCAATTCCTACATTTCACCCAATAACACAGTAAACAACTTAAAGTAGTTTGCCTTTAACGTCACGCAGCTCCAGCTTGATACCCAATAAAAAAATAGGTAATTAGTTTCTGCGTGACAATAAACTCATAATATGGGTTACTATGATCAACATGTGAAGAATTTTTATGCCAATTTGACCTAAATATAACAAATTCACCCATAGTTGGGTTAATAATTTACTTATATTCTGATTCGACGCATGATCACAGTTTTATGACCCCACTTTTCGAAGTCCGTGAAATAATCCAGTTTGGTTAAATATTTTTTTCATTACTTTGCGTAGAACTGATCTAACTGAAATCTTTAAAAATGTAGATACCTAGGCTGTGTTCCATTTAGTAAATTATCACTTAAATTTGTCAGATGAGTAATTTTCAAATAAATGACTGACTGACTGACCGATAAGAAACCAATTTTGCCAGACACCTCATCCAAAATCGACCGATCACCAACATCAAATACCGTAATTAATTTTCAAAATGCCAAATTTATTGAAACATCACGAAATGAAACACAGTCTCAGTTTTCAGGGAGAATGTATGTTCACATTTAATAATCTTTATTTTTGAATAATGATTTTCTTACCGAGAGAACGGCTCACCAGGTTCAGGTCCTTATAAAATTGCACGCTGACTCCTAGCACACTTTTCGTCATCTTCGATGTACAGTCGAATTTCAAGGAAAGCAGTTGATGTCCCACTTCGGCCTTGATTAACTCAACCATTGCGTCACTTGTATCACCAATCATCTGCACTATGTTGTGACGATTCATAGTGATTTTAAATGTTTCGAGAATGGGATCAATAACATCACGTAGCCCTTCCCACTTCATGCTCGAGAATGGGCAATTGTGCAGGGTACATAATTTAATTAACCCTCCAACAACTTGTCGGCAGTTTATACGCACAGGAGCTGACTCGTCTTGTTGCCCTGAGTACTTCATTCGTTTCTTCCTCAGTAGGTTTCCAACTTCCTCATCTGCAATTCTTTTTCCCAGATTGAGGACATTGTATTCAACCGGATGTTGTTCCCTTATGTCTCGATGGCAGTTGGAAATTACCACTAATTTCGGACGGTAGCTACAATTTTCACCCACAGTACAACGAAACTCCTTATTCTCACCACACACGAAAAGTTGCCGAATTTTTTCAGATAGGTTTGTTTTTTCCATTTTATTTATTTGAACACTTCTCATAAAATACCGGATCACAATGAATTCGAATTCAAGCAGACACTATCCACACAAACGTCAGATTTGGGTCTCAAAGATAAGAGAGCGATATTTATCTTGACGGTGCCTCTGTAACTCTTTACTCCTACAGGAAAATCACATAAGCTAACGTCAGTCTGTTTATGGAACACGGTGAACTGTTCCTTTCTTTTTCACTCCACCGAAAGGACCAATGCCGTCAACGCGAACACATGCGTTTTTCCTAATTCACAGACTGAAAAAAGAAAAAAAAAATCATGATCATTATGGCAATGATCATGATCTAATCACGGTTGTTCATCAGATGTACATAATCCGAACAACTTCTTGTACTCAGTTGTACGCATTGAGATCTATAGTTTGTAGCGTGCACTCACAACAAGCCTTGCGTAGTATAAGAAATGTATCGTGAGTGCACACAGCAATGATGTTGTTATCGTCTTGCTCTCTTGAGATCTTGGTAACTCACTGTTCGAAATGCTCTCTGCGTATTAGCGTTAAGAGTCAAATTGCATCGCTAGCTATGATGATGCCAATTAATCTTATAGCAGGTGTGTGCGTATTTATTGATCGCTAGAAGCGATTTTTTGACATCATTGCTTCTGATCCATCTCATGGTCGCAGTCGTATTTTCCATGACGGCGCGCAAAATTCTCCGGCGATTTTCTTCTTGTTTCGATAACATCTCAATAACCACTCAACCGATTGTTATGAAATTTTGCACATGTAAACAATTCACTCCAAACTAGTTATACTCAGATTTTCATCAATTTTTACCCACGGATAAAAAAGTTACACACGGATAAAAATGGTGCATTTTTTTTCGAGTACAAGCCTTAAGATCAACCATCGAACCTTAGTCCTGACTGCTTCCAATCAGGGCAACATGTTTTTTTCAGTAACCTTAACCCTTGTTACATTTTACGCCTTGTTGATAGTTACGGGTTGATACACCGATGATGATCTTGAAACAAGGATAAATGAGCTAGTTTTGTCTTAAGTGTATATGAGATAACAATTTCCTGCACGAGATCTTTATGGTTTCTGAGACTCATGCCTTCAAACATTCGAAATGGCAAGGCAGAAAGTAGAAGGGCGCGAAAGGAAGCTTGACGTAGGATCGCTAGTGGATGGAACAACTATATTGATCGATTAGTTCTTAACTCTTTCCATGTTTTTCAAATGGTGGCCACACCAGTGTAAGTCGATTCCAACCGGATGACGGCGGCCTAATCATGCTGCCTATTGCGGGAAGCCTTTCCTCCGGTCGATGTGGGTGCTTTCATCGTCGTCTCAGTTATGTCACATAAACAGATTTATCTGTAAATGATACATTTCGAAACAGATATCTGTATATACTGATTACAGATTTTTTTAGAATATACGGAATTTTCAGATTTTTTAGTTAAATGTAAGATATGTTTAACTCTGGATTATATTTATTAATATCTATAATCCTTTCTTCCCTTTGAGTAGGTACGAGCAGCTAACCAAATTCCAATTTTTCACTTTTTATTTACTATCTTTGTTAATTTTGAACGGACTTCTGATGCTCAGAAGTTCTGATTTCTGATTGCTCGTTAGAAGGGATGTTAGTTTTTCATTCTTATTGATTAATTAACCATATTACATGGTGGCAGGTACTATGATTTTTTGTTGTTGTATCGGTAAACAAGCCGTTTTAACAACCCACAAGCTGATTGGTTAAAGTGTGATTCGAATAATCAACTGGATATTTTGACATTTGAATAGCGTAATATCAGAAATAAAGAATAGTCTATGCAATTCTACTAAACATCCAAATAAAAGTTATGTATTGTGACAAAATACAATAAAATTGTTAAAACAAATGAACACGATTGCAAATAGAGAAATACAGATGAAGGGATGGCCCTAGGCTTTTAACTCAAAAATACTGAGTACACTTAGGTATATAGGTTCGAGCCACAGTTAGCGAATTCAACATCCTTTTAATATGCCAAATGATTGGATAAAGTTGAAATTTGGTTTCATTAGAAGAATTTGAGAAAATACAGCAACAAGCATATAACATACCATTTCAATGCTGAGTTTTCATTTTCTAAAATAGTTGATTAAAAAAAAAACAAATGACCTGACAAAGATTTTCGTAATCTCGGATATAAAAAAATTCAATTTTTACGAAAATATGATTGTTTCTTCATTAAACTTTATTCAGGTTTATCGCTCATTACTGGGACTTGATTTTTGTATTTTTAGACTTTTAAAAAAGATACAAATCATTCCAAAAAAAAAATCAAGATTCACGATTTTGAGATCTTTTAATTAATTCTTTAGAAAGCAAGCTTAAGTCATTCTTCAAGATTCTAAATTACAAACAAACTATTTCTGAACCTTAAATGTACTCAAAGTATATTTACGACGATCCACAATAAGATCATAGGGGAAATGACGGCTTCGGCATGACAGACTATTTTCGGCAACCCAAATTGAAACACTATTTTCACTGGATTTTCTTACGAAAACACTTCGCTGAATGCAAGCAAACGATTCTTTATGCTTTCAGCTTCAATTTGACTATATTTTTACCACTGAGAAAAAGCAATCTAGCAGGGTTTTCTTGAAATGAAACACACGCACTACAAATTGTAGCTGATTTCGAGTTGCCGATAATAGAACAGCAGATTTACATGCAGTTCAAATGGAACGGTTGCCGAAGAAAAACTGGTTGCCGACAATACTCGCTCTCACTAGAGAAGATTGGAGCTTTGTAAAAGCGTTTCAAAACAGTTTTTGACAATTCTTTCGACTGAAATTGTTAGAGCAGCTGGCAGCAAAAGATTGTAAACAAACCACTACTGCATATGTGTGCGTTCCTTAGAGAAAAAGGCTATAGAAAGAAGGTCGCTGCTTAGGTTGCCGATAATACGTAAATTCCCCTACTATAGAATTTATACAGCTTATTTTACAGATTTTTGTCATCCAGAAACAGATTAAAAAGATTTTTTACGTTGAAAATACGGATTGAAAATGGAAATAATGTGGCTACACTGCGTCGTCTTCGTATTGGTGTGATGCGAAAGCAAATAACGAAGAAAACGATTTGGCAAACGTTTTTATCTAAGAGGAAGAGGAGACAATACGGGGCGAAAACGAAACACTTCTCTGTCAAACGCGAACCAGCACGTGATTGGCCGATTTGAAGTGCGTAAGATAAAGATAGAGATAGATATAGACAACGATAGAGATAAAAGAGTAAGAAGCTCTTAGGTTTTTATTATCGCTGCTTTTCTCCTCGTTTCCTTTCATTGGTGAAATGGTGAGCGATCAACCGAGCATTGTGAACATGCGCAATGTGTCGTTTGTTCGATTTGCGCTCTATCGTTGCGTTCGTGTTTGGGATTTTTCGTTACATGTCTGAATTTTGATACTACAAAAAAAACCAAATCGCGGCCATTTGTGGATTCTACAAACATTCACCTTAGGACATGCATTTTCCCAAATTACTGCATATTAAAAATGAAGAATGACTGTTGAACAGTACAGTCCGTTAATAAACTCGGTCGCTTGTTCGTTTAACCCTGACATGCGGAAGAAATCGCGTGGAAGCGAGATAGCCAAAGCCAATACATCCGGAACGCGGTCCCTGAGTGACGAAAATGACGCCGACAGACAGTCGGCAGCCAAAAAGCTGCTGGCAAACTACCGGATGAAATAAAAAAGAAGAAGAAAATGTCGCAATTCTTCGTGAAGGGATTCCCGCCCGGCTCACCGGAACAAATGTACTTCTTCATCGCCCGAGGACTGAAGTGCATCACCAAATACTGCACAGAGGGCTTCAAGCTAATGGTTCCGGTGCTGAACCACTACAAGGTGGTTCAAACCATGATGGAAACGATGAAGGTAGAATACTTCTCCAACGACATCGAGACCACCAAATCACTCAAGGTAGTTGTGCGATGACTCCCGAACATCGAAATGGATGCTCTGTCGGAAGCTGAGCTGAAGGCCAATGGACTCAAACCGGTGCAGGTGCACAAGATGCCAGTCGAAAGTTCCGTGCTGAACGTGCGTGAAGGATCTGCATAACATTCAGGCCCTGTTTCACATCGACCCGTATCGGGTCCCATCCGGAAACGGGAGTTGGGTCACGGACGCGTTGGGGATGGTGGCGATATGCACGATGGGGAGCTTCCTCGTTCAGGAGGTGGTCTCGTCCAACTTGAGCGAGGGATTCGTGATCGCCAGGGTCAACGGAGTATATCTAAGTAGCTGTTATGCTCCGCCCAGGTGGTCCATCGAGCAGTTCTTGTAGATGGTGGGGAGACTCACTGTGGTACTTGTCGGCCTAAGACCGGTGGTCACTGCGGGCGAATTTAAAGCATGTGCGGTGGAGTGGGGCAGCCACCAGACCAACCAGAGAGGATGCATCCTACTGGAGGCAATGGCCAAACTGGACGTTGTACTAGCCAACACCGGTTTGGTCAGTACCTACAAAAGGAACGGTGCAGAATCCGTCATTGATGTGACGTACTGCAGCCCATGTTAGGAGGGCAACCTACACTGGAGGGTCGATGAGGGTTACACCCACAGCGACCATCAGGCGATCCGCTACAGTGTGGGGCAAGGTGAGAGGCGAGTGGTGGACGTCGTTCTTCGATGAAGAGGTCTTCAGCGAAGCACTGAGGCGGGAGCGAATAACCCTTGATCTGAAGGGGGAAGAGCGGATAGCTGACTACGGCGTGCGATACAACCATGCCTAGGAGAGCCTATCCCAGGCATGGCCATAGACAAGTGTACTGGTGGAGCGAGTCGATTGCTATTCTCAGGGCGTCTTGCCTCCAGGCGAGAAGGAGGATGCAACGGGCTCGTACGGCCGAATATTGAGAGGAACCCCGCATCGCTCTTCGAGCGGCTAAGGCGGCCCTAAACAAAGAGATCACCAGACGCAAGCGCACATGCTTCGACAGCTTATGCCATAGCGCTAACACGAACCCCGGGGGGGATGCCTACAAAGTGGTCATGGCCAAGGCCCGTGGCGATGCTGGCGTCGATCGTGCAGTTCTTGTTTTCACGTAGGGACGTTGACTCCTTGCCGCGGGGTATCCCAGTCGCGGAACAGGGAGAACTGTCTAGAGTGACTAACAGTGAACTGCCCGACATTGCCAAGTCGTTGGTGGTGGACAAGGCCCCGGGCCCGGATGGGATCCCAGTTGTGGCTCTGAGGGCGGCCGTTGCGGAAAATCCAGACATTTTCAGGTCTGTATTTCAGACCTGTCTGGACGTAGGCATCTTCCCAGATGCGTGGAAGCTGCAGAGGCTGGTGATTCTCCCGAAGTCAGGAAAAACCCCTGAGGACCCGTCAGCATACTGGCCCATCTGTTTGCTGAACACCACTGGTAAACTGCTTGAGAGGGTCATCCTCAACAGGCTATCGGCTTACACCGAAGGTGTAGACGGCCTGTCAAGCAGCCAGTACGGGTTCCGAAAAGGCAGATATACAGTGGAAGCCATCCGCGACGTCATCCAGACGGCAGAGGTGGTCCATCGGAAAAGAAGGAGTATTCGTTACTGAGCAGTGGTAGCTCTAGACGTGAAGAACGCGTTCAATAGCGCGTGCTGGGGGGTGATAGCCCACTCCCTTTCCCAACTCCGAATCCCCGGAGGGCTGTACAAGATTCTGGAAAGCTACTTCCAGAATTGTGTGTTGAAGTATGACACAGAAGATGGCGAAAAATGCGTTAGAGTCACCGCAGGAGTGCCACAAGGCTCCATCCTGGACCTGGTGTTATGGAACGTCATGTACGATGGAGTGTTGAGGATAAAATTCTCAGTAGGCGTGAAAATTGTTGGTTTTGCCGACGATGTCACGCTGGTAGTCTACGGGGAATCCCTCGAAGAGGTAGAGCTGACAGCGGCTCACTCCGTTAAGCTTGTGGAAGAATGGATGAGATCCAGGAAACTGGAGCTTGCCCATCACAAAACGGAGGTGGTCGTAGTCAACAATCGCACGTCGGTGCAGCATGCGACGTTGACAGTTGGCGAGAGCACAATTAGGTCTGTGCGCTCTCTGAAACTCTTGGGGGTTATGCTCGATGATAAGCTCAGCTTCGGCTACCACGTCAAGTACGCCTGCAAGAGAGCGTCTACGGCTGTGAGGGCATTATCCCGCATGATGTCAAACAGCTAGGTGAGGGCCAGTAAGCGCAGGCTCCTCGCCGGGGTCGTAGTATCTATCCTCAGATACGGAGGCCCTGCGTGGGCTGCCGTACTGGATACTGACTGCCACAGGCGGAAATTAGAGAGTACACATTGGCTAATGTGTACCATGCACCATCTTGAGGAAGGCCGTCTGTGTCATAGCCTCAGTAATGATGCCAATCGGCCTCATCATCAAGGAGGATGTGGAGTGCTATGAAACGAGGACCGTTCGAGGGGTGCGCAACAACGCGCGCGCGGTATCGATTGCGAGGTGGCAGTTGGAGTGGGAAAACTCCACAAAGGGGAGGTGGACCTACCGCTTGATACCTTCCGCATCAAGCTGGGTCAACAGGCGCCATGGGGAAGTAAACTTCCACCTGACACAGTTCCTGTCAGGCCATGGCTGCTTTTGGAGTTACTTGCATAGGTTCAGACATGCAAGTACTCCCACCTGCCCTGCGTGCGCTGGTGTCGAAGAGACGGCGGAACACGTTGTGTTCGCCTGTCCACGCTTCGAGCCAGTACGAAGCGTTATGCTAGCGATATGCGGATCGAGTACCAGTCCGGATAACATCGTTCCTAGGATGTGTGGTACCACCGAGAACTGGAGCGCGGTGGTGACTGCGGTCACCCACATAGCTTCGGAACTACAACGAGTGTGGCGTGCCGAGCAGCAGGTGCCTACTGCCCGACTAGAGAGTTTGGCTAGAGGAGCGCTATAGCACACAGGCCCTTCCCACGAAGTAATGCCTTCGGGCAGTTCCGGGGAGGTCAAGGACCAAGCGCACATGTTGGGGTTTAGTGGGTCGGGAGTGCAATTCTCCCATCCCCACACTCTGAGTTACTTTCTCAGGTGTCTGTGAACATTTTCCCCCCTGTATTAAAAAAAAACACATCCTGGTGCAATGGTGCAGTATAAGCCGATCCACCGTGGGGTCACTTAGCTCTGGCACGGTGCCAGAAACTGCCATATGGCCACTCGCTGCAACAAATTTCACAAACAACATGTTTCCGACGGCTGCAAAATCATGGAGGAAGTGGACCCCAAATGCGCCAACTGTGGGGCAAAACATCGGGTCACCCATAAGACCGGCCCGAAACGAGCGGAGTTCGTTGCAAGGAGGCCTCCATAAACAACCAGCCCGGTCGCAGGAAGGTGCCAGACAACAACCGGCTGAACTTTCCACGGTTCCCGACCACCATTGTCCCTCAAGAATCGTCTAGCTGCTGCTGCTGCGAACACGAACCAGCAAACGACTGCTGCATTGCATCATTTCATGGGCCACATCATGTGGCCTATGAAACCACCAGCATCGCAAATTGCAACGCTTGCTCGCTCAAGAGCAAAAACATCGAGTTCATTGACTTCTTCAACGAACGAAACATTGAAAAAGCCGTCATTAATGTATTCGAGATAAATGTCTTCCTTCCTGACTAACGGCTCGTGCGGCTTGATAGAACCAGCTCCGGGGAGGGGAAGTGGCTGTCGCTGTAAATAGGAACATATGCTGTCGACTACTGCCAAGTTTTCAGCTGAAAGTCATCGAAGCCGTAGAAGTGGAAGTCTCCACTTCTGTCGGTTCAATTTCCATCATTGCAGTCTATTACCCCAAGGAAGTCAACACCTGAGTCGTATCGGCAGCGGCCCTTCGAAGTGACATCATCAATTCCCCTCAGAGGCGTGAGAAGTACATCATTTCTGGTGACCTCAACGCGAAACATCAAACTTGGGGCAACAGTCGGCGCAATTAAAACGGTACTATCCTAAACAACGATCTGCAAGAAGCTCGCTACAACAAATTGAGCCCGGACACTCCCACCCGGTTGAGTCGGTCCGGTTCATCAGCAACATGGGCAACAGCATCGCTAAACCTATCACCTACCAGGAACTCAACTCATACCACTATCCGTTGGTGGCCCAAGTGGGTTCCTCCGTGAACCGATTTGAAGCTTCTCTTCGCAACTACCATCGTGTCGGCTGGGGTCAGTTCCAACACTGCGTCGACATCGCTGTCGACTACGATGTACAACGTCCGAAGACGGTGTCTGCATTCCATCG
Source organism: Ochlerotatus camptorhynchus (assembly GCF_037179485.1). Lineage (NCBI taxonomy): Eukaryota > Metazoa > Arthropoda > Insecta > Diptera > Culicidae > Ochlerotatus > Ochlerotatus camptorhynchus. The sequence goes on along the minus strand of NW_027040918.1, from coordinate 7,767,503 downwards.
TAGAGGTGATATTTCGAGTCAGGGATCAATACGTGCTAGTATCCAGACAGGTGAGCTATACTTTGAACCTCGACAGACCTTATAAGACTCCGTAGCACCAACCGAAGGCAGTACTAACGCTCTGGTATGCCTGTCCATAAGACCAATTGCAATCGCCTTACCAAAATTATCTCTCTCAGATTGTGCAAACTTACCAAAATTCTTAAAAAAACAAGCCCTGAAACAGCAGTTCATCTGAAAGTGCAGTGAGAGGTCAACACTTCGTCAGCTCCCACAATTTCGGACAGAACAACATAAATCCACACGAGGCTGCGGTAGCTGGAAACTCAGCCAGCCTCCACCAGATTCCCAACATCTTTCCTCAGGAATCCGAGATCACAGCTGATGAACTGTTGGCCTATATCAAATCATCAAAAAATATGAAGGCCCCAGGTTTTGACAACATCCTCAATCTAGAACTCAAACAATTGAGTTTTAGATTCCTCATCCAACTGACACTGATTTTTAAACATCTGTAATGGAATTGTTGGACGTTGAAAAAGCGTTCTTCCAATCTTCCTTGTGAAGATCATAAATAAAATACAATTTCTCGGACAGGACATTCCGAGTCTAGCCGGCGCCGGTGGTGTAGTGGTAAGCGTGACTGCTTTCTAACACCCCGATGGGTCTGGGTTCAATCCCAGCCGAGGTCGGTGGGATTTTTCTTAGGCATAAAAATCTCTGGTCACGTCTTCCTTCGGAAGGGAAGTAAAGCCGTTGGTCCCGGCCCATGTATGTTGAATGGGTGCGATATCCTACGCAGGTGTGGAAGCTGCCTTCCTGCACATTCGATTGCCGTCAGTGGATGGCAATCGATGTCCGTCGGTGATTGGCACTAGATTGCGGAACAGAGACCGACGTTAAATAAAGGGAAAAAAGAAACATTCCGAGTCTCTCTGGATGGCATCATGCGCGTGTTTCACAAAGAAGCATCCTTGGACCTATCACTGACGCAATGTTTGTTTGAAAATCATAACTTGACACAAACCAACACCACCTCGATCCAGTGTGCTTGCATGTGTCCGTCTTAGGAAGCATTCAAACTGACAAAAGGAGCATTAGTAGCATCTTCTCTTATGCAGTTTTAAAAATGAAAACCTATTATTTTTAACGATTACAAGTTTTATAACAACTAACCCAATATTTTAGAACTCCAACCTAACGTCAACAATATCGCAGCCAGTACAAAAAGAATGAACCTTTGCCCTGAGGACACAGAAGTGGTCAGCTAAAAATTTGAAACCCTCATCGTGTCTGCCTGAACGTTCGGTGAAGGGCTGCTGCTTCTGAGCTGAATTCCATCCAATGCATTGGATGACAAGAGGAGCGGAAGGGTATGATGTGGTTGTGGTCCCGAACGGTCAGACATCGCGAGGTCAGAGGAGATCCTTTCCAAAAAGAAAAAGATCGAACCACACCACCACCAGCACCAGAGTGACGATCAGTTTATATTTTGTTTTCGGAACCGCACGTACAAAACTGCTCTCGTTTCGTTTTTCACTTCTCCTCCATATCGCCACCGCCGCGGCGATGATGATGCAAGATGCCAAAAAACGTGTGTGGAGACGAATGTTCCGAAGCTCAGCAGATAACATGGCTGAGTAATGCGTGTGCAGCAGCAGCAGGTCCTGGCCAGGGAGCAGCAGTCAGCAGAAGAGTGGCTTCCGATCCCGATGCCTCCTCGTTGTGTGTTGCCTTTGGCGCTACGTATTTATGTTCTCCCGTCGCCGTCGCCGGTTTCGATCGCGAAGAACTTTTCCTTTTACTTTTCAACTTGCATTAACATCATACCAACAACACCGAACCGATACGGATGACTTGAGTGCGGTCGAAGGTGCATTCGCACTCAAATATCTGGAGCATTTTTATTGCGTTTTTGAGGTTGCTTTTATTAACGACCGACCCTTTCGATACCCGATGTATTCATTTGGAGATGAAAAAATCACTTGAGGAGATATTTATGCAAAATTAATGTTGGTTGAAAAATATGAGACTTACAAAAGCCGAGAAAAATTTCGCTAATGCCCCTCGAAAGGGTTTTAAGCACTTAATTAGCTCGTCAAAGTATTGCCATCGCTTCGTTCGCTGAGCTGAAATTTTTGAAAAGTCCAGTCCGAAAGGAAGGGAACTCCTTTCGCCGGGTTTTACGACCGTTTGAAGTTGTCCTTTCTCGACCGAGAGCCGTCAGGAAAAGGTGAATGGTTTCACCTTTCTTCTCCGGCCAATCATCTTTCAGTTCGAAAGGAACACGACCGTAATAAAGTAACCCGAAGACAACAACAACAACAAGAACGACAGGACAGCAACAGTCAAACACTCTCCGCGCTGGCCGCATACTACTCGCTGCGGTTATGACGAGTTGTTGCTTAATTAAAGTGATAGTAAACACTTGTTTACTGTCGGGAAACATTTCGGTAATTAACTTCTCGTTTAAAGACGATGATGTGAACGCATTAACAGTTAGTTAAGGGGTGCAGGGAGGGAACGAGAGCGCGATGGATGCGGGTCCTTTCTTCGCGCTTGCTTCACCTTCCTGGGTTTAAGGGCTGCAGCCTAAGGGCTTCTGTAATCACGCCTGACAGCGAAGAACAACTGCCAAACTTGTGGGCTCCACACGGTCCAGAAGGAGAGATGATCTTTTCGACAGACAGAGAACGCAAGAACATCGTGCGGTTGTAAAAGTTCTCATTATTTTTGCATTTACCTTGTACAGATTTGCAAGCACCTCGCAAATGAGAATAATTGAGTGTTTATTATTTTTTGAACCCTCGTTGAGCAAACAACCCATGGAACATTATAAGCTTTAAAGAGGTTTCATAGTATTCTACAAGTCTAAATCATGGCCTACAGAACCTTTATAAAACCACTGTTACGTCGCAATTACTTGGGAAGTTTAGTGTAGGAATTTAGTTTTTAGAAGTTATCATCGTTTGGTTGGAGAAGTGCTTATTTGTACATGCTAAGTACATAATTGATCTTAATCAATGGTTATTAGAACATGTAATTGTGACATGAAGTAAGCTGTCCAGATTGCTACTGCTTGGTTTATAAATGCCTTGTTAGGCAAACCACGTTATGCTAACCATAAAGCCATAATCAATTGAATATAATTGGATTCAAGATGATCACCGCCAAGGATTCAATGGGTAAAGATTTTAATAGTTTGAGAAAATTGCTTCGAAAATAAATTGACCTGTACTGGAGTAGAAAATATAGCATGTAATCATAAAGCAGTCAAACACAATAGGTCTGTTCCCGTAATTTTTTACAGGTTTATGTAAGTTGCTGTAAGAAAATCATATTCTGTAGAAAATACGGGAACATACTTAAATCATCTTTCATTTATCGTATCTAGGTCCTACACGAATCGTGCTCCATCTTTTGGCGGCTTACCATCAACATCTTACTCAATCTCCTATCTACCCTATGTTTTTTTTAAACTCTTTATTAATTCATTATAAAATACACTTCATGTTAACCTAAGTGCTCCAGCTAACTTCCCAACTAACAATTTAGCAGTTTTTTTGGCTTTCACACTGATTTATTGTTGTTTTATAATGGCAATAAGCAATATTTTTAGTTTAAATACAACATTTAAAAGTGCAACACATTCTTGGTCAGAAGTTCAGCATTTTGCTGTTTTTGAAAACCTTTTAAGGTCTGGCGATAAAGTCAAAACAGGTCTGGTTTTAAAAATGAATGTAATGTGGTACTCTATCCCTGTTTAAAGCTGTTGAGTTAGTCAATCATAAACCTGCTCGGTATTTTTTTATGCCACGACATAATACTCCATAAAGGTTTTTTATCACTATAAAAGCAATTATAAAACCGTTCGGTTTCAAATGGGAACAAAAAGCATACATTGCTGCTTTTGGTGTCAATAAAGTGTATCACAAAACTCCCTACTGTTTACAAATTAAACTAAAAACATGGATCCGCCTAGAGACAGAGAAAAAATAAATCGATTTGAGCTTTTAAACGAAGAATCACAAGGAAATGTCAAAGGATAGTCGAATAATAATACTAGCGATAGTAGGAGGAATAATTGTAGCGATCCTGTCGACGGAAAGGAAAAGGACTCCAATTCCAGAAGATCCTGGGAGGCCCAGCAGCTCCGACTGAACCAGTCAACAATGACAGGAAAGCCGAATAAGAAGAGTAAGTGAATGCGGTTCACGAAGCACTGGATGTCGTCAAATTAGACGCTTTAAATTGATGGGAATACCCAAAATATTGTCTATGGCGTTTGCGTCACGATCTGAATAAACACAGACCAACCTCTTCAGAAATTGCGTTTCGATGATGATTCGAACAACATGCATCAGTGCCAAACTGGGATTGCGGAAAACTGCCGACAGGAAACTTCAGAAACTGGCAGTCAGCTGGAAACTGACTGCCTTCCGAACCATAGCAGTGGCTTCATTCGGCGAAAGGATCAACTGTTCCGAAAAAAAATCCAAGCAAGCGCACATTAACTTCCTCGCATCATCCTGGAGAAGGGGGACGATTGAGCTTCCACCTGTCCCAAGTTATGCATTCCTGATTAACTGCAATGGATGATAATCGCGCTTATCGAGGATGCCACGCAACTTGTTGATCCAACGCAGGAGTAGAAGCTCGGTGCAATGATCGAAATGTAAACAAATTTTGACGTTTAATTTTTCCAGGCACCATTAATGCCGTCAAAAAACTAAACGGAATAGGATCAAGCAAAATGGCCTCAGAATACAATTCAGTCTGCAAATTATCTTCATTAAAACCAATTTAAAACGTTTTGTATTTGTTAGCGATTTCATGAAAGCAAAATAGCTTTTTCACAATTCTAGATAAACATTTCAAAAGGTTCTCTTCATCGACTTTCACTTGCGTCAATAACTCAGCTGCAAAACCTTTCCCTGCTGTATTTGACGTTTTGGACCCTAGATAAGAACCTCCTTTATCAAACTATGTGGTAGAATTAGCGCGAAATATGTTTGCATGGCAGTGGTTATGAAAAGAGAAAGTCGATGAAGAGAACCGATCGAAGCAGATAGGACCATTTGAAATGTTCATCGAGAATTGGCCTATGGAAAATCAATTTTGATGCCACCGCCAAATTGCTATTGTTACATTTGTTTTATTATAGTATCTTCGTTTTTCAAGATGGTTTTCCATGAAAATAACTTTAATCTCATAAATTCATCAATGAGCAGTAATAGAGATACCGAAAATCATTAAATTATCTCGGCTGGACGCAATGATTAATATAAAACATAACCATTCGTTGTTTTCTAAGTTAAAATTAATAAGTAAAATCAACGATTTCCGAAGACGGACTTATTTTTTTCGTCAGAGGTTATGTGGCTTTCAGTCTTTTGATGCTCAAAAACGGGGTTTTAAGTTTTCATCTGACGTTTCGGTCACATGTATTGTGCCTTTTTCAAAGAATTAACTAAATTCCGTTTTAGTGTTAAGAGCCCATTGCCACAATTGTCACGATGTTCGGTATCGTATGTTGACCACTCCACCCAAGTAACATTACAAGTTTTATTTAGGTTTTAAAGCACACTATAAGTCTAAATCATGGTCTACAGAACCCTCATAAAACCCAAATTGTTACTTGGGCAGTTTTGCGGTAGTGGCAGGAAATTTAAAATGAACCGGCTAACAGGACTTGGGTGCAGTTTCTCGTTTTGGCGTGGACTTTAACTAAAGTTGTGACAATTGTGCCTATGCTGTGGGCTCTTAGCACTAAAACGGAATTTAGTTGATTCTTTGAAAAAGGCAAAATACATGTGACCGAAATGTTAGATGAAAACTTAAAGCCCCGTTTTTTAGCATCAAAAGACTGAAAGCCACATAACCTCCAACATAGTTCGTAACAGTCGATCCAGCCAAGAAACTTTTTTTTTATCTTCTGCAGCACATTTTACATTAGATTTAATTTGTCACCTAAAAATAGACCACAAAATGAGAACTGCTTTGATAATTTTGGTAATTCTTTCACATCAGATGAGGAAATTTAAGAAGAATTTTGAAAGATTCATTTTTGAACAATGAATTTGGAAAGATATCTGTTGATATTTGTTTGATTGATGCTTTATTTTCAGTGCGGTTAGCAAGCGTCAAAGGCAAATGGCACAAGTATTGATGCCAAATGGCTTTTTTTGTACTAAAAGTCTAAGGATTTCAAATGGTTTTCAATGCTTTCGCCGTACCCAAGCAACACAGAAAACATCGTCAATACTTTGATATTTTTATTTAAGTTGCTCAGAAAACCATTAATTTTTTTTTTCTTTATTTTTGTGATTTTTAGCCGTTACCCAAGTAACAATACAAGCTGAACATTAAGAACAGAAGCTGATTATTGGTTGATTTAAGGTGTACAAAGCTGATTAACATCAGGCTGAATACATAGTTGATTAGTAGTACATGAAGCGAATTGTATCCCAATAATCCAACCTCAATAGGTTAGCTGATCCGAAGATTGAACAAGCCTTATATAAGCTTCACAGGACTCCACAAATCAGCAATGCGTTACACATATTTTGATAGCTTGATTTGTTAAATGTCGTCAGTGTCTGTGTCACTCGTTGCATGTCCGGCATTTTAGTACTACTAAATTCACTGCCTACCTTTCTAATTACAGGCAGTGGCAGCAGTAGAGACAAGGAAAAGGAGATTTTTAAGAATAGATACAAGTAGAAGTGGTCTGCGAGGACGTCGGAAGTTTTAACATTTGTACTTCTGTGTTTTGACTGTTCGCCATTTTATATTGCACTGAATTTTCAAACCGCATTCCAAAAATATTACTCAATTATGGCACTAAAATAGCATCCAAATGACCATCAAAACAAATCGCGTGCTTGTGTCCAGGCATGGTAAATCAAAAAAAATTTGATTGCTTCATGGTAAATCAGTTACATTCATTTCGTGCATTCATGTGAATGTACATGAATGCACGAAATGAATGTAAGTGATTTGCCATGCCTGGACACAAGCACGCGATTTTTTTTGCCTCTAACTTATTTCATTAACCAAATTACGTAGAATGGTGTATGAAGCTCTTATAGGTTTTAATATGAGCTACAACTTTTGCAAACAATTGAAATCTGCATCTCTTATGCATGATTAACCAGTGCGAACAGAACCCATCATTGTTTTTCAGTGAATGTAAAGTTCATTCACTGAAAAATAATAACAAGTTCTGTCCGCTCTAATTCGTCATGCATGAGAGGTACAGATTTGAGTAATTGAGAAAAGTTTGAGCTAATATCAAACTCTACAAAAGCCACAAACATCATTTTACGGAATTCTGTTGATGTAAAAATATAGAGGAAAATGAATGTAAATGATTTTCCATGCCTACTTGTGTCCACATTGTGTTAAGTGCACTTGAAAATGAGAGGAATGTTTAACTGTTACTAGTTGTTGCTTAGGTACAATTCTGCATTGCTGTATAAAACTCTTCCGGATGCTGTTATTCAACTTAAATTTGACGTTGAAGCACGTCATACCTTTTACCACACATATGCCTAAATGGCCCAGCAGGTATGATTGACGCCTATGAATCAGCGACTGCTGGTTCGAATCCCAAAATGCAAAGGTAATGTTTAGACTTATATTAACAATATAAATATGTTAATCCAATTAGTCAGGAACAAGTTAAAGCAGTTCCAAATAAATGCATAAGATATGAAGCGGTCTTCCATTATTATTTTTGAAATAAAACTAGAAGGCTGAACAAGGGTTGGAAAAGACTGTTATTCAATGCCTTAAAAAGCTTATAATGTATATTACTGTTAAGCTTTCGGCTGATTAAAATCACCAGATTTAGATGTTTAAAAGCTGGACAAAGGTTAACGTGGTCTATGTACAGCATTTATTCAATCTAAGGCTGAATTGAAATCGATTAATCAACACTTGTTAAGCATCAAATTGTTACCTGGGAAGCTAGTTCATCACATAACACGAAAAAAAAAAACATTAAATGGTACTTGAAATACATCTTGCTGTGAAACAGTTTCAAGTTTGTTGCTTGATTTACTTTAGGTCTCAATAATGAAACTCAACTGTTTCAATGTACTGCTTGGATGACCTATTAAATAATGCATCAAATGGGAGGAGCAAACAAGTTACACTCAAATTGGTATGGAGTTATATGCTACGGTATATTGTATGATCCACTTGAGCAACAGATCTTACTTGAGTTGTGTTGCATAAAACATTATGTTTCTTGAAACTTTGGTGCAACAGAGTGTGAATTATATGCTTTTTTGTACCTTTTGAGCGATGTTACTAAAAAGTTGACGAACCAAGATGTGTTGCAATCTTGTTCAAATTAAGCGTATGAATCTATAAGTTTTCAAAATTTGTTTTGCAACCAACTGAATCAAGTTGTTACTGTAAAAGTTTGTTGCAACCGTCTAGTATCTACCATCGCTCCAATATGTCATGCATAGGAAATGAAATACCACGACGAGGCCGATAGGATTACGGATGGCGGGGGACGATGGTGATTAAAGACAGCGGCTGGCGTGGCCGTCTCTTAAACGACCGGGTGTTCAAAATGGCTAAAGAGAACGGTGAGAAGCCTGAGGTGACGTTGGATTGATTTTTGCTGGAGCTGGAGGCAGATGCGGATGTCAACCTGATACCGCTGAACGGAGATGTTGAGGATCCGTTAAAGATTGAGCTCGTATTTGCCGGAACTGCTGGCGACCAGGAAACGGCACCAGATAGCGGGTGGATTACCAAAACTAGTGGCTCCTAATACCGAAACTTGATGGCTACTGACGGAGGAGCTGCACCGATGTCACATTACTACTGACAAGTGACGCTTAAAGCACGCACATACGCAACTAATTCTATTATTGTTCAAACTACGCATATATAACCTTTTTACAGTGCCTCGAAATATGCCCTTCAAAACCTTCTTCGGGGTGGGCCAACTTGACAGATTCTAGTTTTAATGAGGTTTTGGTGGATGTAATAAAGGCAAAGCCATATTGACCAGGGTTTTATGAATGTTGTTTTATAGTTGCCTTGTAGTATTTCATAAAACGTATTATGTTACTTGAGTTACCATTCTTAATTGTTATGATACATACCTAAATGTTTTTACATTGTTCCTGCCTTGGCAATTCAGTATTTCAAGCAGAACAGCTAAAAAGGTTATCTTCCATTTAATTCCACTTAATTAATTTCGGTATCCATGGCAGATACCTATTTTGACTACAATGTGCAGTCTTCATCAGTGTCATTCCCACTGATGACACTGGTGAAGACTGCACATTGTAGTCAAAATATGTGCATGTCCCATTTAATTGGAAGATAACCTTTTTTGCTGTTTCATTTAAGCATTCTGCTAACAACCCATTCATTTTAAACAGGTTTTCTATACCTGCATGTCAGTATAACAATTGACATCTTAAAATTAAAAACTAAAACTAAATCTCATGTAAGTATAAGAGGAAATAATCATTGCAAATGAAGATTGCGACGATTTTTTTTTTTCTAGAAATTATTAACTATTCTGTTGGACATTTGTTCTAAAGTCTCAACATTCGAAATTCTATGTAGTACTGTACACGGCTTTTTCCTGGTAGTCCTGTTTATAAGAAGATACAAACATTATAATGGATCTAATGTTGGCCTATGGATCTAATATTGGGCCCATCTCTAAAAATCTGCTATTTATCAAATTTATCTAGATGAACGCGTCATTGGGACGGTGCTAATGGATATTTTTGGTTAGTCGATTGCTAAATTTATGTATGGGCCGAAATTAGGGGAATTTAGGCCGACATTACATCCATTTCCCCTATATTTGTTACATTTGACTTGAATGCCTTCAATGTGATCTTTAAAAGTTAATTGTTAGTCAAGTACTAATCCAAGATATTTCACTTGACTTGAACAAGAAATTGGAACTCCTGCATAGTGACTATGTGACTACTACTAGATTTCAAAAAGGAAGGTCAAGGCTTATGTGAAAATATTATAAGTTGAGTATTTGACGCTTTGGGAGAAATCTTCCATGTTTGTAAATAAAAAGAGAAAAGATCTCAACTTTTTTACAGTCTGCTACAAATAACACGAAAGCTTCTTCCTTTAGTGGAAATGCCTGTGTTATCGGCGAACAAAGATTTGTGGCAGCCCCAACCCACTTCCAAGTTCCATTAAGTGCATATTTAGTTCCAACACAAATTTTCGATGCGTACTCTTAGCAACTTGAAGTTCAAAAAAAGTTCCAAATAGCATCCCTAAGCATTTCTTACAAACTTCAGGCAAGACTGAAAACATAGCCACAACAAAGTTCCGAACAAGTTCACAATTCATCAAGGTGTTGTGTTTCGTATCCAATTCAGTCAGCTGGCACTGAAAACTCTAACAGTAGGCGGGACAACAGCTCACTGTAATATATCTCAGATGACGTAGCGGTTCGTGCTGAGGATTTCACGCAGAAGGACTGGGTATAATTCTTCAAACATCTACAATACTACTACTAATGCTGATAAATCAATACACGTTCATACCTGCCTTTAGAAATAACTTTAATAAAGACCTGAGTTTAGAATTAACTTGCATAAAAGTGCGAACTAAATAAACAATTGGTGTAAAGGACAAAAGCAATTTTCTAACTTACTTTCCAAAAGTTCCGTCCATGTTCCGCCAGAAGCTGCTTAGAATGCTCTTCAATTATGGCACCATTATAACGACTTAAAAATGAGGCTGCTTAGAATTCTAAAGACCACCTTCAACCAAGCTGCTTAATCTACAAATAGCCTTTTATCAGAACTTTTGGTTACTTGGGTAGAAGCTTCAACTGGAACCAGTAACGCTGGTAGATCACCTTTTCGTGGTGCGTTACTACGTACGTTTACCTTCGAACCCTAGTCCTGACAACTTCAAACTAGGAGAGTAGCATTATTCGGGAATCAAAGGAATACATTTTAGTCCTTGTTAATGTTTATGCCTTGTTAATGGTGACAAAATTCGGAGATAGCGGCGCCGGTGGTGTAGTGGTAAGCATGATTACCTCTCACTCCAGCAGGCCTGGGTTCAATCCCAGTCGGCGCCGCCGGGATGTTCTGAGGCATAACATCTCTGATCACAAGGGAAGTAAAGCCGTCGGTCCCCGGTTCATGAGTTTATGGGTCGATAGGTGGGGTCCAGGTGTGGGAGCTGCCTCCCTGGTGTCGGTAGCATTGGTGCTCAGCACGGAAAACAAATTAAGGAAAAAAAAGAACCACCCTAGCATTAATTGATACCAAAATGAGGGCTTAACTGTTAGAAACAATTTTGTAGAAGACACTTTTTCAAATGTTTCAATTTCAGGCTCTAAATGTGTCTTTCCTGCTAAATTCCCATTTTGGACCACTGTGTAATGACAAACAAGCCTGTTGTTATTACGGTTAGTTTGGTAGCAAAAAAGATACAAATGTGGAAAAATTACAAAATAAAGGGTGAAACGAGCAAAAAGTAGACACACAAAATTAAGTGTAGAAAAATAATGTTAATACATCAATCATCTATTCTATAGTTGGAGATGCCAAACGCCAAATATCAGACTTAAAATGATCATTTTATACTATCCGTTAGAGTACGGCAATGTGAAAATTGTACATAGAGAGAGAATTGTACGCTTTGTAGAGAAAAGGTCAAAATCCCCTGTTGGAGAGGGATGGTGCGGAGTATCTCCCCCCACCATCACTGGCATATTATTTTGGCAGCTTTCTTATACATGAAGCCTTGATATTGTTGAGTTCCTTTGCCTTGCAAAATACAAATTAAGTAATTTGACAAGGTACGCCAGTTTTATTTGATTTTTTGTTTACATTATCAACTTTTTCTGAATCATTCTAGTGGTTGCTCTCTATGATTGTATTTTAATTTTTTTTATTTTTATATTTTTATATTTTAATATTTTAAAAATGGCCGAGTATAATAATATATCTAAAAGTATAAGTGGTTTTTAATAAAAGGCAATACACAATTGTTCAAACATTCACTCACGTATATATTCTGACTGTTGATGCCAGCTTTCATAAAGATAATTGCTCTTCAGCTAACCAGTGCAAATCACCTGCCCAACCAAATAATTTTCTTGAAAATTTCAGCTGATTTTGTTTTACTCAAATTGTCCTGAACTAATTATGTTCCGGTTGAAATATGGAATTCATGACCAGGAAACTGTTTAAAATCAGCCTTCACAAAGAATGGTTTGAATTTAATGAATGCACTTGAAGAATTTTAAAATGCTGGTTCTCTTGTTTGGTAGCCATTTTAAAAACTGGATGCAAAATCCCAAAACCAAAAATGGCAAAAGATTTCGTAGACGCACACCTTCAAATATCAATGATTGATAATTTTCAAAGTGCACGCTAAACATAAATGAACTATAATTGAGTTGACTTCTTTTTGCTCGTTCCACCCTTAAGGGTAAATTGATACTTGAATATGTGCCGGATAACAACTCAGTCACAGACTTGTTTATCGTTGTCATGTCAACTACATATTGGGACATCCCTTAGCTAAGTCGGTAAAGGCGCAGCTACACAGCAAGACCATGCAGGAGGTGGCTGGGTTCGATTCCCGGTCCGGTCTAGGAATTTTTCTGGTTGGAAAATTTCTCGACTTCCCTGGGCATAGAGTATGATTGTACTTGCCACACAATTATATTAATGCAGAAATGGTACAGGCATCGAAAGCTCTCAAATAATAACTGTGGAAGTGCATCTAGAACACTAAGCTAATATGCGATATGCAATAAGCTTGAAATGCGAAGAAGAAGAAAAAGAAGAAGGCAACTACATATGTAATTTTAGCAATCTAAAGGCATTCTGACAAGTTAAACCAAAGATAAATTGATACCAGGGAAATGCCCGATGGCATTTAGTGGGAGTTCATCATTGGAGTTGTCAAACATTTGTCGTTGTCCTTATCGATCAGTACCTAAGCAGCCAATAGAACCAAAACAAACAACAACAATTAAGATCGGTTGAGCGAATGGTATACTCCCTTTGTTCGAACAGGGTTTCACTAACCGGCCGAGAAAGAAAATAAAAAAAAACTGCCCGGAGCGTGGTTTTCCACCTTATTTCGACGGCCTTGCATCCTTCTTACAGCGGACAACTAGTTGATGGCACACCCTCCACCTGCTGTGTATGTTCGGTCCACATGGGTCGTGAGAACTGGCCGAAAGTTTTGTTCAATCATCCGAGGATGAAGATCGTTGGTCATGACGAGAGGAGCAACGCAGTAGTTGAGTAAAGACTGGAAATGCTTTCGGCAACGTGGGGCTTTAGGTAGTGATGAACGTCGCTAGAACTATTCCACAGCCGCAGACAGTATTTGAGCAAAGTCAGGCGCACACTTTTTGCCTGTAGATTTGAAGACATACTTCCAATCTCCACGTACATCGTACGAGTTAGGCAAAGAGTGTGCGTTTGACTTGCACTGAGACATTAATGGCTCTTCATTCATTTTCAACTGCTATTCAATTTTCATACTGCCGTACTCTAACGGAACTATCTACCTACCCTCTTTTAAGACCATTCTCTAGCTAAAAAATTATCGCTTCATGTTAGAAAGCGTTTCCAACCAACTATGAAGATCGAATTTTCCAATCATGATGTTTTAAATCACAACTACCCCCCCCCCCACACACACACGCACACACACACACACACTCACACACACACACACACACACACACACACACACACACACACACACACACACACACACACACACACACACACACACACACACACACACACACACACACACACACACACACACACACAACGCAGGAGTCTTTTTTGATTAGGTCGTATGTAACATTTTTGCAAATTAGGAAAACGAGATGTTTTGATTTGGTGAGCTAAAAAATTTATATTTTTTCCATTAGATAGATCATTCTTTTAAAATTATCGACTGAGTAAAGTATTGATAGCGTTCCTGTTAAAGAACAAAGGTTTTTTTAACCAATCAATACGACGATTTGCATGTTGTGGTGTTACATTCTACCGTGCACATTTTACCGGTTTAAAAATGTATTAAAATCTGTCATATCTTAAGGAAAGCTGAGTTATCATTTAAAGGCAACTCGCAACTGTTTTGCTTTGAAGATTTACAAATTTTGCACTTTTATTAGGTCGTATGTACAGTTTTAACGTTTCTGTCAAATTTGTTACATACGACGATTGTCACCCCTCTAGAAATGGTGTGTCATATGTAACATTGAGCTATGTTTTGATCGTTTGGCACATATGACATATAGTTTTTTTTTTTATGAGAAAATGAAACAGAAATGAGCTAGTGTGCCCAAATTCAACATGTTCGAAGAGTAATCAGAGTTGTGTCTGGTAACATTCAAATCTTAATTTGCTTACGTTTGTTAGCATATTTATGTCTAATTTTACACCCTTTCTCCTCTTAGCTTTTCTGCTATGTCTAATACATGATCGGTAACAACTTCTGCTACATCATTTATGCATGTTTCCTTACATACGTCCTATTCAAAAGCACTCCAGAATGGAGCACTTCTACGGGCCAATACTCACTGACAAGCTCTTCGCTGCTCTCTTTTATGGGGTGTTTACACTTATGCTATTTCACTAGCGCTAATGAGCTAGCTGCAAAAAAGATCACTAGCATAATGTAAACAGGGCATCAGCGTCTACCAGCATGAATTTTCAGGAGCAACTGAAATTCGTGCGAGTTGGCGAGTACACGAGTGCGAGTAAATCCACACAGATGTAAACACTCCATTACCATTTACTAGTCCATCATTCCAAATGCAGACTCGGTACTTTCTGATAAGCTTTACTTTGATTTACATAAGAAAAAATCAGAATCAAAAAAGTCTTAAAAAAGTGCCAGCAAAACAAAAACATTCAGTGTCAAATGCATTGTCAAGACCAAAATTCAATGATAGAATCTTTCAAAATACATAGAAAAGATAGGAAATGGGCACTCCCTCCATTGCTACATGCCATTCAAATTTCTCTTATGTTTCGTAGAACAAATGAAATGGCAGTTACTGCAATCAACTGCAGAGTACAAGCGAAGACAACATATCAAGAAGGCTGGCAACTTTTCCATTTTCTCATACGAACGCTATGCGACAGGTACAATCGCGTCATCTGCCGCTCAAAGGTAAAGGTTTTCGAACGAATTAGATAGCAAAGATTACATCCTCATAAGAAAGAATTGTGTATTTCCTCATTTTTCTATGCGTTGCTTCTACCTTCACTCAAGCGCAGCGCTACTGTATTTGTCACTTGGTTTCTGGCAAAGTTACCAGTCTTCTTGATGAAGTCTTCGGTACAAGCAAGTTGTTCCAGAAATCAAATTTTCGTTTACAAAATTTACGAGATGATTTCCTATACGCATGGGGAAATAGATTTTGTTCGAAAATTAAGCTATCATAAGAGCACATTACAATGACGCAAAAAATTGCAAATTCTGCATACTTGTCAAACAAATCTGCAATAGAATCGTACCTGTCTTGGCTGGGCTTAGTAGTGAAATTGAAATGTTTCACATAGTAATTCGTCAAAATTTCCATACAAACATCAAACCATATGTGCAATCTCTAAACATTCATCAATCTGTACCATTTTTTGCACTGACTCATATTTTAAGGGTATGAATAAAACCGGAGGATGGTCTATAAGAATGTCAATATTTTTATTTTTCAATATGATGCCCCCTAATGCCCCATATGCCTTAGTCAATTGAGAAAGCAAATCGAAATGATGTCCTTTTGAAGTGGATTGTTGCTGTTTTCATTTCTGTAAAATATGGTCAATTGAGCTTGGAACTAGCAGCACTGATCGAACAGCTCCCTGATGGAAAAATTCCTAAGATACATTCCATATTTACCGACCCATAAGGTGCAACGGATTTCCCGATTGGCTTACCTGGAACGAGATAGAAAATACAAACATTTAGTAACAAGTTCATCTTCATTCACGTACCGAATAAACAATACAATGATGATCGTGCATTTTCCAATTCCCTGTAGACTGCCCATCTCCCGGCTCAGCTCAGAAATTCCATTCATCTTTAATAACACAATAACAACACAGGTAGCACCCGTACCCTAACCAACCGTAACATTGCGCCCGTCCAGTTAAAGACCTCATCATCATCATCTTCATCATCGTCTTCGACCGAATCGATAACCTCTAAATGTGC
The DNA here is from genome assembly GCF_037179485.1 of Ochlerotatus camptorhynchus. Classification (NCBI taxonomy): domain Eukaryota; kingdom Metazoa; phylum Arthropoda; class Insecta; order Diptera; family Culicidae; genus Ochlerotatus; species Ochlerotatus camptorhynchus. Next base: position 7,751,276 of record NW_027040918.1, on the reverse strand, counting down.
TCTCCATTTCCCAAACTGCGGCCACGGCTATTAGCCCTATCGATATGCGAATGCCGGTCGACCGACCCGCTACCGAAGGGTTCCGGCAGCAGCTGGTGGCCATAACCACCGCATCGTCGGTCGGTTCTATAACCTACCGTAAACCGTGAAAAACCGCCGCACTCCCTTCTCGCTTCCTCCCGTCGGCCAGGAAGAGCAGATCGTCAATGAGAATGTAGGTATTGTAGGTAGGTACGATGAGCGAGGAGGTCGAGCAGAATCGGCTCGCGGAGATTATAACCCAGTAATTGGATTGGTTATGCAACATTGTTGCTGATTGGAAACTAGAAGAACCGGAATAGAATTTTTTTCCCTCTCGTTGCTGTTGTGTGTGTGAGTGAGAGAGAGGCTGGGATGATGATAAAGTGAAGCAGTGAAGGAAGCGAACTGGATCGGAACGACCGCTTAGTTAACTAAGATGATATGGTGGAAGGCGAGGTGGGCTGACTGTGACTTGTTGGAATTAATTGTGGGAAAATCTGTTTTTTATTCTATTCTGAAGAATTGCTAGATCGAAGCATTTTTAACATAGTTACTCATAAAAATGGTACAAGGTGCTACTAGCTGAATAAACTTTTAAACGACAAACAACCCATTGAACTGGTTGAATTAACATATCACAGCAAAAAAATCTTAATTTTACTGGTGATGCAAACATTCATACATGTAAATTTCCAAAACACGATCTAAAATGTGAACTTGTTCGATGTCTGACAACAGAAATTTATACAACTTTTTCAAACTATGTACATCACAACATTCTATAGTAACTTCTGCTGCGAGAATTCAAATGAAAAAATTAGTCCTCACCGAAAATTAAATCCTATATTTTAGCAGAACCTCGCAAGAAATGCACCCAACTTCAACTTAACCAACCAAACATCGAACGAACCACCACTTTGGCACCACTCTAACCGTAGCTTCTACTGCACATTAGAAGAGACACTTTGCCCCGGGGGATGCAAGCCAGCCAGGAATGCACAAGCTGCTATTTTCATTCTGCTGCCACTTTTTGCTGCTGCTGCCGGAGTTGATTCAGATAATGCTCTGGCTATGTTAGGTAGGTAGGTCCTCGATCCTCGGGACCCGAAGGAGAACAGACAAGTTTCTTTCGTTTTTGCCCTGCTCCTTTACGGTGGGGATCGATTTGGATTCCAGTTGCAGAACGACGGCGATGACGATGAAGACGAAGACGCGGGTTGCAGCACCCGAAGGCCTGACGTGGGTTGATAAGAAAATGGCTCTAAAATATACTTTGGCTCCACAATGATGACCTCGAACCGGTGCTGCTGTTGGCTTCGGACAGTTCCGTAGAACTAATCATAATGTCCGGGTCGGCGCTGTTGGTTGATGTGTGTCCGGGGGGGGGGGGGGCTTGATTTGCGAGCAAGGATATTATTCATCAAGAAGCTGCCCTCCGTTTGGACAGCAACTTCACTATGTCGAGAAAGTGAATCCCCACAAATCGTATAACTGACTGGCGCCGTCTGTTTCCCAACAACTCTAACCCCGGATCGACCTAGAACCTACATTCCACACTGCCGCTGGCCACGGGAAAAAGTTCAATAAACCACTCGAGTTCCCATCCAGCAGTGGAGCTCCATTTTCGATCAATAATCAACAGGTGTTCATCAGGCCCATACCGTTCGTTTTACTATCGGTTCCCGCCTTGCTCGCTTCCCCATCATCACCGCATCTCACGCAGATCTCAATCGAGAGTGAAGAAACAAAAATCAAAGTCTAGTGTTCTACATAGGTTCTCATCGTTCGTTCCCTCCGAAAGCCCATCAGCTGCTTAACTGCGTCTGGTGTGCTTCACTTTTACAAGAGGCCAATCATCGGCCTAGGGAAAACAAGTGCTCCAACGGAAACCAACTGAGCCACTCCACGAAATTCGGTGAAATCGAGTACCAGCGTACAACAAGTACTCGATGGCCCATCGATCGTGAGCTTGGCGGGACGGGGGATAAGTGTGTGGTCAATTACATTCTCATATATTTTGCTACCGCCTTCTGTCTGTCGATTGCTCCCCTTCGTTGCCCATGAAGTCACCAGGCGACGGCAGCTATTTTGCGTTTGGGTGCGTTTTTCACCAGCAACGGTTCAGAGGCCATCTCCGGAAAGAGCCCTTCTTATTAAGTTATTCTAATTTAGGATAAAAGCAAACGAATTAAACTTCTTCCACGGCGCACAGTGCAGTATTGATAGAATATACGAACATACAGTGCATCGCAAAATTGAGTTTACACCCTAGTGGAACATTTTTTGAAACATTCTAAATAGATATATTTCTTTAAATCTTAGCTGGTAGTTAAACAGATGTTTATTGATTTATCGTTTTAGTTTTGGACTTTATTATAATACCCTGTATAAAGTTTGATTTATTATAGTAAAACGCATGATCATCAACTTTTTACCTTGTGGACGAATTTTAGTAAAATTAGTGAAATATGAATGATCGTTATTATGACTAAAAATGAGCAAAATTTCAAAGAGTTTAGTTCATTATATTTCAAAATATTCAGAATTGGTTGGAAATGCTGACTTCAAGTCTACAGGCAATAAGTGTGCTTCAAGTCTCCGCCTACATCGTACGGGTTAGGCAAAAGGTGTGCGTTTGACTTTATACTGTCGCATTAATGGCCCTTCGCTCATTTTCAACTTCTATTCAATTTTCATACTGCCGTACTCTAACGAAACTAGCCTTCTACCCTCTTCTAAAGATCATTCTCTAGCTAATAAAAAAAATTATCACACTAAAAGCTTCATGTTAGCATTTCCAACCAACTCTGAAAATCGCTAACTTCGCGGATGAAGTAACATAAAAAACACTTTGAAGATATTAAGGTTTTTCAAGGAAAAGGCGTTTTTCTTAAACAGCTTTTACTTTTAATAAATGCCACCAAATAAGCCCAACACTGTACCATTAATTGATAAATTTATGTTGGTTGAGCAGCCAGAAATTCAGAAACGTATCTCTTTAAATTGTGCTTTTAAAGCTGTTTTTTTCTAAAACTTAAGGACATGTCTACGTTCAATTTTGAGATACACTGTATACGAAAATCTTGGGGTAGGTATGCAAGCACACTTGTAGCTCTTAAATTTAACGAACTCTTAAGAATTTTGAGAAAATTAAATACATCGATAACTTCAGAACTTCACCAACTTTGAGAACGCTTCAATTCCCAGAAATCAAAAATCACCAAGAATTCTACAAATTAGCTCTCGCTCCTATAAGAATTTTTGGAAGCTTTAAGATTTTAGATTTTAGATCAGATGTTTTTTTGATTTATCGTTTAAGTTTTGGACTTTATTAGAATAATCTATATGAAGTTTGATTTATTTTAGTAAATGGACGATTTTCAACTTTTTACCTGATGGACAAATTTATTGTAAAATGAGTGGAATATGAATGATCTTTATTAAGACTAAACATGATCAAAATTTCAAAAAGTTTAGTTCATTATAATTCAAGATATTAAGGTTTTTAAAGAAAAAGGAGTTTTTCTCAAATAGCTCTTACTTTTAATAAACGCATCCATCAGCAGCCTGAAATTCAGAAACGTATCTATTTAAATTGTGCTTTAAAAGCTGTTTTTTTTTTCTAAAACTTAAGGATATCTGTATGCTCAATCTTGAGGTACACTGTATATCAAAATCTTGGGATAGGTATGTAAGCGCAAATGTGCTGTTAAATTTAAAGAACTCTTAAGAATTTCGAGAAAATAAAATACATCGATAGCTTCAGAACTCCGACAATTTTGAGAACGCTTTAATTCCCAGAAATCAAAAAAGCACCAAGAACTCTCCAAATTATCAAAATACCGAAACCTCAAGGCATGTCATAAACTCTCACGTGGAATTACGAGAATTTTCACTCCTATATGAACTTTTGGAAGCTTTTAGGAGTTTTTGAAGATTTTGGAACTTCATCATGAACTTCCGGAGCAGAAACTCCTCGAAATCTCGGCCCCTTGTGAACGTTCAGAACATACGGATCATTCAAAAGTTCCGATTTTTCGACAATCACCAGAGGTAGCTCCTCAAAGTTTCAAAAGTTTTAAGGCATCACGGCACCTCCAAGATTTTCTTTGATTAAATAGAGTTTATGCTGGAGACCTGATATTTTCGGGAGATCCAGGAGTACTTCCGGAGAATATCAAAGTATCTGGATTTGCTGGAGTTTAAAGAGTTTCTGAAGCTTCATTGAGTATTAAGAAATCAGGAAATTCCAAAATCAAGGTTTCGACTGAATTATGAATAATAAATTCCCTGATATTTCCTGATATTCCAGACGTTTTACTGCAACATGCCAGACAGCATTGAAGTGATAGAAATAAAGGAAATCATAAAATAAATTAAGCATACTTATAGAAGTTTGATATGTAAATCCACAGTGTTCTATACTTAACTAACAAATGATAACTTTATGATTTAATTACAACGTAAATTATTAAGCTTGTTATCCATTAACCGGCACCATTTTGCATAGTTGTTGAAGTTTCTTATTTTGATTCCTATAATTGAGAAACTGTTGGAAATTGCCATCAGATTACCGGACGGGATAATTTCCGAATTAATAATAACGCAGATAAACGACCGAGGGTTAGGATTTATGCTTGGGTTGCGCAGTATTATTTTTTTCCTGCAAGGGGATGCAAGTAGATTAAAGATAAACGTTATCATCATACTCAAAATTAGCATGCTATCACCTAATTTATTGACTAGCGTTTAGTCCCTTCTATTGTGTGCGATCTCTGATCAGAAATCGCACCTGGTGTTGGAAGATGTTTTATCGGTACGAGTAGACCGTACTATTAACTTATTTGACCTTGTACTAGCTGTCCGTACTAAATTATTTAGATGTAAGTAGGTTTTAAAACAATTATCAGTCAATTCAAGTCTTACCTTTTAGCATCTGATATAAATAAATAAACTATACAATTTCAGGTTAGAATTATGAAAAAAATTATATATTGAAAAAAACTATGAAAATAATCCAATTAAAGAGTACTGCACTAATTAAGAATACTGCATTATACCTACATATGACAGCCACAAAATAGGATTTTACTGGCTTCGAATATAATAACTACTATTCAAACTACTCTTTTCTACCTTTATGCATATATACTTCTGAGGCATAAAATCTCTGATCATGAAGGGAAGTAAAGCCGGTGGTCCCGGTCCATGAGTTGATGGGTCGATAGGTAGGGTCCAGGTGTGAAAGCTGCCTCCCTGGCGTTGCTAGCATTGGTACTCAGTACGGAAAACAAGAATTCATCAAATCAGTCCGCATCGTGCTCTCTTGCCGTGCGGATCTATTTGCTTTTTGCTTAAGGAAGCGTTACTACTACCTAAAGCTACAACAAATTTAAACAGCACTTTTCAGTGCTCAACCTATAAAAATGTTCTACCTTTTTCAACTCTTATTCCTCTTCGATCCTTGTTTGGACCGAGGGGGGCGACACATCTAAATCTCAAGTTAAGATGCTCAACAAATCTCACACTAGCGAATCAATCTTCGAAAAATCTTCTTTCATTTGTTGCATCTACTTGCATCGAGCATCATCTTTTTGCAGGAAATCTTCAGAATCGTCATCAATCTTCTTTCTATCTACTCAGCGTGCGCGCAGCTAGCCACAGCATAGCACAATATTTTCTGCATCGTAGATAGAGTCGTCCCCCTCGGTTTGGACCCTACCCGAGGTAATCCTTCTTGGATATCGATTTGGAAAATTCCTCTTCGATCCTTCAGATTCTTATAGTAATCTGCTTGAAAGTCGATTTGGATAAAAATTTATTGCCGCCATGGCGCCTAAACGCAAAAGAAAGGGGCAAACTCTTGATCCCCCTTCTGATGAATTTAATTTGAGTAATCAATTTGATTTGCTCACGGATGATGAGAATGATTCATCATCCAAGAAAAATTCTAGTAAACTTTCCCGGCTTAATGCCAAGAAGGAAAAGATTCCCCCAATTGTGATAACCACCACTTTTGAATTTCGTGAAAGTTAAGTTTTCACTTCAAATTGGACGTCGGGGTGAATGCCGTGTATTGGCTGAAACCTTGGGCGGATTTAAATGTCTTCCCAAGTATCTTACTGAGAAGAAGCACAAATTTTTTACTTACGACACCAAAACTGAACGTGTGTTCAAGGTTGTCATGAAAGGACTGCCCAGTGGTGAATTCCTGGATCAGATCAAAGATGAACTGGCAAAATTACTTGGAGTTGTGCCACTCCAAGTAATCAAAATGAAAATGAAATCCCGTCCTGGCGATTCGCGCTACGGGATTTCTGATGATTTTTATTTAGTTCACTTCAAGTCTAGTGAACTAAACAACCTTAAGGCCTTAGAAAAAGCTAGCCTTATGCTCCATGTCCGAGTGAAGTGGGAACACTTCAGGAAGACTGGAGGAAATTTCCAAAACCTCACTCAGTGCCGTAAGTGCCAGGGATGGGTCACGGAACTAAAAATTGCTACATGCCAGCTAAATGCATGAATTGTGGTGATTCCTCTCACGGAAAGGACGACTGTACTGTGAAGGAAGATTCTAAGAAATTTAAATGTTCAAATTGTGGTGAAAACCACAAATCCAATTTTTGGGAATGTAAGACTCGCAAAGCGATCCTACAATCTCGTTCTAACCGTCAGGTAGGAAATGCTCCACGTTTCCGACCAGGTACAAATTCCTCTGCTGTTAACAACGGTCACCCCTGCTTCAAATATTTCATCTGTACCTACTCCCCTCGCTGCTAACAATGTTCAGCGAGTTAATAGAGCTACCTATGCTGCTATTGCAGCGGGTAGAAATCAAAATACTAACCAACGTTCTAACGGAAATTTTGACAATTTTTACTTAGGAAGCATTACTGCCCCTAAAATGGAATTTTTACAAAATTCATTAATTGACATGATTTCTGATATGCTTAAATCTAACTCCATGTTTGATGCTATTCAAACTGGAGTAAAATTTGCTAATAATATTGTCATGACTTTAAAATTCAGTAATGGATTTTAAAGCTTTAAATATTTTAAATTGGAATGCTCGATCTCTTAAAGATAATGAAGACGAGCTATTTAACTTTTTGAGAGTTCATAACGTGCATATTGCCGTTATAACTGAAACGTTCCTTAAACCTGACCATAAGGTTAAGAAGGACTCAAATTATTTAATTTATAGAAATGATCGTCTTGATGGACCCTGTGGTGGCATTGCCATCATTGTTCATAGACGAATCAAACATAAAATTCTTTCTTCATTTGAAACCAAAGTTTTTGAAACTTTGGGAGTTTCTGTTGAAACAAAATTTGGACAACTTACGTTTATAGCTGCCTATATGCCATTCCAATGCGTAGGCCAGCAAAAGAATTTTCTCAAGGGTGACCTTCAGAAACTTACCCGTCATAAGTATAAATTCTTCATTATTGGTGATTTTAATGCAAAACACCGCTCATGGAATAATGCTCAAAGCAATTCCAATGGTAATATTCTGTTTGATGATTGTTCTGCAGGTTATTACACTATTCAATATCCAAACAGCCCACCATGCTTTTCTTCTGCAAGAAATCCCTCAACTATTGATTTGGTCTTAACTGATTCATGTCAACTTTGTAGCCAATTGGTTACCCATGCTGACTTCGGTTCTGATCACCTTCCAGTAACTTTTGAAATATCCCAAGAAATAATTTCTAATCCCAACAGCTCTACTTTCAATTACCATAGAGCTGATTGGGAGCAATATCAAAAATTTATGGAATATAACTTCGATCCAAATATTCCTTTGCAACCCAAAGATGAAATTAATTATGCTCTTGAATCTCTGTTTACTTCTATAGTTGAAGCAAGAGTTGCCTCAGTACCAAAATGCGAGGTTAAATTCGATTCAATTATAATAGACGACGATCTTCAGCTATTGATCCGTCTTAAAAATGTCCGTAGGAGACAATATCAAAGAACACGCGATCCAGCCATGAAAGTTATCTGGCGGGATTTGCAAAAACAAATTAAAAAGCGATTCTCTGCCCTGAGGAACAAAACTTTTGAAAATAATGTTTCTAAATTAGACCCGAGTTCCAAACCCTTTTGGAAACTCACAAAAATTTCGAAAAAAACCTCAAAAGCCAATTCCAGCGCTTAAAGAAGGTGGTAAAATTTTGATCACAAATTTGGAAAAAGCTCAGAAACTTGCTAAGCAATTCGAGAGTTCCCATAATTTCAGTTTGGGTCTTACTAGTCCTATTGAGAATTAGGTTGCTCTGGATTATCTGAATATTTTCTCTCGGGAAAATATTTTTGATGATTCCTGGGGGACTGATTTGGACGAAGTAAGGTCTATAACTAAAAAGTTTCAAAATATGAAAGCTCCAGGTGATAATGGAATTTTCTATATCCTCATCAAAAAACTCCCAGAGAGTACCTTGTCTTTCTTGGTAAAATTATTTAACAGATGTTTCCATTTGGCATACTTTCCTGATAAATGGAAAAATGCAAAAGTTGTTCCAATTTTGAAGCCGGATAAAATTTCAGCTGAAGCTTCTAGCTACCGTCCAATAAGTTTGCTTTCTTCAATAAGTAAACTTTTTGAAAAGATAATTTTGAACAGAATGATGCTTCACATCAATACGAAATCAATTTTTGCAGCTGAGCAGTTTGGATTTCGCCATGAGAATTCAACTACTCATCAACTCTTAAGAGTTACCAATTTAATTCGTTCAAACAAATCTGAAGGCCACTAAACTGGAGTTGCTCTTCTAGACATAGAAAAAAGCATTCGACAGTGTTTGGCATGAAGGTTTGATTGCTAAATTGGGAAAGTTTAATTTTACACTCTATATTATGAAATTAGTTCAAAATTATTTAACTGACAGAACTCTGCAGGTAAATTATCAAAATTCAAAATCTAATCGACTACATGTTAGAGCAGGAGTTCCTCAGGGTAGCATTCTTGGGCCTATATTGTATAATATTGTTGATTCGACCGGTGGGGAGCTGGCGTCGCGAGTGATTGGTGATGGAAAGTGGACGCAGTCCTTTTTTTTCCTCTGCTGAGATCCCTCTAGTTGGAGCAGCTGGAGTGTATTTCGTGGTTGATGGGGTTTGCGCTGCTGTGTGAGAACCGAAAGGCGAGAGTGCTGTGTTTAACACCGGTTAAAGAAGCAGCGGCAGCATATCTATTGGAGCTCTTCGAAATCATCGTGATGTCATGGATTATATTGTAACATATCGCGTGAGATCTTTCCTTTATTTTTCTCGTAATCCCATTTTATTGTTAGTCATGGAAGTTATACATCACATTTTACATGTACGTCCTAACATTATTAGTAATTAGAGATAAAAATATATATATTTGCTTAATATAACCTTGAAATCAACTATTTTATCTAACTATTTCATATTCATTATTTTATATTCAATGTTCTGATATATTTCATTTCTCCATTACATATATTTTCATGATATAAATAAATACTGGGTTGCGAGGGAGCATCAGGGTATCATTTGACCTGGAACTGGACGATGCACAGTGGTTCCTGGCTGGCCAAAACTTCAAAAATTAAAATTGTTATTTTTCATTTCAATATTTTTTTCATTGAGTATTTTAAATTGAATGATTTGTGCAGTTCTGTTGATTACATATTTTTTTAGGGTTGTTATAGTGTAGCGATATAACAATTTTTTGATTGTTTTGCTCAGATATAGCAAAAAATAAAATGTTTATCAACTTGGTTGCTTCAGAAGAAATATTTTTCGGCTTGTTTCACGTCAAATGGATGGTTAAAAAGAGTATCTGCACTGTTTTAAGTAACAGTTTCTAATAAAAAATCAGCAAAAATATTCTTTTTTCTCACTTAGACTAAGCAAAACATATGACGAACACATCCACCCACTATCCTTTAGTAACCAAAAGATAGCTAGAAAAGTTAGCTTTCAGATAGGTTTTAATGTGATGCATATTTTTGCTAAATTGTTATCTATTTTATTTGAAAAGTTATGGCTAGTTTTTGCTGAAAAATACGAGGTGGGCGACACAGCTAAATCTCAATAATAGATGCTCAAAAAATTTCACACTAGCGAATCAATCTTCGAAAATTTTTCTTTCAGTTCTCGCATCTACTTGCGTCTACTTGCAGGAAATCTTCAGAATCGTAATTAATCTTCTTTATATCTATTCAGCGTGCACGCAGCTAGCCACAGCAAAACACAATCTTTCCTGCAACGTAGATAGAGTCGTCCCCCTTGGAAAAATATTAGTTTTTTTTTTTCAATCAAATTAAATGCTTTGCGATGTTTCCCTGGCTTTAGGAGTTTCCTTTTGTAATGTCCTTCACTCTTTTTTTGCACACAAAAAAACATTCGTTATTTGTACCCTGGAGGCAATTTTACGATTTTGTTACTTTTTCAATACCATGTTATTCAAATGGGAGTTTGAAACCCGAGTACTCCGTCATGCACATAACGGTTAAAATTACCAACAAAGTAGAGTTTTAAATAACCCTAAATGTATATCAAATGTTACCCTTCAGAGCCCCACCTGGCTACGTATCTGCTTTTGCAACGCCAATATTTTAGATTTCGTCATATTTTGCTGAATCATAAAAAAATAGTCACTTTTGAAAACTCGCGGGACACCATCGTGACCTTCCATTGTGACAACCTTCCGAAATTAGAACCCAATTGCTGTAAATGCAATAAGTAGCTAATTAGTGCACTACCCCTTCCTTGGCTCCCAGCCACCATAATATGCAACAATAATCGATTCCATGTTAATATGAAGCACAAAATTACAATAAAGTACGAATTAAATTGAGAGATTGAGCAAAGTGGAAGAACGGGTTCGGCGATTGGCCATCGTCGTCGTTGTCCCGGGGGGATCGGATGTTCTCGGCTTCGTGTTATTATATGGCACATGAATGAGTGGGAAATAATAGCACAATAATAAGGTCGTAAAATGTTTACTCAGTCTGCACCCCCCCGCCCCTCAGTCACAGCTGAGCGCAGCTGCGATGGAGAGAAGAGCTTCGCTTTTGCAGAAAAGAAAAAGGTCCCAAGCTAATAAAGTGGTAAGTGCGAGAGATTTTACCCTTTCACGTCGCCCGCTCGCGCCCAATAAACGGCGGCCGAGAAGACAGACGGACGGACTTCATTATGCAAGTTCTTTTGCGGATCAATTTTTTAACGGTTACACCGAGAGAGACACACGACGACAAAGTAACAAACTGCTGATTGCTTCATTAGCAGCCAAGCCAAGCATCCATTGTGGACTCGGGGAGTTTACTTTAGCTTTCAACACAAGAAAAGCAAAGACGACAGTTTCAGCTTGTCCACGATTGTTGTGGGAAAGTATCGTTTTTTTTTTTCGGTGATCTAAGCGGAAGATCTCGTCGCGATGCAAATCGCGATAGAGGTGCAGAAAATCAGCTAATCCAAGCTGAAATCTACACCCGATACATCGGAGATGCTGCAGTGCAGCGCCGGTTGAAGGGAACGAGGGAGTGAGCATAATGTATGCTGATTTGGTCACGATTTTCCGCGAACACGGATGAATTGAAGATGTTCTATGCAATTGCGCCAACTTCGGCGCATGAAGGGATGAAACGGAACGGTTACGTAATGTAAACACAGAACCGTATGCAATTGAATGTGGCCCAGATTCATCGTCGGTTCGCGCAAGCTGTGCAAGGTTGGATGGTGGGTGGCATTGATGAGGGCTGCCTTGGCGTGCAATCGCAACACAAACATGATTTTTCTCGCGGATCATCAATTTGGTCGTGAGTCGACAAATTGCTTGCGCGCTGAAATCTGCATGAAGTTCAGTAGGTTTGATTTGTACGTAGAATCCCCCCGACGGGTGAAGGAGCTAGCACTTAATAGCGCAATACTAAACTGATCATTTAATGTATCAATACTAGTACACACTGGTAGTGTAAAATTAAAGAATGTTGACATTTGCCGGAGCTCCATTTGCCGAAAACCATTTCCCGGAATGTACCATTTCCCAGAAATCCTGTTTCTCGAAATTTTCCATTTCCGGAATTATTTATTCGTTAAAGTAAACAAGTAGGGGGAAATCCACTTCGGCTTAATCGCCAATTCTCGGTCTACGTTTGGTATGATGCTTCTATTCAACAGCTACAGTGTTAAAGAACGCAAAATAAGATCTCGAAACAAAAGGCACACTTGAAATGTACAAAAGGCGGAGGTGAGTTCACTTTTCTTTCCGTTCGATAGGCCAAAGAAAATTCCAATGGCGTTGCAATGGGTAATAGGCCCAAGAAAACCCGTAGCCGCCAGAAGCAGTTTTTCATTTTCAACAATAAACGAATATTTCGCGACCTCTTATCAGAACTAACGGTACATATGGAATGGTAAATACATTTGGAAGCGACCTATAATAATAAACTTCCGTTTGGTGCTAAACTACGCTAGATTTAGAGAGACTTGTGCGGGTTATACTTAACAGTCTAAACTTTAAAACAGCAAGTAAATTTTCAGATCTTTTTTTTCACGTCTATCTAAATATGGGGCAGAACCAGCTAGCTAAAGAGAGTTAAATAAAATGTATTGATTTTAATCAAAATCAATCGGTCAAAAATACTCCGTCCATCTATCGCAGCCATCTTTTAAGCTACCATAATGATGCAGATTTAAAATTGTGACACGGTGAGGTATGGGAGAGATGTTTTAAAACGCGTATATTTATTCAATTAAGTTTATTTTATAAATTTGAATGTTGCTATTCTGCACTGTCGCGGTTAAATAAGAGTTGGTTACTCACTAATTTCATAGATTTGCAACCCTACCCACCTCAAAGCCATGCGTCTCCATTCATAAGTGCCCTTAAAATTTAATACAGGTATACCTCGATATAACTTAACTGTCACTTTTGATATCCATCGTCAATATCTCCCTAATAACAATTGAATCATACAAATTAATTTTACCACTAAATGGGAGATTGTGTCATCTGTCCGCTGGTGATATTACTGTGCTTGTTTCAATGATCGTTTGCGAGAAATCGGCGATCGAAGTCAACACTGGCAGCTACGTTTTATAGAGGTTTACCTGTATAGGAATTTATGTATATTTGCAATACCGACTCTGAAATACATATGAGTAAAACTTATCTGTATTCAGCTCGCCATAAAACTATCTGAGACGAAGCTCTCGGAACTGTGCTGGAGTTCACGTTACTGTCCAAATGAATAAACATTTGCAATATTCTGCAGACTTCTTCAAAGTTCTAATGATACCCTTACTAACGATCCCGTATTTTTTCTGGAATTCTAGAAATATCCTGAAGTCTTAATAATTTCCTTGAAGTTTACGAAACTTCTTTAAAATGTTTGAGAGACATGCATGTGACTGTTCTAAGGTTGTCTGATCTTTTCTGAAGCTCTCGGATCTTCTCCAGAGTTCTTTAAACTATCGTTCTTCTGAGTTTTCTGAACTTCTATGCAGGGCTGGCAAATTTAATTTTCAATGAAAGATTTTACGCGATATTTCCAGAGATACTTCTGTCACTATCATCGGATGAGAAAACGATGATAGAGATTTTCTTCAAAATCTCATCGAATTTTTTGTCATGACATAATTACTAGCTAATTTATTGCTTTGAAAGTTACTTGTACCGAGGAAATCTTAATAATAAATTCACTCTACCGATTACATACAGTTACATTCTTAAAATAATCTAAATCATTTAGAAATTTTGATGTCAAAACCAGATAAGAATTATTCTCATGAATGCTTGATCATTGAAAAATGACAAGAAAGCTAATGATAGGTAGTTTCGTCTCGTGATAGTGAGAGGACCTGTTTTCTCATTGTCACATGACGGCCGTGATATTTACCAGCTCTGCTTCTATGACGTTTCCAAAAAAAAAATCTTAAGTTTTTTTAACATCTCCAAAGTTCAACTTCGCTGAACTTTAACTTCCCTTAATTTCTCCTTTCTCGGAAGGAGGCGACCCCGGCGTAGTGGTTAACATCCATACCTCTCACGCCAAAGTCACGAGTTCAAATCTCACCCCCGGACAAGTCACGAATGACCCAAGAGTGTTAAAGTGACTATAAAAAAATAAGTAAGCAACCCTTTCTCGGAACGTCCTGAAGTCTTAACAAATTTTCTGAAGTTTTCGAAACATGAGTTCTATGAACTTCTATGAAATCCAAAAAAAAAACTCTGAAGATTTGCGAACATCTCCGAAGTTAAACCAGGGATCGACTAAAAACTCAGAGTGGTGCAAAAAACACTGGTGCTACTCTAAAATAACGGAGCGCTTCCCTTATATTTCGAAGGAGAAAGAGACTAAGGAGAGGGAGATTTCATATTAAGGAGAGAGTAGTTGGACAGCTCAGGTGATACTTGCGTATAGCACAATCGAGTAGTGCACGGTGTTATGACGGGAGTAGCACTTTTCAATAGGGAGAGACGTGGCTTAGAGATTTACCTAAAGAGATTTTTTTAAGATCGATGTGTAATTTTCTTCACAAGGGTCTGTCGACATTCCGGCGAAAAATATAAGCCAACTTGACACCAACCTGACTTCTATCAAACCCCAACCCGATGTTGACCCGACATAAACCCCAAATTTACCCGACAACAACACGACATTGGGTCGACATAGGCCTTAAATTAGCCTTACATTGATCCGACATCGGGTCGACTTGTCTGTGCGGGACCATTTTGCTGGGTTTCTTCCACACTCCACTGTCGTATATCAAATCATAGTGGGTGACTCAATTGACAGTGATAATGAGCTTCGAATGAGAAAGGGGCTCTCAAATGATGGGCACGAGAATTTTTTTCACGGAATATATTTAATAGTTGTATTGGTTTATCTTCAATCGAATGATATGAAAATTAACTGCACTGATGCTAGCTATCCTACAACGCTACAGTTATAAAGAAAATACACTGTCGGAGAAACAAAGAGAGAGAGAAAGAGACTTAACACCGTTGGAGCGGCAGCTCTCCAACACAACAAGAATGAAATGTGCTGCACGATTTAAAATGCTCTTTCACGTCTCTTTGGAAAGAAAGTGCAGTCTCGCAACAGCATATGTTTTTATCGCAAAAAATTGAGTAGCACCCGATCCCTGAGTTAAACTTGCCTGCACTTGAAGTTTACTTAATTTCCCTAACGATCCAGTATTTTGCCTGGAATTACATGAACGTCCTGAAGTCTTAACAATTTCCCTGCAGTTTTCGAAACTTCTTTAACATTTTTGTAATGACCCTGAAATTAATGGAACTTTCCTAAGGTTCTCTGATCTTTCCTGAAGTTCTCGGAACTTCTCCAAAGTTCTTGCATTTCAAAATCTTCTAATTTATTTGAACTTCTATGATGTTCCCAAAAAAATCTGAAGTTTATAAACATCTTCAATATTAAGCTTTTCTGAACTTGAAGCTTCTTTAATTTCCCTAACGATCCCGCATTTTTTTCTGAAATTTTAGGAACATCCTAAAGTCTCAACAATCCCCTTGAAGTTTACGAAATTTTTTTTTTTTTTTTTTGTAATGTCTCTGAAATTATTTGAACTGTTCTAAGGTTATCTGATATTTCCTGAAGCTCTCGGAACTTCTCCAAAGTTCTTGGAATTTTCTTTTTTCTAAGTACTCTGAACTTCTATGATGTTAAAAAATATCTGATATTTTTTTTAATATCTCCGAAGTTAAACTTCTTGTGGTGAGCTTGAGGTTTGGTTGATTTCTTAAACGATCCCGCGATTTTTCTAGAATTCCATGAACGTCCCTGAAGTTTTCATAATATCTTTTATATTTATATGATGTTCCTGAAATTAAAAGAACCGTCCTAAGGTTCACCGATCTTTCTTAAAGTTCTCGGAACTTCTCCAAAGTTCTTGCAATTCAAGATCTTCTGAGTTTTATGAATTTCTATGCAGTTCCATAAAAATATTCTTAAGTTTTTTAGGCATCTTCTTAGTTAAATTTTCTTGAATTTGAAGTTTCTTTAATTTCCCCAACTATCCCGCATTTTTTCAGGAATTCCATTAACGTCCTGAAGTCTTAACAATTTCCTTGAAGTTTACGAAACTTCTGTAACATTTTTGTAATGTCCCTGAAATTAATGGAATTGTCCGATTTTTTTTTCTGAAATTTTAGGAACATCCTGAAGTCTTAACAATCCCCTTGAAGTTTACGAAATACCTTTATTTGTTTTAATGTCTCTGAAATTATTGGAACTGTTCTAAGGTTATATTATCTTCCTGAAGCTCTCGGAACTGCTCCGAAGTTCTTGGAATTCTCTTTTATCTAAGTACTCTGAGCTTCCATGATGTTCAAAAAATCTGATTTTTTTAAATATCTCCGAAGTTAAACTTCTTGTGGTGAGGTTAAGGTGAATTCCATGAACGTCCTGAATTCTTAACAATTTCCCTGAAGTTTTCAAAACATCTTTTATTTTTTTATTATGTCCCTGAAATTAAAAGAACCGTCCTAAGGTCCACTGATCTTTCCTATATTTCTCGGAACTTTTCCAAAGTTCTTGCAATTCAAGTTCTTCTGAGTTCTATGAATTTCTATGCAGTTCCCAAAAAAAAAAACTTAATGATTATTTTTAAATTTTAAAAACATCTCCAAAGTTAAATTTTCGTGAACTTGAAGTTTCCTTTATTTCTCTAATGATCCCGCATTTTTTCAGGAATTCCATTCCAAGTCTTAACAATTTCCTTCTTCCTTTACGAAACTTCTGTAATATTTTTGTAATGTTCCCGAAATTAGTGGAACTGTCAAAAGTTTCCCTGATCTTCCTTACGGTTTCGGTACTCCTCCAAAGTTCTTGAAATTCTCGTTCTTCTGAGGTCTTTAAACTTCTATGAAGTTTTGAAAAAAATCTGAAATCTGAAATCTTCCCTTAATTTCTCTAACGATCCCGCATATTGAAGTCTTAAAAATTTTACGGAGGTAAACTAGCCTACGCCTAAAAATCTCCCAAATAAAAAATAAAAAAGCTTTCAAAATTTCTAAAAAGATTTCGAAACTTCTTTTAAAATTGATATGGCCCTTAAATTAATGGAACTGTCAAAAGAATCACTGATCGTTCCTGAAGCTCTAGAAATTTCTCTAAAGTTCTTGAAATTCTCGTTCTTCTGAGTTTTTTGAACTTCTATGATGATCCTAACAAAAATTTGAAGTTTTTAAACATCGATGGACTTTTTGAAAATCTGGGATCTTCCTAAAATTTCCCCCTATTTTTCTAACATTATAAGATTTGCAACGATCTTCCTTGACGTTCCCTCAATTTTCGAAACAACCATGAACTTATTTTAAAATGTTTTTGAATTTTCCTGATGTTCTACGAATTTCCCTGAAGTTTTCTAATCATTCTGACGATCCCTGGAATTCTATGAAACTATCGCTTATTCCTGAATTTTCTTAACTTTCGTTGGAATTCCTTGGATTTTTTTAACTTCTGTAAGCCTAACAAATTTTCCTGAAATTTTCGTTCACTTAGATTGTCAAAATTTTCCTGACGCCCAAAAAATGGTCGAAACAAATTCATCATATTCAAGGAATCATAAATATCTCCAAATGACAAAATGACAAGCGATCAACGAACCGAATGATAACGCTATGTCTGGCCTCTCACTTAAAAGGGCCTGGGTTCAATCCTAGTTGGCGCCGTCGGAATTTTCTGAGGTAAAAAATCTCTGTTTGTCCCGGTCCATGAGTTTTATGGGTCGATAGGTAGGGTCCAGGTGTAGTAGCTACCTCCCTTGCGTCGGTAGCATTAATACTCAGAACTGAAAACAAGATCGACGGAAAACAAATCAAGAAAAATAAACTCTTCGGACAGCATTGAATCACTTCAGAAAATTTCTGAAAGTCTTTCATTCGAAAAGAGCTGAATCACTTGACAACATCTCGCACTAACTTCGGATAGTACTGAATCACATCAGAATATTTCGGAATCGCTACGGAAAGTCGTGTGGCAATTCACTCAAGTTTACAATCACTTCCTCAAGAAGTGAGTTACTTCAGAAAAGTTTGTAATCTCTTCAGAAATTATTTAATCACTTCAGAAAAATCTGAATCCGCACAGAATAATTTAAATTTTAAAAATACATTCGGAAAGCACTGCAGCACTTCAGAAAATCTCGGAGTCAGTTAGAAAAGTACTGAATTCCTGCAGGAATGTTTGAAATCAGATATTTTCAAAATCCATTCTTTATAATGATCCAATGATAAGAATATGAACAGAACGGATACCAAGAATATACAAAGCTGTGATTAGAACAAACGGTGGGTATTTCGAGAAATCTGAAAACTGATTATCAATAATAAAAATGAATCAAAATTTTCCTAGAATGCTCCAACTTCTTCCAAAAAAAAGAACAAACTTCTCCGCAAGTAATTAAAAACATTTCGAAATGAGTCTTAACTTTTTCTAAAGAGATTCGAAACATTCCAAGGCTGATTAAAACTTTTTTAAGATGAGTTCAAGTTTTTCAGAAGTGATTGAGTACCTTCTCAAGCGATTCCAAACTTTTGTGGTGCTATTAAAACTATCAGAAGTGAGCAGTACATGCGGAAGTAATGCCGAACATTTCTGCGATGATTCAGTACATTACGAAATGATTTCAAACTTGTCTGAAATTATTCAGTACTACCGAAGTGTTTCCGAACATTGTTTAGGTGTTCTTAGTACTTCTGAGATTCCGAACATTGCTAAATTGATTCAGTTCCTTCCTAAATGATTCCGAAATTGTCTTCATTGATTTAGTTCTTTTTGAAGTGGCTGCGAATTTCTCTGAACTGATTCAGAACTTTCCGAAGTAAATTCAAGCTTGTGTGAAGTGAATCAGTAGTGACTCCGACAATTTCTGAAGTGATTCAGTACTTTCCGAATTGATTATGAATATTTTTGAAGTTATTCAGTTCCATCGGAAGTGATTAAAAACTTTTCTGAAGTGATTCTGTCCTTTCATAGTGATTTGAAGAATTTATGGAAAGATTCAGTAAATTCCGAAGTGATTCCGATCATTTCTGGAGTGATTCAGTAATTTCAGGAGTGTTAATGGACATTTATTAAATTGTTCAGTTATTTCCGAAGTGATTCCATAACATTTCTGAAGTTAATCAGAACGTTTTGAAGTGATTCCTAACATTTTTTAAATGATTCAGCCCAAGTAACATTGCAAGTTTTATCGAGGTTTTAAAGCATGATACAAGTCTAAATCATGGTCTCCAGAACCTTCATAAAATCAAAATTGTTACTTGGGCGTTCTTTCTGAAGTCGTTCCGAATATATTTGAAGTGATTCAGTTCTTTCCAAAGTGGTCCCGAATATTCAGTACTTTTTAAGATGATTTATACACTTTCTGAAGGGACTCCGTCCACTTTCTGAATTGATTCAGTACTTTCCGAAGTGATTATGAACATTCCTGAATTGATTCAGTTCATTCCGATGTGATTGCAAACTTTTCTGAAGTGAATCATTACTATGCGATATGATTCCGATCATTTCTGAAGGGAAGTATGTTATTCCAACCCGTTCTGAAGTGAATTTCTGAAATAATTCTGATAATTTTTAAAGTGATTAAGTTATTTCCGAAGTGATTTTAAGCTTTGCTGAAGTAAATCAAAACTTTTGGAAGGGATTTCGAACATTTCTAAAATGATTTTATTATTTCCAAATTCGAATATTTCTGAAGTGATTTCTAATTTTTTTGAAGTGATTAATTACATTTCTACGTGATTTATGAATTTTCTGAAGTGAATCAGAGTCTTAAGTGACTCCGACCGAATCTTAAGTGATTCAGTACTTTTAAAAGTGAATATGAACATTTCTGAATTGACAGTTCATTCCGATGTGATTATGAACTTTTCTGAAGTGATTCAGTACTTTTCGAAGTGATTCCGAACATTTCTGATGTGATGGAGTTATATCCAAAGTGATTATGAACCTTTCTGAATTGATTGAGTGAATTCCGAAGTGATTCCTAACTTTTGTGAAGTGAATCAGTACTTTTCAAAGTAATTCCGATAATTTCTGAATTGATTCCGTACTTCCCAAAGGTATTTAAAAAGTAATTCAGTACCTTTTGAAGAAAATTAAGAACATTTCTGAAGTGATTCAATATTTTTCAAAATGATTTCGAATATTTCTGTGGTGATTTAGTATATTTCTGAGTAATTTATAATTTTTCAAAATTAAATCCTTACTTAAGTACTTTCTTAAGTGACTCCAACCAATTCTTAAGTGATTCAAAACTTGGTATGAATATTTCTGAATTGATTCAGTTTATTCCGATGTGATTTCAAACTTTTCTGAAATGAATCATTACTATGCGATATGATTCCGATCATTTCTGAAGGGAAGTATGTTATTCCAACCCGTTCTGAAGTGAATCAGTACTGAAATAATTGTGATAATTTCTGAAGTGATTCAGTTATTTCCGAAGTGATTCTAAGCCTTGCGGAAGTATATCAAAACTTTTGAAAGGGATTGCAAACAATTCTAAAATGATTCAATTCTTTCCAAAGATATTTCGAATATCTCTGAAGTGATTTCTAATTTTTCTGAAGTGATTTAGTACATTTCTTCGTGGTTTATGAATTTTCTGAAGTGAATCAGTACTATCTTAAGTGACTCCGACCAATTCATAAGTGATTCAGTACTTTCCGAAGTTTTTTTTTAAGGCTTTATTAAAGAGATGAACATTTCTGAATTGATCAGTTCATTCCGGTGTGATTCCATACTTTTCTGAAGTGATTTAGTACTTTTTAAAGCGATTCCGAACATTTCTGATGTGATGGAGTTATATCCAAAGTGATAATGAACCTTTCTGAATTGATTCAGTTAAATCCGAAGTAATTCCGATAATTTTTGAATTGATGCCGTACTTTCCAAAGGGATTTTAAATTTTTCAAAAGTAATTCGGCACCTTTTGACGAAAGTTAGAACTTTTCTGAAATGATTCAATGTTTTTCGAAGTAATTCTGAACCTTTCTAAAGTGATTAAGTTTTTTTTAGCAGTTATTCCGAATTTCTTTGAAGTAAGTCAGTACTTTCCAAAGTGAATTAAAACTTTTCTGTTGTGAATCAGTGTGCTTTAAGAATTGATTCCGAATATTTTTGGGATGATTCAGTACTTTCCGAAGTGATTTTTTTATATAAAGTGTTTCAGTACTTTTCGAAGAGAATCAGAACCTTTTTAAAGTGGTTCAGTAAATTGCGAAGTGACTCCGAATATTTATAAAGTAAATAATTTAGTACTTTCCTAAGAGGTATTGAACCTTTCAGAAGTGATTCAGTACTGTCGGAAGCAGGGCTGTCATCTGATCACTCAATGCGCGCCATGTACTGATTTTCT
Organism: Ochlerotatus camptorhynchus; assembly: GCF_037179485.1. Classification (NCBI taxonomy): domain Eukaryota; kingdom Metazoa; phylum Arthropoda; class Insecta; order Diptera; family Culicidae; genus Ochlerotatus; species Ochlerotatus camptorhynchus. The sequence continues at coordinate 7,729,891 of NW_027040918.1, read as the reverse complement.
GAAATAAACAAAGTGAGAATCAAGCAAATACAAAGTTTGCTTGTCTTTCACCCTGCGCAAGCGTACAGCAGCGGAGAAGAGAAGACAGATCCACACTCAGATATAACGAAAGCTCAATGTGTAGTCATCGCTCCGACGGCTCAGCCGCAAAGAGCGCCACTCAGTGTGGGGTTGCAAATGGGAAACCCAGCAAAAAGACAAAATTCTTCTTCGTTATACCATTATTCATCTCCTATGCTTGCAGTCGTGGTAAGCAAAGTTTGCAAAGAATTCAAAGAAGACATTAGCGCTTGTTGTATTATATTCTCTCCCTGCGCCGCACGGAGTGTACCGCTCATTGTGTGGATCGCTTTCTTATGGATTAGTTGGAAAAGAGTGTGCAAAGTAAATGGGAGAACCACACACTCTGTTGTGAGATGCATGTACAAAGTTGCTTTGCTAACGCTCTGAAGTGCTTTCCAGCCCTGGTCGGAAGTGATTGCGAACATTTCTGAATTGGTCTTTTAGAAGTGATTCCGAATTTTTATGAAGTGATTCAGTACTTTCCAAGTTATTTAGAACATGGCTGAAGTGCTTCAGTACATTTTGAAGTTATTTTGATTGTTTATGCAGTGATTAAGTACTTTAATAAGAGATTTAGCACTTTCCGACGTGATTTAGAACTTTTCTAAAGTGATTCAATTCTTTGCGAAGTGATTATGAACATTTCTGAATTGATTCAGTTCATTCCGATGTAATTCCAAACTTTTATGAAGTGAATCATTACTATGCTATATGATTCCGATCATTTCTGAAGGGATTCAGTACTTTCCGAAGTGATTTTGAACATTTCTGAAGAGATTGAGTAATTTCAGGAGTGTTCATAATCATTTATGAAATGATTCAGTTATTTCCGAAGTGATTCCAAAATTTTCGGAAGTAAATCAAAACTTTTTAAAGAGATTTCGAACATTTCTAAAATGATTCAATTCTTTCCAAAGTGATTTCGAATATTTCTGAAGTGAATTAGAACATTTCTACATGATTAATTAATTTTCTGAACCGACCGAATCTTAAGTGACTCAGTACCTTCCGAAGTAATTATTAAAATTTCTGAATTGATTCAGTTCATTCCAATGTGATTCCAAACTTTTCTGAAGTGATTCAGTACTTTTCGAAGTGATTCCGAACATTTCTGATGTGATGGAGTTATATCAAAAGTGATTATGAACCGTTCTGAATTGATTCAGTTAATTCCGAAGAGATTCCTAACATTTGTGAAGTGTATCAGTACTTTCCAAAGTAATTCCGATAATTTCTCAATCGATTATGTACTTTCCAAAGGGATTTTATTTTTTTAAAGTAATTAATGTTTTTCGAAGTGATTCTGAACATTTCTGAAGCAATTTTGTTTTTTAGAAGTGATTCCAAATTTATTTGAAGTGATTCAGTACTTTCCAAAGTGAAATAGAACTTTTCTGTTGTGATTTTTATATATAATGTGTTTCAATGCTTTTCAAAGAGAATCAAAATATTTCCAAAGTGGTTCAGTAAATTGCGAAGTGACACCGAAAATTTATAAAGTAATTTAGTACTTTCCTAAGAGGTATCGAACCTTTCTGAAGTGATTCAATACTGTCGGAAGTGATTGCGAACATTTCTGAATTGGTATTTTAGAAGTGATTCAGAATTTTTATGAAGTGATTCAGAACTTTCCAAATTATTTAGAACATGGCTGAAGTGCTTCAGTACTTTTTGATGTTATTTTGATTGTTTATGCAGCGATAAAGCACTTTCAGAAGAGATTCCTAGTGCTTCGAATGTATTTTAGCACATTCCGACGTGATTTAGAACTTTTCTGAAGTAATTAAATTCTTTGTGAAGTGATTGTGAACATTTCTGAATTGATTCAGTTCATTCCGATGTGATTCCAAAGTTTTCTGAAGTGAATCATTACTATGCGATATGGTTCCGATCATTTCTGAAGGGGTTCAGTACTTTCCGAAGTGATTTTGAACATTTCTGAAGAGATTAGGTAATTTCAGGAGTGTTTATAAACATTTATGACATGATTCAGTTATTTCCGAAGTGATTCCACAATTTTCGAAAATAAATCAAAACTAAATAGTACTGATTCACTTCAGAAAATTCATAAATTACTTTGAAATGTTCCAAATCACTTCAGAAATATTCGAAATCACTTCAGAAAGAATTGAATCATTTTAGAAATGTTCGAAATCCTTTAAAAAAAAATTCTGAAGTGATTACGAACATTTCTGATATGATGGAGTTATATAAAAAGTGATTAAGAACCTTTCTGAATTGATTCAGTTAATTACGAAGTGATTCCTAACTTTTGTGAAGTGAATCAGTACTTTCCAAAGTAATTCCGATAATTTTTGTATTGATTCCGTACTTTCCAAAGGGATTTTAAATTTTTCAAACGTAATTCAGCACCTTCTGACGAAATTTAGAATTTTTCCGAAGTGATTCAATATTTTCCGAAGTAATTCTGTGCATTTCTGAAGTGATTAAGTTCTTTTAGCAGTTATTCCAAATTTCTTTGAAGTGAGTCAGTACTTTCCAAAGTGAATTAGAACTTTTCTGTTGTGAATCAGTGTGCTTTAAGAATTGATTCCGAATATTTCTGGGATGATTTAGTACTTTCCGAAGTGGTTTTTTTTTATCAAAGTGTTTCAGTATTCATAGGAACGCACGAGCATTCATGAGACAACTCAATTAAAACCAAACAATTTATACCTGATGGGCGCATCAAATTTATCATAGAACGGATTTTTTCAAATGTTTCTTTTTGAAATTGTAAAATTTCCTTCCACATTTAAAGGCGTAGATCTAACTTAACATAGAGCATTACTCACGTTATATGTATTCATATGAATGCAAAGTAGTCTGGATGGGTCCCCAACAATTCGTGTATGTAAGATTAGTGAATGTAGATCAATGTTTCTGCGCCAAATATCATTTCCAAAAAAGACCATTGGTAATAATACTCTGTTTTTGGAGCTGGTTATTCAGAGTAACCATGAGCCACCATGACAGTTCTGTTGCTATTTATGGGTTATCGAAATTTTAAATCTACCTACCTTAAGCACTTGCAAGAAACATTAAAAAAAACTATAAATATTTAATTTAATACGTCGATGGAAGGTATCACTCCCAGTCCAGTTATAAACAGATTAAAATTTATTTTTTCCAAACAATGAAGCTCGGAAATGGATCACACATCTCATGCTCCGTAGGTGACACTTATTCTACTCTTTAAGCGCATGAACAAATTGTGGCACCTACAGGTTCTGTGAACCATTTAAAGGCCCTCCAAAGCCCCAGAATTCAAGCACCTAACATTCAACATCAAGTGACAAACCAATCTCGCAGTGTCACGTAAATCTTTCCTCTGTGGTGACCTTTTAAGTCCACCAATTTAAGCAGTACTTTTCTATTGCCCGTCGCTCGCAATCGGTTCCTCCCTCGGTCCCGCGCTCCACCAACCTATTCAATCTAGTTTCACGCGTCACTCAATCTAAATCTACCGCAGATAGCACACCGGGGGGAACTGGATGGGAAATCACGGGAGGAAGCATAAGAGCAAGCAAAAAAAAAGCCAACGCTAATTGTGAGTGACAGGATTAATTGAGGTCTTAATCGCTTCCACCTAACCTATCCGTGTTGTACACAAATCTCGCAGCCAGAGCAGTGGTCGAGGGCAGCGGGCCGGATGATGTAAAGCTCGTAGCACCTCAATTGAATTGGCCGCACCGCACCGCCGCCGCTCGAGCACATTCACCAGGCTCCTTTTGCTGAAAGGAGGTGATTTTCGTGTCATTTGCAGCAATCGGCATAAAAGTCGTGATCTCAGTGCTCCACCCCCGCGCTAGCACTCCCTCGTCCCATCCATGTCGCAATCCTGCTTCAGAGCTATGTGGTGTACTCTATTTGTCATGAGTATGGTTTCGCGGAATTGATGTGTTGAAATCGACGACGACCAACCGAGATGTACCGGGAACTGAAGCAATTGAGGGCATGAAAAAATGCACCTATCTACAATGTTGCGATCGGCAGGCACTTGGACCCCGGTACAGAACTAGTTTCACTGATCGACATGTGTGGATCAAAATCCTAGATCGACTCTGCTCTAAAGAGCGAAAAAACCGCACATTTTTGCCACCGTGATCAGCGACGACGACGACGACGCTCGAATCAGGTTCAACGAATGCCCTACGGTAGTAGTACCGGTCAACGTAACGGCTTGCACTTCCCACGAGTTCGCGGTCAATGCCGTGTGCTGCAGATGCAGCGAAAGAGCGCACAAGAAAAACCCGAACGACCCATAGTCAAGAGGCAGGTTCCCCCGGTGTCCAGTGCCGTAGATAGAGAACTTGATTTATGGGAAATCGATTTAAGGAAATTAATAATAAAAAGTCACTACACGAGCCTACTGCTGGCTGCTGACGGCGACGAAGCGACCACTCTGCTCTGTGCCCCACCACCAGCACCGATTCGAACGAGGGCCGAAGGAGTCAGCGAGATATCTCACTAATAAAGCCAACCGATCGTCCTATGCTCGCATAAATCATAACTAGCAGCCGCATCAGTCTATCGTCGTTTTTGCCTGCCTTCGCTGAGAAGGGCCAAAAGCAGGAGCCTCTCTCTGGTTGGCTTGCTGGTTGGCAAGCATGTCTCTATTTGTCCGCGAGCTAAAATAATATACAAATGACCTTGCGCAGATTAAAACAGCACCCAGGGAAGCCTGCTCGGGCTCTGCGTGGTGGTAACTGTAACTAATTATAATGATCGATCCGCAACCCCGCATGTGCATGAGGGCCATTTCGCGGTGGTGCCAAACGACGGGACGGGATAGCAGAAGCAACTCTCGGTGCTGCTTCTGCCATGTAAGGGGTTACGCCCGACTTGAGCGTATAAAAAGCGCATCTGACCGGTCGGTGGTTGGTGATTTTCAGCGGATTCACATTGGGATCGTTGGAAAGCATTCGCGGGCTGCAGGTAGGGATCCAACGCCAAAATCTCAAGGTCACGCGGCAGCAAGGAAAAATTACGTCACGTTTTTCCTTTCTTTATGCATTGCAAATCACAGATTCATACCACCCTTCCGCTGTAACGTACTAAATGGAGGGCTCCTAACCAGCAGGTTGGATATGCTGAGGGTTCTCGATAAGGTATTACAATAGGGCAATTGCATCTGCCTCTTCCATTTATTAATTTGTTTGTTTGTCAAAATCCACAGGTGCGATACCACCCCAATTATGGTTTGCTTTTCCAAACCAGCATTGGGAGTACATTAAGCTCGTTGATGTTGACAGACACAAAAATAATTCAATCAAGCAGATGACCCATCTTGCCCTACCTTACCCTTCTTGTTCTTATTAGCATTTCAACAAAGATATCTAATTAACAAGATATCCCAATAATCAATTCCTTGAACAAGGCAATGGAGGCAACACCCTTATGTGATCGCAGTGCCATCTGGTGAGTGCACATTAAAACTGTTGGAAGTCCCCCGCCAGCTTCACCACCAGGGCTCAATAAATGACAGTTGTGCTAGCAGATGCCAGTATGACAGATGCCAGCGGGGACGTTGATGATCAGTCGAGGATAGAGGAGGATATCATCCTCGATGTCATCATCATTATAATACGATAGCAAGATTCTCACGTTTATGTGATTGCTCCGATTTTCAATCATTCCCACTTTATACGCAAGACAAACTCTTGTGAAACAATCACACATCCAAGCAGCGTTGCCAGGTCATGTTCAGAAAAATCTGGAACAGTCAAAATATAAAATCTGGAAAAATCTGGAAAGTACTAGAATGGTTATGATTTACATGTTTAAATAAATTATATAAAGCAAATAACTTGTTAGCATTGCTGAAATCATCAAAAAGTTGAAAAGTGTGTGCCCAAAAAGTTTAAATATCCATTACGCAGCATTTCAAAAATTTAGTCAAATGTGGGTAAAAAACTGCAGAAAATATGTTTAGAATTGTTGTTTTTTAAACTGTATCTTTTTTAAAAATAATGAGAAGCAAAGAAACAAGCAAATTTGATGGGATGGATTTATTTTAACTTATATTAATCGATGTAGTCCTTAATATTTGATTCAATACCATAATTTAATGATTTTATTAGTTTTAAATAATTCTAATATTACCCTGAGGTTGATCAGATTTACAATTCAATTCTTGACATCATACAACACACAACACTCAGTAGACCAGTAGGCAATTTTATTTTGAAGCAAAATTCACCTGGCTGAAGCGGGAATCAAAGTCTAACATCGTGGTACTCACACACAGTTAACCTAAACTATGACCATTACGAATAATTTTATGCCAAAAAATAATTTTATTATATTACTAAAATGAAAGTCTGATAGCTTCATTTTGGAAGTCTCAGGATCTTGAAATGATTCTATATTACGGAAGTTATATTTTTTCTTGGTAACAGATCATGAAAGTTTTTGTTAGTCTGATTTTACTTGGAACTCTTCACAGGATATTTAGGCCTTTTTTTTTAGTTCCATTTGAATCATTCTAGAATGTCATCATACTTCTTTTCTATGTTCTCCTAAAATAATCTTGATGATATCCAAACTTGTACAGTAACATTCTAAAAGTTCTTAGCATTACCTCTTTTCATCTCATATAAATCACTCTCCAATTCCACAATTCCCTCAAACTGGTAATAATTCCCAAGAATTGGCACAATTTTGTGTCCATTTTTCTCTATGAAACTCTTAAAAATAATTTCATAATAATTGCCTTGATACACTCTTCAGAATGACCGTCACGTTCTATTCAGACTCATCGGATAATACCCTTTTAACTGCGTGGTAGGTAAACATTGTTTTGAAGTCCTCTTCAGTATTTCCTAATTACACTAGTTTACAGCATTTTTGAACTCGGTATAGTGATGATCATTTCCAATGCAAAATCCTACGCTGAATTCAATGCCATGGTCAGAAAAAATTAAAGTAGAGCCATTTTTGAGATATGCAAAAATTTTGATTTTTTGAATTTTGGACAAAAGTACGATTACTAAAATGTCAATATCTTTGGAACTAGTGCACCAATTTTAAATCTTTTTTTTATGAAAATGAAGCTTAATAAATTTGCTATCGTTTACTTGAATATTATGTCCTAATTAAAAATTTAATTTTGAAGTCATTTAAAAATTTACAGCATTTTTTTTATTTTTCCTGCGAATTTTCCATAAAAATCTTGTTTTAATCAACATTTTTAATGGGATAAAAAGATTCAAAAAATCATTACGCATTGAATTCAGCGTAGGATTTTGCATTAGAAACGTTGGTGAACCACTAAAGTTCACACTTATTATGTTGTTTTGTAAACTAGTGTTATTCAAGTACTTTGCTACGATGGTTTTGAATGTTTCCCAGAAATTGCGCATAATTCCGTTAAAATGCTCTAAAGTTAATCTTCATAGGACAGAGTTCCATCTATCAGCATACTCCTTAAGTTTCATCATAAGAATTTTCTATGATTTCTCTTCCGGATTGTATTTCCTTTATTCACAAAATCTCCATGCAATTGTCATCAGAGTTGATAAGACAATTGACACCTTCTTCAACCAGACTTTATATTTAACACTAGACAACGGACAACACACCACACCCAGTAGACCAGTAGGGAAATTTTCAGGTAGTCAAAATTTGCACCGGCTATAGCGGGAATCGATCCCTCACTTCGTGGCACTCACAATACGCCTGAACGACAGGTGAAGTCACACGAACATGAAGCCCTCAAAGATTGATGGAACTCTACTCAGAATTAGCTTGAAATTCTCGTTTGTTTTCACAAGGAAATCACCTTACACTTCACTGTGAACTATTTTCAGAATTACCTTAATTATGTAATGTCCAAAATTGATAGACGTTGAGTATCAAGTTTTGCTTTTTATTTTTTGATAAGATGGTAAATCAATTGCAGTGATATTTTTAAAGCAACATGTTTAAAAAATCTGGGAAAATCTGGAACAAATTTAAAAAATCTGGGAATATACGTGGTCTGTCTGTGTATCTGGCAAGACGACTAAAAATCTGGAAAATCCAGATAAATCTGGAATACTGGCAACGCTGCATCCAAGCTCGCATCATGATGGGCTTATAGGTAATATATTTTGCTCACCAACGCATACTAACAGTACCATTAAATTTGGGAAATTCTCCCCTACCTGATAGTGGATAGTGAAATTGACGATCAAATGCATTGTTTACAAAAACTGATATGTCCATTCGAAAAAGTAATCGAGCATTGATAATTTGCGAAGCTGTTACTCAAAATAATCTTTATGCGCATAGAAGTAAACATGGAAAAAACATTCCCTCGTTATTCAAAAATAACGTTGAATGATGATTACTTCCATAACGTAGGAAGGAATTTGTCCATGTCCGCAAACGCAAACGGAAGCTGCCGAAGATGAATGATGAAGATGAGTGATGACACCGCGTCGTGTTTTGATTTGCGCTATAGGGTAGAGCACTACTTCGTCGTAATCGCCCATTTCCGTTCTATCGATCAGAAGAAATCAATAATATCAATGATTTCACCGTGCACAAATAATATGTTTGTTCCGATGCGTTAGTTCATTAGCTACAACTTAAATCCTATTAGAGCGCATTGTATGAATATTTACGCTCATTGTTCTCAAAACAAAAGAAGCGGTCCTAGCGAATCCCCTTTTTCTACGTTTATCCGTAGGACTAAGAAAATCTAATGGCGTTTCAATGCGTTAGGACGGAATTGAAACTCGTAGAACGAATTTAGAATCAAGAAGCAGTGTTAGATTTTTAACACTATCTCAACAATGTGTGACTCTTTATCAAATCCAACGGTACGTATGGAAAGGTGAATAAATTTAACAGTCATCTTTGACATAAATATTCCATTTTTTGGTCAAACCCGTTCAAAAAAGAGAGGTAAAGTGCGTGTTGTGCTTAGTAGGACGGAAATTAGATGAAAAACCTTACCGTTCGCTCAGTGGTGTGGGTTTGTAAATTCATGTTGTTGTGCGTGTTTTCTTCCAACGCTGCAGTTCAACATTGTCTCGTCACAAACCGTTTGGCGCTGTTATCTGTCTCTGTATATTTCAAAGAGTGAAGGGGGTCTGATTTCAAGCTTATTGCTTATTGCATATTAGCTTATTGCGTGCTGCGACCTTAGTGTTCTAGATGCACTTCCACAGTTATTAATAAAGTGCTTCGGTGCCTATACCATTTGCATTAGTATAAAGGCTGACTAAAAGATAATTTGTACGCCCCTCGCGCACCACTAGTGTTGCGAATCGAAAATCTTTGACAGTGGAGAACAACTGGTGCAAGTTTGATCAAACCAGTCGATCGCGTTCAGAAATAACTTCAAATGGAACTCGAAAGAAAAAAAAATATTGTGCACAAATTCCTGGAAAATCCGGAGTGGTCCGGTTCCAAGCTGGCTGAAGTGCTGAAGATGCCGAAAAAAAAAACAGTTTGTCGAGTGCTCAAAACCTACAAGAAAGTCCTGAGAGTGTAAGTTAATCAACGGACCTACGAAAAAATTGGAACCAGGGATCGTCAGCTGCGCAGCAAGGTGTTGAGGTGCTTTAAAGCCAACCCCGGTCTTTCGATCTGAGATATGGCCAGAAGGTACAACGCCAACTTTCAAACGGTGCGGAACATCCTTGCCAGGGAAGGATACAAGTCGTACAAAGCCAATAAACATCTGAACCGGCATATGAAGCAGAATTCCGTGGCCAAACAGCGTGCAAGGCTCTTGTACAAGAGTGTTTTGACGAAACACAAGGGCCGCACTTTGATCGATGGCGAAACATACGTCAAACTCGATTTTAAGCAGCTTCCCGGTCAAAAGTTTTACATCGCGACTGGACGTGGGAAATTGCCGGGAAGATTCAAGTTCGCCTTTTTGTCCAAGTTCGCGAAGAAGGCCATGATTTGGCAAGCGATTTGCAGTTGTGGCATGAAAACGGAACCATTCGTCACTTCCTCGACGATGACATCGCAAGTTTACATCGAAGAATGCCTGAAAAAGCGTGTATTGCCACTGTTCATCCGCAAGCATAAGGGAAAAGTCATTTGGCCAGTTGTTACTACTCCAAGGTGGTTCTGGAGTGCTATACTACCAACAAGATCGATTTTGTCCCCAAGCTAATGAATGCTCCGAATTTCCCGGAATTTCGAACAATCGAAAAATACTGGGCAATTTTAAAGCAGTGACTTCGATGAAGCGACGGGGCAGTCAAGGACATCCAGCAAATATTCGGCTCAGTAGCGTTCGGTCTAGTGGCTTTTTGAACGTATTTAGCCGTTTATATGAAACCGGGAATGTTCGGAAATCAGTGGCCACTCTGATAATAAACAACAGCAGCACATACACAATTAGCGTTTGTGTTGTATATCTTATAGGCCATTTCAACTTGGCCTCTCGCGGTCATCTTGAAAAACGGCTCGATGAATAAGATTTCAAAATTTTGCACGGCAATTAGGGTATGAGAGATAAGCTTTAAAACGCTTATATCGTTCGAATTAAGTTATATAAACTAATTTTATTGTTACTATGGGGGATAAACATTCGAAATCTTCCTTTTCGAACCACTTTCATCATATATAAAAAACTACAATGGACAGCCCTATGGGGTTGTACGCAATGGTGACGTAGGGTTACGTGGTCTTATATAATAAATGCTATTTGTTAACTGCAGCAGGAGCTTGTGTTTTGTGTAGGAATAGGAATTTGAGCGGGATTCTATCTGTTTATACTCTTTAGTATGACTATGATTGGTGAGTTGCATTTCAGTTGAGAGAGTAGGCTGTGCGTCCGTACGGCCGTGACGTTTGTTTTCTTTGTCGAGTTTGAAAATTTGGAAAAATTTAAAATTAATAATTTATGTGAGATAGGGTTACGGTATGTAATGTGGGTCTAGTCCTTTCATTCGGCCTATCACGCAAATAAATAATTAATTAAGGAATATTACACAAAAAATAAGGAAAATATTGATCACTGATGGTTGATAAATGTGTACCACACACAAATCAATTTATATCACAACATTTCAATACATTTTCAGCTCTCGTAAGTAATAAAACTGGTTGAGAATATCACAATGTTCGGAGTTTTTAGCCGCCATGACTTATAAGGTTAAGATGGGAAGGTTGACTGACGATCATCAAATGGCCTGATTATGGCATTTATTGATTGGAATTACCTGATAATACACACTAGACGTAAAACTTACAGTTGCTGTTTGAATATTTTATGTTTATTTTAATTGTTTAACAACGTTTTCACAAGTAAAACATGGACCCAACTTTAGGGACACATTTCTTTTCTATGTTCCTAACTATGGCCCATGAAATTCATTTGACAGCATATAGCAATAAGAGTAACGTCAGCAATGTTGTTTTGCATTTGGATGATAAGGAACGAACAGGAAGGGAGATTTTTTCTGCCAAACCTGTATAATGAACATCACAATGTTCTGATTTAGATATTCTGCGGTCAAAAGACGATAAGCGAAATTTTTAATTTTTAATTTTTAAATTGAGTGATTTAATGTAGTTTTCGTAAAATTTTCTCTAAGAAATGTTTTGAGGAATGAAGAGCATTAAGTTAACAGTGATAGTGATAAAAAAAAATACATCAGAAAACGTTACCAAGAGCGTTTTTTTGAGGATCAAACAAGATAGGACGAAGTTGCATCCATAAATAGACCCAATTTGGGGACAATAGACCCATATTACATACATTTCCCTCGTGAGTTATTGTCTTAAAAAAAGTAAGTTTTTCAACTTTTCGTGGTTTCTGATAGCAAACGACATGATAAGCATATCTAAGCATACCATTTAGCAGTAGAATATCGTTTGCAGGTAAATTCATTGATGAGTTATGATTAAAAACGTAATCGATGGCTGCATATTAGACCGAGGTTAGGGACGTATACCCTAGTTTGTCTCGTAATTGGATCACATTTTCCGCGATTCGAAATTCCAGTGATGACCTGTGTTATATTTATACTTGGGTGCTGATCCGGTCAACAACTACCATAGATGGACCTGGATTCGATAGTCTGGTTCTGGGTCGCCACCAAAGCCGAGATTCAACAAGTTATTTTCACGAGCAGCTCAATTCCTGGCGCAAATGGCCAATCATCAGCAACGGAAGATCTTCCATTCGGAACACCGCGAGTGCACGTACATAGACGGTCTGCAGGACCTACAATATCCCCCTGCTTGTTCCTGGGGCCGCTGTCAAGCCAGCAAACCCCCAACGTCCCATCGTTCAGTGCGATCATGTTGCCGAGGTAGGGCTTTCAAGTGCCAGAGAGAAGCTTACAGCTGACAAACGTCAAATGGAAATCGGTAATTTGGTTAACATTGGAGGCATTTGGAGAGATCCTTCCATTACACTGTATTTTATATACCATTCATTACATTGCATATTATATATAGCCTAGCTCGGAGCGTTTGGTACGGTATGTCCACGCATCCTTCCACCCCTGAAGATTCACGAAATTCATAGATATAAATACCATGCCAGCACCATATTTGACGCTTTCCTAATGATGACGCACTCGTCTATTTTGAGCACTGAAACTAATATTTGCAGAAGTAACATTTCAAAAATAATTATTTAAAATAGTCGAACATTATGAAGTGCTTCGATTTAGGAACTGCTTCGAATATGGTGCCTCCATGGTTTATTTGAACTCGAATCCTTTCACAGAATCATCTTTGCGGCAAATGCAACGCAGTAGACCTGGCCGTTTTGATGTTTGTGTCATATCTCAGATATGCTGCAAACATCAATGTTGACAAGAAAAATGATTAGGTCTTATCTAACCTAATGATTTTCCAGGATGCTTTCTTGTACTGGCTGCGATTGTATTAGATTAGATTTCGTATGACTTTGAGTGGCGAAAAGAACCTTTTGAAATGAATTTTAATTGGGACATGTTCAGAAATTTAATTTTTTTGGAAAATGGTGGTTCTGAAAAGGGCCGATGGTAGTACTGGATTAAAGCCTTTGGAAGATGTTGATGACGTGTAGACAGCTGGATCAGCAAGTCGGACCGGACAATCCCATATTCTTCGATTCAATGATTGGGCACTCGCAAGAGTCTCGGCCTGTCTGCTGCTCGACAGGGTTTGAACTGGTTTCTGCGACAGGTTGGAAGGCCACATAATATCAGTGTCCACCCAGCTAAAGCTCCTCCCCTTGCTAGTTTTTCTCGTTAAACTCCTTCTCTCAGCCAGCTGGTAAATCTTAGCCTTTGGCAGACACTTTTTTCGGCGAATTTATGATCCTGTTTCACGTCATGCCTGTTTGGATAAATAAGTACTTTTATTAATTTTCTCTACAACGATAAATGAAACGAGTAGACATAAGAAGGGATGTCGGTTATGCGCACGAATAATTGAAAATTCGATAAACATGGAATCGAATAGCTGGAAAAATCTTCACGATTAATCGTTAATCGAATAATTGGACTTTTAGGCATCCTCAGAAAATAGTGTAATTTACTGTTTTTTTTTATGGTCATTCGAAAATGTCGAACAGCAGAATTGCAACCAGCTAGTGTAATCCAAGAACCAAAAGTGGTGCGATGCTAGTTTTCATTTCTAAGACGACTTCACTAACCTATTTTGCACTATTTCTGCTATGCTCTTCTCTTATCCAGAACAACAAACGTATCAATGAATGTGTTTGCCGTCGAGTTATTAACGAACCAGAAAGTCGATGAAGAGAATCGATCAAAATCATTGCACCCCTGCTTCCAAGTTTGGTTACAAGATTACAACTGAGAGAGAGCATTTAGTGAGGTCGTTAGGGGCGTGTGGTTCTGAATATGGCGATGAGTGTGGAAAATGTTACGCAATTGCATCCTATCTATTCGCACACGCCCGAAGATCGGAGGCGAATTCCACTTCGACTTGTTTCGTCTAGAAACGACTCTCTGATGACTGTGTTGGAGAAGCAGCATATGCATGTACGTAATTGGTTGATTTGTTAGTTATTTCGACACTTTTGAACAATGCTTGACATTTACCACTTTTCCAATAGTTTCAACAGTCGGAAGCATTGTTATCGATTTGTTGAAATATTTTTGATCGATTAGTGATAAAATTATTGAAAATGGTGCAGAGGCAGCTGAGTTATCAACGTTCAAAATCTTTCATAATTTCGTTACACGTTCCATTTTCGGTTTTTACAAAGTTTAGCCCCATATAGAAATCACAGACGTAGTCCTACGTCAAAAAAATCAAAAGGTTAATATAATACGTCTATCCAGTAGCCCTTGAGTTTTTATCGCTCGTAGAATCATCGAAAAAAAAATTAAAGCTTTATTTGAAAAAATTAAGCATTTTAAAATTTCAATCCCATACCATAGATTTTGAAATTAAATTTTTAGATTTACTACGGATGCGACCATAATATTCTACGGATTTTCCAGATTTTTAGGACGTTTTTATAAAAAGTGTCGAATAAATTCTACGGATTTAAAAAAAATTTGGCTACGCGCTCATCACTTTTTATAATTTTATCTTTTTGAATGACTGTTTTTGGAAAATGGTCATTACATTTAGCAATAATCATTTTTTTTCTTCTTTATTATAGAGATTTTTAGCCATATGGCTAGTTCATCTCTTAAGATTGAAAAAAGGAGAAAATAATTGGGTTCTCAGAAGGAGATTCCCAATCTTGACTGTGGTACATTTATCTTGCTATAATGAAAAGGTGTAGAAAACTGCCAACAGGGCCAACAAAACGGAAATACAAACAAGGAACACTCAGATATTCTGGTAAAGGTGGTAGGAAGGTGGTAGGAAGGTGATGAGGGCGGCTGCTGCCGGGGACTCGTCGCCAAACAGGTTCCGAATGCTGATTGACTCCAAGCCGAAGGCAGCCCGAAGGCCTTCCAACTCCGCGCAGTTCACGAGGATGTGCTCCACGGTGGCTGGCACTCCGCAGGTTTCGCAGGTCCTCCAGAACGGTGTTCCTCCGAAGTTGTGGGAGACTCTGCTGTGCCCGGTGCGTAGCCTTGACACCACTCGCTGTTCTCGTAGGTTTGATCGATCCTTCCAGGTTCCGGTGGTCGCCTTGATCTTCCGAAGATGGTGTGTCCTGTTGTTCCTCCACTCGGTGTCCCAGGCTCTCCAAATCGTCCGCTTGATACACTTTTTGACATCTTGGAGCGGTACATTGCCGGTGGACCTGGGTCCGGTGTGGCCTGAGTCGGCGAGGTGTTCCTTGGATCCACGGATGCTTCAGTGTTTCTGTTGTTAGGGCCAATATCACGCTGTGTCAGTCAGTTCCCGAGCAAAGTCAGAGAATCAATTGAAATCTAAATTTGATGTTGTGATTTCGCTGATAATGATTTCTCAGGCTGCTGTCGTTTTGGTCGTTTTAACGGTTAAAATATCAAAATTGAGAGCAAACATATCTTCCTGTGACATCACATTGAAAACTATTTCTGCTATCAGTGAGAGCAAACTGAAAACCAAATTTAATATCCATTTTTCCTGTTGATAACATAACAAGTATTCAATTTGAAGTATTGCTAAGGCAATGAAAACAAACCCGCAACAACATATTTTTGGATTGCAGATGTACAGCAAACTGAAAACAAAATTAAGTATCAAATTTGTCAATTGCGTAAACTGAAATCAAATTATGATTTCAGTTTGATGATGATATCAAAACTTGATTTCAATTTGCTGTAATTTTGATGCTGGACTTTGCTCGGGTTACGACTAATATCGGCCGGTTGGTCGGTAACTTAACCGCGTGGAGAATGGCCGCTGCCTCAGCTGAGAACACCGAGCATTGGGTCGGGAGCAATCTGCTCACAAGCAGACCATCTCCGGAGGCCCGCATTCCCACTCCGCTCCTGGAGAGAGAACCGGCGGTGTACCTAACTTCATAACCTTGGTAGTGCGCCCGAGAGTTTCGACAACTGTCCGCCAGCGAGTTGTCTCCTGCCCTGAAGCGGTCCTTGATTCGGCTGTCAATTTTGATCTTGTGCGATTGCCAACTTTTGTCTCCATGCCAGTGGACCCTGGCCACTGGAGGGAGATCTACGTCGGCGGCCGACGTTCCCGACGTTTTAGCGAGAAAGGCAGCGGCTTTGGTAGCAGTAGCTACGGTGAAAACGAGCCGAAAAGGTAGGATACCGGCTTCAACGCATGCAGCGTCGGCCGGGGTAGAGGGCAGGAGACCGGAGACTGTTCGAACGTAGCCGTTGTACACCGGTTCCAGAATCTGGACGGCTTTCTCGGCGGCAAGGCATGTAATCTCTACACCGTACAGTAGGCGACTGTCGATGATGGCTCGAGCTACGCGGAAGTGGATTTCGCGATTGTTGGATCGGTGGGGGCGGGAGATGGTCTTAATTAGGTTGGTCCGACTGTGACAGTCCTTCTTTACTTGTTGGAAGTGCGGCTCAAAGGATAAATTCCGATCGAGGAGCACTCCCAAGACGCTCACGGTGTTTTTGGTCGGTATTGCTTGTTTTTTAATCATGATGGGCTGTCCGTTGTTGCGATGCCTGGTGGTACATATATGGCAGCGCACGCTCTGGCCGGCGGAAAGCTGGAAACCAACAGAATCAGCTCATCTGACCACCGAGGAGACTGCCGCTTGCGCTCTCAGTTTCGTTCTCTGCAGGGTGGGACCCACTATTACAATGAGCACGTCATCCGCGTAGACGAAGATGTAAACGTTCTTGGGTAGTTGGCCAAAGACCCCATTCATGGCCACCAGGAAGAGGGTGACCGCGATCACCGAACTCTGTGGCACTCCGGTTTCCTCACTGAAACTTCCGGATTGCACGTTTCCAACCGAAACTCGAAAAAATCGGTCGGTCAGAAAGTTCCGGACGAAGTGAAGGATGTGTCCTTTCAAGCCCCAATCAGCAAGCTTCTTCAATACAGCTGGTGTCCATGTTCGGTTGAACGCTTTGGAGATGTCCAGCGAGACGATCTCCGCGTGATGACCTTGGTCCTTTGCCTCCTTCAGGACTTGCCCAAGAGTGGCGAAGTAGATGGAGGTGCCATACCCTTACCTGATGGCGTGCTGCCGATGGTCAAGCAGCCCCTTGGCCTCAAGATATTGCTTCAGCTTCCTGTTGACCATCCGTTCCAGGACTTTCGCCATGCAGCAGGTCAGTGCAATGGGACGGAACCCAGTGATGTCCTTGGTCCCGACATTGGTTTTCGGTTATAACGAGGCTTTCTCTCCAGTTTTCCGGGTATTCTTCAGCGGTCCAGAGTTGGTTGTAGAGGTCGAGAAGTTTCGTTTTGCCTTCGGGTGGAAGGTGCTTTAGCAGCGGGTAGCCGATTTCGTCCGGTCCTGCCGAGTTCCCGTTGCTCCGACTGCTCCGACTGTCGGAAGCTTTCGTTGTACTCCGAGATGCCGGATATTTTGGCGAAGTATTTGCCCAGTTCGTCTGCTACGACGGTTGGATCAGTGATGGTGACGGTGTCTGTTCGAATCTGGAGCGGAAATGATCGCCGCTTGCCGCTAAGGACGTTAATGCGACTCCATAGCTCCGCTGACGATTGTTCGGCGTTGATACTCTCCAGAAAGTCCGACCAACAATTTTGTTTCGTCGTCCGGATCTCCTGTCGGCATTTGTTGTGCTGCTGGCGATAGTTCGCGAGGACTTCTTCTCTTGCAGGATCGTTTGGGGAGGTGCGTTTGAGCTTCCGGAGTGCTTTTCGTCTGGCTTTTACTACCCTTTTGGTTTCGTCGTTCCACCAGCGGAGTGCCTTCCACCCGGGGACACAGCCAGTTTTGGGTATACTGGTGCTAGTGGCTTTATAAATGATTTCCGTGATGCTTGGGATGTTCGTGTGTTCTTGGTTCTGCGCGAGGGCACGGTACGTGTGCTAAAAATCCTCCCAATCAGCTTCCGCGTAGCGCCACCGCGGTCTTCGGGTGTTTTCTGGGGGCGATGCGGTGGATAACCGAATCTGTACCGGATAGTGGTCGCTGCCGCACAGATCTGGGTTAATCGACCAGAGCACTTTGCCCGCCAGATAACGGCTGGCTGTGGACACGTCAATGGCGGTGGTGTGCCGATAGCTAAAATCAATCTGTGACAAGGAAAAGGGTGTTAGCTTTGGTCAATTTTCGCGTGACTTAATTAATGGAGGCTCCCATAGGTAAATTTGTTTCCACTTATACACAGAGGAGTATTTGGGTATGAAAGTTGGCCAAAATGGCAAATCTCAAAAAGCTGCTGCTTAGCAGATCATTTTGCACGCAAAAAAAATCGTGAATTGTGTTGTTTAGGGGTATTGAGGTAAATACATATTCGTAATCTGCATTAGAAATGGTATCAAAATCCAAAATTTCATCAATTTCGGTGCACTATTTGTTTTTTAATAGTGTGATTACATTAACAAAAATCACCATCTGTATGCCCCAAGGTGAGACTTTTATGGGAGCGAGCTGTTAAAAATGTAAATCTTGATTTAATATCGATAAAAATATCGTTGTGCTCAGAAAACGACACTCTTTCAGATGATGTATAAATTAGGTAGTTTTTTTTTCCGAAAGTGAAGAACCCAATTGAATCAACCAATGCGACTTCTCGGAAGTTCAAGGTTGCTTTTTTTTTCGAAAGATCCGTGGATGTCTCGGAAGTTCTATGGACTTCTTGGAATATCATCGAACTTCTCCAAAGTTCTATAGGCTTCTCGGATATACTACGGACTTCTCGGAAGTTTTACGGATATAGGTAGTTCTCAGAACTTTTCGGAAGATCTACGGACTTCTCGGAAGATCTACGGCGTTCTATAAAATCTCTGATTTTCGAAAGATATTCAACTGACTTTTGGAAGTTCTACGAACTTCTCAAAAGCTCTACGGACTTCTCAAAAGCTCTACTGACTTCTCGGAAGTTCTACGGTCTATTTGGAAGCTCTACAGACTTCTTGGAATTGTTGGGGAGGATTCGGATTGTGCGAGAGAAATATAATTCTTGAAGCAGCTCGTTGTTTATCAGCTCAACTATAAGTTAAGTACACATTTTAGAATCGGATATTAGGATAATTTAGAGCTACTTACAGAATTTTAGCATTCTTTTCTCCCGTGTACAACGTGCTCCTGACCTGATGGGGCTTGTATGCTAATTTTAGATAGCAAATTGTTAGAATAGGTATTTTAATTCATTTAGGTAATAAGAAACTTACTTTTAGGTGTTCAAATTTAGTTAGCAAGTAAGTTTTGTGAATAATCACAAATAATTTAAGTAAATTTAATTCTAACTTTACGAAGATCACTTCTGTGCACGTTCCAGCCTAGAATTGTGATTTTATTCTTCACTTTTCTGGTGACATCATCTCATACCTGTCAGTCCTCGTATCTGTCATACAGTCAGCGGCTCGGCAGTTACCAGTGAGGTAGGCTCATCGCTGACTTGCTGCACAGTGGGCTTAACACTTCCCCGACCCGTAAACCTTGTCCAGGGTCTACTTCCGGGACAGATTTACCAACCTTCTCCATCTCGATAGGAGCAAGTTTGACCAGCGGTCGTCGAAACAGTCCACTATTCGTACGAACAATAGCCTGTCTAATGTGTCCATCTTTGCCCGGGATGACTTACTCAACTTGGCCACGAATCCAGCCATTCCGGCCATGGTCGTCGACGATGAACACCAGGTCTCCTGCTTTCAGTGGTTCACTGCTCTCCAGCCACTTGGTCCGAACATTCAACGACGGTAAATATTCCTTAAGCCAGCGCTTCCACAGTTCGTCGGCGACGTATTGTGAACGTTTGTAGGAGCTACGAAGTGCTTCTGCCAAATTCGTTGGTGCGATGCTAGGGTCCTGAAGACCAGTAGAACTTCCTTTGACGAAATGGTTAGGGGTTAGCGCTTCGGCGTTTATAGGATCATCTGGCATGTAGATCAACGGCCGAGCGTTAACTATTTCCTCTACTTCCGTGATGATGGTGAGGAGGATCTCATCGTTGAGTCGGTCTACGGTGATCAGGGCAGCCATGGTTTCCTTGACGGAGCGTACCATACGCTCCCATACCCCGCCCATATGAGGGGCGGATGGCGGGTTAAATGTCCAACACGTTCTAGCATTCGTGAAGACGTTCGCGCCAGCCGTGTCGATCCGTCGAATCTGCTCCTGGAGTTCCTTACTGGCAGCCTTAAGGTTCGTGCCGTTGTCAGATAAGATGGTGATTGGCGGACCTCTTTTCAGAACAAATCGGCGGATTGCCATGATACAAGAATCCACGTTGAGCTTATGGGCCACTTCCAGGTGGATAGCTCGCACACTCAGGCACGTGAGGACAACGACCCACCTCATTTCGACGCGCCGTCCTACTGCTACTGTTACCGGGCCGAAATAGTCAATCCCAACATAGCTAAAGGGCTTGATGAACGGCGTTACACGCTCGACTGGCAAGGGAGCCATCTTCGGAGTTCGCGGTTGACATTTCCGAACTTTGCATCATTCACACGCCTTGATTACCTTCCCCACACACGCTCGAATGTTTTGGATGTAAAAACGTTGTCGAAGTTCATTGACGACTGTTTCCTTGAAACCATGGGCAAAGTGTCGATGATAATGCTCCAGCACGAGAACGGTAATTGGGTGATTCTTCGGTAAAATGATGGGAAAACGGGTGTCGTACGGCACCATCTCTGCCAGTTTCGTTCGCCCGTCAATTCGTAGAGCTTGGTGTTCGTCCAGATACGGTCCTAAACGGTAAAGCTTGCTCGTCTTTTCTACCGTTGACCATTCCTCCTTCGGATGCGCTTGGTTTTTGGAAAGAATCGTTATCTCGTGGGGAAAGTACTTACGTTGCGCCAACCTCCCCAACACGGATGTTATAGGGACTCATAGGATATTGTATGGACTTCTCGGATGCTCAATAGACTTTTTGGAAGTTCTATGGACGTCTCGGATATTCTACGGACATTTTGAAAGTTCTAAAGACTACTCAGAATTTTTACGGACTTAGGTAGTTCTCCGGACTTCTCGGAAGATCTACGGCCTTCTCGAAAATCCCTGATTTTTCGGATATTCTATGGACACCTCGAATATTCTACAGACTTTCCGGAAGTTCTCAGACTTCTCAAGTTTCAAATGAAAATTCCATCGAACTTTCAGTTCCGATAGCTCGAATAACATCCCCGCAATTTCCCTACAGCTGACAGAATTCAATGGACTTTTTTTAATGGCACTATTTCCAGTCTCGTGGGGAGTAACCTTGGAGTGCACCAGGGAAGTGTATTAGGACTCCTTTTGGTTTGTTTTTTCCGTCGATCTTGTTTTCCGTGCTGAGCACCAATGCTACCGACGTGCCAGGAAGGCAGCTCCCACACCTGGAACCTACCTATCGACCCATCAACTCATGAACCGGGGACCAACGGCTTTACTTCCCATCCGAAGGAAGGCGTGATCAGAGATGTTATGCCTCAGAACATCCCGGCGGCGCCGACTGGGATTGAACACCACCAGCGCCGTTTGTATTAGGACTCCTTTTATTTATTATGTACATTAATGACTTGCGACGTGTTTAACGGTTTTGCGACATTAATCTTTTTACAGATGATACTGTGTTATTCATTGACGCTAAGGTTTTCCCGGATATTTCCCGGTTTTTCCCGTAAAATCCGAATTCCCAGTTTTTTTTTCGGATTTCCCGGCATTCCCGGTTAGATGGACACCTTGTAAATTAAGTATTTTTGAGCTGAAGAAATTATATGAGCATCTTTAAACAGTAATTTTATACAGCAAATTACCACCCCCCCCCCCCCCCGTGACCCCGTGGGTTTGAATCGGTCAAAAAATAAATGGTTTTATAACGAAATTCTCTTAAACCATATGTATGGCCGCCTTCCCTTGAAGTTGGAACCACAGTGCACTGTACCCACCATGGCTACCACGCGTCAATTATGGTACCTACCCAGATCAGGCTGGCATTAGGCCCTCGAGTTCGTCGGTCACGAGAGTCATGAGCGCACGCGTACGTCCCTCTCCCAGTGCATCAGAAGCAACAGCAGCTGCAGTCTGCAATAATGCGAATACCTGCGCCAATCAGCACAGGAAATTAACGCTCTTCCGAGCTTCTTGTGGGCAAATGACATTAGACACAAGCGAACCGGGCGAGCAGCTTCATAGCCAAGAATGCAGCCCAGCATCAGTACGGAAACCAGTTCGTAATGAACGGTGGCACTGATATTTATGACAATTTTCACGGGTTTTCAAGCGACACCTTCGCGTTATGCTAGCAGTGGAGCTATTTTTTATCCTTCAAACTATGACGCCAAAAGACTACTACCGCAAATACAGGTTCTCCGATGCAATTTCCTCCGCACGTTAGCATTCCTCACGAACCACGCAAATTACTGGCATTAGCACGGGTCGTTCTGCTGGGGCACTTGGAAAACGGAGAAAAATCATCAATTGAACGGTGCGTGCCAACTGCTCATGCTGCTGCTACTGAGGCCAATCGTATGCAGAATGGGTTTACGAAAAACAAGAAAAGTGCAGTAGCGCGCGCGGGTTCGTGTCTTCCCTCTGCCCAAGTCACTACGGGCGCGTGCGCGCCAATCCGTGGCACGTGTTCAACCAGACGCCCCACATCACGCAAGTTCAATTTCGTTTCGCATTACTATTTCACTGCTGCAGCCCTCCACTAGGTATACTTTTGCACTTCCGTGGGCTCGTCAGCGGCAGCTTCTTGACTGCAGAGAGTGTCTATAAGCTTCCATTATCTTCCAATTGGCATGGTAGTAGGTAGCTACGTGTGTTGATACACGAAAAGCGCACAAAATAGAATTAATGTCCGGAAAATTAAAAGAAAATAAATTAATTCAACGCGCTCTGCCCGCTTCGTGCCCGGGGAAGACCAATTGCGTTGTTTTGATTTAAATGCAGCGTGAAGTTGATGTAAATAGAAATGTTTACTACCCCGTCCGATGGCGGATTGTTTCTTGCGATGGAATAAATAAAAAGCGAGAGAAGCAGAATTAATCCATTTGGTCAATTTATTGGGCTGTTGAGTGCTAGTTAATGACTTGTATGAGCAAATAATTTCGTTGTTTGCGGGATAAACTTTAATTAACTATTAATAAAACATGTAATTGGCTGCTAGTGGTAGGGATTGGTTTTACAAAACGCACAGATCTAAAGTCCGGTGTCTCTTCCAATGGCATTTACGTCGCATTCAGGCGATATCTGGCCTTGCCCATAAAACCCAATCGATGCAACCCGTCTCGGATGACTTATTTGAATTTCAAATTATTGCAACCATTTACTGTCGGGCAAACTAGATTTCGTATTAACATTAGAATTTTCTTCCACAGCGTAGAAAAAGCTTAAATTATGCGAAAATAAATCAACCGGTCCACACCCTGCCTCCTGCCACCCACGGACTATATTTTCACCGAGCGGAATCCTTGTCCGCCTTCTCCGAGACGACTCCTAGCTGCGGCAGTAGTGGTAGGGCAGGTTTGCTCGCCGATCACCTTCACCTTCACCTTTCGGCATCCACCGAGCCAGGTCAAGCAGCACATGTGAGATCAAGGTCCAAGATAGTCGTCGTCTACACCGTCATCGTCGTCGTCGTCGCCCATCCGTGGAGAGATTAGAGCAAGCTACAGTTTTGCCCTAGCATCCGATCCTACGGAGCTGCGGTTAAATATATGCTTAAAAACAAGTTTCCCAGAGGAATTTGATGAGCGTTCCTGCAAGAAAACGAAGCAGCATTGGAACACCCGTTTCGTCTCCAATAATCGACCCTAGGTCAGAAGTTCACAGGTAGAATTCAAAAAATTCCCCAAACACGATCACGAATCAGATCAGCGCAAAAATAGCACACTGTCCCCATCGATCGTTAAGTAATTTAGCAAAGCACTGAAGAGACAACGTGGATCGATTTCTCAATCCACCATAGAAGGAAGAGCTACAGTGCAAGACGGCAGGTAGGCAGAAGAAAACAAGATCACCCCACCGACAAGTTCGATCTCGATGTCACGATAGATGTCATTGATCTCTCAGGCGATCCCGATGTCGCCGATCCAACGCGACCGCTTCGATAGCGATCGGGGTGGTAGAGAAGGACGCGGGGGCAGCAACCGTTCTTCACGATTGGAGAAATAGAGATGATATGTTCTGCTGGACGAGTGACAAGGAAAGCGGTGGAGGGAGGGAAGAGGCGCGTAAAAATAGAGCAACGACAAGAACGATAGAACGATCAACGATCTCCGGGCGAGCGACGGTCGGCCCATGTCCACGAAGCACACGAAAGAGGGCAGGGAACTTTGATCTTGTTTTCAACCTGGGATTTCAACTTTTGCTGTGACCGCGCGCGTTGGCTGGATTTTCTTCTCTTACCGCAGGCAGTTAGATGGGCGGAAGACGTGAGACCGTTGCTCGGTTCAGAGTGACTTGGTGGACAAATCGGTTGACAATGTTGGTGTTGGCTGGCCGTTGTCGCACGGGAAGGCGTGAACCGTGTTTTGGAGTGATGGTTTGATTTTTGTTTTGACGAAGTTTAATGGGGTGACTCCAGTGACTATGCGTCGATTTTTGTTTGACAATCATCAGAGATCTTGAACACGATATGCTTTATTACCAGGCGTTTTATGCTGGGACTTATCTTCATAATTTGTTCTTATGGCCTTGTTGACTTGCTTTTGAGGATCTATTGACTTATCTTTAAACTTTTCTCGGTTTAAACTAGGAGATTTTTTCATTTAGATTTGCAGTGATAAAGATTTCTCCTTAATTTCTGACAAAATGGCTCTTTTGGATTGTACCATGCTGACGCTTTGTCGGGTTCTAGAAGTGCCTAATCTTGCCTTTCTAGATCTCTAAATTTTGGAAATGCTTTGAACGTTAAATTCAAGACTTCTTGATCCTAAAACACATATAACTTTCAACATCGTTAAGCTTGTTACTTCGATATGTTGAACATATGTACGATTGAAATGCTCGACATCCGTCCCACATAGGGGAAATGACTCTAATGTTGGCCTATGGATCTAAGAGTGGGCCCATCGTTAAAAATCTGCTATTTATCAATTTTATCTAGATGAACGCGTTATTAGGACGGAAAAATCCGTGATTTCAGATGATCTTGTTTTCCGTACTGAGTACCAATGCTACCGACGCCAGAGAAGCAGCTCCCACACCTGGACCCTACCTATTGACCCATCAACTAATGGACCAACGGCTTTACTTCCCTTCCGGAGGAAGGCGTGATCAGAGGTGTTATTCCTCAGAAAATCATGGCAGCGCCGACTGGGATTGAACCCAGGCTTTTTGGGCCTAGCGCCTCTAAATATCAAAATTTTAAGACTCTTTCGTTTCAAGGGCGTAGCCATGTTTCGCAATAAAAGGAGTCACGAGTTCAAATCTAACCCCCGGACAAGTCACGAATGACCCAAGAGCGTTAAAGAGACTATAATAAAAAAAAATGAGGCTATTATATTTTTTGTAATTGATTTGATCAGATGAGGTTTGGTCAAAGGGGTATTTCTTCTTCTGCTTTATATTCCCCACTGGGGTTCAACGCCAGCTCGCAACTTAGTGTTTTTTGAGCACTTCCACAGTTGTCAGGACTGGGAATCGAACCTACCCGAGCAGAGAATGAAAACAAAATGAAAACTAAATTTGATATTTTGATATAAGCGTTCTTGATAACATATTTTGCCTACCGTGTGGTCGAGTTAACAGTAATCATAACAAAAATGAGATCCAAATGGTGTATGAAAGACATTAAAAAGATAACAAATCATGTTTTTTTTGATAACAAATCCATGTATGCGTTTTGATATTAGTAATTTCGTTAATAATAAACAAAATCAGTAATTAATTTGTTATTATAACTATGGTGAACAGCAAAAAAATTAAAAAAAAACTTAATTAGTTATTATTTTGATATCACGATATCAAATTTAGTAATCTGAATGTTTTGAAATCTATTGCTTGATATCAAGATTCAAAATAAAAAAAAGTTGTCAATAATGTGCGAATGGGGCCATATTAAAGTACAGAACTGGAAATAATCATCTAATGGTACAAATAACAAGAAAGTATAGTATGAATCGCTTTTGTCTACATAGAAAAATAACAAAAGTTAAAATATGACGAACGATTGAAGTTCATTAGATCCAATAGCATTGAAGTAGACGATGTGAAGTTTTTAAATTTAGAGTTTCGTTTTCATGACAAATTCTAGTGGAATCATTTTCAATATAGGACACACGAATCATGTAAAAATTAGTCTACGATGACTCTTATATTATTAAGAATGATCAGTTCTTTCGCATCGAACAAATTTTAACAGACATGAATGACGATATTTATTTTGTTGGGAGAGAACTGATACTTAATGGGATTTATGACAACATGTTTAAATATGAGCTAAGAAATTGACTAAGCCTACGAAAGTTAAATTACAATATTCGACAATGTATTAGTATAAGTATTACAGACGAACAGGACGAAATCGATTTTATATCGATTTGTAAATTCAATTCGCAGGTAGATCAATATCAATAAATGATGTAAAACAATACTGTTAAAATCATAATTGTCTTTGTGATGTTCATAAAGAAAACAGCAAGCATCCTGATTGTCTTGCAAGACGAAAAAATAAAAATAAATGTAGATATATAGTGATAAATGTGGATATATATATATCAAATTTTGTTTTAATTATATTTTTTAGAAATATCAAAATAATATCAAAATATGAATTCAACCTAAATTAAAAAAATAGCATATCAAAATATGTTATTAATATGATTTCAAAAACAAAATTACCCAGACAACCAGAATGCACGTATATTCAAAGTTGTTTTCGTGATATACAAACATATATACAAACAAACAAGTCGTATATAATGCAAAGAAATGGCTTATACGTACACAAGTGGAGGCCATATACGTGCATATTTTAATTGAATTTTAGACGAGTTGATTTAACATCATATACGATTTAATCTGTAATAACAAATTCATTTTGAAAAGTCTTACGATGTAATCCGATTTAATTTGTGATACAGTACGATGGAAAAATGAGTCATCGCATATTGGTCGGAAATTAACATTCTATACGATTTAACTTAAACATAATGCGAGGTATGCCATTCTTATATGCGATTTTGACTAAAACTGTAGCAATTTACGATACTGTCTGTACATTATTATACGACTTCTGGTTGTCTGGGTAGATATCATTTTGATAGTATTTTGATATCCAACTTTGCTCGGGTAGCCGTCTCCAACATGGTCTTGCTTTATAGTTTTGCCTTTAGGTCAAGTGGGTAAAGTTTGAAAAATCATTCATAGGGTAAGAATTACTTAGGCCTAATCGCCCATTGTGGGTCTATCGAGCAGAAAACATCAAATAAATCTAGGATTTCGTCAATTATACGTTTGGTACGGTACTTTAGTTCAAAAGCTACCGAACGAAGTCGAGGTATGAATGTTTGCCTCCATTATTCTCAAGCGCTCTGACCAAATCAATTTTTATCTTCACCAATAGGCCGAGGTGAATTGAATGGCGTTTCACTGAGTTAGTCCGAGTTTTGAATCCGTAGGCCGAGTTTGAGGTCAAGAAGGAGTGTTTGATTTTTAACAATATCTCAACAATTTGTTACTCTTTATCAAATTTTACGGTACGTACGGAAAAGTAAATAAATTTAGAAGGCATTTACAGTGCAAATGTTCAATTTTGTGGAGAAAAAAATCTGCTATTAATTTCACAGTGCTGATAACATTGAGCCCTTAGTTCTTTATAATTCTTAAGGGAAGACAATACTTTTGACGTACGACTGTGTCTGTGATTTCTTTATCGGGGAACATTTTGTGAAAACCAAAAATGGAACATGTAACGAAATAATGAAATATTTTGAACGTTAATAACTCAGCTGCCCCTGGAGTAATTTCAATAATGTTATCACCAATCGATCAAAAATAGTTCTATGCATCAATAGCAATGCTTCTGCAAAAGTGTCGAAATAACAAATAAATCCACCAATTACGTACATGCATATGCTGGCTCCCGAACACAGTCATCGGAGAATCGTTTCCAGACGAAAATGTCGAAGTAGCATTGCTACTTCTCCAACACAATTCGCCGAAAAAAGTGTTAAGCGTCTTTATGACAAAGGTTAACATTGACCAACTTGTTGAGAGAAGGAGTTTAAAACTCCGAACACGATGCCTCCGGTAAAATGTGTAACAGCAAATTGGCAATGTTTGAAAAATCATTGCTCATCAATTTATAGATAGATTTTAAATTTACTGATACCAAATAAATTTTCAAAGTAGGGGAATTTACGTATTCTCGTCAATCTAAGCAGCGTCTGCACTTCTACTAGCATTTTCTCAGCGTCACACACATATATGATGTGTCTGTTTGTTTACATTCATCTGCTGCTTGCTTCTCTATCCATTCCAATCGACAGAATTTTTCAAAACGTTTTGAAAGCGTTTTTACAACGCTCCAAACTTCTCAGGTGAGTGTGACTATTGTCGGCAGCCTCTTTTTCTTCGGCAACCTTCCCATTAGAACTGCGTGTTAACCAGCTGTTCTATTATCGGCAACTTGAAATCAACCCCACTTTGTAGTGCGTATGCTTTATTTGAAGAAAAATGTAGCATAACTGGATTGCTCGATCGTTCAAATATAATCAGATTGAAGCTGAAAGGCTAAACAATCGTTTGGACATATTCAGGGAAGTGCGTTGATGGGAAAACATAGTGAAATTAACGTTTAAATTTAGGTTGCCGGAAACAGTCAATGGGTGCCGAAGCCAACATTTACCGTATGTAGTTTCAAAAGGCGCTAAAAGATTTGAATTTCATCAAAATTTGGCTGAGCTATGATTTTTCAAACAATGCAAGTTTGCCGTTACACATTTTACCGGAGGCATCGTGTTCGGAGTGTTAACGAGAAAAACAAAAAATGGAATGAGCTTTAGCTGGGTGGACACTGATATTCTGCGGCCTTCCAACCTGTCGCAAAAACCAGTTCAACCCAGGTCCAGCAACAGTCGGGTCGAGACTCTTGTGAGTGCCCAATCATTAAACAGAAGAATATGGGATCCGACCGGACAGATTTGCTGATCCTGCTGCCACCAAGATTTTCCAAAAGAGTTAAATTCCTTAACATGTCCCAACTTAAAATCATATCAAAAGGTTCTTTTCAGGGCAATCATAGTCATACTAAAGAGTATAAACAGAGAGAACCCCACTCAAATTCCCACAAACTCCTGCTGCAGTTAACAAATAACATTTATTATATAAGACCACGTAGTCCTACGTCACCATTGCGTAGGGATGTCTTCTGAAGTTTTTTGCTTAGTTTTTCGTTTTTGGGATATAATTTTTTTTTTTTTTTTGAAAATATTAAGTCTTATGTTTTTGCTCTGAAGTAGCGTGATCTCACAGACTGATCATAAAATTATTAGCCCTACATGTCATGTATGTATGTATGTTTGTAAGGTAGCCACCATCCCTTCAAAGATCTTGTCTTGTATGCAGCTCCACTTAATAGCAAGATCAATTTGAGCTACCGATCTGAATTCATAATATTGCTGTATGAAGAGCCAAAAACAAAGAGATGGACCCGTAAGCAGAGACACTTACGTGAAATCCACGGGAATTTAAGAATCTCCTTCCAACGACACGATCCAACAAATCGAATAACACAATTCGCAATACTTATTAAGCTTCCTACAGAATGGTTTGTAAAGAAGGGCGCGTCAATCTCACTGAAACTGTTGAAGTAGAATTCACACCACCACAATCGAATCGGTAGGATAAAGAAAATGATAGTGTTTATTCCCTCCTAGACTCCGGTTGTCATACCACTCCATCGTCCAGTTTCAGGTCAAATGATACCCTGATGCTCCCTCCCAACCCAGTTTTTATTAATATAATGAAAGTATATGTAATGGAGAAATGAAATATATCAGAACATTAATAATGAAATATGAAATATGAAATATGAAATAGCTCACAATATCAAGTGGATGTAACACTGAAATTTCAAGGTTATATTAAGCAAATTTATATTTTTATCTCTAATTATACTTGATATTCTCTCCTTACAATAATGTAAGGATGTAAATGTAAAATATGATGTATAACTAACAGGACTAACAATAAAATGGGAACCTCATCTAAATGAAGCCATGCCCTACATTATTAGCCCAACATTTAATAGACAAAAAATAATGGAAAAAATATGCATAAAGAACACAAGGCTACAAAAATCAACAGAGTTAGTGAAGGTACAGGAAATTAAGAAAACATATCAAGATGAGCTTAGAAAGATAATTCCAAAAACTTATACCTATAGGAAGGCAGCTTCAAGAACTTTGAGAGTTTCTGTGGAACCTAGCACTCCAAAGAGAGAAAAAACCATTCTATAGACTAAAAGTAGCAATTAAGATTTCTAGTAAGCATCCAGATATGATGAATTATAAGTCAAAGCTAGGTAATCGTAGGTAGGAATACAAAGATAAGGAAAAAATGAATTTTTTCAGAAATATGAACGATTTTGATGTAGGTCAGAGGCTAAGCAAAACTTATAACTACTTAAAAGGACTTGTGAAGCAGAAAAAGAGAAAGGTTTCAAAGATCACTGCAGAAGCTTGGGGAGCTATATGTAAGGAAAGTGAAGGTCCAGAGATAGAACTGTGCACAGAACATTATTCAGGAAAATCAGCAGGATAAGATCATGATTTTAAGGAGTATATCAAAGGAGCGGACGAGAATTCACTAGAAACACTGGTAAAGATAATGCAAATGATCTACATAGATAGTGCGATGCCTCAAGAATGGTACAGTACAACACAAATTCCTATACCAAAGAAGGCAGGAACAACGGAGACAGGTCTTTTCTCAAAAACATCCAGGATCGCATCAAGCTGCCTTCACAACGAAAAGATTAACTGATGATCACATTTTTGTGGCAAGAAGAGTAATGAAAGAGCATTGGAATAGCGGCAACAACCTGATAGTATTAGCACTAGATATAAGAAAGGATTTCGATACAGTTAAGGTTTAGACTCTTAAGGATATCCTTCTAGGCTTAGATGTTCCATCAAGATTAGTGGATAGAATTCTGATGTGCGTTAAAGATGAAATGACTAGGGTATAACGAAACTTCACTTGGGGAATCTACAGAGGATGAAAGCAAGAGTGATAGAAAATATAGACACTGGTGAAAGAAAAAAGTAATTAACCATGAATGCAGTGGAGATCACTTATCGGTTTTTATTATATTATGGAATAAACTTCATTTCCAGAAATTGAAAAAAAAAGTAGTAAAACCTTGAGGAGCTTCCACAAAAGATAGTAATGCAGTTACGGAAAACACAAAGGGTGAGATGCATACTCGTACAAATTTTGTTTTGTTTTTACTAAAACACATAATGTTCCAATTTTTATCAAAAAAGTACCATGTATTTACCAAATCAAAAAAAAAAATTGATTCATCATTAAAAAGTAAGTCACCAAAATGATAGCATTTGCATAACAACATCAGGTTTTTATACGAACCAATAAATACTGGAAATGGGAGGGACCCCAGGGCACCAAATTCAAGCGAAATGGATGGGGAGAGTGAGAATGTCAACTCTCTGTCTATAACATTTCGTGAATAAAGGGCGGGCTCTTCTCTGCACTCATTGGGAAATTCTCCTATTGGATGGCTTGTTTTTTGACCGGTTGTATGATCCTGCTGTTGGAAGGAGATTCTCATTCATCTCGTATATCATTCATCTCATGATGCCCACTTATCTACCGTATCCGTTTTTGGCCCTTCATACAATGGCAGGTTGAGTACAATTAGAGGTTTTTAAGCTTGATCAAGTCGAACAGCGAGGACAGTCAACATGTGTCTTGCTACAATCATCATCATCATGAAGTAGCGTGATCTCAGAGCTTTTTTGAGCTTCTCGCATCTCTCCTGAAGTTCTTGGTATTGCCTTGAAGTAAATTAAACTGTCTTGGTCTCTGGACTTCGGTGGCGTTCCTGAAATATTTCTGAAGCTTTCAAAATTTCTCTCGAGTTTTCAGATCTTTAAACTTAACTGAAAGTCTAGACTTTCCTGATGTACTTTTAAAAGCTGCTCTAAAGTCATCGGAACAGCCCTAAAGATGGCGGTGCTTCCCTGAAGTTCCTTAATCATCTTTGATTAACAATTAACAGTTTGCTTAGGTATTACATTTTCACGCTTCCAGTAAAATCCCCCTGCAGAAACCACCTGGAAACCAAATTATGACATTAGCCTCATCTTACAATGTAACACATAACACCCCATGACAATTTGAGAACAAGCTGCACCGAGAGCCAAAATCCACATAATACGAGATATTCCCCAGGCAAGTAAAAAATCCGGACTTATACCTTAACACATCAAGCAACACCTCACATCACATGAGGATCCAAAAATAAAACAACCAATACACAATGGTCCCAAAGCCGTATTTAGGAAGACAAAAATGTTTGCGCTAAAACCGTTGATTTTAGACATGTCTTGCGAAAAGTTTCTTCATATTTTTGGGCCAATTTTTTCATGTTTGTGAAATTAGGGTGGTCCATAAAATTGGTGAATTGAAAATGAAAACTTTTTTATTATGTGAGATAGACCAGCGCAATGTTTTAGAAAGTTGCAGAACAATCAATTTTCGGTACCTTTGCTGAAGTCACCAAACTTCCATCTCTTATGGTTCATGAGTAATGCTTTTTTTAAACAAGCAAGTTAGGGTGGCCCCTGAAAAATTGGTTTTCTATGATTATCTTTTCATACGTTCATTTCTCATTAAACAAATGTTCTAAACACTTTTAGAAATTTCAATGACAAATATTTTTGCTCAAGCAACCAAGTTGCTATATTTTTAATTGGAAAGTTAAAGGCGATTTTCTTCCAAACACTGGCATTTTTCAATTGTCAATATCTCTAAAATGAGCAAACCGATTTTTAAGTTTTTAATTCCATTTGAAAGATCATTATTCTGTTGATTTACGGTGGGAAAACTGCGAGAGTAACTTTTGATTAAAGCATTTAATTTAACATAAAAAATACACATTTTTATGCAAAAAACTGCCATAACTCTTCAAATGAAGGTAAAAGTATCTTAATTGTGCCATTAAAAGTTCTAAAAGTGTCTAGAACAAAGTTTTTGCGAGAAATCAATGTATGAAAAGATAATTGTAAAAAAGTGATTTTTAGGTGAGGTTTTGACAGATTATTGATTTGAATCTTAGCGTCCATATAAAGTAGTGATAATAGAAGTGATAATAGCCGAAGCAATTAAGATACTATCTCCTTCATTTGAAGAGTTATGGCAGTTTTTTGCATAAACATATGATTTTTTTAGTATTAAATTAAATGCTTTAACGGTTTTAGCGCAAACATTTTTGTCTTCCGAAATACGGCTTTGGGATCATTGTGCAATGGCAGTTATATCGACAGCACTTTGGTCACCCCTGAACGCGTTCGAAATTCCCCCGGCAGAAGTGGCCAGACTCTCAAACCAATACACATCATGTGACATATCAAATAACAAAGAAATTCAAAACTAAGATCAATGAATATTGTTTATTCAATATCTTTACAAAGACCGAGCATTCATCCATTCATACAAACAACCTTAGAAATAATTCCGATACTGTTCCGAAAAGATTCGATGGTGTTTTTTTTTGTTTTTTTTTCTTTATTATAGAGATGTTTAGCCATAGGCTAGTTCATCTCTTACAATGGTGTTTTCGGCAGCAAATTTCAACTGGAATTGTCTATAGCATTGAATATGTGCAAATTGATAATTGAAAATGCGATATTTTTACGACAACCAAAGTGATACGCCGATACACGCCGCCACCGCTGAGGCCGATTAAATGACCGGTACACAGGACTACTTTTAGCCCAGAATTTCTAAAATTTATTCAAAGAGTCGTTTTAAACCGTAATAGAGTTCGGTCGAGATAACTTAAAAGATGTGCAATATGTGTACGCTGGTAAAATCGGCAAACGTGAAGAAAGGGGCACGGTAGCCCAAAAATGTAGAAGTTTTATGGATTCTGTTCCCGTCTTACGTAAGGACCAAATCGAAACAACGAACGTCGCGTAAGAGTAGAATTTAATTAAGGAATAAGTGCTTTTTCGTAGCTTTTTTGTCTCTAGGTTTTAAAGAGCATCGGTAGTAGAGGCTTTTCCTTGTATAAAGGGCACCACCGTGGAGTTTGAATTTAATTAAATCCCAAGTCCTATTATATTATTATTATATATTCAATGATAAATATTCAAAACAGGATCAAAACATAACTGGAAGAAGCAACGTAACATAAATTGATTTTCTCTAATGTATGTTTAACGTTTATATGACAGTGCAATTAACCATTTTATTTTTCCGAAAACATCAGTTGTGGCTGGATTTGGTGAGTTTGTTCCAGTTGATTGCTTATAAATTAGTTGTCACTGATCTTGATTTTCACGCGACGTGTGTATTTCGGTGTTGCGATTAGATGCGTATGTTGAGTTTGAAATTTTGGAAAGGGTGTATTCGTGCCCAAGCTTCGTTACATTACTGAGTTGATATATCTAGGCCTCTATTGAAAAAAAAATCGTGGAGGTGCCGGGCAAAGGTGTTATATCCTAGACAAATGGTAAGTTACAAATTCGCTGTTGTCGTCATCGTAGGCGCCGTCGTAGTCGCCGTTGGCTGTACCGTTAGTATGTTTAAAATCAACCATCAGCCACTGAAACTATATGAATCATCGCGTATCTCTGTTGTTCATTACATACCAAGTGAAAACTTAATCATATTTTGTCGTAGAGTTTTGTGGTTTTGAGATGCTCGATAGCCCTGGAGGGATTGGTTTGGCTTAATGAGCATAATATCATGGGTTCAATCCCAAGCTCTCCCACAACATAATAAATCGCCATAGTTAGGTTCCGAAAGCATAAAGCGCAGTTAATAACCAATAGCTGCATTGTTCAAACCACAAGTTTCGGAAAGGGTGTATGCGTGAGCTAGTTTGAAAGACATTGTTGGCTGCTTTCAGAGACGTCGCTTCATTTGAATAGCTTTTGGTTAAGTCGGTCGTAAATTGTGGTAATGTAAGGGTGGCTATAGAGCAACTGTTTGTGCTTAATGAGTAGAATATCATGGGCTAAGACCCAAGCCTCATCACATTACTAAGTTAATATATCGAGGCCTCTATTGTAGAAAATTGTCAATAGCAAAAATTGAAGGAACATTTCAGAAAAGTAATAAGTATTATTAGACAAATGTGAGGTACACCTGAATCGATTCGGATCTGGATGATTTCATTTTATTGTAATAGCTTCTTGTAACCGATAATGAACGATCGTTGGTCGTAGCTTTTTGTGATGCAAGGGGCAAGGTGGCCTTGGAGCGACCGTTTTTGCTTACTGAGCAGAAGATCGTGGGTCAAAACCCAAGCCTTGCGTCATTTGCTTAACAGGTTTTAAAAGATCGCATCACTTTCCAATGTGAATCCAGATCCAAGTTACCCTTCTCACTAACAAAAACATCCTTCACGTGATAACCGTGGAGATGCAGAGGTATACTCGGTCTCTAGTATCAACGGTTGTTGAAATAACAATCCTTTCCCTCCCCGATGACCGTAAGAACGTGGCCGGCGCCTTTATTGACCTCAAATATATGGATTCTCCGAATTTTGTACACTGATAATGGATTGCTAGTCAAAATCCCCATTCATATGGTTCTGTGTGCAAATTTCTCTAAATCTGGTCAATCACGGAGTAGCAAGTACTGAAATGCATGGTCGTCAATGCATATGATCATGCTCATGCTCATGCTCAGAATTTCCAAAATTTCTTCAAGTTTAAAATTTGTTGAAAATATGCGTATTCCAGAACTAGAAAAAAATACATTTCAAGCTGAATTTTTAAAATGTTATTTGTTATTGAAGAGTTTTTCGCTATGGATCTTTTTAGTTCGATTTCTGAATGAAATGAGGGAAATTAAATGTTTGTATTATAAAAAGCATTGCATTCTTGAAAATATCTTTAGTAAGAAACTTAGTGTTTTTAGGTATTTCCAGGAAAAATAAGATTCCCTTTGAATTCTAGCTTTTCCAGGTTTTTTTTTCATGTAGCAAGCAACTGGCCATATCACCTTGCACTAGTTGACGAGTATGAAGTATTATAAACTATTAAGCTATGTCACTCATTATTCTTTAGGTAATGGTGAGATAAATGATCAAATGTTTCTTGAAGCCACGGTTTTGATCACGTTAGCGCCATTTTAATCTTTTATAATTTATGTATTGAAATTTCATGATTGGGAAATGTGTGCGTTTGATACATAGTGCATGGGAACGCTATATCGTTTGGGTTACAGTTTCAAGTTTAGGTCACACTTTTAGTGCGCAATACACCTGTCGTCATGTTTCCTTAGTTAGAGGATGATCTACCCAAGAAATATGGTAAAAAATACTATTCAATCTATACATATAAAAATGAATTTCTGTCTGTCTGTCTGTCTGACCCTTATAGATTAGGAAACTACTGAACCGATCGGCGTGAAAATTTGTATGCTGGGGTTTTTGGGGCAAGGAAAGGTTCTTATGATGGTTCGAGACCACTTTGGTTTGAAAAATATACAGATTTTTCTGATTTTTCAAATAAAGGGAATGTATTTTTGATTGTTTTTTATATTTATTAATTCTGATAAATAATCGTTTCTTCCTTTTGAGTTTGTGAGTTTCCTCCTTGATTACAGTTTGTGAGTCGAAAAACCAACTGGATATTTTTAAATTTAAACAGCTTAATTATAGAAATAATTAATATTGTATGCACTTCAACTAAACTTCATGTAAAAGTTCTGTGTTATGTCCAATGTCCAGATAAAGGTTTGCGTAATCTGAGACACAAATAAATCAAATTCTAGGGAATTGTGATATTTATTTCATTAAAAAAAATTTCAGTCGGAAACAGATTTGTGTCTTACAACTGGTACTTAATGTTTTCCTATTGTCAGACAGTAAAAGAAATACAAAACACTTAAAAAAATCAAGATTGTAGGATTTCAAGATTATGTTTTCCTTATTTTTCATGATTCTAAAAATTAAACAAACTCCTTCTGAACTATGAACTAGCTCAATAGAGATTTACGTAGATCCGCACTGGGACCATAATATAGAAATTATACAGTTTTTGTTTTTTTACAGATTTTTATCAGCCAGATAAAGATTAAATAGATTTTTTGCGATGAAAATACAGATTGAACTTCGAACAAATGTGGGATCACTGCATTGTACACAACGAAAGGCGACCCGCAAGCAGCGAGCTGCAGCCCACAAGAGCGTTCATTCACCGAAGAAGCAGGAAAAAAACTCACCGCTACTGATCGGGATCCATCTTTGTGAGTCACTGTGGGCCATCTATGCCAAGCGCGTCACCCTCGTTCCAAACAACATACAGCTCGCCAGCCTAATACGTGTTGAACACTCTTATAGCTCAGCATTACTCAACCATCACGACAAAACGGCTAAAGAGTATTTTTTGACATTTTTCAAAGTCATCAATCAGAAGTCAGTTACCGTATGTCAACATCTAACATACCATATATTGTAATATATTGTAAGGCAACATTTGCAGTGCAATTTCAGAATCCAAAGTCGGTCGCGGCATGAAAGTGGTCTGATTTTGATCCAGAGATGATGGATTTTAATTCTGAATACGTAAATCGATAGGAAATTTTTCTACGAAACTGTTAAAATTAAAGATTTATATTTTTTTAAATGTCACTATTGAAAATTGCACAACTGGGCAAATATTGCTATGATCATAAAATGGTTACCGATTACCTGTGAAAATCGCTTTCCCTAACACAGATTTTAAAACTGAATTCCATCCGGTCTCAACGTACGCTGTTTATTCAATCACCGCGTGAGTAGTGGTGTTCTCCAGTAACACAACGAAAGGCTCCCTGCAAGCAGCTAGCAATCAAGGCTGCCCTCAACCGCTGATCGGATTCAGTTGCTCGTCGTGAGCCGCTGTGGGCCATCTTGGCCGAGTGCGTCACCCTCGTTTCAAACAACATACGGCTCGTCAGCCTCATCCGTGTTCAACACCCTAATAGCTCCGCATTGTTCAAGCATAACGACAAAACGGTTCTTTTCAGGACCACCATAAATTATTGTTGTTTAAGAGTTCATTTTCATTGAACGTTCGATCGCCTTGCTGCCAACCACATCACACCCAAAGTTCTTTGATAATGTACCCACAACCAAACGTTTGTGGTTAAATGCGTCAAGTATTGAAGTGGTACATACAAATTATCGCAATGACCGAATACCACATGATCATTTCAAATAACCAGAAACACGAGGCGTTTCCGTGATGGGAA
Organism: Ochlerotatus camptorhynchus; assembly: GCF_037179485.1. Classification (NCBI taxonomy): domain Eukaryota; kingdom Metazoa; phylum Arthropoda; class Insecta; order Diptera; family Culicidae; genus Ochlerotatus; species Ochlerotatus camptorhynchus. The sequence goes on along the minus strand of NW_027040918.1, from coordinate 7,691,466 downwards.
AATTGGTTGCCCTATCACAATCGCTGAATATTGATTCCACAGACTGAGCATGCCAGACCGTACTTATATGTATGCCTTTTGTTGCAAATTTTTAGCCCTCCTATTAAGAGAATTATGCAAAAAAAAATCTTGCCGAATTCTCTTAATAAAAGAGGCTTGAAATTTGCATCAAAAAGGACAAACGTAGGTACCGTGTGGTAGGCTCGGATTCTGTGATTGATGTGTTTTCCCTAATACATATTTCATTTCCGCACCGCTATCATATCCAAGAACATCGAAGACAAATGTCCACAGCATTGTTCTAAACTGGCTTCCAAGCTTCCAACCCATCGGTCTTTTTCAGGACCACAAATGACTGATAAAAAAAATTTAACTTGTATCTAAGACATATCGTCCAGGATACATGGACATCGACAGAGCACCTCACAAACAGAACTTTCAAATTGCTTCCGATCCTATCGAACTTTTTCTCTGATAACGAGTTAAGAAATCAGTTTAATATTTACTATACTTCTGCAGTGACATCAAAACTTCCTTTCGTAATCCTACGTCAAATCTACGACCGTGTCTTGAATACAACATATTACTTTTTTTTCGAAGATTCTACACCATTTTAAAACATGTTTTGGTTTTTGATCTGAATGAAATTCTTTTCCATTTTTATGTAGAAGAATGCCATCAATTTCATCTTTTGGCTATATTAAATTGGTGGAATTCCCTCATTATAGTTTATAGCTGAACCCTAAGCTTTCTTCACTTACACTGTTGCGTAGTTCAGGCATGACTTTTCATAAACAAAAACAGAAATGCCTTTTTATCTATAAAAAAAAAATGTTCACAGAAAATGGCTCAACGAAGGTCGCACCAGTCAATTCGTCGGACGTTTCAATGAACACCTCTCCGACTGCTCGGGATATTCACTGCCCCGTTTGCTCCATACCCAGCAGACCTGAACAGGATGATTATTACATCCATATAATAAATATGAAGATTGCAGCCATTCGATACCGGATAGAATGCGGTGTGCATGTGTATAATAGCCAGCGACCGGCAACTTGGACTTTGCCTAGCAAAAACGCAACGTCTCTATAGGGAACAACAACAAGCACAGAACGAGAGCACTAGTGGCGGAAAGGTATGTAGAAAGGTACCCCCGCTCTCGCCAGCAACATCAGCAGCGCGCTCCTCCTCGTTCTCGGGCGCGGTGGCTACCGATCGCGTTTGTGCTCCCGTTAAGAAGCAGCCTCTGCAGCAGCATCAGCCCAGAGTTCAACCCAGAAAGGGGGAAACCGAATCAGGTTTAGTTTTTCATGTTTTCCCTCTTCAGTGCGACTATTCTGCCACTAAAATATGTATTGATTTGTTATCATTGCAGTCTATTGCGCCTAGGCCGGGGAGAGACCCCGAAGGGATTGCCCCGTATCAATCGATCTTGAACCGTTTTGCAACCTCGGCAACAACCATTGTGTATGAGCAAGAGAGATAGAGAGAGAGAGAGCAAACGCGCGCAAATTCAGTTCAATCTGATCATGGTGGTGAGGGTCGTGGGTGAGTGTGGAGGAGGGAGAAATTAACGAGCGATTGCCTCCTGCATTAAGGCTCATTACAATTGGTCATTGTCGGGCGGCCGGTCGGAGGAGAGGAAGAATTGCAACTAGAAGAGGTTGGTGGTGTTTATGGGCGGAAAACCGCCTCCATTTGATGTTGCCACGAAGATTGCTTCCTGTGTGCGCCAAGGCGGCCCAAGTAAGGAGAAAATAAAGACCATATGCCGGTTTGTGGAAAAACCAGTTCAAAGCGCACCTTGTGGGCGCGAAACGGAAGTCCAGGGTGAAGAGGTTAGCATTTCTTAAATATTGTTTTGGTCAAATTTAACCTTTTAGGGGAATTTATAGAAACACCTGTGCTAAAGGATTCGGATTGGCATTTCAGTGCGGGATTGTACCGATTTCCGCATTTGAAGGCATCGAACACAATTCCATACTTTAGCTCCTTAAGTCCAATCAAATGGTTCCGGAGGCCCCAGTGCCAAACGAGCAAGAAAACAAAGAAGCCACCCAGACTAGAGCTGCACGCCAACAACGAGCACGCATAACAGATTCATTAAATTTCTATGGCTTTTCCCGACGGCATTCGTTCACATCCCTGCTTCCTCGCCGCAGAAGCTGATTCCCTTCAGTTAACTTCCACTCCAACGACGCGGACACGGCAATCACGCAAAAATGTTCTGCAGTTCAGTGCGGCCACAAGATGTGCTCCCCCCGGAGCATCTTCAGCTTATCTACGTTTCTCATTTTGCTCGTTCCTTGCGGCTACCGAACGTACTCGCCGAACCAAGTCCATCATCTCTGCTCTAATGTGAGTCGGCATACTGAATCTCGCACCACACGGACGGACGGACGGTCGGACGGTAAGCGAAGAGTTAAGAAGCGCGTCAACCCCCAGGGTGATGGAATTAGTGGTAGAAACAACACAGCCACGCTGCTGTTGCCGATACAGGCTGCCGCCACCGAGCGCTACTTGCGGCCACCAGAGATAGATTAGAGAATAAAGCACTTGGCGGTCGGTGGTGGTGCGGTCCGGTATGACCTTTTCCGCAGGCCAGTAGTTTACATCAATCGATTCAATGATGATTGTTTCGCTTTTCTCCGTGCTCTTTCTTCGCGCATCTCTGGTTTCGGTGGTCCCCTACGATGCCGAAGACGACGACGATGACGGAGAGATCGTTTTGATTCAGGATTTTTCATCATACATTACATAGGTAGTAGGTAGACACTTACACACACACACACACATAGTGCCCGGCAGTGGCGGGTCGATCATGAAGATCATGATGATTATGCGAAATGCAATCATATCCCGTAATGGTTCATGTGAGCACCTCGGTCTCATTATGGTTTTTGCGGTGGTGTGTGGGCTGCTGGCTGATGATGGCCAGATAGTGAACGTGTATGATGGTGGGCAATTTGTTAAAATGATCTCCGGAGCGGTTCATTCAGAATCAGGGTACGCTATCATTCATGGAGATGGACGGATGGAACGATGAAGGAATGGCTTCACAGATATCTAGATTTCATTCATGAAAGATTAACATTTCATGGTTGGGAAATAGACGATTTAAATGTGGAGCTATCTTCCGTTTACAGTGTGCGTTTTAAGATTTAAGACAATGTGCATGGGAACTCTATATCGTTTCGGTTACAGTTTCAGGTTTATGTCACACTTTTGGTGTGAACAGTTACAGATTTGGTTACTCACTGACAGTGTTGGGAAAATATCAAAAAATCAAATTTCACAAACGCCCAAGATCACGCTTGATTTTCGTAGACAAAAATCAACAAGCAAACAACTGCGGTTGATTTTGCAAGCTGTGATATCGCAGCTCGGAATATCAAGCTAACAAAACTCACCAACTGCAAATTTCACCAAACTGTGGTGAGATTGAGTTTAATGATTTTTGCTTTACTCCCGAATGCAGCCGAAACTTCCATAACGGCTTGCAGCAGTCCCTTCGCGTCTGCCATCGGTGAAGATTAAAAAGAGATAGCAAACTATGCTTTCTCTTTCTAAGAAAACGATGTGCAATGGAATCATTTTTTGTGTCGAGTCAACTCTCAGCTTGATTTTTTCACGTTGTGAATAGTCTCGCAATATCAAAAGAGCTTGTAGAATCAATATCAAGCATGATATTTTGTTCCAATATCACGCGTGATATTGCGAGTGCATGAAAGCGGAAAAATATCAATTGATTTCTGATTTTGCCAACACTGCTCACTGAATTTGCTTACGTTTTTCTAATGGCTAGCAAACTGAATCAACCTGAATCGGCGATCATTTGGAAGGCCCAAGCAGAATCGTTCTCGGAGGAAATTAAAAAATCTGTCATCGTGTACTCATGTCCGTCGAAATTCTCTTTCGCCTTAGATCAATTCTCGAATCGACAAAAATGGAATCCTGTAAGTTGGTGGAAAACTAGCGTACTCCGAAGAAACACGGTAGACCAAACATCGAATGGTTTTGTCGACTAGACGTGCGTTCACGGAACTAGTTCTGCACTACTGTTCGGCAGCGATATTGTTCGCAAGGTGAAAACCCGTATTCAGTAGCAAATGGGTGCACTACCAATTGTGGTTGCGACACCATTCTCCAAGACTGGTACCAAGGATGGAAAATCATTTACATTCATTTCGTGCATTCATTTACATTCATTTGTCTATAACTTTTTTCATCAACAGAATTTCGTGAAATATTGTAGAAAGCTTTTGTAGGCTTTGATATTAGCTACATATTTTACCAGCAACTCAAATCTGTTTCTCTTATGCATGGTGAACCAGATCAATCAGAACCCACCATTGATTTTCAGTGAATGTAAATTGCATTCACTGAAAAACAATAACATGTTCTGTCAGCTCTATCCAAGTTTCAATTCAAGCTGAACAGTCAGAGCAGAAGCTGCTTATTGGTTGGTTTAAGGTGTAGAAGCTGATTAACATCAGGCTGAATATATAGTTGATTAGTAGTGCATGAAGCTAATTGTATCCCCATAATTCAACCTCAATAAGTTAGCTGATCTTAAGATTGAACAAACCTTATTTAACACTACTCCACAAATCAACAATGCACTTCACATATTTTGATAGCCTGATTTTTAAATATAGTCAGCGTCACTTGTTGCATTTTCCGGCATTTTAGTTCTTCTAAATTCACTGCCTACCTTGCTAATCTCAAAGAGCGGCAGCAGTAGAGACAAGGTAGAGGAACTTTTTAGGAACAGCTCTAGGTAGAAGTGGGCTGTGATGACGGCGGAAGTATTAACATTTGTGTTTATGTGTTTTTGACTGCTATATTGCACTGAATTTTCAGACAGGATTATGGTACTAAAACAGCTTCCACATGACCATTAAAATAAATAGCGCACTTGTGTCTACATTGTGTTAACTACACTTGAAAATGAAAAGAATGTTTTACTGTCACGAGTTGTTGTTTACAATACTGCATCTGCTGTATAATACTCTTCCGGATGCTGTTATTCAACTTAAAGTTGACGTGTTTCAAGTAAATGATCATACTTTTTGCCACACATATGCTTAAGTGGTCCAGTAGGTTTGATTTATGCCTGTGAATCAGCGACTGCCGGTTCGAATCCCGAAATGAAAAGTTAATTTTTAGACTTATAATCTGTTATCTTCTATATATATATGTATATATGAATGAATTTCTGTCTGTCTGACCCTTAAATACTCGGAAACTATTGAACCGATCTGCGTGAAAATTTGTATGCAGGGGTTTTTGGGGCAGGGAAAGGTTCTTATGATGGTTAGATACTCCTCCTCCGCTGTAAAGGGGGGCTCCCATACAAATGAAACAGAAATTTTTGCATATCTCGAGAAATAATCAAGCAAATGGAACCAAATTTGGCATGTGGAGGTCATAGGGGGTAGCCCCTTCGATAAGAGGGGGGCTACGTACAATATTTAAATTGGCGCATAAACTCAAGCTAATATTGAATCCCGAGCAAGGCCGGGCACACTCATATAGTAACAATATAAATATGTAAATCCAATTAGTCAGCCTTGTTGCAGTCCCATAAAAATATATAAGGTATGAAGCGGTCTTCCATTATTTTAATTTTTTTTCTAAATAAAACTAGAAGGCTGAACAAGGGTTGGAAAAGATTATTATTTAATGCCTGAAAATTTTTATAATTTTTATAACTGTTAAGCTTTTGGCTGATTAAAATCACCAGATGTAGATATTTAAAAGCTGAACAAAGGCCAATGTAAAACAATTATTCAAACTAAGGCTGAATTAAAATCGATTGAACAACACTTGTTAAGCATCTGGGTAGTTCGTCATGCTTAAGAGATGGTACTGGTAACTTCGGGCCAGTATACAGTAAAGCTAACGAATTCATTAAAACGGTATCCTGCGAGTGGAAAGATGAACAAATTCAATAAAATTGATTGCTCACTCTTGCGATCCACTAATGGAAGAGCCACTGGAAAGAACAAGTCCACTAGCTCAGAACAGAAGGGGAAGTACAAACAAATCGATGAATCAAAAAGAGGTTGTTGAAATTTATTTTTCTTTAAAGTAATTGATAGATTAGGCTCATAGTTTACTATAGATATGCGAAGATTAGGTAAAGCTTAATATTTGAATCAACACTAATCAATTAAACACTTAAATTCCGAGATGTGTAGTGAGCATTTCTCACCTCATTTTTACAACGCAGAAACAAATACAGTTTACTACTAGCATTAAAATCCAGCTTTTTTTACCTATCTATAATAAGCTTACACTCTATTCTATCTACTGCTTCAAAAAGAACTATGTTCCATCAACTGTGTGCAAAGTTATTAGCAAATGAGCAGTTCATGACCAAAACTGTGTATGCCAAGTATGCGTACGGGTTAGGCAAAAGGTGTGCGTTTGACTTTGTACTGTCGCATTAATGGCCCTTCGCTCATTTTCAATTTCTTTTCAATTTTCAAACTGCCGTCCGCTAACGGAACTATCTACCTACCCTTTTCTAAGATCATTCTCTAGCTAATCAATTATCACACTAAAGCTTAATGTTAGATAGCATTTCCAACCAACTCTAAAGATCTGTTTGTTAAAATAACCAAGTCTCGATTGCTGTACATTGTTTATTCGCTAGCAAAAATAAGATTCTGAAACCTAAAATATGTATCAGCCATTCCATAGCAAAACGATCTAGTGGATCTCAGAATTTTGTAAAAATGTGTAGTTTTGTTCCTTGTTGCAAAATATTCGACTCGTTTTTTTGTGTGTGAATAGGGTGACCATTTCCTTTTTTTTCAAAAAATAATAATTTATGAACCACTGGGCGATTTCAAAGATAAAAGGTAATTAAAAACACTTTTTTAGGAAAAAATATAATAATGGTAAAACATTGGGATTTTGTATTGAAAAACATGGATTGCATTTGCTTGTTATGGTTTTCATTGATTGTAGACGGAGGGCGCCATATGTTTTATATTTTTTACTTGCAAATTAAGGCTTTTTACACTACACACAAAAAAATCAGCGATGTGTTTTTGTTGTTGTTTTTGAGTTATTTTTTTTTTTTTTAAGTTATCAAGTTTTGGGTTTTCACTCAATACTCCTATGCGACTAGACTACCAAGCATTTCCATTGATTTATAGCGACTGTAACATGGTCACAACGATATATGCACAGACAAACAGACATAACACTCGCAAGTTGTCCATCGAACAAGCACTTAACGGTCAATTTAAATGTATCGTAATTGGTAGTACCGCCACCTGTGGCGCGCATAGTCAAATCCCTTGCGTTTGAAGTTTACACACTACCGCCATCTGTGTAGCGTACTGCACATCACAGTGTACTCAACAGGTGGTGGTAATGTTTTAGCGACGATGTTTTACAGTGAGAAATATTCAATGTGTTTTGACTATTTGCTCAAAATATAAACTAAAAATGTGAATTTCAGGAAAATCTTATAAAACTTCGTATATCTCAGTTGTTATATCTTCAGCAACTCTTCACAAAATATTACATACTACAACTTTGCTGTAGACAGTAAACCTCTATTTTGCGGAACAAAAAAAAAGGTTTGTATCGCTGCGCCATCATCTTTGCGGTGAAAACTTGAACTATTTTTATCCATTAAATTTTAGCCCTATTTAATCCAAGAAACTTCACTCAAGACGTCAACTCAATGGGATGCAATACCAGAGAATAACTATTTTCTCCTGCTGGATTGAATTCCTGGTACACTGTGCAGTGTACATTAGACGAGGTTCGGTAGCTTAGTGGCTAACGTTTCACTTTGCCTTTATTCTATCGCCACTAGATTTGAATGAAAACTGTTTGCTGCTTTCGCTAATCGCATCCCTTACCACAGTGAATCCTGATCTAAAAATAACCCGACCCACTAACTTCATCCCGCGACAATTGTGGATATGCAGAGGTAAACTCGGTCTTTTGTAGCAACGATTGTCGATTAGTTTTGTCCTTCCCCTCCCCAAAGACTTTGATGACGTGGCAGGCATCGGTACTGATCTGAATGGATCAGTGAACTTTTACATTGCAGATGGAAATCTAATCCCAAGCTCAGTCTTGTAAGCGTTTAAGGTAGTCGACACATTTTCTGTGACTGCCTTTGCCTCCGAAATTTGCAACACAAGCTATCATAGTACAGTACCAAACTAAAATGTCATATGACAGGCTCTGGCATACGACACTGCAGCCGAAGACCGTCACAAATGTATGTTTTTTAGTTTTTCTCATAATAAGAGCTGCTGATGTTGTGCTTTTGTGAATTCTGAAAATAGCAAGCAATGATGTCCTAGTAATAACATTTTTGATCATAAATAGTTTAATTTACACCAAATTGAGAAATTAGAACGAAATCAAACATGTCATATGATAGTTATTTGATAAATTTCTTTTTGCTCGAATGTTATTCTACCGTTTGTGTTTTGTGAGAGAGACGACGGTAGAGCATGAGTGTACGAAAACAAACAGACTGTCGCGCACGACAACGAAGCGAGTGTAGTAAAAAACGTCAACTGTTTCAACCCCTGCCCAAGCTCCATCTATGTGGTTCTCTGTGAAATTTCATTGGTACAGTAACGGAGTAGCAACAACGATGGGCACAATCTATAGTTGTCTTCGAAATTGTAGCAATAATATCCATGGTTTCACCGTACACAAATCAATAATACTTTTGTTTCGATGCGTTAGCTATTAAGCTACAATACAAAGCCTATTCGAGTGCGTTGTATGAATATTTAAACATATTGTTATCAAAACAAAAGAAGCACTCCTAGCAAATCCATTGTTTCTGTCTTCATTCGTAGAACGAAGAAAAACTTAGAAAAACCAATGGCGTTTCAATGCGTTAGGACGGAATTGAAACTCTTAGAACGAATTTGCAATCAAGAAGCAGCGTTAGATTTCTCACAATATCTCAATAATTTGTAACTCTTTATCAAATCCAATGGTAATAATAGAAATTTAAATAAATTTGGAAGTCATCTAAAGTATAATTACTCCATTTTTGAGTTCAAATCCGTTCGAAAAAGAGTACGGGTTAAGCCTATTAAGAATTATATTCACAACCCTATCTCCGATCGGGAAACTTATTTAAAATACATGGAACATCCTCGATGATACAGCTTATACAGTGCTTTAACGTCTGCTTTGGTTTATGTACTTTCATTAGAATTCATCGATAAATAATTTCAATGTATGACATTCCTAGAACGCTATTCAAACATCATAGAAGGCTGGTACCGCAATGCACCTAAATCCGGACACTTTTAATAGGCCAAATATGATTCCAATGCCACGACATCTTACATTTTTATTATGTTGCCAATTTGATGTAAGCTTTAATAATATAAAACGCGTTAAAATTCATCTAGAAAGCATTGGTAAAAACAGGAGAAAAAACATTAACTGTTGAGGTCATGTTGCCAAAAAAACGGGAAGGCACTGTAGCTTGTTATTACCACATCCCGAAACACTTTTCAACTTTTAAATTTGCAGTCTTCCCCTCTGATTGAACTCATGTGCTCCACAGGAATCTTCGGAACTGGTTCCGGGATGACTACTTGGGGCCAGAAAAAAAAGTCGAAATCGATGCTGGTGGCCATAAATGAAATAATATGCACCACGGGGTGTATCTCAACCGGATTCTATTGAATTTATTTCAGAAAATTATACAGGAAAAAATAGCACACATTTTTTTGTGTGAATCATTTTCCATGGGAATCAATTGAGCGAAACATCGCGCCTAGTAACACACGATCATCATCATCATCATCATCGATTGCGAAACACTGACAGAGATAAAAAAAATCACATCCAACACTTACCTGCATATACTCGGCGCAGATGTCGATGCTGCCGACAAAGTCGCACACGTTGTCCACCGTCCAGGCGCTGATTTCCTCGATCCGGGCGTGACACTTCCGTGCCACACCCGGCTTCAGGTCCAGCGAATCGGACGGTTGACTGTTGGTGGAGCTCGGTGCCGGTGAGGTTTCCTGATTTCGGCTCGGCGTCGGCGACAGCTTTATCCGTTTGGCCGCCGACGGTGCACAGCCAGCGGCGCTGCTCAGATCCAGTGGGAATGTGGAGAGGCCCTCCGTTGGTCGGGTGGGTGACTTGAGCGGTGAGATCGCAGGGACGGCCGTGGTCGTCGGTTGAGCCGTCGGATAGCTGGCGGCCAGGTGGTTCGGAAGTATCCCGGGCAGGTACCGTGGTGGAAAAGGTGACGGAAAATGGTTCGCCAGGGATGCTCCCAGCGAGGAAGGCGAGCAGCTCCGAGATCCAGCCGAAGGCTTTTTCAGGCCTCCTTCTTCCGGCTTGAGGAGATTGTGGATACCGGATTCTTTGGCGGCGCGGGCCTGCGGGATTAGGAGCGGAGGATGCAGAACGGAATTTTCCTGGGTGAAATTCAGGTTGTAACTTACCAGTGCAACGAGAGCCTGGGTACTGCTCATGTCAATCAACGGTGGAAACACCGTCGACTGGAATGGAAGACCCGGAAATAACGAAGACATAATACTTGGATTAGGTACCTGTTGGCGAATGGGCGAATTCAATTAGTGTTCAAACGTAAAAGCTCCCAAGTCGGCGACTTACTTGAGTGGAGGTAATTGGACTGCTTTTCTTACTGCCTAGTAGGGAGTTGTCGGTGAAAGATTTTGGCTGATTTATTCGCATTTTTGGCTCTAGAAAGGGATTTTTCACACTCGATTGGCTGCAATGATTGGAAAACCAATGTAAATAAAATCGATTGGAAAGCGCTGAATTAAGCTTACTCGTTGCTGCTGGGGTTGTTGTTGTTGTTGTTGTTGTTGTGGTACTTGGCCGCTAAGCTACGCATGATGTCGGAATAGTTGCGGGCCTGGAACTCGTGTCGGCCTCCAGCCATGGCCGAGTTGGGGGACGGAAGTAACCCACTGGTCGGAATACTGCTCTGGAAGGCCACATCCGTGGCGTGCATTGTCTGCGGTGGTGTCCCGGAAAACGACGAAGGTGTCACACTTCGTGATCTGTAAAATGAAGAGCAATGGTTCGATAGAGTTAACGGATTGCGGTACAAAAGAAGCAAATGAGAACTATAGGGAATGCTATGCCGATCGTCGAATAGCCTCGAACAGACAAAAACAAATTGAATTAGGAAAATTAATTAACCTTGTCTCTTGCTGCGTTGGTCGCGAGGCCAAATTATAGAGGGGCAAACGGTTGCGGTCTCTTCCCCCTTTCAAACTTTTCGGGCACTTGTCCGAAAATGAAAGCAAACAAACGGGCAAATATAGTGACGGAATAAACGCGATGTTTTCAAGTTCAATAACCGAAAATGTTCCACCGCACCCGGACGGACAAGTGTGACAGAAAATGGAAGGGGGGAAACCGTTTGGTGTGAAATTATCGTCAGCCAGTTTCGAACGACTTGATCCATTTGGGTTTCGATCTACTTTGGTTCGCTGCTGCTGCTCCGGAGGAACAAATGGCACCATCATCAGCAGGGACTTAAACATGCATCCCGTTCAAAGGCCAGCGGCGAGTGGTTGAACATTAGATTCGGTTTCAGGGTATAACTGTCGCTGGTCTGCGGCGTTTGGCTTTTATTGGCTTTTTCGAAAACTGACAAAAGAGCTCTAATTAGCTCAAGAGAACAACCGACGACGACGACGACGGCGGTGGCGACCTGTTGCCCGTTTGCTGTTGGTCAGAAATTCCACGCTGAACCACGGTAAGTGTATAGAAGAGCACACACAGGCACGGTCGGTGGCTGTGCCCGAGCCTAGAGCAGCGAAAAGTGTGGTATAAGACCTAGAGGGGGGGCTACTTCAACCGAGCAGCAGCACACGAGGGGGAAGAAGTGAAAGAAAACAAACACTTAATGCCCGAGAGTGTGCGCGTGGTTCGTGCCCGGTCTGGTGAGCGAGTTTTGATCTGAGGACAGGTTGTTTTGTCGAGCTGGAGCTGAAGTAGGTAGAATGACGACGACGACGCCGGTCTCCTCGTAGAAGTTCATTAACATGCGCGCGCGGTCGATCGGTCGATCTTGCCCGGTTTTGTGCGGTCGGTCAACCACGCAGGTGATCTTCCGGGTTGAGAGGTTTTGCCATTCGATTGCTGGGCGATTCTATGGCGAGCTGGTTGAGATATGATTGTGTGGTGTTTCATTGACAGAAGAAGGGTCATTATAAGATCGGTAGGGAAAAGATGAAATTATGATTGAATGGAATCTTCAATTCATCCCCTGAATTCATGGCGAGCAAGTGGATCACTGGTAAAATTAACAAAGCATAAGTCAGTAAGGAACAGAAAGTGTGCTATAGAAGGCTTCAAATTTTAAAGACATGGTTTGTGACATGAGAAAATTATTTTACTTAGTTTATATTTTATTCAAAAATAGGATAATTTGAAAAAAAAAATCCTTGTGATCGCATTTAGATTTATCAAATCAGGCGTAACATTTGATAACGGCACAAAAGCATTTGTAAACAAACTTTCTAAGGCCCTTTACACGCGAACCAAAGTACGCCCACGCAAACCAATACCACTTTCGGTGATGTTGTTTGTTTGCGTGGGCGTACTTTGGTACGCGTGTAAAGGGCCTTAGAAAGTTTGTTTACAAATGCTTTTGTGCCGTTATTAAATGTTATGCCTGAAATGCTATATGCGATTTTGGATATCAAACTAATTATAACTACAATTTGCTGGTTGGGACGCTATCTTGGGGAGGCTTTGATGCTTCCAATCTAAAGTTTCTTATACAAAACAGTATTCAAAATAATTTCCAGATCAGCTGTAATTACACCGAGAACCAATAGACGATGCTTGGGACAAGCATTCATCCTCAATGTGTAAAAACTGGTGATTTGAAACTAGGCAATACCAGCGTTAGCCGCGTCCAAATGCAGGTTAAGAAAGGAATTGGTAGGAATGTGTTGAAGTGACACTCGGTTTGATGGAAGCCAAGAAATGCTCTGCACTTCCACGAGGAATCACTGGGATATTGGGTAAGAGGGTTGGGATTGCAGCGGTGTTCGTTTTGGCAAACGATAACCTGAATTGAAGTCCTATAACGATCCTATAAGGCGAAAGAGCTCGGGATTGTACCCACGGTCTTCTGCTCAGTAATCAGAAACGTTTGCCACTGAGCAAACGAGCTCCATTTATTACAACACACCACTTGTTATTACCCTGTATTCATATTTACAAATAAAGCAAAACCGGTCGCTCTAAGGTCATCGAGGCCCTCATATTACATTATACCATCAATCTAAGTCAAAGTTAAGTTAAAGTTACGTTAAATTTAAGTTAAAGTTAGGTTAAAGTTAAGTTAAAGTTAAGTTAAAGTTAGGTTAAAGTTAGGTAAGAGTTAAGTTAAAGCTAATTTAAAGTTATAATACATTAACGGTTTCAGCAAAACAGGAATCAGGCCTTGCAATCGTAATATCTATGCCGACGATGCATTTGCTCCATCTGAGGAATCTGTTGTTGGTCACGTACAAGCACTGCCTCACTTTATTTTATAGCCTGTGTGACATATCTGGGTGCCAATTTTCGGATTCTGATGCAGGAACGGAATGGGAAATGTGTGCACAATGCTTCTCTTGGTTCCACACGGGATGCCTCAATGCCGCTACTACAGTTTGCTGGAACTGCTTCTATATTGCCATAATTTTCTTTTAACGCTGGATTTAGTATTGTTTGTTTAGTAGTTAAATTGCTTGTACGTTAAGTTTATGTTCATATCATACTTTTTCTTAAATAAAAAAAACTCTACCCATTTTATGCACCAAGAAACGGACTACAACTATTTATCATTCTGCATCATTTCTATGAGTGTCCATCTTATCCTTCAAAGTGTCCGCCTTAACCAAACATTTAAAACTACCCGATAAAAGCATAATTTTTAATGATGATTAAAACTCACGAGCATCAATAAATTTTCTGATAAAATAAGAGTTTAAAGCATGATTTGCACACACTGTGTGATCAATGCATAAATACATTAGTAGATAAAATAATTTCCTTAACTGTTAGCTCAAATCAATGACCAAAACAAAATTTTGAATTCTTCTTACTTCTTCTTCGCATTTCAAGCTTATTGCATATCGCATATTAGCTTATTGCGTGCTCTCAACTTAGTGTTCTAGACGCACTTCCACAGTTATTAATTGAGAGCTTTCGATGCCTGTATGTACCATTTTTGCATTGATATGATTGTGTGGCAAGTCCAATCATACTTCTATGCCCAGGGAAGTCGAGAAATTTTCCAACCCGAAAAATTCCTAGACCGAACCGGGATCCGAACCCAGCCACCTCCAGCATGGTCTTGCTTTGTAGCTGCGCCTTTATCGACTGAGTCAAGGGAGGCCCCGGTGAATATTACCGTTTATTATCGAGATTTTGCAGCACAGATTCCAAAGGTAATATTCAGTTTGTTGATGTTTCTGCAGGTTATTACACTATTCAATATCAGAACAGCCCAACATGCTTTTCTTCAGCAAGAAATCCCTCAATTATTGATTTGGTCTTAACGGTTCATGTAGACTTTGTAGCCAATTGGTTTCCTATGCTGACTGTTCTGACGGTTCTGATCCGTAACGTTTTAAGTATCTCAAGAAATAATTTCTTATCCCACCAGCTCTACTTCCTATTACCATAGAGCTTATTGGGAGCAATATCGAACATTTATAGAACATAACTTCGATCAAAATATTCCTTTGCGAACCAAAGATGAAATAAATTATGCTCTTGACTCTCTGACGACTTACTTCTTTAGTTACTTCAAGAGCTGCATCAGTACCAAAATACGAAGTTAAATTCGATTCAACTATAATAGACGATAATCTTCAGCGCTTGATCCGCCTGAAAAATGTCCGTTGGAGACAGTATCAAAGAAAACGCGATCCTGACATGAAAGTTATCTGGCGGGATTTGCAAAAACAAATTAAAAAGCGATTCTCTGTCCTGAGGAACACAACTTTTCAAAATAATGTTTCGAAATTAGACCCGAGTTTCAAACCCTTTTGGACACTCACAAAATTTTTGAAAAAACCTCAAAAGTCTACTCCAGCGCTTAAAGAAGGTGGTAAAATTTTGATCACAAATTTGGAAAAAGCTCAGAAACTTGCTAAGCAATTCGAGAGTTCCCATAATTTCAGTTTGGGTCTTACTAGTGTTGTTGAGAATCAGGTTTCTCGGGATTATCTGAATATTTTCTCCCAGGAATATATTAATGATGATGGGGGACTGATTCAGACGAAGTAAGATCTTTAACTAAAAAATGTAATAATATGACAGCTCGAGATGTTGTTGAAATTATCAAAAAACTCCTGGTCTTTCTTGGTAAAATTAAAAACAGATGTTTCCATTTAGCATACTTTCCTGATAAATGTAAAAATGCAAAAATATTTCCAATTTTGAAGCCTGAGTAATAATTCAGCTGAAATTCATAGATACCGTCCAATAAGTTTCCTTTCTTCGATAAGTAAACTTTTTGAAAAAATAATTTTGAATAGAATGATTATAGACATCAATACGAACTCAATTTTTGCAGTAGAACAGTTTGGATTTCACTATGGGCATTTAACTACTCATGAACTCTTAAGAGCTACCAATTTAATTCGTTCAAACAAACCTGAAGGCTGCTCAACTGGAGTTGTATTCTAGACATAGAAAAAGCATTCGGCAGTGTTTGGCATGAAAGTTTGATTGCTTAATTTTAAAAGTTTAATTTTCCAGTCTATATTATGAAATTAATTCGAAATGATTTAACTGACAGAACTCTGCAGGTAAATTATCAAAATTCCAAATCTCAACGACTACCTGTTAGAGCTGGAGTTCCTTAGGAAAGCCCCTGATTTTCCTCAGGGTTGCCACAAATCTTTGTTCGCTGAGGCACCGGCATTTCCGCTAAAGAAAGAAGTCTTGTGATATTTGCTGCAGACTGCAGAAAAGTTTATTAATTTTATATTTTATCTTTTTATTTACAAAAATGAAAGATTTCTCCCAACGCTCCCAACTCCCAACTCAACTGATAATATTCCCACATAAGCCTAGAGCTTCTTTTTTGAAACCTGCAGGTTTCAGGCCTGTCATCTGATCACTCAATGCGCGCAATGTACTGATTTTCTGAAATAAACAAAGTGAGAATCAAGCAAACACAAAGTTTGCTTGTCTTTCACCCTGCACAAGTGTAAAGTAGCGGAAAAGAGAAGACAGACACACCCAGAAATAACGAAAGCTCAATGTGTAGCCATCGCTCCGACGGCTCCGACACAAAGAGCGCCACTCAGTGTAGGGTTGCAAATAGGAAACCCAGCAAAAAGACAAAATTCCTCTTCGTTATGCCCTTCTTCATCTCCTATGCTTGCAGTCGTGGTAATCATAGTGTGCAAAGAATTCAAAGAAGACATTAGCGCTTGTTGCATTATATTCGCTCCCTGCGCCACACGGAGTGTACCGCTCATTGTGTGGATCGCTTTCTCACAGATTAGTTGGAAAAGAGTGTGCGAAGTATATAGGAGAACCACACACTCTTTGTCGAATGTTGCTTTGCTAACGCTCTGAGGTGCTTTGCAGCCCTGCCTAGTAATGTCTTTGTCAAATCAAGTGAAATATCTTGGATTATTACTTGACGAAACATTAACTTTCAAAGGTCACATTGAGGGCATTCAAGCCAAAATGTAACATATATATAAAATGTTTGTATCCTCTAATAAACAGGAAATCCAAACTTTGCCTGCAGAATAAACTTCTAATATTTAAACAAGCTTTTAAACCGGTCATGTTTTATGCTGTGCCAATATGGTCTAGTTGTTGCAATACCAGGAAAAAAGCACTTCACAGGATTCAGAACAAAGTTCTGAAGTGGATTTTGAAGTTGGTACAGTAGGGCTGAGATCTAGTTTTAGGCCTACTAAGCACAACCCGCACTTTGTCTCTATTTTTCGAGTGTATTTTTTCACAAAATAGAATGTTTTCACTTCAAATGGCTTCTAAATTTATTTACATTTCCGTACGTACCGTAAGATTTGATAAAGAGAAACCAATTTTTGAGATATTATTAAAAATCTAACACTGCTTCTTGACCCCAACTTAGCCTACGGATTCTAAATTCAGCCTAACGCATGTGTCAATCGTTATATTGGCATGCAAAAACCTTTTTAAATTACTGAATTTCCATAGCAAGTACAACGTTAAAACACTTTTAGGCTGGTAAGTAACTACAGTAGCTGTTAAAATGAAATGTAATTTAATTTGATCATATAAAGAGTAAACAAAAAGTGATCCACTTCTATAATTCAGTGAGCCCTGAATATCCGATGTGGCTCTTCTGCTTCTATGGATAATACATCCCAACTAGAACTTTACGCCTACTCTTAACTCGATTGTTCATATAAGCGTGTCAACTAGGGCTGGTCAAGTTTGTCACAAGCCCCGACTCCCTACAGCTCTTTCGATTTAAAGTTGGCAATTTTCACGTATCCAATTGGACAATCGGATCAAGAACCGCTTCAAAGCAGGGGATGCATCCGTGATTTTGCGCAGATCGGTCGCCAAGTTACTTGGGTCCAACTATGCCGACCACGTACACCGGTACTCCGACGACTCCCGATCGATAAACGGAGTAGGTATCGGAAATTTTCGGAGACGGTATTGCTGAAAGCAGCAGTCTTCCTCCTTAGTGATCGGTTTTCTCGGCCGAGGCTGCAGCGATCTTCCGTGCCGCTACGACGCCAGCCAACAAACCGATACTATTATTAACCGACTCACACAGCGTCGTTCAAGCGATCACCTCGGAAGCACCAAAACACCCATGGATCCAGGCGATTATCAAGTACACCCCACCGAACACCGTGTACACATGGATTCCGGACACTGCGAAGTGCCAGGTATCGAGTCTGCTGATCACCATGCCGGAGCCGGGAAATCGGGTCCCAGACTCACCGACAAGGTACCCCTAAAGGACGTCAGACGGTGGTTCATGCGGACCATTCAAGCGGCATGGGAGGCCGAGTGGTTCCGCAACAGAATTGCCTTCATCCGCAAAGACAAAGGGTCAACAGAACCATGGAGCGAACTGGACAACCTGAGGGATCAACGCGTGATTGCACAGTTTCGGACCGGGCACACCAAACTCTACTATAACTATGGTGGCCTGCCGTTCCGCAGAAGCTGCATCATGTGTGGGATACCCTACACCGTCGAACACATCCTGTGCAACTGCCCGGAGTTCCAAAATCTTCGGGAGTCACTCTGCCTAACTTCCAGCATCAGCGATTTGCTCAGGAATGATACTCTACTCAAAACATTCCTAACCTGGACCAAAAGTTGAATTCTGCTGCCTCCAGCATAATATTCTTTGATAGTTGCGCCTTTACTGATGGAGAGAGATCCCTCCGTTGTACAGCTACAGACGTCGATAATAGAATTGAGCTTTCATCTCTCTTAAAAATCACCGAATTTTTGCCCAGACATGCAAAAGTCGTATAACATGAATAGACAGTAATCGTAAATTACTAAAGCTTAGGTCAACATCACATGGAAGTATTGCATTATTTTTAAGTTAAATCGTATAGAATGCAAATTCCCGACTTATATGTGATGAATCGTTTTTCCATCGTACTTCGTACACAAATTAAATCGTAATACTTTTCAATCTGGATTTGTTACAACAGGTTAAATTGGTTAAATTGAATTCATTTGGCCGAATCCCGATCAACAAAACTCCAAAGAACTGCTCATGTTTGAAAGATGGAAAAATCTTCTATTTTTATAAAATTCTGATTTGTCTTCATTTTATGACAAGCTGCGTTTACTGTGCAAAAATAATAAGATCATCAAAACTCCAAAGAACTGCCCATGTTAGGTGGCTAAAAAAAATACCAATTACATAACTAAAAGCTTATCTTTAAAAGAATAATGAATCCATCGACAATTTAAAATCTAACAAAAATCCCATATTTATAATGTCAAAAAATCCGTCTGCCATTTAGGAATCTAGTAGTGTTCAAAAATTGGAAATTTCATTTCAAGTATTCGGTCAAACGGCATTCGGTCAAACGACCCATTAGACCAAACCACATCCAGCCAAATGACATTAAGTCAAGCCATTCGGTCAAATGGCCGGACACCGTTAGATCGTATATGATGTCAAATCCACTTGTTTAAAAAGAAATTGAAATTTGCACGTGCCTCCACTTTTGTACGCATAAGTCATTTTTGCATTCAATGCGATTTATTTGCCTGTATATATGTTTCCATATTCATCACAGAAACAACTTTGAGTATACGTGAATTCTGGTTGTCTGCGTGGTTGGTTGGCTGGTTGTCTTTATTAAAGAGATTTTCTGCCGTAGTATTTTTTTTTAAAGATATCAGTTACTTGATTACTTGCATTGTATGGCCTCAATGCCATAGTTATTAAAATATGCATAAGAACTTCGATCCATAGATATGCAACGATCAGCAAACCTAACCGATCCGGAGAAAGTCCTTGCCAACCCAAGGTTATCCATTCAGTTCAACTGAAAGCCAATCATCCATAGTCACCAGTAATTTCAAATCGCAATTTAGAGCACCTCTGGCCGCTCAGCACCGCTGCAATGACTTTGCACTAATGAACCTGCCGTCCGCTCTCGGTGGCGGAAGGAAATTCTCCAGCAAATAATCTCGTTAATCTCATTGCTCCTCTCGGGACGGGGCCATCAACGGTATTATGCCAGCCTGCACCGCACAAAGCTCCACTTTATAAACAGCCCAAGCACAAAGAGCATCGAAAGACGTAAGGAGGAGGTCTTAAAACTTTCATCTACCCATAGCTACCGGTCGCAATATGTCAGTCACTCCTTCCGCCTCTTGTTCCGCCCACCGCGCGTCCCACGGTACGGCACGGAATCCGGACGAAGGGAACGATAAAGTGCCTCGTCGGTAGCGTAAGTGCTAGCGCCAAGGTGGCTCAACAGCATCAGTATAAAACTGCTGACTCGGCTCAAACCGATCGGTCCAGCCACTAACTCAACAGCGGGCTGCGCTGAGCTTGGCAGGAGCAGATATAGGTATCTATTTTACTGCATCTCACCGCTCGCTCGCTCGCTCGCATTGCTTCTGTCGTTTTTCCGCAGCGGTGATTTCCTTACTCGACCTCCTGTCAGAAGACGCACAGAGACATTAGCCACGACGACGACGACGACGACGATGATGACGGTGGGTTTTGCGGGGGAGCAGGTGGAGAACTGGCTGGAACTCTGACTGTGTTAAATTTACGACTAATTTGATTTACAAGTTTGACACGGACATGCGTGAAACAACCTCCTTTCCTCTCCGGACGGACGGACCGAGGTGCTCTTGGCATTTCATCGACGACGGTCACTCTCTTGTGGCGCAGTATGACGATGATGTTTGGGGTCTTTTCCCCAGGTTGTCTCCGGACCTGGTGAGATAGGGTATGGTGTTTTATTTGATTTATTTTTCCGTTTTAGAGCTTAATTTGGACCGATGGAAATGACGGCAATGACCACGGGTGTGTGCGAGAGAGAGAGAAAGAGCGTGGATGTTTAGTACTTTCCTCGTGCTCTCGTTCTCGCTTTTGCCCGCTCTTTCCCCCATCTGTCGGGTGGTGATGATCGTTAAAACAGTTGAATGGATCTCCGACTGAATGACTATGAATGGAGGAACGGAGTTAAGTTATGTAGGGGTCCTACGGAAGATTGATGGTGCGTTTGCGCACTCCATTTCCTGGGTCATTAGCTTTCAGATTTGTCAAAATAGGAAACAGTCAATGGAAGTTAGCGGAACAGCCTGATGAAGTGGAGAAGGTTTGCTGCGACATGTGTGGAAAGTGAAAAAACTTGTGGTTACGGTTACAGCTTAATTTGTTTCAATGAAACAGATCGTGGCGAGTGCAAAAGTTAATTATGTTTGGAATACTAACGCACAGCTTAGATTGGGTTGCTTTCAGATTAATTGCCAGTCAGAGGAAACGAAACTGCAGCGGTCAATTATGCAACATGAAAATAATAATGACATAATAATTTTCTTCAGACAAGCAATGTTATTTGAATTTGGGCATTCATTGGGGCCCGGGATTGTTTTCAGTTTTCATTCCAACATACGTTAACTCTATAACTCCACAGGGAGGAAATTTTATTGTGTGACAATTTTTCATAATCTTATAAAAAGTTTTTAGAGAATGTTGTTCCTAATTCCTTTTATCGTCTCTCTCTTTTCCGCAATCGACTACCAATCACCAACGTGCATCGGTTTCCATCCATTGATGGCAATCGAATTCCAAGGAGTTGGTTTCCACACCTGGTAGATATCGCACCAATCAACACATGGGCCGCGATCAACGGCTTTACTTCCCTTCCGAAGGAAGACGTGACAAGAGATTGTTTCACACCGCATACTTACATACATTTTCAGAACATTCCTGAGATTTTCGGAATATTCCTTAATCTTTCGGAACTTTTTCAAAATTTCTGAGATACCTTAATGGATCTACTCTCTGATCTTCCTAGAAATACTTGAAACTGCCAAAAAATGATTAATTTTCTATAAAGTTGTCCCTGAATACAGAGGTTTTCGGAAATTCCCTTAGTTTCTTGAAACTTCTGCAAAGTTCCTGTAATTTCCTTGAAGTTTTATTTGAAGTGCCCTGAGCAGGGCTGGTAGCAGGTCACTTTTTAGTGACTTGGTCACTTTTTTGAAGCCAGTCACTAAAAAGTCACTTTTTACACCTAAAAGTCCCTAAAAATAGTCACTAAAGTCACTTTTTCGCAGAATGTTTAAATTGAGTACTTGGCACTAAGAAAGTCTACAGTAGTTTTAACAAAATATACATATCTATTAAAAAATTGAAAATTTTAACCAGGGTGACCAGTGAACCGCAAAACGTTAGAACACCAGGAAAACTATTGGGAAATGCCTTCAATTTCGATTTAAAAGAAAATTTTAAAGGATTCCAGGGCATACACCAAGATATATCAGAGAAGAATACCAAAGTACAGACTACGAAAGTCTCATGTAAAATTAACTGTTCTGAGGGCCGATTTCTTCATATCCGCTTAAATCTTAAGCCAGGTTTACCTATATAGTAAAACTTGGCTTAACACATACGGGCGTCGCTTTTGATTACTGTTTAAATTAATAGAGACTCAAAATTTAGCTCCGAAAATTTTTTGGAAATAATTCTAATGTTATTAAGAGTGCATTTTAACGAGAGTTCTGAGAAGAATTCTATGATGATTGAATGAGGATTCTAGGTCTAATTTTAATAAGTTCTGAAATGGCTCTGATGAAAATTCCATGAAAATACCGTGAACTCCAAATATGGTCTCTGCGGATAGTTCTAAAAGAATTCTGGGGTGATTTCTGCCGATACTTTCAAGAGTATTCTAAAGAGTTCGAAATAAATTCCGAGAAGAATTCAAATGGAATCGAATTTTGAGGAAGGAATTCTGAGAAGTGTTTCAAAGTTTGTGATGGATTTTTGTTTTGAGAATTCGGAGGAAATATTATGGGGATTCTAAGGAGAATACAAATGAATCCAAGATTATTCTAAGCAGAAATTTATGAAACTTCTGAGGAAATTCTAAGGATGGATTTATGGAAGGAGCCTTCAGGGAGTTTCTAAAAGAATCAATAAAAAATCGAAAATAATCTGCTTTAACTAATCATGTGTTATTACTTCATGGGTGAATTTAACGATTTACATAGTCGGAGATGCTTAACGTCAAATATCAGACTTCAAATGGAGATTTTATACGACCGAGGAGGAGATTCAATTATAGAGTTGATAGTTCCGTTATAGTACGGCAGTGTGAATATTGTTTATCAAAGTAGAAAGCGAGCAAAGGACAATTTTGAGGAAGGTAAGAGTCGGGTAGTTGTTTACGTCAGATGGCGACTTGAGTGTGAAACAATCAATAGAACTGTTTCCGCACATCAGAGGTACATGAGCAAATCGGTGATCATCCCTTTTGCCAGTGGTGGCAGGGGGAAACACCCCTCACCATCCCTCATTAACGGATGAGCTTGGTAAAAGAGATGCTCTACCCTATTCGTACCTTCTTCAAAATTATCCTTTGTTCGCTTTCTACTTTCTATATACAAATTTTACACTGCCACACTATAACGGAACTATGAA
This sequence comes from Ochlerotatus camptorhynchus, assembly GCF_037179485.1. Classification (NCBI taxonomy): domain Eukaryota; kingdom Metazoa; phylum Arthropoda; class Insecta; order Diptera; family Culicidae; genus Ochlerotatus; species Ochlerotatus camptorhynchus. The sequence goes on along the minus strand of NW_027040918.1, from coordinate 7,668,290 downwards.
CTCTTTACTTTCATCTCCTCATCTATCGTATAAAATGTCCACTTTAGTTCTGATATTTGATGTTAAGCGTTTCTTACTACGAAAATGATCTATTTCCAAGAATTTTGTTGATTGTTCTGCAAAGAATTTCAAGATTGCAATATTATGTTTGTAAAAGCTTATTTGCTTCTAAGTTTAAGAGAAGGGGAATTATTCTAAAAAAGTGCTTGAGATCATTCTGAAGAAATACTGTGAAAATTTCATAGCACATTATCAAAGTTATCTACCTAGATATATCAAATATTTAGATATTTCGAACGCACAATCAAATTCAAGATCATAAAAATAGGAATTACTATTTGCTAGTCATCATGTATAACGTAAGCAAAAGTACTCAAGTAGCACACATCTGGCACACAAAGTTGCAGCAACTTGATTGTGACTAAAATGAGCTATATTGCAGTTACCTCAACCGGTTTGTGACAAGGGTGCTACTAGGGTAAATTATTCAAATCACTTCAAATGCTCTTCACAGGGGTTTCCGTTGTGAGATTCGATTAAATTAGAGGAATTTATGAAAATTGATACCCAGTTCCATGACATAAAAAGTTTATTTCGATATCAAACCATATTTGAATTTCTATGTTACCATATAAATGGTTACTTATTTAGTATTTACCACTCACTTTTTGGTCACTATTTCCGTAATTTTAGTCACTAAAGTCACTACTATTATATCGCATCAGTGCTACCAGCCCTGCCTTAGGTTCTCGAAGCCATCCTGAAGTTCATGCAATTCTTCTCTGGTTCTTGGTACAGCATTGAGCTAAATGGAAATGTCCTGAAAATCTTTGAACTTCGCTGAATATTTCAGCAGTTCTCTGGACTTCCTGGAAATTCCTGTAACATCTTCAAGTTGCGCGAAATGTTTCTGATGTTCATGGTACTGTCCTAAATTCACTGCAACTAACGTTCACAGATGTGTAAATTTGCTCGAGAGTCTGGACGCCCCTGAAGTTGTTGTGACAGTTTTAAGTTCTCTGAGCTTCCCTGATAATCTTTAGACCTATCTTCCCTGAGGGGTTTGGAACTTCTTTTAAGTTTCTAAAATTTTCCTTATGTTTTCTGAACTTCTTGACTTTGAAGATCTCTGGATATCACTGAAGTTCCAAAAACTTCTTTTAAGTTCCTGCAGCTTCCATGTAGCTGCAAACTGCACTGTGGGCCAGAAATTAAAATTTCGCGGCAAAATCAACAAAATTATTTCAAACCACTAGACATTTTTCTACAACTCAAGCAATATCGATAGGTTTCCGAAATCAATTCTGGGGTCGTTTTGAATTTTAGTCTGCTTGTGTTTTAAAACGTGGTGATATAATATACGATCTGACCCAATTGTTTTACAATCAAAAAGTTTGATGATACCACTTTCAATTTTTTTATCTTTAAAAATTACTATCATTTCACATGTTCTACTCAAAAATAACAGTATTCTCAAGTATTCGATCTGAGACCAGCCTGGACTTACACCTTCAATTTGGTTCCAAAAATTCCTGCCGATATCTGCAGATGCACTAAGTAGAATAATTGTAATCAAGGACATACAGTCAACTCTGTTCAACTCGATATTTTCTATAGCTCTAAGGCCGTTCGCAATGCTGAGATTCAAAATTGTTTCAAACTACTCGACAGTTCTAAAATTTAAAACTGTCAAAAACGAAACTGCAACACGATCAGTGCAACGCACATTTTTAAACGGTGTTTGGTATTCTTCCCTATATAACTTTATGGAGAGCTCATCGGATCAGGTCTGATCACCTGAAGGTCTTTGGTATAATTTCTGAATCACGTTGTACCATAAGAGATTGTGTTGGGAAAATATCAAAAAATCAAATCTCACCACTGCCCAAGATCACGCTTGATTTTTGTAGACAAAAATCAACAAGCATACAACTGCGCATGATTTTGCAAGCCTAATAAAAATTGTATGGTTAATTTGCTTAACGACGTGTTCTGGGTATCATCCAAACCATTTGTGGAATAGTTCAATGATTTGGGTTATCGTTCGTTTATGGTTATTTTTTATTAGGGAATCTCAACAAACTGCGATGAGATTGAGTTTCATGATTTTTGCTTTACACCCGAACGCAACCGAAACTTCCATAACGGATGGCAGCCAATGCGTTTCTGCCATCGGTGAAGATTAAAAAGAGATAGTAAGCTATACCTACTTTCTCTTTCTAAGAAAACGATGTGCAACGGAATCATTTTTGTGTCGAGTCAACTCTCAACTTGAGTTTTGCACGTTGTGAATAGTCTCGCAAAATCAAAGGAGCTTGTAAAATCAATATCAAGCATGATGTTTTGTTCCAATATCACTCGTGATATTGAGATAGTATGAAAGCGGAAAAATATCAATTGATTGATGATTTTGCCAACACTGATAAGAGAATATCTCAGAGATATGCAATTTTAATTGTTGGATACCTTCAGAATGGGACCGATTTAACCTGAAGGCACCTGAAGATCTTCGAAAAAATTAGAAGAAATCTAGTTAGCCGCCACCAGTGGTGTAGTAGTAAGCGTGACTGCTTTCTCATCCCAATGGGTCTGGGTTCAATCCCAGCCGGGGTCGGTGGGATTTTTCTGAGGCATAAAAATCTCTGGTCACGTCTTACTTCGGAAGGGAAGTAAAGCCGTTGGTCCCGGCCCATGTTGAATGGGTCCGATATTCTACGCAGGTGTGGAAGCTGCCTTCCTCAACATTCAATTGCCGTCAATGGATGGCAATCGATGTCCGTCGGTGATTGGCACTAGATTTCAGAACTGAGACCGACGTTAAATAAAGGAATGAAGAGTAATCTGGTTTCTTGAAAGATGTCCATGATGTAAAGCAAATTTATTTGCTCGATTAATTTGTCCACTCCGAACAATAACAGAATGAGATTTCGTTCCGTTACCTCGTTTTTCCCTAGCTGTCTTTGCCATATGTCAGATTAGAAGCTCCACAAATGCATCAAATTTGAAACAGAGTTCCATTCGTGATTAAACCTCGCTCATAAATAAAACAGAATAGTCGAGCAGTTGCAAATATGGTGCAAGTTAGTAATCGAATAATGAAACTGCAAGTCAGCATTGCGAGGTGTGCGTTTTTGTTCTAGTTTTAAATTGAAACAGTCCATAGAAAATACAACAGCATTGAGAACGGCCTAAATATTCGGTGGTCCCTTGATATTCCCATTTATCGAACTAAGTCGATATCTCAACAACTCAATACCTTCTTTGGTAGATGTTCTATGTAGTGTTAGTTTGATTATATAACTCGATATGTCAAAGGCATGAGTGATGAGTAGGCTCTGCCCACGGTCGGTTCAAGGGGTAGGTCACTCAGAACAATGTGCCAAAAACACAGTTTAGCATACCATGGCTCACTCATTGGCACTGTTTGGCACCCATGGTACATATTTGTTGTGATCTCTAAAGTAACTGGCATCACTGTAGTATTTATGCGCATGCGCAGTGAGGATGTGTCAAAGTTTGTTTATTGACACAAATAATTTTCGGTATCCGCAACAAATAATTTCGCTGGAGCCTCCAACTCCCCTTACTGCTATGATCCACAATCGGAGCAACGGAAGATGCCGACATCACGATGACGACCGGGTGGATTTAATATGAATCTTTGAAAGCCACCACAGGAGTGCATAAACTGCTACGGAATTGGGAAGTTTATGCACTTTCAGATTTTTTACGGATTTTGAAGCAAAAACATTAATTAACAATGCCTATTGTAGAACTACAGACATAGATACGCTATCCAGCACACCAACAAAACCAGCAACCGGCCGAATCACCAGGAAGCATTTAACGCTCAATCTGGACTAGTTCAGGATTGATTAAAATAGAATCACTGCTACTCCGCCACTAGAAATTTTAACCTCAGTTCCCGAATGAAATTAATTCAAAAATATATTATTTACATAGCTGTGCGACGACGATGGTCCCGTCTGGCTGGAGCAGATATTTGCATCTACGTAATACTTCTAAGGATTGATTTCGTACGGTTAGCAGGGGATGATTTTGGGAAAATTGAACTGTGACGAATTGATTTCCTGCGTCATCCATTCCGCCTCCAGTAGCCTCCTGATGGTGATCCGAGTTTTGGGATTCTTGTCAACAGATTTCCTCAACGTCGACGTAGGGTTACTCGAAGAACAACAACACGTACAGTGTCACACAGGGAGCCCAAATTTCCAGTTCAGGACAGGAGTAGCGGTTGCCTACCAACACATCCGGGCTGCAGTACACGGTCGTGCTGTAGAAGGTAGAAAAATGTTGCCCTTCCTGTACGAACGTCACCGATCCGAAGTCAATAAGCTTGATATGGGAATGGTGATCGATGATAACGTCCTTATCTTTGAAGTCCCGGTGCAGAATGTTCAATGAGTTCATTCCCGATGTTCCTCACCAGCGTGTAATATTTGCTGTACTCTCCGTGGATCAAACCTTCATCGCACTGTGACATATAGGAGATGGAACTGGGCCTATCCGAGAGCAGCAGTATTATTGATGGGCTGCGCATTCTGTTGATCTGGCATTGACGTGACTATTGTCTTCGACAGCTCGTACGGTTTGATATACCAAAACAAAACATTTGAATTGTCAAAATACCGGGTTGCCAAACATATTCACTTAACAAAATCAGTCCGCTGACATGGCACTCTCGGCACAGCGCGGCACACTGAGAAAAATGTTGGCGCAAAATATGAGTGTAGAGTGACCACCCCTTGGTTCGGTTGGCAGAGCTGTCTAAATTTGTCGTTTTTTTTCGCGTAAGTGATTTCCGGTATTGAAAAACGTTATTGGAAGTGGTATTGGTACGGTTCTTCGGTTGATGTAGTGTTTCAGCCAATACTCGGCATTTACCCCGACGGGAAATTTGAAGTGAAAACTTAAATTGAACGAAGTTCAAAAGTTCCTTGCGAAGAACATGGAAATCGGAAGTGGTTACAACAATAGGGGGAACCTTTTCCATTTTTGGCACTAGGCCGGGAATTTTTAATGGTTTTTTGCCAGGATGATGGATCATTCTCGTCATCCGTAAGCATATCAAATTGATTTCTCAATTTAATTTCAACAGAAGGGGAATCAAGCGATTGCCCTTTTCTTTTGCGCTTAGGCATGGCGATAGAGCCAAGTTTTTTTTAAATCGACTTCCTAGCAGTTTACAATAAGAATCCGAAGGATCGAAGAGGTAGGGTATGGTCCAAACAAAGATAGAAGAAAATAAGAACTAAACAAGGTAGAAATTTTACAGGTTGAGCACTGTATAGTGCTGGTTAAATTTGTTGTAGCTTTAGGTAGCATTAACGTTTTTTTTTCCATGATTTGTTTTCCGTTGATCTTGTTTTCCGTGCTGAGCACCAATTCTATCGACGGCAGGGAGGAAGCAGCTCCCACACCTGGACCCAACCTATCGTCCTATTAACTCATGAACCGGGGACCAACGGCTTTACTTCCCGAAGGAAGGCGTGATCAGAGATGTTATGTCTTAGAACATCCAGGCCTGCTGGGGTGAGAGGTAAAACGCTTATCACTACACCACCGGTGCCACTAGTAGTAACACTTCCATCAGCAAAAAGCAAATAGATCCGCACGGCAAGAGAGCACGATGCGGACACACTCAATTTAGTTTGCTGAATCTCGGTAATTTTTCCCGAGATTTGCACAGCCAAACTTCTGGCAAACATCTCAGCAAAAGTGACGTATCCCAAGTAAAAATTTTGGTTTTATGAGGGTTCTGTAGATCATGATTTAGACTTGCAGCATGCTTTAAAACCACTATAAAACTTGCAATGTTACTTGGGATGCTTGCTGAGTCTCGGAAAATATTTTGCTGAATCTCAGCAAAAAAAAAACGTCATGTTTGCTGAGATCTCAATAAAATTTGATGCCAAGCACTCGGCTGTGTAAATCTCCGCAAAAAAGTGCCGAGCTGGCGAAAACAAAACTGAGTATAAATGAAAATATTCTACAGGGTGCGTGACGAATTTTTGCAGTAAATGGCATATTTGAGAAAAAATACACCAGTTAGTTATTCTAGCAATGAATTTTGTGCGATTTATTTTCTTTCGCAACATATGGAAGTTGTAAGTAAATTTATTCAAAAAAAATGCCTTCCCTTTCGACGACTGTAGTTAGACGCTTCCGGAAACTGCAGTATGCACGTTTTAAAATGTTTCGATCCATAGATGTCATCACTGCCTTGATTTTAGCTTTTAGCGACTTAAGTGTGGTGTGAGGGGTTCTATTGGTATCCCGTTGGACGACGCCCTATACAAAATAATCCAACGGATTGATATCGGGACTGCTTGGGGGCCAAATTTCTTCCTCCCAAATTTACGAAATATTTTCCGTATGCCATTTCTGTGCTTTATTAGCAGTATGAGCAGGTGCTCCGTCTTATAACTTTACCAAGCCTGTTTTAATATTATACACTGTTCTTTCAAACACATTTACCTACCGAATTATTTCTTTCATGCATACTCCGGCGCGCAACAAAGCGACAACGGCTGACAGATTGCCCTGTATCTTTGAAATTTAGTTAACTTCAGGGAAGTTAAGAGATTTTAATGAACGTTCCATGAGCTTTAAGGAAATAGAAAAAAAAATTGGGTACTTCAGGATCGATCAAAGAACTTGAATGCAGTTCAGCTACCTTCAGGAAAATTGCGGAAACTTTTAAATAGTTCTAAAAATTCAGGACTAGCAAACATTTGTGAAGATCAGAGATCTTAAGGACAGTTCCATTTACATTCCCGATCATAAGTTTGGGGTCCCAATTAAAAAATCTTGTTAATATTTTATGCTCACATCTCTGCCATTTTACGACTGATGTTCAATCTTTATAGATTATTTGAAAGATATTGACAATAAGGTAACTGGTTTAATACATTTAACAAATTTTTCATACTAAAACATCTCATAAATTTTCGACATTTTACAAATTCACAGTGAATATTCGTGACTGATTTTTTTCAGAATTGAGTCGGCAAAATTTTGAAATGAAAATTGTAGTAGAAAATCGACCAACAGTTTGAGGTCACCCACAATATAATTTGTCACTGCTATAAGTTTAATTGAAATGTTAGTGTATATATATATGAAAAGTATTATGAGCAACATAGAACAAATTACGATCATTTTTGAAAGGCAGCAAAGAGAACTAAAATCGGTCAAAAATGGTTCAATCTCTACAGGTGAAGTCAGATTCAAGCCCCTGCTAGCACACATTATCCACCAAACCATGAATTATTTCAGTTGAGTAATTAACGAAAGAGGAAATCGATTAAGATAATAGATCTAAGAAGATAGGACCTTTTGAAATATTTGTCTACAACAAGGCGCAAAACGAAACAAGGACTAATTTGTGTCATTTATGGTCTTCAAGTCCATTCTAAGTCTTATAAACCTCTACAAAACCATGATAAAACCGTAATTGTTACTTGGGTATGAAAAAACGAAAAATAGTCTGAACTAGGGTTCGGTAGTAGATCTTAAACCGTACTGACCATACAGAAGTGATCTACCCATGTTACGGGGGTCCATACGCACAGCTGGAAACAAAATGTAGGTCAGTGACGTACCCGCAGGAAAGGTGAGCGGCAAATGGAGCAATCTTGCAGGAGACAGTGGGGAAGACGGGCAACCGTCTGGTTAATATGGCACAAGGAGGAGTGCACATTCAGACAGAACTTTAGGTTCAAGGTTTTAAAAACACGAAACAAAGTGTTGTATCTACTAAGTAGTCAAAGAAAGTGGATCTATTAATATAGGATAAACCCACGGTAGTAACATAACAACTGGTAAGTAATTCAAGGTTATCTTCAGCATTCGGAAATGAAACAGTAACACCATTAAACCCGTTAACACTCCGAAAACGATGCCTCCGGTAAAATTTGTAACGGAAAATTGGCAATGTTTGATAAATCATATCTCAGCCATTTATTGACGAATTTTAAATCTATTGACGCCATTTGAAACTAAATAATATAAAGATTTAAAATCTTTTAATAAATTGCAGAGCAATGATTTTTCAAACATTGCCAATTTTCCGTTACAAATTTTACCGGAGGCATCGTGTTCGGAGTGTTAAGGTGCTACGTTAATTCCGCGGGAATGGTTTATGAAACTTATCGCGACCATTCTATTAACATCCCTCATCGCACCCGATCATCGCGATCAGCATCCTATAGACACAAGATCCAACTAGGAAATACTCCAAATCCAATTACCTGGAAGCCGTCGATTGCACATCGTTGTTGTTGGGGCTGAACCGCTCGCTCTTAATACTATTATTATTGCTATTGTTGCCAATGCTGCCGGTGCTGCTACTACTGCTAGTATTGTTGACGTTACTACTATTTTGGTTGTTACTATTACTCAAACTATTGCCACTATTGCCATCGGCCACCGATGCACTATTGCTGCCACTAATACCACCACTACTGCTACTGCTGCTGTTGGTACCGTTAGCCGTGACCAGCAGTCCACCTCCGTTCGCACTATTACCACTATTGCCATTATTGCTACCGATTGCACTAAGATCACTGGCGGCCAGCGCAGATTGGCCGTTTTTGATAAGGTTCAGCTGACTCAGCTCCATCTCGGCCGCTCCATTGCGGAGTTTTTCGTAGAAGGAACTGGCCGCGACCGCCGCCGCCGCCGCTGCCGCTGCAGATCCAGCAGTCGGCGAGTTGAGAAACTTCTTCCGATCGTACATCCGCTCGCTCAGCATCTTGTCTAAGGATTGCAGCGCGGCGACCTGACTGTTGAAGTTACTGCTGTGTATGTTGTTGTTATTGTTAAGCGGCGAATAATGACCACCGTCGTCATGGGTGGGAGTCGATGGATTGGAAGAAGGTGACCCCCGCCGACAGCCGTTTCCGTTTTCCGACAGTGCCAGCTGCAAACCGGTCGAGGTGGGGGTGGGAGGATTCGACGATCTTCTGGGCGACGCTTGGAAAGCCGCCGCCGCTGCTGCTGCCGCTGCCGTCGCCAGGGCTGCCACCGAACTTGCACCCAGTGCGGCCGTCAGAGCGGTCTGAGGTCCCGGGGAGGTCGACGAGGTGATTGATTTTCTTTTGCCACCGGAGCTACGGCGACGAGTCGACAACTTGCCAGCACCTTGCACCGCCACCAAGTGCGATAGCGACGACGAGGGCGACGAGGACGCTGATGATGACGACGACGACGGCTGTGATTGATTTGATGACGATTGCTGTTGGAGTTGGAATCGTTGCTGTTGTTGCTGTTGCTGCTGTTGCTGCTGCTGCTGCTGTTGATGTTGGTGGTGGTGATGCAGTAAGCTCGCTGGGGTTGCTTGTGGTAAATCTTCATTAACTGTTTCTCCTGCAAATAGACGCGAGTGGAAAGAGAAAAGAGGAAAATTCCAAATTAGATCGATTTATGTTTTTATGTGTCTTTCTAAAGTGGTTATTGTGGAATATATCTATCTACCTATAGGAAAGTGAACGGGGCCAAGCAGGGGAGAGGACAAGTGACCGAGTAGAAAAGACCACTAATGGAAATGATTTCCCTCGACCGACGACGACAAATGGTGCCGTAGTGCAGCGATTGTGGCTTCCTTGCGATACGACGAACCACATTTGTCCTATTGCTGCACTTTCCCAGGGGTCGAGGTGAACTTTTTTTGTTTGTAGATGATGCAGATGGGAAGTGGATTTCTTGCGCTTTCAACAAGTTCAATTATAACTGAAGGGTGGTCTAAGCTGCAAGCTTCTAGAAAACTGTTGACATTTCCTATTCACAATTAACCATTTAGTCAAGTTTTTGCATTAATTTTCCATCAGATATAACTGCTGTTGTTTGCGGTGACATCCAGCGCATATTACGCATTATCTGTTTTCCGTTAGTCGTTCACAGAGGACAGTACAGTAAACCTACAAATCCCTTTCACATTCTACAAAATAGAGTACCGTAAAACGGGGTATCTTTGATAATGCGGGTAACTTTGAAAGTAATATATAATGATTAAAATTACACTCTGCACTATTTCTGAATTAGCTACATTCGTTCCATTTTGAAGCTTAGGTTATAACTGTTGATATCGTATAGATTTTTTTGTAGTATGTGTTAGATATTTTCCAAATATCTAAAAAAAAATGTAAATTTTCTTGTTTTTCACCTGATTGAAAAGGCACTTAAACCATCACTTATTAAATGTATTTCCGATAAAGCCATCACAAATTCAATATTCTTTTCTTATTTCTTATGATGTTTCTTATTAAATACTCATTCAAATTTCTTATGTCTTGATCTATATTGTTTGAGATTCACGCATGGTTTTCTACATACAGCGAGTATTATCAAAGTAACCCCAAAACAATAAAGTGATGTTCGGTCGCAATACAAAAAATAGTGCAAATGCAATATTTCCCGTTAAACATATAACGAACGAATTTACTCTAGGATCCTCAGTACTTGTTCAAAAAAAATAAAATTTGAAGACATACATTATTGTAAAAAAACATTTAGAACATACTTAAAAAAAACAATCAAAGTTACCCCGTTTTACGGCAACTGATATTGCAAAACATGTCTGGTAGCTCTATATCTGCATATGGATTCACATCCGAAGTCCCTCCTTTTAAACATAGTCGGCACAAAAAAAAACACTTTTCAAGCCCCACCCCTCCTTCTCCCTCTCCACATCCATAAAATTATCATCCACTAACTTCGAGAAGACCGCGAGTATTCGGTTGAATTCCGTTAACTTTAGATTTAAGACATTGATAATGTATAACGGAAATGATAGATTGGCTCTGTAAAGTTTATTCGATTAAGCCTGTACAAATAAAGTAATTTTAACAACAGCCCCGTCCTAAGAAGATAAGAAATTACCTTTCGTGCCAAGTATGCAAAAAAGAAGGGACTCCAGAAGTACATAAATACGAGTACCCTCGACTTTTTCAGTGCCAGGTACTCTGCTCTGAAGTGTGAAAGGGAACTACTTGGTGTCTGGTAATTTCTGTCAGTAAACTGTATGGTCATAAAAATGAGAAGCTGGTATGAATTTTAATTTTCAGTGCATTTCATTGTTGAGTATATTTATAACATTTGTCTTGACTTAGTCCAGTTCAAATCTTTCTTCCATTGCCTTAATTACCAGCTGCATGCATTTTTGAAAAGGCATTTCGTCACCAAACGTTTCTCAAAAGTCTCCACGGTAAGTCCCTTGTGTTCCCTAGTTTGCCTAGCATGTAGTCCCATGCATAGAAGTCGAGAAGATTCAAATCGGGAGAAGAGGTAGGCCACTTTTCGACGAAATAAAATCTGGAAAATTGAAATCTCACCAAGCCTGTGTAGCTTTTGTCTGGTGGGATGGTGCAGAGTTTTGTTGGAAGCAGTATGCTGCATTTCTGTAGTGTTTCTAGACGAAGGGAAGCAAATGGGTCTTCAAAACATTATAGATGTAATATTTACTGTTTATTTTAACATCAGGTTCAATGAACAGCAATGAAACCTTCAAAGTTTTGGAGAAACATCCCCAAACCATGACCCTAGAAACATTCTGGAACCTTTAAATAGCCAGTTTGTCACGACGAATATCAGAAAGACATGCTGCATATACCCGATCTTTGTGATGATCCTGTAAAAGAAACATTCTGTCATTCGAACGGTGCCGCTTGAGTAGGCTTATCACGAGTTTTATTTTCGCGTTCATGATTTCCACGAATCTCAAATGAATGAAAATTAAAAATGAACTTGTCAGCATGTTGACGCTGACAGGGATTACCATTCACCCTGTATGATAGAGAAAAAAGCCGGACTATTGCTAATTACCAATTCTTCGAGATCTTTAAGCTTCCCCGAAAGTCCAGACATTTCTATATTATTCGGTGCTTCCCTGAAGTTATTTGAACTGCCGTAACGTTAATTTCCTGATGTTTTCGACACTTCCTAGAAGAGCACGGGTGGAAGCTGATCGCCTCGCCTCTTCCGGTAGACATATGTGCCTATAGACGCGTAAAGTCCCTGGCGCAAACCTCAAAAAGTGGATTTTTAGCATCACTTGAGAAGCCTGGAATAGGAACTGGATTAACTCCAACGACCTCTTCATCAGGAAAATCAAAGGAGACACGGGCAAATGGGATGATCCAGCACACCATCGCTCCCTCAGTGGAAACGGTGATTTCCACAAGACCTGCTCCCTATGCCACATTCATTACTCTGTTGAGCATTTCCTATGTCACTGCCCCAATACCAGGGAGCAAGAGAGCTTTACGGGATTCCAAGCAGTGTAAAAGACGCGCTCAGCTATGACGCAAACCAGACCGATCTGCTCTACTAGATTTCCTTAAAGAGGCAGAACTCTTCCACCTAGTTTGACAACTACCACTTCGGTGCTCGCTGCCGGCAGCGGACCTCTTACTGAAGCCTGCTACCGGTGGCACCCTCTTCTTCATCATGGACCGACCACCCGCACCATCACCCGGATTACCGACCTTAAACTGACCAATGATACAAACAAGACCCATGCGCACCAAAACTCGGACCATAGACCTCAACATTACTACGGCACAACCAGAACCCACCCGCAAATAACCCATTGACCCTTCCTGACAGCAAACTAGACAGCATACAACACTCTGTATTAAAAACTCTGCATTAGGGGGACCACCCTGGGGCATGAAGTAGTTTGCCTCCTCGTGGTGTGCCCTGGAAACGTTAATTATCGAACCCAAGGGAGAGATATTGAGGCTTAACGAACTTCAGCAGAGTAAGGACGCTGGAGCCACATTTAGCTCGTCCCAGGAGATCGATAAGCCCTGCACAAACCCTCGTTGTGCAACGGCAGGAGTGACACCGGGTTCTTAGAATGCTAAGCACACGGGAAAAAATCCGATTCCATTTTCATGAATAAAAAATCATGAAATGAAAAAACTTGCCATCCCATGAAATCGTAACAATGATTCATGATTTCGTCATGGAAATTCATGATTTCATAATGCAGTGGAATCAAGACCGCTACAAGCGTTACACGTACTTGGCAAACCGTTTTCATAAACCGCACTAAATAGGTATCTCTTATACGCCTTTTGTCTTCCAATTTATACAAGTGCTGATAGTCTAGTGGTGAAAGTATGGGTTTAGTGATCTCAAGGTTCTTGGTTCGAATCCAGTCTGATGCTTTATTTTATTCTTTTTGCATTTTTTGGTTAAAAGTTAAACCCATGAATTTAGCTCATGATTTCAACTCGGATGATTCATGATTTTAGGAATATTTGCTGCGTTACGCAAAAGTTGCTCATGATATCATGAATATTATTCATGGTGTATTTTCATAACATGAAAATACGCTGTGTTCATGAAATCATGAGTCATTTTTCTCATTTCGGAGATCGGATTTTTTCCCGTGCACACGCAACTGGTAAGCGGTCACATCTGTCCTGTGCTGCCGTGAAACGTTGGCTGGCTATCACGTCTGCTCTAGAACTATTTAACAATTAATAGCGCACAATAAGAGGAAGGCCCTGCACAGCTGTTCACTGTGCAGTAGCGAGAGTCACGTCTGTGACACACCACTAGTATTATGCGCCATAGCGCAACCGGCCCCCTCCCATGATGTAATGCTTTCGGGCGGTTCCGGGGAGGCCAAGGGCCAAGAGCACAGGGTAAGGTTTAGTGGGTCGGGAGCGCTACTTCTCCCATCCCCACACCCTGAGTTATCTTCTCAGGTGTCTGGGAGCAGAATCCCCCCTGAATAAAAAAAGGGGACCAACCTCGGAGATCCCCAGAGATGAACCAGCCAATGGCTGAAAGTATTTTCAGTAAAGTAACCTAACCTAACATAACCTAGAAGAGCACGGAAGTTCTCTTAAAAATTTTTAACTGCCCTGAGCTTCTCTGGACTTGACTGAAGTTTCCGTACCTTCATTAAGTTCCCTTATTTTTCAAAAAGTGTTTAGAACTTCTTAAAATTCTTGGAGTTTTTCACGGGTTCCAACATCATGCAAGTTCCAACAATTAATTAAATTAATCTTAACTTCTCTTGCCAGCCTAAAGGATGTCAGAACTTCGCTAAAAATTTAGGAACTTCCCTGAGTTTTACGAAACTTGTTTAAAAGGCCTGGAATTTCCTTGAAGTTGATTGAACTGTCCTGAGGTTCTCTGATGAACATAATCTGAAGTTTTCGCAATTCTCCTGTCCCACACATATTTAAACTTTCCAGAAACTCTTGAGACGTCTGTAAAGTTTCCAATATATGTCTAAAGTTTTCTTAATTGCTCAAGAATTCTCTGGATTTCCATGAAATGTCTGCAACTTCGTTAACATTCTCAAAATGTTCCTAAACTTTATGGAGCTGTCCTGAATTCATCAAAACTAATCTTTGCAGATCATTTATCGTTTCCCGAATGTCTGAACTTTCCTTAAGTTATAAGAACTACCAGTACAATCTCTGAGCTTCTCTGAAGATTGCAAGACCGAGCATCTTGGAGGCTCTTGAAATATCATTAAATTTTCCGCATAGTCTCTGACCTTCTCAGAATGTTTCTTGATTTCCATGAAGTTCTCTGGATATCCCTTAAGTACATAAAGCTTCTTAAAAGTTTCAGCAGTTTCCCTGCAGTTAATGGAACCACTTAGAAGTTCTCAAAACTTCCTTTATACCTATATATCTCGGCACTTCTACCTTCATTTTTTGTGGATCAGCCGGAAGTTCCCTAATCTTTCGGGACGTTCTTGGAACTTTCTTAAAGTTCTTAGAACTTCCCTGTAGTTCTCACTGCTCTTCTGATGTCGTTTCAAGAATTTACCTAAAATGAATGTAACTGCCCTAAAGGTCTCTTGTTCTGCATTTCCGTTAATTTATCGGGACTGCTGCTATAGTTCTTTAGGCTTCTCGTATGTTTTCTGAACTATCCTCAATTTATGGAATTTTTTGAAGGTTCTCGCTGGAAGTAAAGCCGTTGGTCCCCGGTCTATGAGTTGATGGGTCGACGGGTAGGGTCCAGGTGAGGGAGCTGCTCCACTGGCGCTGATGGCATTTGTACTCAGTACGGAAAACAAAATCGACGGAAAACAAATCAAAGAAAGAAAAAAAAAGGTTCGCTATTTTCGTGAACTTAATCAATTCGCCCTTGAGTTCGTGAAATTTACATGAAGTTCTCACAATTTTCCTGATATTAAAACTATAACTTCACTTAACGTCTTAAACTCAACAGAAGTTTTGACAACTTTTGTGAAATTAGTTGAACTGCCCTGAAGTTCTCGACATTTGCAAAACTGCTCCAAATAACTTTGATCTACTCTAATTTTTGCCTGGACATCAGACAACTTCTTAGTCATTTTTTTAAATCGTCTGAATTATTCTCAAGAGTTTTTTTTTTATCACTAGGGGCGAGGCAATATTTTTTTCACTTCGAGAGCGCTATTGCAATAATTCACATTTTTGCTGAAATTCGGACGTTTTGGATCTTTTAAAGTTTTCAAAATAGCGTCTTTGAAATTTTTCAAATAATTTGAGCGTGGTAATGGCATTTTTAATCGAAATAACGTCTGAGACAAAGTTGAAGTGAAAAATAATGTTTCTATGGGAAACATATACAAAAAGATGTGTGAAATAATTTCAAGTAAAAACTAAAAAAAAAATAATGAAAACCTAAATATTTGAAATCGTTCGATTTACGAAATCTTTATTTGAAAAAACAGCTCATGGAAAATGGAAAATGTTTAAAATTATGTAAAAAATTGTAAGACAAGACCTTTTGCCAATTTTTTTAACCTATTGTTAAAACATTTTTTTTTTCATAAAATTTATACTCAAAAAACAATGAAAAATGGTCCCAAAGCCGTATTTAGGAAGACAAAAATGTTTGCGCCATAACCGTCAGTTTTAGGTATATGTGTCTCGAGGAAAGTTTCTTCATATTTTTTGGCTAATTTTTTTATGTTAGTTAAAATAGGGTGGTCCATAAAATTGGTAAATTGAAAATATAAACTTTTATTATTTGAGATAGACTAATTCACTGTTCGGACAAAAATGTAAAACAATCAATTTGAAGCAACTTTGCTAAAGACATCAAATTTGTATCTCTTATGGTTCATGAGTGACGATTATTTTAAATAAGCAGGTTAGGGTGGCTCCTATAAAACAGTTTTCTTTGAATTTCTTTTGATACGTTCATTTCTCGTGAAAATGTTATTCTAGACACTTTTAAATATTTTTATGACGCATATTTTTGCCGGATTGCGATATTTTTTTATTAAAAAGTTAAAGGCGATTTTCGTCGTTAAAATGGCTTTTTTCAATTGTGAATATCTCTACGCCACTACGCCAAGTCGAGTTATTAGTGTAGGCGTGATCTATTTACCTCCTGACCACCGCAACGATGTCATTAGTATTCAGGACCATGTGAACTCTATCGGTGCTATTGTTTCCAATTTGGAATTCAATGACTATGCTCTGCAGCTCGAAGATTATAACCAGCCTTTGCTCCGGTGGAATAAGTTGTATGATGGGTCCTTCCAGATTGAGCCTCAATCGGCTCTATCGGCTGCTAGTTCAACGCTTATCGACGGTTTCGCTTTACATGGCCTCACGCAGATCATTGATGTATCGAATAGGAACTCTCACTTTCTAGACCTTGTTCTGTCTAACGAAGCTGCAACTCTGGCATGCACCGTTTCGGAAACCATAGAAGCAGATCACCCTACTTTAGACGTCATGATGAACCTCCTAGCGCCAATAATGTTTGAGGATTGTTCCGAAAATAATCGTACCCTGGTCGATTATATTGCGATTAGTGCTGCTATTTCCGGTATCGACTAGCGACCAGTAGAATCAGCTGGATGTGTTGTCGATGTCGTTGAATATTTCCAAAGCCACCGTGATCTAACGGTCACTTGCGTCGACTGAAACGGTATAACGCTAAATCGCTATGAAGATACTGCCAAAATCGTTCGTACATTAACATTACGAAGCAGGAGTTCAACCGCACAAGTAACGACTATAGGAATTACAACATTTTCCTGTATCGACGATATGTCTTCCGAACGCAATCATCTCTTCGCAGAAATCCAATGCGTTTCTGGTCGTTTGTAAACTCTAAAGCGAACGTAGCCGGTTTGGCATTGTCAGCTCATCTCGGTGAGCAAACCGCTAAATCTGAACCGGAGAATTGCTTCCTTTTTGCCCAACATTTCATGAGTTCGTTCAATGAATCTTCGGTCTTACCAAATCAAGTCACGGTGGCTATAAGCGATTCTCCAAGAGATGGATTTGAGATCCCTCCGTTTCACCACAGTGAACATACCATCAATCTAGCTCTTCAAAGGTTGAAACTCTCGTTTGCTGCCGGGCCAGACGACATTCCTGCGTCCGTTCTGAAGCTGTGTTCGGAGTCCTTGCTGACTCCCTTGGTGAAGTTATTTAATCTGTCACTAAAGGAGAATAAATTTCCTGAGGCCTGGAAATGTTCGTATATGTTCCCCGTCCACAAGATAGGCGATAAAAGGAAATTTCCAGAATTACAGAGGCATCACATCGCTATGTTGCTGCTCCAAAGTATTCGAGATCATCATCAATGGGGCGCTCTGCAGCTCTTGTAAAAATTACATCTCCACGGCTCAGCATGGATTCTACCCAAAACGGTCAGTTACAACCAATTTGACCGAATTCGTGTCGCTCTGCGTTTGGACCGTGGACTCTGGCGGACAAATCGCCACTGTTTACACTGATCTCAAGGCTGCATTCGACCGAGTAGACCTCAACATTCTTTTGAGCAAGCTTGAGAAACTCGGAGTGTTTGGATCCTTCATCTCGTGGTTCAAATCTTACCTTACGAACCCTTTCGCTTTGCGTTAAGATTGGAGCTTCTCGTTCTGAAGTGTTCACGAATGCATGTTTCCGGCGTTCCCCAAGGAAGTAATCTAGGGCCCCTTCTGTTTTCGCGTTTCGTCAACGAGCTTTCGTGTCTACTGCCACCTGGATGCCGGCTATTCTACGCTGACGATGTCAAAATGTATATGGTTATCAATTGCATCGCTGATTGTGAGGAGTTGCAGCTGATTGTGGATCGTATGCAGAGTTGGTGCTCGCGTAGCTTTTTGACACTTAGCATCAACAAGTGCAATGTGATATCATTTCACCGCAAACAAATCGATCAAATATTCGGGAGTAACACTCGACTGTGGATTGACCTTCAAACCGCTCTACAATGACATCCTGACTTAAACTAAGAGGCAGCTTGGCTTTATGTTCAAAATATCTGAAGACTTTCGCGGTGTATTGTTCGTTAGTACGTTAGAGTATAGTGTTGTCGTCGCTACGCACTTCGTCATCTGCCCTGGCGTGACACTGCTAGCTTGCCGTCTTACGTGGATCGCTGTCGTCTGCTTGGAATTGACACCTTGGAACGAAGAAGACGGAACGCGCAAGTTATGTTAGCTGCTAAGATCATTACCAGCAAGATTGATTTCCACGAATTACTTCGGCGGTTTTTCTTTTACGCAGCTGAAAGAGTGATTGGACAGCGTAATTTTGTACATCTCACAGCTCGTAATCGGCAATACGGGTTGAATGAACCTATCAGTAAAGTCGCTTATCCGTTTAATGACGTCTATGCATTGTTTGACGTTAATGTGCCGTTAACTGTTTGTATTAGAAGACTGTCCTGAATTAGAACGTGCCTTGCTTTTGTTTTATTTAAACTTTTTAAATTCATTAAGACAACCATTTGTCAGATTAATCATTGAAACAATAAATAAATAAATAAATCAATAAATGGAGCAAACCGATTTTCAAACTTCTGATACTGAAAGACCTTTTTTTTTCTTCAATTTTGGTGAATAAACTGCGAGAGCGTTTTTTGTTTAAAGCATTTAATTTAATTTTAAACAACTTCAACAAGTTTCACGATGAACTGGAAAATATGTTTTCAATTCACATTTCACGTCCGCTTTTCATTTTAGGAGGCATGAATGTTCCAATAAATTTAGCCAATAATATTGTTCGACGTTACAAAAGTTTACTAGATTCATACGATTTTGTTTGCTCAAAAACATATGAGACCCGTCCAATTAGTAATAATATTTTGGATCACGTTATTGTACGTAAAGAGGATCTCGCCTACATGAAAAATGATACGACTTATTCGGATATAAGTGATCATTTAATAATTGTTTCGTCCTTTAAATTAAGTAATCCAAAAGAAAACGTTGTGCTAACCAAGAAAATTATAGACAAAAATAAACTAAATGAAGTCTTCACTCGTTCTTTGGACACCTTCGCTTGCGTTGATGATGTTAATGGATCTATTATCGCTATAACATCGGCTTATAATAATATATTAGTACAATGTACCAAACTTAAATCGGAACGAGTAAATATCAAATCGAAACATTGTCTTTGGCTTGACTATTACACGTAGCAGTGGATAAAACTTAAAAATAAATATATGAAAAATTAAAGAAAGACTCCTCCAACGATCATTTTAAAGAAATGTTGAAGCATGTAGCCAAAAAGGCTGATATTGCAAAAAGAAGATGTAAGAATGAGTATTACAAAAGAATATTTGAGGACACATGTAGTGCCAAAGTATGGAAAAACTTGAATGGAATAATGGGAAGGACAAACCAGGTTTCTTACATTGAGCTTCAATATAATGGAATAATGGAATAATTTAGAAATTACTGAAATTTTTAACAATTTCTTTGTAAATATTGGAGCAGACCTCGCTGCTAATATTCCAAAGAATAATTTGAACACACTAAGTACTGTAACGCACCTTGGGCAAACTATTTTTCTTGAACCTACTGATGTAAGGGAGGTATCGTCTTTAATAAATGATTTAAATGTTTAAAAAAATGTGGACCTGATAATCTTCCAGCAAGTGTCAGTAAACATAACCTGAAAGCATTTTCAAATATTTTTACAGAACTTTTCAATAGCATACTGAAGCAAGATACCCTGACTGTCTTAAAGTGGCAAAAGTGGTGCCTATTTTTAAAGCTGGTGATGCATCTGATCCTTGCAATTATCGTCCTATTTCCACGCTGTCTATGTCAATAAAATTTTTGAGAAACTGATAGTTAATTGACTTGTAAAATTCCAATACGGGTTTAGGAAAGGAAGTAGTACTTCCACGGCAATAGTTGAGCTTGTTGCTTTTTTGTTGAATAAAATTGATAATAAATGTATTGTTGGAGGCCTCTTTATAGACTTGAAGAAGGTTTTCGATACTCTTAATCATAATATTCTTTTGCAAAAATTAGAATGCTATGGCATACGGTGACTGGCAAATGACATTATTCGTAGTTATTTAAGTGATAGGCAACAGTGTGTGGTACTGAAAGATGCACAGAGCTCGCTCCGGCCAGTAAACGTAGGAGTTCCTCAAGGGAGTAATATTGGGCCCCTCTTATTTCTAATCTACATCAACAATATTGGAAATTTACCTCTTAAAGGAAAAAAAATTGGCTAAAATTATTTGCGGACGATACAGCACTTTTTTCCTTAATCATGATACTTTATCTATTGTTTCTTGCATAAACGATGATCTGCAGGTTCTCATGAGAAACTTCGATACAAACTTACTCTCGTTAAACTTATTCAAGACTAAATATATAGTGTTCCTTTCACCAAGGAATATATTGCAATACCGATGTTTAAAAATAATTTGTTACCTACCGCAATTGTATTCTACTCTCCAACTTTACACCAACACATCGCACAGTATTCTTCCATTACGTGGTTTGTGTAAATTTCAGTCTTGCTTATTTGTATACGATACGCTAAAAAACCCGAACATGCATCGTAACCTCATCTTACCGATCGCAAATCATGATCACAACACTAGGTATGCAAATAATTTAATTCGTTCTAGGACATTTACATGCCTTGGTCAAATACGAATCTCCTTTTATGGTCCATCTGTATATAACGTACTTCCGGAACGCTTGAAAACTTTGAACAATCGATTATTTTTTAAAACAAGTTTAAAGCAACATTACAAATCAAAAATCAAAGAACTCTTGATATAAATTAATAAACTACTATTATAAGAATTGCGCTCATTATTATTATTATCATTATATTATATTTACTATTAAGCTGTATGTATTAATATTTTGAATCATTTGTGGGTAAGGTAAATTAAAGGAACTGAGTGCCACTGGGAACATCCCAACATTATTAACTTAGTTTGTTTTGCAGATAGCTCATCACACACACACACACACACCTAAAAAATATCAGCATTTGTTCATTCCTTCCAATTCTTATATTTATTTTTAAATTTTAATCTTAACGAGGAGTCCATTACCAGGGGGCTCTAGGTGTGAGCTCTTTGGTGTGGGGGTGAGTTGGTGGGCCTAATTAAAAAAAAATGTCTTAATTTTCAGCAAAAACTAGCCATAAATTTTCAAATAAAAGAGTTAACAACTTAGTGGCTTGAGCAAAAATATGTGTCCTAAATATTTCTAAAAGTATTTACAATAAAGTTTTCACGAGAAATGAACGTATAAAAATACATTTTTAAGAAAGCTGATTTTCTAGAAGTCACCCTAACCAACTTGTTAAAAAAAATCATAACTCATGAACCACAGTATTTATCAAATATTTTTCCCATACTGAAAAAAACTGCTTGACTACCACAGAAAGGGTTGATATCTATGAGAAAAAACGAAAGAACTAGCAACTTTGGAAATGGTTAATTGGGCAATACTTTCCACCCTCAAATCCAGCAGATGTCACCCACCAGTGGTGGATAAACTAGTTTTGCAGTATGGAGATAAGGGTAATTGATGAACGCTATTTAATGTCCAGTGGACAATTTTCTTTTCTACAGTCAGAATTTTAACAGAATATTGAATTGATTAAATATTTTTAAAAAAAATCATGGAGTGACGAAAAATTGGCGCAGAACTTCCAGCAAATCACAATATGACTTACTACACAGCCCACGTGCATACCATTTCCGAATGATTGATGATTTTATCACTCTGTCAGAATACATCACATTTAACTCCATCAACCTTGCGAATTTCACATCTGTCCCAGTCGATCGTAGTTTAACCTTTAGCTCTCCCGGTAAGCAACCGGGCACCACGACAGAGCGCGAGAGACAACACAAAACCTGAAAGATCACTTCTATTAGATTGAATTTTATCGTCCATTAAAGGCAGTCACCGAGAGGATAATTTATTAGAGCTGCAACTCATTAAAAATGCGAATCCCGCTCTGTGACTGCTTCCTCCCCCAGCGAGATGATCTTTGCCGTTTGCTTGATCCGACTGCCATAATCCGCCTACTGTCGATTCGTCACAATCAACCAACTAACCAACGACGGACGGACGGACGGCGACGATGCACTTGTTGCTGCAAAATTTCCGAGATTCTGAACCGAGCTGCGTACACATGACCACTCTCCGGCCGGAGTTTAATGTCGCTTGTTTTATGTCAGTCATTTGTTACCCGAACGGACGCCACGCCACGCCAAGGGGTAGCGATAATTGTCACCTAGGGTTTTATAGTGGTGGCTCATTAGGCCCCGTGTGAGCGTGCGCGCGTCGTCGCTCGGTGGCTGCGAGTGAAATGCGCCTGCTCGCGAAGATTCAGACGAGTTGACATGTTTTACGGCACAGGTGACACTTTGTTAATCAACCAATTCAAGCCACTCGTTTTTTTCTTTTGCGAGTGGTGTGGGTTCGAAAAAATGGTTTGGCTTTTGCAAATAACTTTGATACCGTAAGGTACCGATATCCGGACTGTTGTATAATCTGGACATCCGGTGTGATGATTCTGAACGATACCAAAAGACCATTATAAATTTGACCTGCTATTTTAAACATAGTAGGCAGTGGTAACAGGTCTTCCCTTAGCTCAGTCGGTAAAGGCACAGCTTCAAAGCAAGACCATGCGGGAGATGGCTGGGTTCGATTTCCAGTCCGGTGTAGGATTTTTTTTGGGTTGGAAAATGTCTCAACTTTTCTAGGCATAGAGTATGATTGTACTTGCCACACAATTATACTAATTGAAAAATGGTACTGGCAGCTTTTGATCTCAATTAATAACTGTGGAAGTGCATCTAGAACACTAAGTTGAGAGCACGCAATAAACTAATATGCGATTAGCAATAAACTTGAAATGTGAGGACGAAGAAGAAGCCAGTTATAACCAACTTGTAAAAGTGTCCGGATTTCAAACCTCTACGGTATCAAGAAGAGTGTTGCTAACTTTGGTGAACCCGGAATGAAATTCTCTTCCGTAAAAGCCATATGTTGGAACTGAAGTCCGAGCCACTTTAAACCATTTAAAACTAGAACAGTCGTTCAAACCTGTATCCTAGTCGCTCTGACATTTGCGTGTTTGAACTTTTTTTTTCTCGGTTTGGTGAAAAACAGGTTTCGTTACGCATTTAAGCGTTTTAGTTTTGTGCCACAAATTTATGATACGATTTTTTTTCCATACCGCTTCGAGATCTCAAGCAAAAGCGCGACCTCTGCAAGAATTGCCATATTGTTATATATTGGACCATATAAGTTTAATTAATTATGCATTCAATTCGGAACCGTAACGATTTGATAGTGGATACCATCTTGCAAAGTCGTTTTTTTTATCGAGAGCAGAGGCCGCACTCGTTATGTCAGTGGAATGAGGATCAACAGCAGATTTTGTTTTGGGGACCAATTCTTTCAACTCTTTAGTGCAGTCGTTTTCTAGCATTCGTTGATTGCACCACACTTTGAGAAATTCCATAATCTCGCAGCATACCAAAATAGATGGCAGATAGGGTTTTTGGTCTAATTTCCGGCCTACTAAGCACAATCCTTCTTAACTTTTCTTTTTTGAAAGGGTTTGTACAAAAAATGAAATGTTTCTATCAAAGATGACTTCTGAATCTATCGTATGGATTTGATAAATAGTTACACATTATTGAGATACTGTAAAAAAATCTACGACTGCTTCTTGATTCCAAACGCGACGACTTTCAATTCGAGAAAATTGAATTAGCGAAATGCTTATCAGTTTTGGTACGACCATCTACCAGGGACTATAATAAAATTAGGCAACTCAATGCTCATATTATTCAGAGAGCATCAATATAACCTTATATTCGAGATGAGAAAATCTCAAAATAATATTGCAAGGTAAAGTTTGAGTGGTAAAATACGTTATTTTAAACTGCATCTTGAAAATAATTTCGAGACTATTCTAAGGAAAATTCTAAGTGAACTTTCTGACGGAATATGAGAAGAACGTCAAGATAATTCTGAGAAAAATTTCAATACAATTCTGAGGTGAACTGCATCAGAATTATAAAGAGAATTTAAACGAATTTTGATTGGAATTGAATAAAAATTCATTGAACTCTTGAAATAATAATACAAAATCTAAAGGGAATTTTAGGATAAATTCTATGATTTTTTTTGAGTGTTCTACCGATAATTTCTGGACAGTTATACAGACATTAAAAAACGCCTAGCAAGAATCTTTAATATATTTTAAAAGAATTCTGATCCTGGAAAAATATACCTGCCTTTGTAATGTCCAATTTAACAAATGCATGCATTTTAATAAATCGCATTTGATTTAATACATAATTTAATTGTACATAGCACAACCGGAGAAATTTCCGAAATTCCAGAGAAAATGGGACAATGTCCTGGAAATTATTAATCGGGATATGCTAGTATTCAATTTTGAAAACAAAGCACATTCATACATACATTCAAACCCGTTTTTTTTCTTCTCAAAAACAATGCTACACAAATTTTTTACCTCTGCTTTCTTATACCCATCCACAGAGGAAGAGAACGAAATTTCTTGAGAAGAATTACTTTACCAAGAGTTTTTTTTTTTTTCTTGATTCATTTTCCGTCGATCTTGTTTTCCGTGCTGAGCACCAATGCTACCGACGCCAGGGAGGCAGCTCCCACACCTGGACCCTACCTATCGACCCATCAACTCATGAACCGGGGACCAACGGCTTTACTTCCGAAGGAAGGCGTGATCAGAGATGTTATGCCTCAGAACATCCCGGCGGTGCCGACTGGGATTGAACCCAGGCCTGCTGGGGTGGGAGGTAATCACGCTTACCACTACACCACCGGCGCCGCTACTTTACCAAGAGTTAAAATTCCTTTAAATAAATTGAGACATAGCACATCGAGATATGAAGATTTGTCTGTAGTCCAGTGTTGCGAAAATATCAAGATATTAGAAGCTGTGATATCGTAGCTATGAATATCAAGCTAATAAAACTCTCCAGCTACAATTCTAACCAAACCGTGGAGAGTGTGAGTTTTATGATTTTTATTTTACATCCGAACGCGACCCGAAACTGCCGTCACTGCTGACAGCAGTAGCTTTGTGTCTGCCATCGGTGAACAGTAAAGAGAGATAACAAACCATACTTTCTCTTTCTAAGAAAACGATGTGCAACGGAATCATTTTTGTGTCGAATCAACTCTCAGCTTCATTTCTACATATTGTGAATATTATCGCAACATCAAAGGAGCTTGTAAAATCAACATAACGCATGCTATATTGTTCCAATAGCAGGCGTGATATTGAGAGTGTTTGAGAGCGGAAAGTATAATTTTATTGATGATTTTGCCAACACTGGTAGTTACTTTAACAAATTTGTGTTATTTTAACAAATTTAGTCCAGGGAAGACATTCAAAGCCAAGACTTTCAGCGTGAGATGTTATTGATACATGTTGACCCTGTCCAAATTCGATATTTCATGAAACAGGTTTACCATCATCAAAATATTTTCTCTTTTGAAAAACTTATCTAACACCAGAAAATAAAAATTCCATAATGTTAATCTCAAACTTTCAAATTCAGAAAGATAGATAAAGATAAAGACTTTCAAATTCAATTTGGATTTTTTTCTCGAAAGCCAGTTTCCCGAGTTTTTCTTTTGACTATTTATGAAACATAATTTGAATTTTGATTGCAATTTCAGGACCTTAAACTTTTTTCAGAGTCTAGCATTATTTATTAGTTTTAGTTTCCGAACCTTGAATCCTTTCCAAGTTATTTCTGAAATTCCTTCATGTCCTCATTTAGACTTTTAGGGTTGGCTATTTAGACGAAGCAATTTCGACGAATTAAAGCATTTTTTGCAAGTTGCATGGCGGAGTTAGAATCCAGAAGTAAGAAATCAGCTCTATCTAGGGATTGGTTCTGTTTTGTCCGTGTTTTTTTAGTCAGAGAAGCGGAGCGACGAGCAATCGTCTGGAATGAGCATCCAAAAGAATATTTTTTTAAATCTTCTTTTAGAATTTTCTTTAAGAATCTTCTTTTAGAATCTTCTTTTAGAATCTTCTTTTAGAATCTTCTTTTTGAATCTTCTTTTTGAATCTTCTTTTTGAATCTTCTTTTTGAATCTTCTTTTTGAATCTTCTTTTAGAATCTTCTTTTAGAATCTTCTTCTAGAAAATTTTTTTGAATCAACTTTTAGAATCTTCTCTTAGAATCTTTGTGACGACAACACCGCTAGATGCAGCGACGCTGCTTATGTAGATCGGCACGGTTTCTAGCAGCCCGCATCCGCTCGATCTGTCATGAATGACAAGTGACAAGCGATGAGGAGGAACGTCAAAACTAGTGGTGAATCGATAGTCATCGTTACACACAGTTCAAAAGCCATTGTATACGGTTAGGAAAGTGCCGGGCGTATTTAACTCAACCAAATAATTTAGCTACTACTAGGGCTTAAAACTATTGAATTTGCCTTAAAACTAGTAAAATCGAATCTAAGGCTAATGTAAGAAACTAAACAAAAACTCTTAGAACTTAAAAAATAAATTACGAACCAATATCTACAGCTAACCTAGAAACGTAGATTCACGATAAGATTGCTCCAGTTTGACAATTCCTACACTAAAATTGTAAGTAAACTTAATCTAAAGTGTTTATTTGTATTACTAAAAATCGATCTGAATCGATCATCTTAAAGAATCTTTTTTTTTAGAATCTTCTTTTGGTATCTTCGCTTAGAATATTCTTCTAGAATCTGCTTTAGAACTTCTTTCTATTTTTTTTTTAGAAGTGTATCATTTAGAATGAGTTTCTAAAAGAATTTCGTTTTAGAATCTTCTTTAAGAATTTTCTTAAAGAATCTTTTTTTTTACGAATCTTCGTTTATAATCTTCTTTTAGAACCTTCTTCAGCATTTTTTTTATATATTCTTTAGAAGCATCTTTTATCGTTAAGAATGAGCTTCCAAAAGAATTTTGTTTTAGAATCTTCTGTAAGAATCTTCTTGAAGAATCTTTTTTTCGAATCTACTTTTAGAATCTTCTTTAGAAACTTCTTTATAATCTTCTTTTAGAATCTTCTTTAGAATCTTCTTTAGAAACTTCTTTAGAATCTTCTTTAGAATTTTCTTTAGAATCTTCTTTAGAAACTTCTTTATAATCTTCTTTTAGAATCTTCTTTAGAATCTTCTTTAGAAACTTCTTTAGAATCTTCTTTAGAATTTTCTTTAGAATCTTCTTTAGAATCTTCTTTAGAATCTTCTTTAGAATCTTCTTTAGAATCTTCTTTAGAATCTTCTTTAGAATCTTCTTTAGAATCTCCTTGAGAATCTTCTTTAGAATCTTCTTTAGAATCTTCTTTAGAATCTTCTTAAGAATCTCCTTTAGAATCTTCTTTAGCATCTTCTTTAGAATCTTCTTCAGAATCTTCTTTAGAATCTTCTTTATAATCTTCTTAAAGAATCTTTTTTATATTCGTCTTTTAGAATCTTCTTACAGAATCTTTTTTTTTTAGAATCTTAGTTTAGAATCTTATTTTAGAATCTTATTTTAGAATATACTGTTAGAATCTTCTTTAGAGTCTTCTTTAAAATCTTCTTTAGAATCTGCTTTAGAATCTGCTTTAGAATCTTCTTTTCGAACTTCTTTTCAAACTTCTTTTCAAACTTCTTTTCAAACTTCTTAAATAACCTTTTTTATAATCGTCTTTTAGAATTTTCTTTTATAATCTTCATTTAAAAATCTTCTTTTAGAATCTTCTTAAATAATCTTCTGTACAAATCTTCTTTAAGAATCTTTTTTTTAATCTTCTTTAGAAATCTTTTTTTCGATTATTTCTTCGATTTTTTTCAAATTTTCTTTTAGAATCTTCGTTTAGAATCTTCTTTAAGAATTTTCTTTTAGAATCTTCTTAAGGAATCTTTTTTATAATCATCTTTTAGAATCTTCTTTTAGAATCTTCTTTTAGAATATTCTTTTAGAATCTTCTTTTAGAATCTTCTTTTAGAATCTTCTTTTAGAATCTTCTTTAAGAATCTTCTTTTAGAATCTTCTTTTAGAATCTTCTTACAGAATCTATTTTTTTTAGAATCTTCTTTTAGAATATCTTTTTGGAATCTTCTATAGAACTTCTTTAGAATCTGTTTTAGAAGCATATCATTTAGAATGAGCTTCTTAAAGAATTTTGTTTTAAGAATCTTCATTGAGAATTTGGTTCAATAATCTTCTTTGAAAAATTTGTTTAAGAATCTTCTTTTCAATAATTCTTTAAGAATCGTCTTAAATAATCTTTTTTTTTATTATCTCTTTATAATCTTCTTAAAGAATCTTTTTTATTTTCTTACAGAATCTTTTTTGTTTTAGTATCTTATTTTAAAATATTCTGTTAGAATCTTCTTTAGAACTTCTTTAGAATCTTTTTTAGAAGCATATCATTTAGAATGAGCTTCTAACTTGCTTTTCAAAACTTCTTTAAGAATCGTCTTAAAGAATCTTCTTAAATAATCTCTTTTTTTTATTATCTTCTTTTACAATCTTCTTTTAGAATCTTCTTCAGAAACTTTTTTAAAATATTCTTTAGAAGCATCTTTTATCGTTTAGCTTCCAAAAGAATTTTGTTTGAGAATTTTTTTTTCGAATCTACTTTCAGAATCTTCTTTAGTATCTTCTTTAGAATCTTCTTTAGAATCTTCTTTAGAATCTTCTTTAGAATCTTCTTTAGAATCTTCTTTTGAATCTTCTTTAGAATCTTCTTTAGAATCTTCTTTAGAATCTTCTTTAGAATCTTCTTTAGAATCTTCTTTAGAATCTTCTTTAGAATCTTCTTTAGAATCTTCTTTAGAATCTTCTTTAGAATCTTCTTTAGAATCTTCTTTAGAATCTTCTTTAGAATCTTCTTTAGAATCTTCTTTAGAATCTTCTTTAGAATCTTCTTTACAAACTTCTTAAATAATCTTTTTTATAATCATCTTTTAGAATCTTCTTTTATAATCTTCATTTAAAAATCTTCTTTTAGAATTGTCTTAAATAATCTTCTGTACGAATCTTCTTAGAGAATCTTTTTTTTTTTCTAATCTTCTTTAGAAATCTTTTTTTCGATTACTTCTTCGATTTTTTAAATTTTCTTTTAGAATCTTCGTTAAGCATCTTTTTAAAAACTTATTTAAGAATCTTCTATTAGAATCTTCTTTCAAAATCTTCTTAAAGAATCTTTTTTATAATCGTCTTTTAGAATCTTCTTTTAGAATCCTCTTTTAGAATCTTCTTTTAGAATCTTCTTTTAGAATCTTCGTTTAGAATCTTCTTTTAGAATTTTCTTACGGAATCTTTTTTTTTTTAGAAACTTCTTTTAGAATATCTTTTTAGAATCTTCTTTAGAATCTTTTTTAGAAGCATATCAGTTAGAATGAGCTTCTAAAAGAATTTTGTTTAAGAATCTTCATTGAGAATTTTGTTTATTAATCTTCTTTGAGAAATTTGTTCAAGAATCTTCTTTTCAAAACATCTTTAAGTATCGTCTTAAATAATCTTTTTTTTTATTATCTTCTTTTATAATCTTCATTTAGAATCTTCTTCAGAAACTTTTTTAAAATATTCTTTAGAAGCAACTTTTATTGTTTAGAATGAGCTTCAAAAAGAATTTTGTTTAAGAATCTTCTTTTAGAACCTTCTTAAAGAATCTTTTTTTCGAATCTCCTTTTAGAATCTTCTTTAGAAACTTTTTATAATCTTCTTTTAGAATCTTCTTGAGAATCTTCTTTAGAGTTTCTTTAGAATCTTCTTTAGAATCTTCTTTAGAATCTTCTTTAGAATCTTCTTTAGAATCTTCTTTAGAATTTTTTTAGAATCTTCTTTAGAATCTTCTTTAGAATCTTCTTTAGAATCTTCTTTAGAATCTTCTTTAGAATCTTCTTTAGAATCTTCTTTAGAATCTTCTTTAGAATCTTCTTTAGAATCTTCTTTAGAATCTTCTTTAGAATCTTCTTTAGAATCTTCTTTAGAATCTTCTTTAGAATCTTCTTTAGAATCTTCTTTAGAATCTTCTTTAGAATCTTCTTTAGAATCTTCTTTAGAATCTTCTTTAGAATCTTCTTTAGAATTTTTTTTAGAATCTTCTTTAGAATCTTCTTTAGAATCTTCTTTAGAATCTTCTTTAGAATCTTCTTTAGAATCTTCTTTAGAATCTTCTTTAGAATCTTCTTTAGAATCTTCTTTAGAATCTTCTTTAGAATCTTCTTTAGAATCTTCTTTAGAATCTTCTTTAGAATCTTCTTTAGAATCTTCTTTAGAATCTTCTTTAGAATCTTCTTTAGAATCTTCTTTAGAATCTTCTTTAAAATCTTCTTTAGAATCTTCCTTAGAATCTTCTTTAGAATCTTCTTTAGAATCTTCTTTTACAATCTTCATTTAAGAATCTTCTTTTAGAATCGTCTTTAATAATCTTCTTTAAAAATCTTCTTAACGAATCTTTTTTTAGAATTTTCTTTTGGAATCTTCTTTAGGAATCTTCTTTTCTTTTATCGTTTATAATGAGCTTCCAACATAATTTAGTTTTAGAATCTTCTTTTAGAATCTGCGTTTGGAATCTTTTTTATAATCTTTTTTTTTTATAATCTTCGTTAACATTCGAGGTAAATGCCTCAGTATTGCCTCAGTATATCTTCCACCGAGAACTGTGATTTCTCGTCAAAGTTTCTCGGATTTCTGCACGGTTATGCCGGCGCCATGGTTGATCTTGGGAGATTTCAACTCTCACGGTACAAGGTGGGGGAACTGTACGACGACAACCGCGCAACCTTGATATACGAAATGTGGGACTTCTTCATAATGGCAATTCTGAACATCGGGGAAGCAACACGAGTAACCAAACCTCCAGCAAAAGTAAGCAGATTAGACCTCTCACTTTGTTCGAGTTCATTATCGTTGGATTGCTCGTGGAAAGTATTCCAAGTAGTGATCATTTGCCAATCAAAATTTCTATTACCAATGGTTCATCTTCTACTCACTCGGTTGACATCGCGTACGATCTTACGAAAAACATAGACTGGCAAAAATTCGCGACCGCGGTTCTTGATGCCAGTCAATCGGTTGAAATACTTCCTCCACTGGACGAGTACTCCTTTCTCGCGCGTCTCATCATTTTTCGACCATTGTGATTACAACATAAGTTCAAGGCACATACATGCCCTGCTTATGGCTTTCCCATGTTTTCTTTCATGCTCGACTTGCAACCACAATCCTGACGACGAAGCCTGCACCGCAACGAAAGCAATCCCAAACTGTGAAGATGAGGCCGATGTGGTGGGTGGTGAATGAACATCAAGTTGTTGCAAGCTATTATGCATTCCCTTTTCAATCCAACAAGGCACAACCGATGTAGATTATCAGATCGTAAAAAGAAACACCAACTCCGCGAGCGGTGCCCGTGAGTTCCGGATTTTCCACTTGTCTGCCTTCTTCCTTCACTCGAGAGCATAATCTCCGGGCTAGTTGGGGCGAAAAATCCAAGAAACTTGGTCACTAAAATAGCCAACAATTAGGTATGCAATTATGGCGCGATCGCAACTGCTGGGCTCGCGCAAAGATCAATCTCGGAACTGGGCCTCGAGTCTTGCAAGCAGGCAGGCTGATGACTACTGGACCGCACAGCGGACCATCAGGTGTCGATTTCGCTACCGACCGGACTACCGGCAGTGCCCAAAACAGTTAGACACATTAGACGCCACAATCCCCCCCTCAGCCGGACTAGAGAGCTTGGCCGATTTGCTGTTTTCCCCCCAAACCAACTAAACCCGTTGATCACCTTCCGAAAATCACCTTCCACCAATTTCCGAGCGATTAATCGTGCGAGGTGCTAGAGGGAGCGATACCGAGCAAAAACGCGTACTTAAATCTCTTCATTATCACCCGTGAATAAATTGGATCTTTATCGAAAATTAAAAGGTGTGAGAAAGTAATTTCCTGCTCCGGTGCAAGAAAACAACCGTAAATCACAAAATTGCTCGCCCGAATAGTTTGTGGATCGATTCCGTCCACGGGCATGGGCAACGAGAAGACCAAAAAACAGATTTCGGAAGCTATCTCAATTTCATTTAATATTCCATAACCATAAACTTTTTTTTTATTTACACACTTCTTTCTCATCACAAACTATTGGTGGTACCTACACGTTATAGTTGGAAAGCGGCGTGGACTGGTGGACGGAAGGCGGAGGGGTTTAGTTCCCGAGGTTTACGTACGTTTAGACAGTTGGATCACTCGATAGTCAGTCAACAGCGAGGAGGAAACGGCAAGTCATCATTCCTGGCTGTGTAGGTACCTACGTCATAATAGGCATCATTTTCGGCATTCGTAGCAGCACTAGGTTTTGATGGGCCGAACGATGCCAGAAATGGTTATTTCGAGTAGAAAATTCCAACTATTTCAAGCCGCCATGCCAGTGCTAGAATTCAAACTATTTGGAGAAGCTGGTCGATGGGGAGCTTGTGTTGAACTATTGAACTTTTTTTCTTTCTGTTAATTACTTTATCGAAATGGTTGAGTGTGTCTGATGCATTCATGCTGAGTCATAACCTAGAGGCAGCATTCATTGTTTTCTGCTGTTTCGGACCATTGAACGGTGTGCGCCAATTGAAAATAGAATGGAACTGACAAGATCGTCAGTTCTGCTTGGCTTTATCAAACAGCTTTCTAGTATTAGTAGGAGGTATGTCCCTACTTAACATTAGTCACATTACATATGTTGATTTTCATCATTCATGGAATTTGTCGTTTATTTATTTCTCGGAAATTATTGTTAATCAAGCTACAATTTAATAAAAATGATTTTTCCCCATACAGTTTTACCCGCTTTACTACCACCCCTCAGAGTGCTACTAAAATCAATTTTGAGAGAGAAAATTCGCTCTCGCGAACTCATTCTCTCATCATGCGATGTATTTTTAAGAAACTTTATTTGTGATTTCCCTCTCACAGACTTCAAAATAGAGTACCTGACACTACAAAACTTGTCTGAAACCTCTATATATGCATTTTGATTAACATCCGAAGTACCTCTTCTTTTAGAAATGCTGCACAAAAAATACTTTTTGCTTTAGAAAGTATTTTGTAATTAATGTATCAGAAATCCGTTGAAAATTACCAAAGATGAGATTCTCTGCTTGACCGTCAAGCAGTTCAGTTCAGTTCGGATTCCCGATCGCTTCCTCGAGTTGTTGTTTATTAATTTATTTGATAAGGATCAATCGAATTAACTTTCCAGCGCCGAGGATTCTTGGTCACTATACAATACATCTTAACACCATAGACAAAAGGTACAACACAATAAACACTTTATCTTACGCTATGAAAAAGCTTCCTCCATCAGAACTGGAGCCGCTTCCAGTGGTTTCATTGTATGGCAGCTACGCCAACGGGGGTCAGAGCGCTTCCATTGCAGCAATGAACGCAAAACGTGGTCAGCACTCACATACTCATCACTAAACGGTTGTTTTCCAAAGTCGACGACGCATCGACCGAAAGTACTGCTGGTGAAGAACAATGAGGAGGAAAATAGACGATCGCGTGACACACATCGAGAGTGGCCTGCTTTTGTCAACAGCCGAGTGAACACTGCTTCCGTTTTTTCGTTTCACACCGTGCAAGTGTCGTAATCGTCACACGTTCTGACAAGTTTGGCCCAACTCACCAGAAACCAGATGGTACGTCAGCGTACTAGCGCATCAGCAGTATGGGGCCCTACGAAGAAGACCGGAGCGTCAAAGAACGACACTGAAAACCGTGTGCTACAAAGCAATCAATTCTCGTGGTGACGCCGTTTCCATCACAAAAAAAAAGATAGGATTCCCCGTTCTTCACTTAGATGAAGGATGTCGATCAGCTTAGGACTGTGTTGGCAGATCACAACCTACAGCCTTGGTTCAAGCTCTGCAGCGGCTGTACGAGAATTATGTGCTCCAGCCTGGAGTAGTACAAGTCGATCGGGAGTTTCCTGAAGGACAACAATGTGGATTTTTAAACCCATGATTTGCCGTCGCTGAAGCCACTGAAGGTGGTTTTGCGATGTTTTCCGTCATTCGTGAAGGCTGAGTTGGAGTGGCTTGGTCTACAACCAGAGATAGTGTATCCGATGAATCGGTGACCCTTGCAAAACACCAGCTACCGGGACCAGTTATGTCTGGTCCACTTTACTAACGGCTCCACCACACTTACGGGCTGAAGGACAACATCCGGGATCTGTTTTAGGTCATCATCATTTGGCAGTCGTACAGACCTCAACACCCTGATGTAACGCTGTGTATGAACTGCCTCTCTTACGGCCATGGCACGCGACAGCGTCCTGTGGTCAAGCTGATGACAACGAGCGGAAGTGTGTCAATTGCGGTGGAAACCACCGTGCCTCCACTCGTGACTGCCCCAAGTGAGCGAAATTCATTCATATTCGCCAAAAGGCGGCAACAGGCAACCAGACCGGTCGTGTCGTCACCGCAACAATCGTATGCCGCCCCCGGTCAACACTGATGCTCTGTACTCTGCACTCCCGTCCCGTCAACTGATTCCGCTTGTCCTCAACAATCAACGATACCTTTGCACCACCGCTGGGGTGCAACAGAGCAAGCGGCCCCCAGCCACCGCCTCACTGCTGCAGCGGCCCAGCCGAACCAAGGTCCGCCCACTGCCCCTGGTTTATCATATGCCAGTGCTGTGTCAGGTGAGGCCGTCGACGATTCCCCAGTTACCCCGGTCATCATTATCCTGCACACTGCTTAATGCTGCCCTGTCCCTCGTCACTAAGTATGGACCGTGAAGATATAAATATTGCAAATTGGAACGCTTGTTCGCTGAAGAACAAGCATATCGAACTGCTTGACTTCCTTAACGCCAAGGAGATCGACATTGCCATCACCACCGAAACCCATCTAAAGCCGGAAGCGAACATCTACCTATCGGACTTTCGGCTCTTGAGACTCGACAGAACCAGTGCAAGAGGAGTAGCTGAGAGGCGCAACATCAACTGCCACCTACTGCCGAAATTTCAACTCAACATTATCGAAGCCATCGGGATTCAGGGCAGCACATCGCTTGACCCCAGCCAAGCCAACGGCAGGAATGCGACGGCAGCGGACCTTCGTCATCGCTGGTAACCTCAACGCCAAACATCAAGCATGCGGCAACAGTCGGCGCAATCAAAACGGAACCATCCTGAACAACGACCTGCAGGAAGCGCAGTACAACATCTTGAGTCCGGACACTCCCATCCAGTTGAGTCGGTCCGGTGTTCACGCTACCATCGATATCTTCATCATCAACACGGGCAACAACATCGCTCAAGCTATCACCTACCAGGAACTTAGCTCGAACCACTATCCGGTGGTGGCCGAAGTTGGTGCCTCGGGGAACCGGTTCGAAGCTTCCCGGCGCAACTACCATCGGGTCAACTGGGATCAATATCAACACTGCGTCGACGCAACCGGAGACGTCCGAAGATGTTGACCGGTGTCTGCAATCTATCGAGGAGGCAATATCCCGGGTTAGGGAACAACACATTCCAGTATCCAGACAAATGAGTAACAATCTAAACCTTGACAGCACTACCAAAAATCTCATTGGAGACTGTAACACCAATTGTAATCGAAATGGTGGACCTCAATTTCAATCCCAAACTCTATTGTTGTTTATTAATTTATTTGATAACCATAAGGCTCAAACGAATTAACTTTACAGAGCCGAGGATTCTTGGTCAATATACAATACATCTTAAAACTATAGTCAAGAGGTACAACACAATAAACACTTTATCTTCCGCTATCCAAAAAGCCTCCTCCATCAGAACTGGAGTCGCTTCCAGTGGTTTCATTGTATGGCAGCTACGCCATCGTGGGGCAAAGCGCTTCCATTGCAGCGATGGACGCTAAACGTGGTCAAACTCACACACTCATCACGAAACGGTTGATTTCCAAAGTCGACGACGCATCGACCGAAAGAACTGTTGATGAATAACAATGAGGAGGACCACACAATGGTTGCTGCCGAGAAAACAGAGGATCGCGTGGCACACATCGAGAGTGGCCTGCTTTTGTGAACACTGAGAAGGTGGATCTCAGAAACAACGATTTTGCCAATGAGATCCGTGCTCTCCCAGATTGTGCTTAAAAGCCCTTCTGGAAACTAACATATATTTTTAAAAATAAGACCGATGCCCATTCGATCACTTGCGCCGTTTAATCAACCCGATGAGATTCAGTTGTCCATCTGATAACCCCTGAAGAGAAGGCTGATGCTTTAGGCAGTGTTGCGTGCTGTCAACAATGTCAATTGACGTAAGATATTTGTCTAGCACTGAATTTCACTTCCGACACTGATATTCGTAGTAAGCATAATATCAGGCGGTACGGCTGATATTACTATCCATATGAATATCACTAGGGTGAAAATCTTACTTTTATCCCAATAAATCAACTTTTTTTATAACCGTTGCATTGTTTTAATATTCCTGATGAGTTTTGGGGGCCTCATAGCCTAGTCAGTAAAGGCACGGTATTACCAAGCCGGAGGCGGCGGGTTCGATTCCCAGTCCGGTCGAGGGAATCTTTCGGGTTGCAAATTTTCTCGACTTCCCTGGGCATAGAGTATCATTGTGCTTACCACACAATATACAAATTCATGCATCGAAAGCTCTCAATTAATAACTGGGGAAGTGCATTTAGAACACTAAGTTGAGAGCACGCAATGAGCTAATATGCGCTAAGCAATAAGCTTGAAATGCGAACAAGAAGAAGAAGAGTTTTATAATGATCGGTACTCGATTAGCTGGCGTATATAAGAAACATTTGTGGTAGTACTTTGAATATCGGTGGCCCCTTTACGATGTCAATGTCATTTGCGCACTGACATTGAGGCGAATGATATGGATATTATAACTGTGTGAACTGATACAGGTGGCGAATGAAATTCAGCATTTTGTAGATATTGATATTTTGCAGCACTGGCTATAAGTCAACACGTCAGCTCTCATAATCTCGGATTGAACATGGCAAGTCTATACGATATTGCGGTTGTAGAAAATACAGCCAACCTCCATCAAATTCACAACAATTTTTCTGTGGAATCCGAGATTATGGCTGACGAACTGTCGGCCTATATCAAATCATCTAAAAACATGAAGGCCCAAGGCCAAATTTTGAATCTAGAACTGGCACTAATGTTTAATCAGTGCATTAGACTTGGCTACTTCCATTCGTGCTAAAAGTCAGCTAAAGTCATCCCCATCCGGAAGCCTGGGAAATATCCGTCTTCTCCTTCAAGTTACCGACCCATCAGCCTTCTCTCGGGGTTATCTAAGCTGTTCGAAAGGGCAGTATAACACCGACTTCTGGCATCTACCGATGAAAACAACTTGTTGCTCGAGGAACAGTTTGGCTTCCGTAAAGGTTGCTCGATTGTTCATTAGCTGACTCGAGTGATAAACATTTTCAGACGGAACAAGTCTGTATCGAAAACATCTGCCATGGCATTGTTGGACGTTGAAAAAGCGTTCGACAATATGTGGCATGATGGTCTGGTCTACAAATTGCAGCGATTCGGTCTTCCAATCTTCCTTGTGAAGATAATTTAAAAAAAACTATCTCGAACAGGACATTCCGAGTCTCTCTGAATGGCATCACATCGGGTGCCTTCAACATCGGTGCGGGTGCTCCACAAGGAAGCATCCTCGGACCCATCTTGTTCAACCAGTTCACCTCCGATATGCCGGCTCTCCCTAATGGTGAATCGTTTTCCCTGTTCGCAGATGACACACCCATCATCCATAAAGGTAGGGTCATCGGAGCTCTAATCGCCAAATTTCAGAGAGGACTGGATGTCCTGTCTGATTAATTCAACAGCTAGAAGATCCGTATAAACATGATAAAGACCCAGGTCATCATCTTTCCTCATTCCAAATCTCCCAGACTTGTTCCGTGCGAGAATAATAAGCTCAACTTAAACGGCACAGTGGTGGAGTGGTCCAAAGTGCTAGTCTACCTCGGCTCCTAAAGGGTGATACGGTCAAAATTTGGTCAATATCAACTTGACGTATTTCTTTCAATTTTGCATTTAAAAAACCTGAACACCCCTCATTTTGAAGGTGTGTGTGTGTAGAATGTTGCTCCTATTTTGATTTTGGAATTCACTCTTCAGTTGTCAAAATGCCGTCCAAGCAAGAAGAGCAGCGTATCAAAATTTTGCTCGCGCATCGCGAAAATCCGAGCTACTCGCACGCAAAGTTGGCAAAATCGCTAAAAGTTGCCAAATCAACCGTTACAAATGTAATTAAAGTGTTTGGGGAACGTTTGTCGACAGCCAGGAAGTCTGGATCGGAGGGAAATCGAAAACCGGAAGCCGCTGAGACGACAAAGAGAGTTGC
Organism: Ochlerotatus camptorhynchus; assembly: GCF_037179485.1. Taxonomy (NCBI): domain Eukaryota; kingdom Metazoa; phylum Arthropoda; class Insecta; order Diptera; family Culicidae; genus Ochlerotatus; species Ochlerotatus camptorhynchus. The sequence goes on along the minus strand of NW_027040918.1, from coordinate 7,629,614 downwards.
CGGTAGTTTCAAGCGAAACCATAACCTCTCTCTCCGAGATGCCGCAAATAAGCTGGGTGTATCGTCTACAACCGTGCATCGAGCCAAAAAACGAGCCGGACTATCGACTTACAAGAAGGTAGTGACTCCAAATCGCGATGATAAACAAAATACGACGGCCAAAGCGCGATCCCGGAGGCTGTACACGACGATGCTGACGAAGTTTGACTGCGTGGTAATGGACGACGAAACCTACGTCAAAGCCGACTACAAGCAGCTTCCGGGACAGGAGTTTTATACGGCAAAAGGAAGGGGAAAGGTAGCAGATGTTTTCAAGCACATGAAACTGTCAAAGTTCGCAAAGAAATATCTGGTTTGGCAAGCCATCTGTACCTGTGGCTTGAAAAGCAGCATTTTCATAGCTTCCGGGACTGTCAACCAAGAAATTTACGTGAAAGAGTGTTTGAATAAACGTCTGCTGCCTTTCCTGAAGAAACACGGTTGTTCCGTACTGTTTTGGCCGGATTTGGCATCTTGCCATTACGGTAAAAAGGCCATGGAGTGGTACGCCGCCAACAACGTGCAGGTGGTTCCCAAGGACAAGAACCCTCCCAACACGCCAGAGCTCCGCCCAATTGAGAAATACTGGGCTATTGTCAAGCGGAACCTAAAGAAGACCAAAAAAACTGCTAAGGGCGAGCAGCAGTTCAAGGCAAACTGGCTTTCTGCGGCGAAGAAGGTGGACAAGGTGGCTGTACAAAATCTGATGGCAGGGGTCAAGCGTAAGGCCCGGCAATTCGGATTTGGAAAAGCGGAAGCCTAACTGAATATTTTTCCTGAATTTTATACTAATTGAACTTGAAAAAGAAATTTAATTTGATTTTTTAAATAAACGATTTCACCGATTTACACGCGTTTTCCCTTGACCAAATTTTGACCGTATCACCCTTTAGTAGCACGCTTGTCACAAATTGGTTGTGGCAACTTCTATACAACTAATATCAGTCATAAACAAGTTGCTGCAACTTATTGTGACGGAAATGTGTTACTCGGGGCCTTACACTCTACAGCAAGCTGCTTTTCAGAGAACAGCTTGATAAAACGAAAACCAAATGCAACATCCTGATGAGATCCCTGTATCCGCTCATCAATAGGAGATCCGCTCTGTCCCTGAAAAACAAGCTTGCTGTCTACAAGCAAATCATCCTTCCCGTAATTGAGTACGGTATGGCAATCTGGGAGAGTTGCGCCAAATGCCATCACCTTAAACTCCAAAAGATCCAGAACAAGAGCATTAGGATGATCCTCAACAGTCCTCCACGGACGCGAAATTCTGAGGTGCACCGCCTGGCTGGTCTTCAGACTCTAGAAGATCGAAGAACGGTCTTCTTGGAAAGGTCTGAGTTCAGATCATTAGATCATACGTGATCTAGCACGTTAGGTTAAGTTATACTCTTAGTTAGGTAGGGGTATTCTGTAAACTAGTTGAAAACCAGATAGCCTAATCAATTGAAATGTTAAATCTATGCACAATCATAATCAACAGTAATAAACGTAATTTTACTACTTTTACTTATAACCGAAGATATTATCAAAATAGCCAAAAATGAGACTTTGGTTTGGTGCTCGAAGATTTAAAACCAACGAAGATTACCAACAACTGTGTAAGTACTCCGAAAGCACCCGCAAGTACGCTAAATTGAGAGCAGACATACGTTCAATCAGGAACGTAATAAACCAAAACAGACGAAATCCAGCGACATGATTAACCAAAACGACAGTGGCTGATAGCCATAAAAACATGTTAGCCTAGCACCTACTCCCAACAAAGCCCTAACTACCCCGAAGAAGCCAATTAAGTGGTTAAAGCTGTCCGCCGCACACCATCCGTCCTCCTGCAACACACCGCCAATCTCACGTTTATGATTGACATGATCAAAATCAATAAAAGTTCATCGCGTGTTGCCGCCGCATATCATATTCGAAATTGGCTTGATCTTTTCTTCTCATTCGTCCTACGTCGTGGATGGTCGGTCTGAGACGATGAGCGCTATTATTATGCAAACATAGCTGTGAACTTCTCTCTTCTCCGTTCGGTAGACTATAGGACTTTGGTAGTCGTCGCCATCATCGAATGGAAGGTGAGACAAGACAAACTTCAGAGGCATCGTGAAAACAACGAAATATTGGATAAAATAGAAAATAGAAACATCTGATGCTTGTATGCCCATAGCTATTATGTATCCGATGATATTATTTGACCTTTTGGAATGTTGACTTCGAGGTGGAGATGTCGTTGTAGCATCTGCTGCTCTGCCAGTGGAAGAGAGGGGCTATGGAGATGTTGAAAGATTTGCTGAGGGGGGAGAACATTCTTGGGGCTCTCTCTGTGGACCTGTTCTTCTAGCGCTGCTGGAGCGCTTCGTTTGCTGGCAGTTTTTGGTCTGACCGCGACCGACGGACGACGGTTGCAGAGCGTCGCGATAAACCCGCGGGACCTGATATGCGACGACGACGACGACGACGCGAAGCACCAACATAATAAACAGCACATTAACAGAGAGTGACTTTTCTGTATCACCCGGGACAGTCCCCGGGGTCGCTTTATCTGCGCTGAGTTTTATTTCCACTTCCATTCTACCAGTTCCAGTTCTCCCAGTGATTTAAATTTTTTTTTCATCATCTTCATTTTTCCAGTTCATAGTTCTGCCTTTTTTTCCTACATAGGAGTGTTTCCCTCTGCGCGTCCCTGTGCCCTGTTTTGGTCACAGAATAGTGGTAGATTCTGTTCTCGATTGGTTTCCCACGCGCGCGCCTTCCCGAGTTCATTGGGGGCTTTGTGGTTTTCTGCTTTATTACGGATGGTGAGGACAAGATTCTTGTCTGTCGACTGTCCACAAGACCACTGGGGATGGTTGGTAGTTTTTGTTGCTGCTCTTTTACCTGATGTTGCGGTCAAGATCGGTGCGAAATGTGTCGCGACATGATCCGGTCGGTCATCATCGGTTGCCGGGCGGACGGATGGACGGATGGGCGGTCGGATGGAAAGCGTGTGACCATTCAGCGTTTGAGATCTGACTCTGAAGATGGTAGGAAGGAAATCGAACTGTTGATGAGGGCATAACAGTTCGTAAAAAAACTCTATGCGGAGCGGATTCATAGTGATCACAGTAGCTGATTAGTTGTGCCAGCCAGAGCTGGTAAATATCACGGCCGTCATGTGACAATGAGAAAATAGGTTTTCTCACTATCACGAGACGAAACTATCATGAGAATAATTCTTATGTGGTTTTGACATTAACATTTCTAACTGATTTAGATGAATTTAAGCAAGCAACCATATGTTATCGGTAGATTGAATATATTATTAAGATTTTCTCAGTACAAGTAATTTTAATAGCAATAAATGAGCTAGATATTACGATGATCACAACACTGTCACGTTCTGTCATGACAAAACAATCGATGAGATTTTGAAAAAAATCTCTATCATCGTTTTCTCATCCGATGATAGTGACAGAAGTATCTATGTAAATATCACGTGAGATTTTTCATTGAAAATGGCATTTGCCAGCCTGGTGCCAGCCTGTTCATCAAAAACTATAACATTTTCCAGGGCTGTTGAGTTGGATCAAAATTGATCGACTTTGACTCCTACTCCAACTGCAAGCTTGACAATATACAATACAATTTACTACTACAAATTCCGGTTGTTTAAGAATTTTAGAAAATATCAGAAAAATATATTAAATATCAAATCATTGCTAAGACGCATTCTCATCAATCAACATCTCTTAGCATTTACTCAGCTTCACGCACACATATGACGTGTTTGTTTGTTTACGTGTATTTGCTGCTTGCTTCTCAATCCATTCCAATCAACAGAATTACAGAAAACTTGCTCCAAGTTGTTTGAGATTTTCCAAATGATTTTTTGCAAAACTGAGTCTCTTCTTGCGATTTTTCTATGAGACGAACGGAGTTTTCCTGGCAGCATGAGCAATTAAACGGTTTCCGATTTTCCTAGTTGTAACTTTCAGTTGAAGCTCGTTTTTGATAACCGTAGATGCCGCAAAAGCCGAGGGGGAGGACTCTATCTACGATGCGGAAAAGATTCCAAGATTGTGTTTTGTTGTGGCTAACTGCACGCACGCTGAGTAGATAGAAGGAAGATTTATGTCGGTTTTGAAGATTTCCTGCAAAAAGATGAAGCGCAATGCAAGTAGATGCGAGAAATGAAAGATGATTTATCGAAGATTGATTCGCTAGTGTGAGATTTTTTTAAACATCTAGAATTGAGATTTCGATGTGTCGCCCCCTCGGCAAAAGCATCCTTTTTTACCATTTTAAGATTTAGTCGGTATTCTCTAGCGCTTGTCTTCCGTTTACTTTCTCTTGTTTCTGGTGATTTTTGGTATTTTAGAGCATTGGTTACCATATTCTGTGAGCAGCCGACAGTTTTTGCGCTTTCTTCATAAGTTTTACCTTCATGACGCAACTTTTTGATTAACCGTCGCTCATCAGAGTAGCAGTTCTTACCACGGCCCATTATCTGAATAAAACGATAAAATCCTCAGCATATAATTGAAAAGTGCTCGTTTATTAACATTAGCTTACTACTTTCCGAGCAATCTTCAGAAAAAAAACAACTGCTTATTGCTGCAGTTTTCACTTTACATCTATTATTATTTCCACTAAAAAGTCAAGCAATTCACTGTTTACCTTCTCTCGCGGCCAAACTGTGCTGAATTTTGACAGCTAGCTTTATTCCAACAATTGACTATGAGACATGTAATCTCATTAATGCAATTACATGCGATTGAGCTTAAACAAGAACATAAAGCCGATGTATTGCATTCTTATATAGAGTAGATGTACCAGTTATGGATATAGCCCAGGTAACACTTGAATGCTTAAAAAGCAATCTTTTGACAATTTAAGTTCAGTCTTAGTTTGAAAAATTGATGCGCTTAAACAAAGTAAAACTTTTATTCAGATCTAAAAAAAAACGAATTTTGGTGATTTCAACCATTTTAATGCTTAAAAACCAATATTGATCCACTGGGCAGGTGAATTGAACCTTTGTTACACAGTATAGTCAACAATAAATACGAAACTAACGATTTTGAATTGGCTCACTACTTGACTAGCCTATTGGTCCCAAGCAAATCGATTAACGTATCCCATTTTAGTATAAATTCCAGTACTACACTATGTTTTTTTGATTCGCTATGAAAGTTTGACTTCGATTCCCAAAATACCCATATTATGGGGTATTTGGCAGAATTTCCAACTTTTTATGTAACCGGAAGTCGCCATCTTGGATTTCAAAATGACGTCATACATTTATTTTCGGTCCCTACACGTCACTCCGATTCCAAAAATACCCATATTGTGGGGTATTTGACAGAATTTCCAAGTTTTTATGTAACCGGAAGCCACCATCTTGGTTTCCAAAATAGCGTCAAACATCGATTTCCGGTTCCTACACGTCATTCCGATTCCAAAAATACCCATATTGTGGGGGTTTTGGCGGAATTTCCAAGTTTTTCTGCAACCGGAAGCCACCATCTTGGATTTCAAAATGGCGTCAGCCATAGATTTCTGGTTCCTGCACGTCACTCCGATTCCAAAAATACCCATATTGTGGGGTATTTCACAATATATCCCAGTTTCCCAAAATCACAAAAAGAAAACTCGTTATTTGGGATTTACTTCGTAAAAAAACTTCGTCATTTGGGATTTACTTCGTAAGAGGAGGGACGTAAAAAAAGACTTCGTAAACGGAGGTTTCAGTGTATTATTCCTAGATAGAAGACTCCGTGCTTGCGATGTTTTTGTTTTGATTCGATGGATCTAGTTCATGAACATTACGAGTCAATTAAACATGACTAATCCCAGGGAATACATATTTGATTTCATGCTTCTTCAAGATTTACATACCTGTCAGGATCGCCAATGTGATATCCTGCTTACTTCTAAAAGGAGCGATCTCCATCGCGATCTTCTTCTCTTCTTAATACACATACAATTGAACACCAAATCCACTTACGACACAATCGATCGAGATCAGCTATGCCAGATTATGCACGAGTGCTGATTTCCGAATAAGCTGATGTGATAGGTTAAGGCGACAATGGATCGAGTGATGCGCATTGTTCGAGTATCAGGGTCCCTTTGAATCTCGAAGGGGATTACGGCAAAGTGATGAACTTTCGTGTCTGCTTTAAAATCGCGTTAGAAGGGGTGATAAGAAGAACTGAGATAGACACGAGTGGCACGATCTTTAGGAAATCCATCCAGCTTCTTGGTTTCGCAGATGACATCGACATCATGGCAAGGAACTTTGAGACTATGGCGGAAACGTACATCAGACTGAAGACTGAAGCTAGGCGGATTGGACTGCCATCAATACTTCGAAGACTAAATAAATGAGAGAAAGAGGCTCTAGGGAAGACCATGTTAGCCTCCCACCTCTAGTTCAGGTTGACGGTGACGAAATCGAGGTGGTCGATGAGTTTGTGTATTTGGGCTCACTGGTGACCGCCGAAAATGATACCAGCAGAGAAATTCAAAGACGCATTATGGCAGGGAATCGTGCCTACTTTGGACTCCGGAGGACGCTCCGGTCGAATAAAATTCGCCGCCGCACGAAGTTGACTGTCTACAAGACGCTGATTAGACCGGTGGTGGTCCTCTACGGCCACGAGACCTGGACTATGATCGTGGAGGACCAACGCATCCTTCGAGTTTTCGAACGGAAGGTGTTGCGTACCATCTACAGTGGAGTGCAGATGGATGACGGAACGTGGAGGAGGCGAATGAACCACGAATTGCACCAGCAGGAACAAGAAGAAGAGGCGCGCAGCGGGCAAGGTGGATCGACCAAGTAGAAGGTGACCTGTGAACTCTTCGCAGACTACGAGGCTGGCGAACTGTGGCCATGGATCGAGTAGAGTGGAAACGACTTCTTCGGACAGCAGAGGACAACAAGGCCTTAGTCTGATTGGTAAGGTAAGTAAGGATCTAGGGAAGACCATGTTAGCCTCCCACCTCTAGTTCAGGTTGACGGTGTGGAAATTGAGGTGGTCAAGTTCGTGTAAGTTCGTGTATGTGGGCTCACTGGTGATGGTCAAAAATGATACCAGCAGAGACATTCAAATACGCATTGCGGCAGGGAATCGTGCCTGCATTGCACTCCGGAGGACGCTCTGCTCGAATAAAATTCTATCTACAAGACACTGTTTAGACCAGTGGTCTTCTACGGCCACGAGACATAGACTATGCTCATGTTTTCGAACGGAAGGTGTTGCGTACCATCTGAGTACGGTTAAGTGTAGATGGATGACGGAACGTGGGAAGGCGGATGAACCAAGAATTGCATCAGCTTCTAGGAGAGCCATTCATCGTCCACACTGCATAAATTGGGCGACTACGGTGGGCTGGCACGTCGTAAGTGAAAATGCTTCTCGAAAGCAAAAGGAACAAAAAGAAGAGGCTCGCAGTGGGCAAGATGGAGCGACCAAGTTGAAGGCGACTTGCGGACCCTTCGAAGACTACGAGGCTGGTGACATGTGGCCATGGATTGAGTAAAGTTGAAACATCAAGGCCTTAGTCTAGTTGGTAAGGCAAGTGTCCCTGCAGCCATGTATAGACGTTCCAGCTATTCGAATCAAAGATGTTATGCCTCAGAACATCCCGGCGGCGCCGACTGGGATTGGACCCAGGTCTGCTGGGGTGAGGGGTAATCACGCTTACCACTACACCACCGGAGTCGCTGAACAAGCTAATGCCCCATTAGTTTTGTTCAATTACCAATTCTGATAGCGATGAGGATGATGATAGCGATGAGGATGATGATAGCGATGAGGATGATGTATAGACCAAGGTTCAAAACTCTACCCGAACAAAGTCTGAGATCAAATTGAAATCTAAATTTGATGTTGTGATTTCGCTGATAATGATTACTCAGGTTGCTGTCGTTTTGGTCGTTTTAACGGTTAAAATATCAAAATTGAGAGCAAAAAAATTTTCCTGTCACATCACATTGAAAACTATTTCTGCTATCAGTGAGAGCAAACTGAAAACTCAATTTGATATCAATTTTTCTTGTTGATAACAAAACAAGTAACGGCGCCGGTGGTGTAGTGGTAAGCGTGATTACCTCTCACCCCAGCAGGCCTGGGTTCAATACCAGTCGGCGCCGCCGGGATGTTCTGAGGCATAACATCTCTGATCACGCCTTCCTTCGGATGGGAAGTAAAGCCGTTGGTCTCCGGTTCATGAGTTGATGGGTCGATAGGTAGGGTCCAGGTGTGGGAGCTGCCTTCCTGGCACGTTGGTAGCATTGGTGCTTAGCACGGAAAACAAGATCGACGGAAAAAAAAACAAACCAAAGGAAAAAAAAACAAAACAAGTAATCAATTTGATGTTATGCTAAGGCAATGAAAACAAACCCGCAACAACATATTTTTGAAGAGCAAATTTACAGCAAAATGAAAACGAAATTTATCAATTGTATAAACTGAAATCAAATTAGGATTTCAGTTTGATGTTGATATCAAAACTTAATTTCAATTTGCTGTCATTTTGATGCTGGACTTTGCTCGGGTAATTACACAGTTCATACACAAATTAGCGAAATATTGTCAAAAATATTGATGGCATAAAGTTAAACTGTCATTAATTGTGTCAATCTTCAAATATTGAAGAAATTGAAATTGAATACGATTATTGTGCATATACTGACATGTGTAACGTCCGCTTTAGATGCTTAACGAGGTTATGCGAATTGCTCAGTTTATGCACGGGTGCAAGCTATTTCGAAATAACCCAAATTTGAGTAGCATCTACTCATATCCACCAAAATTGAGTAAACAAAGTTGGGACTGACAAGATGACGAATGAACAACATCGACCTGAATCCGAATGTTAATTTGTTATCTTGTCAGTTACAATCTTGTTTGCTCAATATTGGGTACTTTCGTAAATTTGTCTCATTTTCCAGCAGGTCATTGAGGTTTTAAAACATGGGGATAATTTACTCATCGCTGAGTTCCTGCACTTTTTGGTAGTAACAAAGGTAATAAGGGGAAATCTCCAACACCAAACGTCAGATCGGTATGATTTTTCTATGCACACTTATTTTTTTCTACCGAGCTCGGCTCTGCAAATCTCGGCAAAAAAAGTTTCACTGAGATCTCAGCAAAAGTGACATTTGATTGCTGAGTCTCGGATAATGCACAGCTGAATCTCAGCAAACAAATGAAATGTTTGCTGAGATCTCAGTAAAACTTTTTTTGCCGAGATTTGCACAGCCGAGCTCGGTAAAAAAAAACTAAGTGTGTAGGTAGATATGGATAAGGTCTTTTCACTGCTGCAAATTTCATGTTGATGGGATGTACCGTTGATTAACTTAAATCATTATACCCTGTAAATCTCCGGAACCGGAGGTCAGATCTGTATGATTTTTTTTTTCACATGTAGATATGACAGTTAAAAAATTCATGTTGATGAAGTTTACCGTTGATTTAAAAAAATCATTCTGCCCTACATATCTCCGGAACCGGAAGTCAGATCGAGAAAAAAATCATTAGCGATCAGTGGCGCAATGGGCCTTTCAAACGAGATATCAACCATATTGATCGGATAAGCCATCTCGAAAAAAGCTTGCCTAGATAAAACGCACATACAGACATCAGCAAATTTCATATAGCCGGGTCGATTTTTCATGTTCAATTTGTATCTACGATGACGTAATCAAACGTTCGAGCCAGACCGAGCCACACAGGTGAGATATCTTGTGTGGATGGCTATCAGTCACAGACGGCAATACGTGTGAAAATCGATTCTAATACCTATGTTACGGCAATAAAGTTTCATTGTTAACTTTATTAAGGCATTAGATATCACTCTATTCAGGCCCTTGTTCAGTCTGAGTTGTAATGAAAAAACTTGGAAGTCCCCCCGATCTACTCACTTCTATTATTTATTCATAGAATTGAAAACTGAGCAACCGATTTAATCGGTGTTTAATACTATGCAATGTATGTATAAGACAAAAATTTCTCGAACAGACATCCACTGATTCTGATTCATAGGCTTGGATTATACTTACAGGACCACTTCAGCATACATCCAACCGAGGGTTACAATTATGTGGGTTTCATCATCGCAGGATTTTAGTGGAGCCGGATGAACCGAGGATGAGATAATCCGAGCAGCGGTCCAATGCAAGAAAATTTGGGACCGAAAAATGTGGAGTGTAGGGGTACCTGGGATTTCCAATTTTTGAACACTTCTAGATTCCTAAATGGCAGCCCTAATAACGCTCCATAGCTGAAATTCACTACACTATCCACCCGCTTATTCAACACTCGACAATCCGATGAATCGACAATCTGGACTCCGTTAATCCGGAAAATACCAGATTGAAAAATAATAACACGCATTTGAATACAATGTGCTGTCAGTTGTCAGATTTAAGCTATAAGCATGCTGTCTGTTTGATTTGATTTTTAGTATGAACAGTCGGATTAACTAGTCAAAACCCGATAATCTGACCCAGTCCTAGAAAAATATATGCCAGTTCGTTGCACAGTATCAGTTCGAGTAATAGAATCAAAATAGCATTTGCACAAAAATCAAGAAAAGATGCTTCGAGTTGTAGAAACATTGTCTTTTAGAGAGTAAAAAAATAAGATCTCGCAAAGCTAAGGGATCTGTTTTGACCAGGATGTCTGCCCCTCCGTTGTGGTTTAATGATGTCAGCTTAGATCAACGAGAGTCTTTCCAGAACACAGTAAAAATCACAATTCTAACTGTTTAACTATTTATTGCTTCCAAGAGACATCCTGTCTGTTCGAAGGATGAGCGAATAACTTAAAACTATTAACAAAATTGATTCCCTTAAATGTTGGCACCAGACAATAAAATTAAATTCTTATAAAATTATAACCAAAAAAACAACTATAGAAAACAAAACACAACTATAGTAAAGAAAACAAAACAATTCATACAAAACACAATGAATGTAGTGGTCAGCTAACATCATGATGGCAGCTGTTCTATTGTGTTTCTCACGCAACGAAGACCAGCTGTTGGTAAAGTAATTTAAATAAAAATTAAAAAAAATAGCCAAACCAATTTTAATAACTACTAATTTAAATTTGAAATAGCCCGATGTCAATTGCGAGATCGAACAGGACCACTGAATCAATCGAGTTATAGAAAATACTAAGTTGTGGACTCTATGACCAATTTAACTCTTGTTGACAACAGTCATTTATAAGCTGTGATCAACTCTCCGTTACTTCACTATTCAGGTACTACAAGCCACCTGACATGCCGCTACGAATTAATTCTCGCGTCAATATTCATTCCGTTCGACGTCCGGATCATTAACTGCTCCATCACTATTTTAAAACATCCCATGTTGCTACCGACTCACAGCGCGATTTCCACCCATTACCGATCCGACAGCCCCCCGGTGCAACAACCCACCTAAACCGCAACGGGATGCAACAAAGTGGACCGGAGAGGAGGACGATCGTAACTTTACCGTTTTATGTCCGTCCCCTATGACCCAGAGGACGTGTACGTACACCTTGCTAAAAAGTCTCCCATCTTGATGACCACTTCGATCCGGAGCAATGTGCATTTCGCACTATACTCAGTCATAAAAACGTACACCATCCATTCCAACGATCAGCGTCAGTCAGTAGTGAACCGTTACTTTTGTTGTTCGCAAATCTTCAGATAATAAGGAACCATCATTGCGATTCTGCGACAGACACCACAATCAGTCAATCACACGAATGGAAGACAAATTCTTGCTGCCACGATTGAGGATGGTAGAATGCGGAAAAGTAGCACGAGGGTTATTTTTGGTAAAAAATCTCGCAACTTACGCACCGCGACCGGGGTGCAAGCGATAGGTTAATAATTTATTCTAAAATTGATCGGTCATTCAGGCGGGTACGTGACACTATGCGGTACTTGGTTGGTCCGCAGTGTGCTGGTGCTTTACCTGCTGAACTCACCGCGCACCGGTCGTAACAGTTCCTAGTTCATACCGTCAAGGGATCCGACTATGTACCAGAAATGGCCAATTTAGTCATTTTGAAGAGACTTCCCTGCAGTGCTGTAAATTCTCAAAATCAATTGAATATAGGGGAAATGGATGTAATTTCGGCCTAAATGCTCCTAACTTGGGCCCATACATAAATTCAGCAATCGATTAAATTTTCAATAGTGACCAAAAATATCCATTAGTACCGTCCCAATGACGCGTTCATCTAGATAAAAGTGATAAATAGCAGAGTTTTAGCGATGGGCCCAAACTTAGATCCATAGGCCAACACTAGAACCATTTCCCCTTTAAGATGAAAATGAGAAGAGCAGCTCATTTTACGAAGGCATGGATAATTCTCATTTGAGAAACGCATTATAGGGGAAATGGCTCTAATGTTGGCCTGTGGATCTAGGATTGGGCCCATCGCTAAAAATCTGCTATTGAACAATTTTATCTAGATGAACGCGTCATTGAGACGGTACTAATGGATATTTTTGGTCGCTATTGAAAATTTAGTCGATTGCTGAACTTATGTATGGGCCCAAATTAGGAGCATTTAGGCCGACATTACATCTATTTCCCCTATCATTCAATTGAGAGTAACCTACACACAAACGGAGCTCTGGTTGACATCCCGTCGAAAAAGCTAAGCCTACCCGACACCAACCTGACTTCTACCATACCCCAACCCGATGTTGACCCGACATGGACACTACATAAACCCGAAATTGACATTGGGTCGACATTGACAATCGACCTTACATTGATTTGACATTGGGTTGACATGTCTGTTCGCGACCATTTTTCTGGGTTTCTTTCATACTCCACTGTCGTATATCAATTGATAGTGAATGATTCAGATGACAGTGATGATTTGAGAAAGTCGCTCTTCAAATGATGGTTAAGAGAAAACTCGTTTTCGCAGAATTGATTGAATGGTTGCATTGGTTCATCTTCAATCGATTGTTAGGAAAATTAACAGCAGTTCCCTGTAAAATAAATCCCACCAGCCAGCAGTTCAACTACTAGTTCAAAGTTGCCTCCACCAACGGTAGCTGTACTTCTTTGTGTGCTCGATGCGGGAGAGACCTTCCAGCTTGATTCACACGTTTGTCTCGCGCCCTACTATAAAACGTTCGGCACGGACGCTGAACAGAATGGCAGGGAGGTATGACGGACCGAACTGCCATTAACTGCCAACAGGTAGTAATAATTTGCAGCGTTTATTGTTTCAGATGATTGATATTTGCCATCGGAATATCTCGGCGGGACCCGAGACGACATAACAAATACCAATCCGATAAGTTACTCATTCTCCTCCGCACACTCTCTTAGACGGGAACGATCGCCATCACCGAAAAGTATAAATCCGTTGTGACCTTTGCGTTCCGTTGCCGTTGCTGCCTCTCGGGTGACACAGTTTATCCATCACTGTAATGTGATAATGTGGCAAGTCAACAGAAAACACTTGAAAATAGGGTTACCGCGCGTTTGAAAGCTGCAAAAGGGTTTGGCCTTTCTGCTCATCAGCATGTGTACGCGTTCGTTTGACTGATCGGCACGGCGGCGGTGGGTCGAACGAAGAATGCCAAACGAATTGGCCAACCGACGGCGACTGGTTGGGTTTAAATTTAATGAACACATAAACTTGGCATTCGACGCACGTCGCGATTGGTTGCGATGACTACGACCACGACGACAACAACGATGACGACTCGACTGGGAGACACACTTATTAGGGAGATCGAAAGGTGCGAAGTTATTTCAAAGTGGCGAGCAAATATGCTTCCAATGACTTGTTGATAAATAACAAATTTAACGCAGTTTGGGGCTCATTTAAACTGACTCTGAAGAAAATTCCCAATTAGATGATGTTGTGATTCATTAAATGCTCGATTTAGTGCTGCCTTAGCTCAGTCGGTAAAGGCGCAGCTATAAAGTAAGACCATGCTGTGGAGGGGGCGGATGGGTTCGATTCCCGGTCCGGTCTAAAATGTTTTCGGGTTGGAAAATTACTCGACTTCCCTGGGCAATAGAGTATAATTGGACTTGCCACACAATAATACTAATGCAAACAAGGTTATGGTATAGGCTTATAATGCTCTCAGTTAACTACTTTACATCAGGTCAAGGATTGTGTTTAGTTTGTATTTTGTACGTGTGGGTTTTTTTTTTCAATGTTTGTTTTCAAGATGAATAGAAATAATTTCATGCTTTAGGATTAATTAAATAATTGTATCGTAAACCACATTTCAAACCTCCTTCTTCCCTTTTCCCATCCAAAAAATTGTAAATCTCCACTAACCTCGAGACAACCGCGAGTACTCGGTCCAGTTCCTTTAACTTTAAATTTAAGACAGTAATAATGTATAACGCAAATGATAATTCGGCTCTGTAAAGTTTATTCGATTGAGCCTGTACAAATAAAGTAATTATTAAAAAAAAAAAAAAAATCAGGTCAAGGAAGATAAATTTAGTTTAACATTACAGAGGAAGATTAATCGAATCACATTCTAATTAGTTTAGTTTAGTCTTCTAAGTGATTGCTTGAATGAGTTGATCGATGTTTTGCCTTTGGTATCGTTCCAGTAGGGAACCCCGTAAATCAAAACGCTCTTCTTATTGCTCGTCATGTGTCCTAAAGGGTGATACGGTCAAAATTTGGTCAATATCAACTTGACGTATTTCTTTCAATTTTGCATTTAAAAAACCTGAACACCCCTCATTTTGAGGGTGTGTGTGTAGAATGTTGCTCCTATTTTGATTTTGGAATTCACTCTTCAGTTGTCAAAATGCCGTCCAAGCAAGAAGAGCAGCGTATCAAAATTTTGCTCGCGCATCGCGAAAATTCCGAGCTACTCGCACGCAAAGTTGGCAAAATCGCTAAAAGTTGCCAAATCAACCGTTACAAATGTAATTAAAGTGTTTGGGGAACGTTTGTCGACAGCCAGGAAGTCTGGATCGGGGGGAAATCGAAAACCGGAAGCCGCTGAGACGACAAAGAGAGTTGCCGGTAGTTTCAAGCGAAACCCTAACCTCTCTCTCCGAGATGCCGCAAATAAGCTGGGTGTATCGTCTACAAGCGTGCATCGAGCCAAAAAACAAGCCGGACTATCGACTTACAAGAAGGTAGTGACTCCAAATCGCGATGATAAACAAAATACGACGGCCAAAGCGCGATCCCGGAGGCTGTACACGACGATGCTGACGAAGTTTGACTGCGTGGTAATGGACGACGAAACCTACGTCAAAGCCGACTACAAGCAGCTTCCGGGACAGGAGTTTTATACGGCAAAAGGAAGGGGAAAGGTAGCAGATGTTTTCAAGCACATGAAACTGTCAAAGTTCGCAAAGAAATATCTGGTTTGGCAAGCCATCTGTACCTGTGGCTTGAAAAGCAGCATTTTCATAGCTTCCGGGACTGTCAACCAAGAAGTTTACGTGAAAGAGTGTTTGAATAAACGTCTGCTGCCTTTCCTGAAGAAACACGGTTGTTCCGTACTGTTTTGGCCAGATTGGGCATCTTGCCATTACGGTAAAAAGGCCATGGAGTGGTACGCCGCCAACAACGTGCAGGTGGTTCCCAAGGACAAGAACCCTCCCAACACGCCAGAGCTCCGCCCAATTGAGAAATACTGGGCTATTGTCAAGCGGAACCTAAAGAAGACCAAAAAAACTGCTAAGGGCGAGCAGCAGTTCAAGGCAAACTGGCTTTCTGTGGCGAAGAAGGTGGACAAGGTGGCTGTACAAAATCTGATGGCAGGGGTCAAGCGTAAGGCCCGGCAATTCGGATTTGAAAAAGCGGAAGCCTAACTGAATATTTTTCCTGAATTTTATACTAATTGAACTTGAAAAAGAAATTTAATTTGATTTTTTAAATAAACGATTTCACCGATTTACACGCGTTTTCCCTTGACCAAATTTTGACCGTATCACCCTTTATGTCCATTTGACTTCGCTGAAGATGTTCCAGGATGTATTCGGGTAGCTTTCTGTTCGATGCTTTGTAGAGGAAGCAAGTATTGCACGGCTACAGTCGTGTCAAATCTATTCATCCTGAACACGAATCGAATAGATGGCTTGAAACACTTGTGTAACTGTTCCTTCAATGCAGCAGTAAGGCCAGGGTAGTATACTATGTCACAAAACGTGAACGTTAGAATTATGACTGCTTGCACTAGCTACAGACGAACTGCTTGTGACAGCACCGGCCCAAAACACGAAACGTTCGCAGGGTGTTGTACGCCATGATGGTTATTTCGTAGACCTGCTCTTTCCACCTTCAGGTTGTTGTCCAATTTCATGCCCAGATTGAGGAGGACCTTGGTGTTGAGGGAAATCGTTTCACCGCAGAATATAATGTCATCTCTCGGAATTACCTGGCCATTTCTGCAGAATATTATCGCTTGCGTTCTCCTTGGGTTAGAAAACAGTCCGTTCTCCACTGCTCAGTTAGCTATTGAGACCAGATTGTCGTTGATTACGTGCGCCAACCTATCCACATCTTTGATAGGACCAGATATGTAAATCTGAAGGTCATCAGCGCACAAGTGGTATTCAGATTTGAGCCTGGAAGGTAGGCTGTTGATGTACATGCTGAACAATAGTGCGCTGCGTCACGACCCTTGGGGAGTACCATCGAAGAGTCTTCTATCTGCGGATATTCCAATTCCTTGACTAGCAGCCTGACTCCTGTTCCCAAGGAAGGATTCGATAAGCTGAACTGTATTGTCGTCGAAACCAAACTTCGCACGAAGTTTTAACTGCAACTTAGTGTGTTTCACACACATTGGCGTAGCTAGAAAATTTATCTGGAGGGGGCCTAGGGGGGCTGTTGCATTTTTTTTTTATTTTGCTTAACTACGGTTGAGTAAAACTCGGTAAAATTTCTTGTTTTTGGGTACATTTTTTCTGTGAACAATAATATGACATTGAGCCTTGCTTTTATTTTAATGGTGAAACAATAAATTTGATTATATTTATTCCATAGCAATGATTGGGACCTCGATTGGGGAAGCCTTAAAAGCTTACTGAACTTGAACAAGCAATGATCTTTTTTGTAATGAAATCACATAGCGTCCGGCTGTCATAAATTGAAGCATCTCAAAATATGAAAATGCTCAGAGTTAGGTAATTCCATGAATTTTGTAACTAGCTTTTTTTTTTAGATTCTGAATATTTCAACATCAGTGAAATCTCAGACTTAGGAACCAAAATTAAATTCTAGGAGTTTGAATTTTAAACATGCTAAAGTGCGCGCGGAATAAATTTCAAGCATATTGGAAAATGTCCAAGATTAAGATTTAAAAATTTCGGAAAATTTCGACGTCTGACAAAAAATATGAAAAGTCAGGCTATAATATGTCATGATTATAATATTTGAAGAGAAAAAAAAGTAAGAAAGCATTTATCCAGAACATTTTTTTCTTCGGAGTCAAACAAGATTTAACTTTAATTCTAATCGAAAATTGCATAGCTGTGTCCCTGTTTGTAACTAGGAGAAATGACGGCTTCAGCATGACAGAGTATTATCGGCAACCCAAATTGAAACACTATTTTCACTAGATTTTCTTACGAAAACACTTTGCTGAATGCATTCAAACGATTCTTTATGCTTTCAGCTTCAATTTGACTATATTTTTACCACTGAGAAAAAGCAATCTAGCAGGGTTTTCTTGAAATGAAACACACGCTCTACAAATTGTAGCTGATTTCGAGTTGCCGATAATAGAACAGCAGATTTACATGCAGTTCAAATGGAACGGTTGCCGAAGAAAAACTGGTTGCCGACAATACTCGCTCTCACTAGAGAAGATTGGCGCTTTGTAAAAGCGTTTCAAAACAGTTTTTGACAATTCTTTCCACTGAAATTGTTAGAGCAGCTGAAAGCAAAAGATTGTAAACAAACCAATACTGCATATGTGTGCGTTCCATAGAGAAAAAGGCTATAGAAAGAAGGTCGCTGCTTAGGTTGCCGAGAATACGTAAATTCCCCTAGATAATAATTGAATTTGTTTTTACAAATTCATTGGTTTTTTCTTTAATTTTAAATTAAGTTAATTTTGGTTATACCCATTCGGAACCAATTGATTATTTACACAAGCTTTTTCAGGGTTCTTGATTTATTTAATAGAAAAAAAATTCACACAAAAACCACGGATTTTTCTATGTGCTAAGGCATTCAAACTATCCTGCAGCTGAATTCTGGGCATACAATTCATCTAAAAGAAAGAAACTTATACATATTAGATACATGTAGAAACTTCCATCTTTTCGTTGAAATTTATGTCTGGAATTCAGCTGCTAATTCTTGACAATATAGCCAAGGCACAGGTCTTCCTATAGAGAATGTACA
The DNA here is from genome assembly GCF_037179485.1 of Ochlerotatus camptorhynchus. Taxonomy (NCBI): domain Eukaryota; kingdom Metazoa; phylum Arthropoda; class Insecta; order Diptera; family Culicidae; genus Ochlerotatus; species Ochlerotatus camptorhynchus. The sequence goes on along the minus strand of NW_027040918.1, from coordinate 7,611,207 downwards.
AACGGCCATAAAATCTAGATTCATCATTCAATATTCCATCAGATTCAATGAGCTGGAAAACATTTAAATACCGTAATCCGCGGATAAAATTATATCTATTTAACGTAAATAAATATATTTCTACAATTAACTACATTGAAAACCAAATGGTATTTAAATTAGTAGCTACCGTATGCGAGATAATGTTTGCACCATCGTACAAATAAGGTTCCCGTTTCACCTGTGCATACAATGCCTTGGTTTTCTTTGCATGCACGTAACCTATAGCACATACCGTAGTAGGCTGTGTATAAAAGAAAATGATTGACTTAGTTTGACAGTTGCACCATGACGAAGTGGCAGCGTATTCGTGATTTGTCCCACGCGCAAATGTCGCAAAAAGACATTTCAATCGCCGTGGGAGTGTCCCGGTGGACCGTCAAAAGGGGTTTATACCGAGAAAAGAAAGGACAACTATCCGCGAAGGTGGCCACAGGTCATCCGATGTCAGCTCGGGTTCCGAGGGTTATCGCTGCTACAAAAAGGAAGATTCGGGTGAATCCAGTGCGTTCAATAAAGAAAATGGCAAAGGAACACGGGGTCAGTGAATTTACGGCACGGAAGATCGTAAAGGAAGATTGCGGGGCAAAGTCGAGGGCTCGGAAAAAACTCACATGATTACCAACTGCATCCGGGAGCTACGAGTCGAACGATGCAAGAAAATTCGGTAATCCTGTTCACCTACGATAGCATGTTTACCGTCGATCCCGTATCAAATTCCAGAACCGACCGGTATATTAGTTCTCTTCCGGTAAAAGACGTGGCCGACGAGCACAAGAACGTGTATCTGACCAAGCATCCTGCTAGCGTTATGGTGTTTGGATTGGTGGCTTCCGATGGCAAAAAATGGATCCGGTGTTCATTCCAGAAGGCGACAAGGTCAACACGGAGGTCTACATCGGGATTTTAAGTAAGTATGTTCTTCCGTGGATCAAAGAACAGTACGGTCCGAGGCCAACTGTTGTATTTCAACAAGAGGGGGCTCCGTGCCACATCTCGAACCGCACTCAGAAGTGGTTGAAGGAACTTCTTCCGTTCTGGACGAAGGATATGTGGCCGCCATCCAGCCCCGATCTTAATCCGCTGGATTACTCAATATGGCGCGTCATGAAGGCCAAGGCCTGTTCTAAACGCCATCCGAGTACAGCAAGTTTCAGACAAACATTGACCCGTACCTGAGAGAAATGGATCCAGACTACATTATTAGAACCTGCCGTGCATTCCGGAAGCGTGTGGAGGCCGTAATTGCAGCAAGTGGAAACTCGATCGATGATTAACATAGTTTAAGACTCTGAGAAACATCCCTCCTTTGAATAAATAGAAAAAAAAAACTCGAAACCGAAATTTTTGAGATTTTTTTTAAATTTAGGCATTGCTTAATGGTGCAAACGTTATCACGCATACGGTACTTCGTAACTGCCTAGATAACAATAATGTAAAAGACATTTTTTATTGGGTATCAAGCTGGAGCTGCGTGACTGCTTAGTTTTCAAGACTTGACCCATTTGAATAAATGTTGCTTCTATCTTTGACAATACAGCAGAAGGACTAGCAAATGTTGGCCGCTTGAACACTGGATTCCGTGTGTATTGTTTCAAGATAGTTATGGAAAAAATGTTGTGACGTGTGCGCGTAGATACATCTGCGTAGTAAACCGATTGAATAGGTAAATCCGTTCCGCTTATTATCATTTAAAGAGTGCCACCAAAACAAATGTGAGACCCTATGTTGGCAAGTTGATTAATTTTGGTTTCCTCCCAAGATATTCTTCTTATTAACTACTGAGCTTTGTATCAAATTAGTTAATTTAACGGACGTATCAATCATCTCAAGATTTCACGACCGTACCGAACTATGTCTAAGCTACATAAGCTCAAAAAACGGTTGGCAAGCTAAATATGCATCAATACCACATAAGGAAAGATAGATTTTACAGTCACGTAGGGTTTAGTTCATAGATTGATATTGACTGCTGTTTACAAATGTAACATGAACAAAAATAAATAAGTTAACTCAAATGCTTTAACCGCATACATCAGAGATTTTGCGTATTGAGAGAATAATGTAGTGATGGAGTACAATAAACTACAAAAGATGAAAAATTATTAATTGCCACATACCTTTTACTTATTTCCTAAACTATTCCTCTCCTTGTTAATCTGATTAATGCTATTGGTATGCTTGCGTTTTCTTATTGAAGTTCAAGACTAAATAGGAAGATTTATTCTACAACTTTAAAGGTTAGTTGCCTCCCCTTTCTGAAGTTTCTTATTGAAGTTCATTTGATGATTATGATATCTCATGAGTCTAATTTAATAAATAATTGAAATTTCTAATTCACCTAATCAATCATAACCCATGCTTTATTAAGTACCTGCACTTGTGCTTGTAATCTAAAATTAAACGTGTTTCAAGTACTTTTGACATTGATCTATATTTATTATATCTTAGTTCGACCCAAGTGGCACCTTCAAGTGACTTTGAAGTTAGTTTCCTAGCTGATTTTTTAAATTATATAGGGTATATGCTCCAACTATGCTCACACGCTTCCACTATGTCGTTCCACAAAAATACGTATGGGTATGCCACAATTAAGCCCACCCACCAGCAACAAGGTGCAAAAACAAGCCAAGGGGAGGGCTAACAATAATGTAAAAGACATTGAACGAAATTAAAATAGACCAGGTTACCGGGTTAGGGACAAGGGGCCGCAGAACATTTTCCTAAAAATTCTAGGCCTGTGTTTTCTTTCAATGCCAATATTCTTTTTTACTGTTTTCATTCTGCAAACCTCATTTTCAGTCTTAGAATTTCGGTTTTAAATGAAAAAACTGCGTTTGAATTTTAAAAAAAATATATTCGTCCCCTTTCCCCTTAACAACATCTTATCTACCTAACCAACAGCATCCAGCCACATCCACGCAGTTATCGCAAGACACAACGAGATGGATGCGATGAAACGGGCGCTGAAAGCCAAAGCTAGTACGCACATAATAACATATTTATCATAATCATCATCAGCCACCGCGATCGCATATCGCGATCGTGCGCCGCACAAGCATAAAACGATCATTCAGGAGCGCAGTCATGAATCATGAACCTACGAAGAGCCGGGAGTTCAACGTTCACGGCCACCGACTGGCAGTGACTGTTGTTGCTGCTGCTGCTGCTGTAGAGCTGCTATCATAATCGCATCCACAGCATGCGCACGCCAGCTGGGAGGATATTTATTACTGCTGAAATAAGATTCTGATAAGATCTGCCGGTGGCTCCCCCTTTCGCAGTTCGTCGTTTTCCTCTGCCTCGTGGTGGAAGAAATAGGAAGAAGATGTGTGCTTCTGCCTAAACAGAAAGTAAGTGGTAACGAGATCACTGACTGTCTGGGTGGGTGGCCAAACTGTTACGGACAAATACCGTATAATAACACTTCGGCATTCCTCGCATACCAACACACTCGGCCCAGGAATTTGCCCCGGTTGCAGTTGCCGGGTTCAAACCAAAAGGTGCGAGGAAATTATTTTCGCAATACCCAATTGCCACACTCGAATGGCTACTTTTAGCGTACCCGTGTATTCTACGTCTTAGCCTCTTAAAGAACTCGAAGAAATATTCCCAACACCCCGAAAAGCCCACATTTGCGACGACCATACCAGAAATCTGATTCGCATCTGAAGTTGAAAATGGTTTCCTTCCTCAAGAGCGACCGCAGCGGCGCTCGCTGCTGGCCCGAGCAATCGGTGTGGGGTTATCGGAAAAACGTTCGCACTCTTAATGTTTCATTTTAATGAGCTGGCTCTTTTTGGTTTCGCTGCATGCTTATTGATGGAGAGAACCTCTCCATCTGATGGGATATACACCTGTTGAAATTTCAATCATTTCAAACATTTTGGCGTGAGAGGAAAAGCAGCGTGGCGACCCAATCGGTTTCCCCCCGGTGCGGCTCGGTCAGCGGCAATCGAGAACTCACCGAATGGGAAGTGATAGGGAAATTATTGGTTCTGCGATCGGTGTTCCTGGAATGGTGCTGAGGACGGGGAGACGGGGAGCAGACTGGGTGGTATAAGCAGATAAGTGCGAGAAAACACTTTTCCGTAAGTAGGCAGGTATTTGTGCGAGCCGCAAAACGGTTGTTTTCGGGCTCGCTGAGAGCTGGCAGGGGCCGATGATGGGGTCAGGTATTTCTAAGATTTGCCAGACTGGCAAAAAACGAACTCCATGGGAGCAATGTACCACCGCACAGATTGGCACTTGCTATTTTCCCATCGAGAGATAGTTTCTGTGGTTTTGAGACGCATCAGAAGCAGTTTTATCGAGTTAACGAAATATTTGAAGATCAACCCAGATTAGTCAACGCAACAAATTTTCAACCCTAACTTTAAATCCGTGCTGTTGAACACCAGCGAAGCACAGCTATCGAGCTCCATCGTCAATGCCAGCAGAAGCCGATATCAACAGAAATTCAAGAATGTAACTGGCCATACGCTACGAAGTAGCGGATCAGAAACAGACGCAAGAGCTCAAGCCGGGGGAGGCTCAATGAGAAATTCGAGATGAGCCCAAACCAAGGTGTTGTTATTATCACGAAGGAATCCAGTGATTCCATATCATATTGATAAAACCTTACATTTGCAGTGTCCTTATTGCTAGCACTTGTGAAATCACTATGAATTCTATGTTTATACTTCGAACAATAGACATCAAGGTGAATTAGCGTCAAATCTGCCCCGTTTTTGCGCTCAAAACTGACATAACATTCTGCCCGTGACACAAATTGACTACCAAACGTTTGCTGGGATTTGACAAATAAACAACATTGAACTACTGGTAATATATCGACTATGTGCACACGTTCAAAATAACTACATTACGGTGACTGGGGATTCATTCCAAAACTGCACAAGCCTTTTCTTCTACCAGATGAAAGCACTTACTGATGAGAATCTTCTCCCGTTCTGGGATAATTTTATCCTAAGGCGTGAACCAAAAGCGCCATGATCAGACTGCTATAGAATAAATGTTGCGTGTTGTCTAAGAGGAATTTCCTTTCTCGGTGTACACTATGCACACTTAGAAAAAATCATGTAAATAACCATTTTGTAGTATTTGGTCAAATAATTTTTGGATAAATATTTGCTAAATATCAGACAAGCTTAGGCAAACAAATATGACAAATAGCATTATTTGGGAAAACTCAACGAGTCAAATATTTGACAAGAGGGCAAACAGTGTGATATCACCTTTAGGATCTATTAAACAAGAGGACGGCTAGGTGTGTGGAAGAAACATTAGAAATTATTATGAAAACACACTCCATGTTATATTACCAACATAAGTGAAGACCAGAATACACGTGCAGCGCAAACTGTTCCTGAAAATAAAAGCAGGACGGCAGGCAACAATTAATGAATCGCCTGGGTTAGAGATTGCCAGGAAAGATGATCGTAATCTACTCAACAGATTTTTTACAGAAAATCGAGTCGAATGGGCGATTGATTCTGTTGCACTTTTCAAATCACTAGGTAGGGACGAAATTTTTCCAGTACTACTTCAGAGAGGAAAAGGAACTTTGACACCTATTCTAACAGACTTGATTAGAGAAGGCTTAACATTCAGTTATATTCCGATAGCCTGGCGTCAAGTAAAGGTTATATTTATGCGGAAGTCTAATAAGTACACTGAAAATAAAATTTCGTTTATATAACGAAATCGCTCGTTTGTTATTCGATTTTAACATTGTAGGGTTTTTGACCTAATTTCCGTCGTACCAAGCACAATCCGCGCTTTACCTCTCTTTTTTGAACGACGGGTTTGATAAAAAAAATGGAATATTTCTATCAAAGATTACTTTTAAATTTATTCGCCTTTCCATACGTACCGTTGGTTTTGATAAAAAGTCACAAATTGTTGAGATATTGTTCAAAATCTTATACTGCTTCTTGATTCTAAATTCGTTTTACGAGTTTCAATTCCGTAATAACGCATTGAAACGCCATTAGATTTTCTTTGTCCTACGGATAAACGTATAAAAGGAGATTCGCTAGGAGCACTTCTTTTATTTTGAGAACAATGAGCGTAAATATTCGTACAATGCGCTCTAATAGGATTTATGATGTAGCTAATGAACTTACGCATCGGAACCAACCTATTATTGATTTGTGCACAGTGTAATCATTAATATTATTCATCTTTTCTGATCGATAGAACGGAAATGGGCGATTTCGACGAAGTAGCGCTCTACCCTATGAAGCTAGTTTCGCTGCACTCAAAAAATTCCACATGTTTGATCGAAGTGTTTAAACACTTGATTTTTTAAATGCACAATCACATTTACTTTAAGTGTATTCCACCTTGGTTCAATGTATTATACACGTTAATTTATAGTGTTTTAAATTTTAAAATGTTAAAAATCTTTCACTATCGATTCAAGTGTATTGCACATTGAATCACGCTACTGTTCAAAACAGATGGATTTAAAGTGTTTTGCATTTCAATGCGATGTGAATTGCTTGCTCAAAAAGGTAAACATCGAAAACAAGACTTGTGACTTTATCCTATCAACCCGCCTCATATATGAGAACAACCGTGGCACAGTGAGATCGAATGAAAATTCCGGCAGCAGCACACCCCAACAGTCAATCATCGAATCCCAAATCAGACCCATTAAAAAGATATGTGAAAGCTCTGGCCTCTGGCAGTTTTGTTTATATATTTGTCGATTCATTTTTAGAGTCAATAAAGTAGAAGTCGATAAAGTAGAATATTGTAGAATATTGAACTATAATGTGCAAAGCTATTGATATCCCCAAATGAGGCACATAGAATCCAAGTGTGTCACAATTCAAATCCATAGTGCTCAGGCATGATTCATAGCATAAGATTCACACATGAAATGGATGTGTTTCACAATAAGCGCAAAATTAAGTGTGAGACACATGATGATGACGTGTAGAATTTTTTGAGTGTGGAACTGCCACACACGCTATCGCTACACCCAACCAGCGGGCCAGAAGTGTTGGTTGTGGAAACTGAAAAATGTAGAGTGTGTTAGTGAGGATGGGTAAAAATAAGTTCATCATTGTAAGGAATAAACTTGACAAAAAATTAAAAAAGGCTTCAGACCGGACTCGCATCATGAACCTTGCAATAGTTAGAATTGTGCATAATCTAACACTCAATCTGTGCTACACACTTAGAAATAACTAATTTTACACGTGACGGCATCCGTCTTTGACATAAAAGATGGGATGTAAACAAACATGTCATGTAATATTAAGTGCTCCGAGACTGAAAAGTTCGTTGCTCGACGAAAAGAACTTCTAATTGAGCTATATTTCGCGTCTGTTATGACTCTAATTTATGTCAAAATTGACGCTCGTATATGTCACTCTCAGAGCACCTAAATTTACATGAATTTTTATAAATGTGTACGAGAAAAGGTAAGGCTAAAGACTAAAGTATCACATTATTTTTAAGTTAAATTAAATAGAATGCAGATTCCCGACTTATATGTGATGAATCATGGTGTTCTGAGAATACGAGCGTCAATTTTTAAATAGATTTGAGTCATAACAGACGCGAAATATAGCTGAATCAAACGTACTTTTCGTCGAGCAACGAACTTTTCAGTCTCGGAGCACATAATATTACATTGTTTACGTCTCATTTTTTATGTCAAAGATGGATTCCGTCACGTGTAAAATTAGTTATTTCTTAGTGTGTGGGCAATCGCATCAGGCAAATTTTCTGATCATAATGATCATCTCCATCATCTAGTTGACTGGTTTGTTGAATGGTTGGTTGAATGGAAGATCACGGGTTCCCAATACATCTCTTACTTCACGGAAGCGTTGTCTACCTTGGGCCACTAGGGTATCCAACAGTCGTGCTCTAGAGGCGTCATTACCCGGGCAATGCCAAACTGCGTGATCGATGTCATCATAACCGGTTCTGCACCTACATATATTGCTGTCAACGGGGTTTATTCTGTAGAGATGTGAGTCTAGCGAGTAGTGGTTGGACATAAGTCTTGACATCACGCGAATGAATCCCCGACTTACATCCAGACCTTTGAACCACGCTCTCGAAGAAACATTTGGAATAATGGAATGAAACCACCGCCCAAGAGAGTTACTAGTCCAATCGTTTTGCCAACTTAGAAGAGAACTCTGTAGTACTTATGGAATTCAAACTACCTCGATAGATTATACTTTCCAAAAAAAAGCGGAGCTTCCCTGAAGTTATTGTAACTACACTAAGAATCTGAACTGTCCTCTCTTAATTCCTCAAAATTTATAAATTTCCTTGAACTTCTCTGGACTTCCATGAAATTTTTGGAACTTGTCCCGGATATCATGTTGAAATTTATAGAACTTTTCTAAGGTCAAACAATTTTCCAGTTTGCGAAAAATCTCTGAAATTATTTGGATTTGCCATAGTTCCTCGGAAATACATTCAACTTTTTGAAATCAATGTAATATTAAAATGATCTGATCTTGACCCAAAGCACTCTAAACTACCCCAACATTAATAAAACTTGTTCTTAACAACTGTATTCTTCTTAGGAGTTGTCTGAACTACCCTGAAGGTTTCGGAACTTCTAAAAAATGTTTGCATTTGTCTGAAACTAATTGATCATTGCTGAAGTCTGGTATTTTTTTCTTAGGTTTTTAAATTTGCTCTGAAGTTTACGGAAATTTCGTTGAATTGTTCCAAACATTATTCTCATGTTCCGCTAATTTCCTGATGCTATCGAAACTTTACTGGAGTTTTCGAAAATTTGTTTGAGGTTCTCGGAACTAATTTAAAGTTCTTGCAATTAACTTGAAGTTAATGGAATTGCTCTTAAATTTTTGGTATGTTCCCTGATGCTATTTGCAATTTTCATGCCCAGAAATTAACTTCCCTTTAAATTCCTGATTTATTTTTGAAGTTTTCTACAATTCTCAAGGCACTCTTACGACCTGTAAAAAAAAACTGTTAAACCACCCAAAAGTCTGGACTTTCCTTAAGTTCTTTCAAATTCCCTGAGGTTATTGGAACTGCCCTAAAGATCTGAACTTTTTTTTATCCTCCCACAAATTTCCTCAAGTTATCTGGACTTCTGTGAAATTGTTCAAACTTCCTGTAAATTCTCCAGATATTTCTACAGATCCCAGAAATTTTTGAAAGTTCTCTTATATGATGTAAATAAAATCACATCCAAGCTCAAGTGTATACAAAATTGTCACCGAATTCAGGCAAGCTTTTGCAAATTTGATATTGATGACGAACATATACTTGATTTTCCTGAACCAAATTCCACAGTATGCGGATTGTATCAGACGGCCAAGAGGTATTTCAATTGCGACTTCCCCTCAAACACATCAAGCTTGCGTTTTTAAAATGGGCTTTTCGAGTTGCGATAGAGATGTCACCTTCTAACTCCCGGATTTAAGCTTCTTGAAATTATTTATATAAAAGATGGTTGCAGGAGGATTCTATCCATAATGGCACTGCCTGTCAGTGGGAGTTAGATTGTAAATACACTCACACGTTTTCTTAAAGGTCTCCGAAGATCCCTGATTATTTCTGGACCTCCATAAATTTCAAAGAACTTCTATTAAGTTTCTGCAATGTTCTTAAAGTTATTGGAACTGCCTCTACGACCTCTTCTAAGTGTCATGGAATGGCTGTTGGTTAGTTGTTTTATTAATTTATTTGATAAGGCTCAAACGAATTAACTTTACAGAGCCGAGGATTCTTGGTCACTATACAATACATCTTAAGGTACAACACAAAAAACACTTTATCTTCCGCTATCAAAAAAGTCTCCTCCATCAGAACTGGAGCCGCTTCCAGTGGTTTCATTGTGCGGCAGTTACGCCATCGGGGGTTAGAGCGCTTCCATTGCAGCAATGGACGCAAAACGTGGTCAGCACTCACACACTGATCACTAAACGGTTGCTTTCCAAAGTCGACGACGCATCGACCGAAAGAACTGCTGATGAAGAACAATGAGGAGGACCACACAATGGATGCTGCCGAGAAAACAAACGATCGCGTGGCACACATTGAGCGTGGCCTGCTTTTGTCGACAGCCGATTGAACACTGCCTGTTAGTTAGTAGAAATGTTAATCCATATGATAAGTTTGGCAACCGTTATTGGCAATTTAGCAAAGTTAATTTTTTTCCAAGTGGGCTCTTGATCTTCTGCTTGCTGCATGAGCATTTATGAATAAGATCAAACTGTTTGCACGTATCTGATGGAAGCATCGTATTACGAAAAGGGAACATTTATTTAAAAAACGTTCCAACGACCCATTCGGCCTAATGACGTTCGGTCTAGTGACATTCTCTTGTAGCTTTATTGTTATACTTAGCTTACCGCCAGAGACGACAATTATATTGAAAGCAGAACGTCAAATAGTGGTCCGTACCTGGAAATAAAGATAATATTGTAAATGGTTAGAAATAGTTAAGTTAAGAAAAATAGTAACCTAAACGAAATAGTGTAATGGGAAAAGGGAAGGAAAAACTGCTTCTTAAATTTCAATCTGAAATCATCCCACTTTTTGTGACAGCCCATGAGAAATCAGTAAAAAAGCTAACCCACTACAAACAAGCGGTAGGTCACTCCACACACCAATCTTGGGTCATCTTTTTTGTCAGTGTACCGCAAGTGTGCCGCAGGTGTGCTGATTGTCCCGGTCATAGAGCAAACTGCGATTGTTTGTAAAATACCCATCCCGGCAACCCGGTATTTCTGACACCTTGAATGTTTTGGTATGATGTGAAAATCAACGGTCTATCAGCGGCCGGAAAGCGTTGGAACCGGTGGGGAACATTTTTGGAGACCGACTATAGAGGATGATGAATATGTCTTCTGTAGTTTGTTTTGTTTGAGTTGCAGCATTATTTGAATTAAGTGTACTACTGGAGGCTGATTAACTGCCTCTTCTCTTGAGCCCACTCTAGATCCTTCTATTTCGTATTTAGATCTATAAATGAACCGAGAAGTAAACTGATGGTCTGAGTTCCTCTGGTATATTCAATTAGAGGATGTTCCTGAATATACAGCCAAACAGCACGTAATGTTTTGAACAACTTCAATGACAGTAGTTCAGCAGTGCTACCATTTTATTTACAACAATCCAATGCTTACGAGATTGTGCCCAAGCTGTGCCGAATCTAATTTCAGCACAATGTGCTGCGTGACTTACCCCTTGATTACCATTCTAAAGTGGTTTTAGGATAAAAGTTCAAAACAAAAAAGCAACAGGTCTCCCTAGGCCACTAGGCAAAAAGACAAAAGGTTGAATCGACAAGTGATCGAAATCGCGATTTATTGAGTTTTGCAAGTAGCCAAAAAACCAACTGTCATTTATTTCTCTAGTTGACTCCTTCTTTAGTAAATGGGCAGATTTTGGACCGACAAAAGCTATTGATCGATCCTAACTAAATATTCACACAAGTCATTGCTCACCCTTGAAGTTGAACTTGTCGCACAAGTTGATCGACCAGGTGTAAGCCATGCGAAATGCGGCCAACGATCGACAGCAAAGGACACTCACCGATAACTTCATACATTTCTTGAACTCTTAGAATATCATTAACTTTAGATACTATACGAACTTCTGAATCTGTGATTGTAGCCAGCCCGGACGATCCGACTTAAAACACGTGGCTTAAGCGCCACTCCACACGCCCAATGTAAATTTGCCCGGTTGAGACTCTCCTAAGGGCGAGTCCATTAAATTTCCTAGAAAGGATTTACGGATCAGGCAAGCTGGCTTTCAACTAACCGTCCAAACGGGAAAACCTTATTCTCTCCGTAAAATAACAAACACGATTAGTTTTCTGCATGAGAAGTTGTATCCAGCTGTTCAACCCATAATCTCAGAGTTTCAGCATGGATTAATTAAAAAAGCGCTCGACAGTCTCTAACTTGATGACTTACACGAACACTCTTATGGGTAGCATCGAGAAGCGTCAGCAAGTGGACTCCGTTTACTAAGTACCTCACAACCTAGCCATTATGAAGCTAAGCCGCCTTGGTCTTCCACGGTGGATCGTTTGTTGGTTGAACTCATACTTATCATCCAGGGAGGCTTTCGTTAAGGTATGTGATTCCAGATCCGAGGTATTCCAGTCACCTAGGACCTCTCATTTTCGTTCTGTTTATTAACGACGTGTGTGATATGCTAAGTTCCTGTGAGTTGCTATATGCGGATGATCTTAAGCTGTACCGTGTGATCAAATCGATCGTGGATTGTTGCGCACTACAAGCTGATACAGAGCGATTATCATCCTGGTGTCAGATGAATGGAATGCAAGCAAATGCTGCCAAATGCAAAGTGATTACCCTTAGCCGCTCTCACTCTCCGATCATTTTTGATTACTCTATGAATCAATCGTCGCTGGAAAGGGTTAATGCCATTAAGGATCTTGGGCTCATCTTGGACAGCAAACACGGTTTAACGAGCACATATCCATGACAGCTGCAAAAGCCAACTCCATGCTAGGATTTTTGCGCCGCAATACTGCACAATTCGACGACGTGTACGCCCTGAAAGCGCTGTACTGCTCTATGGTCCGCAGTGTTCTTGAATATGGAGTACAAATTTGGGCTCCATATCATGCTGTTCATGTACTGCGCATCGAGAGAACCCAGAAACAGTTTATAAAGTTTGCATTACGACGTCTGCCATGGACAAATCCAGATAGCTTACCTCCGTACGAGCATAGATGTGCGAGTCTTTCTCCAGAGGATGTTCATATTTGACATGATTAGTAATCATATTGACTGCAGTTGTTTGCTCGGGAACATCAATTTCCACACTCCAGCTCGTCGACTCCGCATTACTTTCTGTGGACTCCCGGACATCGTACTGCTTACGGTTATAACAATCCTCTCCATAGATGTTGCAGACTGTTTAATGATGTGTGTGATGTTTTTGATTTTAATATAGGTAGACCAGTTTTTAAGAAAAGGATTAAGTCACTTTAAACAGTCTGTATGGCTAAAATATCAAAGATAGTGGTTAAATAAAAATAAATAAATAAATAAATAGTCACTCAGAGAGACCTCTACGAAAGAGAATTTATCCTCATCGACAGTCTCGTCACTTGTCACTAGACGTTGCCCCGATCTGGAAGTGGACCACTCTCCCCAACATTCGAACGGTACCCGAAAACTACAACGGAGAACGCGAAGTGATGTCGAATGCGTTCAATCAACTAAAGCTAGGGAGATGGTTCGTTTAGGAAAACATTTATTGCTACGTACTATTCAGACGATATATTGACGGAATAACGGGTATTTCAACATTACTTAACCTACGTAGATTTATTTACATGTTATCTTTATCGATTTTTATAAACTTGTGTGTTCGTTCCTCTCTCCTATGTGTGTGCGATTTCTCTCTCCCTAACTAACGTGCTCATATGCTCTTACATGTTCATTTGTGTGACGTCACCTTATCGGCAACTCAGCTCTAAACGAGTCTGCGCTCCTGGTGACAATGAAGTGGCGTCGCATATCTTACGCGCGCATAATTTACAGGCAGGAATGCCACATCACGAGTTCCGGAAAAGCGTGCAACGGAAACTCGGCGCTATTCGTCTTAGACTGGCAAAAAATCACTCCGTGGCACCCTCGCCGGACGCCACACTCCAAATTAAAAAAGGCTTGACTCACCAGATGATCGTTGGCTTACGTGATCACAGTCGATGACCTATCGACGGGTTCGACGCACTCGCTAGTGATCGTCGATGGTGATCCAATGAATGGAGGTCGAGTAATGGCGTTTCACAAGCCGGTGCGATGGCGGTTACTCTGCCGTGCCGGTAGGTTGACGAACCGACGGGTGGACCGTGTCCACGTGAAGATTTCCTCGCTTCCAGCCGGTTGACGATTGCCGGGGAAATTCGGGAAGTTGCTCCGCTCAGGTACGGTGAATTATGCTGCGAACGATCTAAAAATGGTTTCTCCAGAAAAGTGAACACAAGTACGGGCACATCTAATCACCTGTAATTTTATAGTCTGCCTCCTGATCGCACACAAATTCTTCACGCACACCCTAGCTTCTACTAGCTATGGAAACGAACAAAAATATTTAATTAATTTAAACAGTTGACATCACGGGCGAAATGAAATGATCGAGACCGTGAATCTTCAGATTAAAAAAAGTGAAGCTCGGACGAACCGGAAGTCCGTCATTTCCCGAAACCCTTAGTGTCCTATCGTGAATCTAAAGACACGAAAATAACTTGACTCGTTTAATCGTACGGCTGTTCTTTTCCTACCTTATCCATAAATTGAATGGACCCCTCTCAGGAAAGATTTCAGCAAAAATGCTTGTGGCTTCCAACTGCCTACACTAAGGAATTTAATTCAAACAATTTAAACCTATTAAGTTATACACAAATTTATTCTAAATTCCTGATCGCTACATGATGCTTTTGGAACCCCTGGAAACTTTCACCACTTGTTGCTGTTGTTGTTATTTTCTGAAGAACTGTAAATTTCCACAATTTCAGGGGTCCTCGATGTTCCTGAAGTTCTGGAGCTATAACGGTTTTTAAACTTTAAAGAGTTTTAAACCTGTCGAAGCTCAAACTTTCCCGTCCAGCGTTTCTATCGGGATTCGCGGTACCACTTAGAAAAAATTACCGACTTCGGTAATTCATTTACCGAATTCTCAACAGCTGAACGGTCGATAATGTTTTCGGTAATCGAGAACATTACCGAAAAATCTGTAAACTGGATCAGTAAAATTAGCTGTCAAATTTACCGAACGTAACGTTTACCGATGTGCATTGCTTGATTTGTAGTCGACTTTACCGGAGAACTGTAATTTTGAGGACGATATGCAAATCGAAAATTACCGAGAGATCTGTAATTTTATAAAAAGGTAACCGACTCAACTGTAATTTGCTTTAATATTGTTTCAAGGTGGCGGTCACTGCAACCCATGTAAAAATTTGGCTGCTGTCGTGATCAATAAGTTAGTGTTGCAAATTGCACCACCAATGAACAAAACCGTTTATGACGGAAGGATTCGGCGCTACACTGAAAACAAAGAAGCTTTGGAAGAATATTCCAAATACTGTTTTCAGATCGTCGCCAACGGGAATGGAACTTGGACCGACAGAAAAAACAAGCAACAACATCGGCCATCTGTAATCGGTATTTATTTAGATAACGAAAATTAATTATTTACGGAAAATATCTACGATTCACTCATTTTGGCGTTGAATAACAGCCTCCATAATTTCACCTTTTTATTTTTCACAAGCACGAACGCTTTTAAAGTTGATCGAAAATAAAAATATGGTGGATTTGACGTTTACCTAGACCATTACCGAACTCAGTAATGAAACGCTTTGTTTACCGAAACTTCAGTAAAATATTTCACCGAAGTCAGTGATGAAGCTGATTTACAGACCTGCCGGTAAAAATGTTTACCTTTTTCGGTAAATTAAAATGAAATTACCGAAATTCGGTCATTGCATTTACAGTTTTCAGCAATAAAGCGAGAAAATACCGAAACATCTGTAGTTTTTAGCATTACCGATCTAAGACGGTAATTTTTTTACCGAACTCAGGGTCTCTGTTTAAGTGTGTAATAATTTATGGAATTTCAGAAATATCCTCACTGTTTAGAGAGCTCCCGGAGTAGAAAGAATTTTGGAATATGGTGTTCCAAGAATTCTGAAAAATCCCATGAAACTTTGCATTGCTCGCTAGGGGCAATGAACCAAGTTCTGACCATTCAGAATTTACATTTTCATTCTACAATGTATAGAAAAATGTCAAAGACGCCATTTTGAAACTGGTTACAGTGAAAATGTGATTCATATTTCGGACACTTTATTTTTTAAGAATGTTGAAAGTGCATTAATATTTTCACCAGCAATTTTATCCTTCAGGGGTATACTTATAAGAACTGGTTGTAATACCATGGACTGACTAAAGGAACATGCGTGATATATGTTTAATGTTTATATCACATAGTTATTTCAAGATATAATTATTAAGCACGGTATCTGCGCAAGAGCTCAAATAACCCTAAGTTGAGAGTAGGCGCGGTAAGTCTCATTTTCCATTTGCCACTGTCTCAATCGAGCAAAGATCAAATCTTCCATTGATGAACACGTTCCAATGTCTGGAATACTACCTACGGGTTAGCAACTACGAGCCCGCTTCAAAGTGGGAGGTTTATCTCCAGCTAATCACGCCTGTTTTTTTTTCTCCTCCTTCCGCCATTCTCAACTTTGCCTGCGTTGAACACTATGGGTATCAACGTAGCAGCAGCAGCAACGAGTGGGTGGGTGGCACCCTAGAATTCATGTTTTTTTCGCCGTAGTTCTTTCGCAGCACTGACACAATGTGTTTGGTGGATGGAAGTGGAACGCGAAAAACCCCCCACGGACGGACGGACGGACGGACGGACGGCGGACGACGGCCACGACGTGGGATGGGGAACAAACTGCGCTGTCATGCCAGCAGCAGCCAGCCAGCCGCCGAAACCAGCGGGTATGATATTTTGGAGGCGTGTTTTATTGGAGCTACGGCCGGGGAATAATATGAAGGTACTGCGAAGCTCTATCAAATCACTGGCCGCTTCGCGCTGAGCTGGTTTTGCTTTGGTTTCAATCTCGAAACACCGCGTGGATTATCCATTCGCTGGAACTGGAAGCCTCGAGGGGGGCTTTTAGTCCACTACGGCAGCAGCATTAGACGGAATGCTTAGGGGGTGGAGGCGTTTTAATCGATAGCTGCGCATATTCGCGCAATCGTGGGCATGAACTAAGGGAACCAGGTGCTGATGGATCAATAGAGTTTCGCTTTTCTGCTTCCCGTGTACGGTAGTACTAAAACACTCCGCCTCCACGGCTAAAGGTCATTACGGTGGGTAGGGTAGTATTGTGTTACTTGTTACCGGGAAGGAATTATCCCATGGTTTAGTAAGCTAATAACATTATCGTAAATGAAGACAGTCTTGCTCATTCAGTTTTATGTAAGAACAAGCAGGTTTAGTGTTTAGAAAGTTAGAACTCCTAACCGGTCCCATCAGTCACGGCCCCTGTATCGATTTCTGCAACCATAAACCACCCACCGTACTCCTTCCGGTACTGATCGCATAATCAACAGGTGATCGAATGGTCGCAGATAACTCGCAGATACGGACGAGAGAAGCTGCGAGCGCGTGGTTTGTTTGTTTGTTTTCAGCAGCGCTACCACTTCTTCCCCATTGCTGCTTTCATCGCTTTCCGAGGGGCTATTTATGTCTGCTTATACATTTATTGCTCCTTCCGAAACACGTTAGTCATTTTTTGTGCTGCTCCGAAGTAGATTCCTCACCTCAATCTCCTTTCGCTGTTGAGCTGTTCTTCAAGTCCCCTACATTTGGGCGAATGTGTGTGTGTGTGTGTGTTTATATCAAGATGATGATCATCGCACGTTCGGATGCCTAATCCGGTAGGATGGTTGGCTAGAGAATCAGGTGGTTGGTTTGTCGTCACCGTCTTTGATGGGATTATTTTATGGCTAGCCTTTAGTTCGGGTAGTAAAGTTTTATGGGGCTTTGGTTTACACGCTGCTTATCAGATGTGTGGAAATTAGAACAAGTGCCACGGTTGATCGGCACTAGTCAGTTCTACGACTACTGTCTAGTGTTAAAATTATCGTTGAAGTTTAGGCACTCTCATTACCATGTCGGTTGATTGGAATTGATCGATTTGATAAGGGAACCATCATGAAGGATTTCCATGAGAGATGGTTTACATTGCACTAGCGAAGTTAGGCAAGGTCTCTACTTTTTGGGTAATGCTTTTCGGTCTTGAGAAAGGTTGCTTCGAATAATGAAGTCTTGATATTAAATAAAGAGAAATGTTATACATAATAAACGCAAGCATGATATTATCAAATAGTAAAGACAGAAATTCTTCGACAACGTGGAAAGAGCGTAAAATATTGTTCAGATCCAGAAAAATTCTTAGCTCACGCTGACACATCGTTCAACCCCAGGATGGGTAAAACAGTCGTGTAATGTAAATCCAAGCGGGAGAAGGCTACGGACAGTTGCCGCTACCAAAGGGCATACAAGCTTTTTGTCAACAAACCTTCTTATGCCCTTACCTCGCCACCCACATGACACCAACGCAAACCATCAACATCACCGGATAGGGAAAGCTTTTCTCTTCCCGATGATGTTGTTTGTTCGCATGAGCGACCCTTGGGTGGCGAGAAAAAGTTCTACAAATGTTTGATTACAAGAAGCTTATATGCCCATTTCACATGTGGCTCTCGATTTGTCCCTTTCTTTTGCGGCGTTTTAGTTTATGCAAAAACGGTTCATTTAAGCCATATAGTGTCTTCCGAGAAGTTTGTGCACTTAAAAAGCCCCTTCTTTAAGCTTAGCCATTTCATGATTAATCCACCTAGCAGGGAGATGAAAAATTTACTGTTTTTGTTTGTCGAGATAGCAAAATGGTGTTTTGAGCAAAGTTTTAGACAACATTAAAACAAACATTTTTGCTCAAGACGTCATCTCTCTACCTCTTATGTTTACAGAGATATGTCATTTTTTGGTATGAGCCTTCAGAAAATCATTTTTTGCAAATAACTTTTCAGGAATCAATTTTCTGACATTAGTATGTTCTACACAAATGTTTGTTTTTAAAAATACGCCATTTGGTCTTGGGAAGCAAGTCCCTATCTTCAATATTTCTTGAGATATTCAAGGTTTTGATCCAAAATAAGCACTATTTCCAAGGTCAATAGATCAAAGTTGGGCAAAACTGGGCAAACCAGGTTGATTACATTTGAAAGTATACTTCAAACGCAACCCAATGCATACCAAATCATTAGTCTTCTTTAGTATTCTCTGCCAATCTGCTTATTACCAAACTATAGGGTCACGACTACCCGTATAATTGTGCTAATGTTGTTTTTTTTTATGAACATTAAAAACAACATTACTACCTCATATGATTACTACCTATATCTGAATATAGTTATTTTTCATCAACTCCACCACGACGAGCCAAACGACGGATTGCAGGTTTAGTGATGCCCTGGATGTTGTCACGCAACACTTTTCGGTGACGCTTGGCTCCTCCTTTGCCAAGTCCTTTTCCACCCTTGCCGCGTCCAGTCATTTTCTAGTATGATAATTGTAACGTCGATGAAGGTTGAAACGAAAGTGAACAAAAATTCCAAATTTTGGCTGTTTTATACCTACTCGAGGGTTAAATTCTTTTTGTTAGTTGTTGTGTTCTTGTTCTTTCATCGTTTCTGATTGGTTGAACACAGCAAACGCATGTTATAAAACAGAATGGAAGTGATTTTTATTTTTTACTCCACAGTGTGCTTTAATTGAATACACATCTCAACCAACAAAATGGCTCAGCGACCGCTCGCAAGTACACTGGAGGAAAGGCTCCTCGCAAGCAGTTGGAAACGAAGGCCGCTCGCAAGAGCGCTCCAGCCACCGGAGGAGTAAAGAAGCCCCATCGCTACCGGCCAGGCACCGACGCCTTGCGTGAGATCCGTCGCGAACCATCCACCGAACTGCTGATCCGAAAGTTGCCTTTCCAACGTCTGGTCCGTGAAATTGCCCAGGACTTCAAGACCGATCTGCGCTTCCAGAGCTCAGCTGTTATGGCTCTGCAGGAAGCTAGCGAGGCCTATCTGGTCGGTCTGTTCGAGGATACCAATCTGTGTGCCATCCACGCCAAGCGCGTCACTATCATGTCGAAGGACATCCAGCTGGCTCGTCGTATTCGTGGAGAACGCGCTTAATTACCCCGTCTAAATCTTAACAAAACCGGCCCTTTTCAGGGCCACCACAATAATTCAAAAGAGTTGAAGTGACCTTTAAAATTTAAAATCGTTCGTTCCGTTCTTGTCTAGATTAAGTAACGAATTAGAACGTGTGCGGGGGTTTGTTTTCGAGATTTTGAAAACAAACACAGCCGGGTCCGGTATATGATTTGGAAATGAATTTCACTTTATTTTCATATCAAAGTGAAAAGGTCTTTGCCCAATCCAGATAGCGCAACAATATCGCACACCAGGAGGGTAAAACTAACCTGTCTCACGACGGTCTAAACCCAGCTCACGTTCCCTTGAAAGGGTGAACAATCCTACGCTTTGTGAATTTTGCTTCACAATGGAAGAGCCGACATCGAAGGATCAAAAAGCCACGTCGCTATGAACGCTTGGCGGCCACAAGCCAGTTAGGCCTCACGATCCTTTTGGTTTAAAGAGTTTTTAGCAAGAGGTGTCAGAAAAGTTACCACCAGTGGTAACTTTTCTGACACCTCTTGCTAAAAACTCTTTAAACCAAAAGTATCGTGAGGCCTAGCTTTCGCTGTCTCAATATGTACTGAACATCGAGATCAAGCCAGCTTTTGTCCTTATGCTCAGCGTGTGGTTTCTGTCCACACTGAGCTGACCTTTGGACACCTCCGTTATTGTTTTGGAGATGTACCGCCCCAGTCAAACTCCGCACCTGGCACTGTCCATGACTTGGAGTATCCAGATGTCTTACTGTCATCGGCGTACTGTGTGAACGTTGAGCAAACTGTGGTCTTTGCACGCCCAGAGCCGCGCGACGGACGCGATGACCGCAGGCTCGGTCTTCTGCATTATGGCCAGAAATGACGACATGACTACGCTGAACAAGAAACCTTATGCTAGGAGGTTGCAATAACCTTAGCACTTGTTCCACCTGATCATGTAAGTAAGGCAACAGTAAGTGGATTAATTAGCGTATATTAATCCAATGGTACTTTCTAAGTAAATTTTATTATGTTTTCAAGATTCTCGTTGTTAAGAATTTTAAAATTATTTTTCGAGATGAAATATGGCTCTGCGAAGATTCAACTTTAGAAAATCGGCGTAGTTGCCCTTGCGGAGCAGACGGTGAATACGACCGACTGAGAACTGCAGCAGCTGGGCACTCCATGACGGCGGCCCAGTATACCGGAGCACTGGCACCAACGCACTCGGCGTAGTTGCCCTTTCGCCCCCAGGCTCTGCTGCCGTTGCTCTGCTGCCGTTGCTCTGCTTCCGCTGCTCTGGTACTGCTGCTCTGCTGCTCTGCTGCTGGGTCGACGATCGGATAGACAATGATGGAACGGGCGACCTTGTTGGACGCTTATATAGTAGAACAGAAAATATCAGAGGTGTCAGATACTCGCATCTGATGTCTCGGTTGGAGAAAGTATAAGAATATAAAAAAAATCAATCGATTTTCACCATCTTTAGACAATGGTTTACTTTTAACCATTTTTCAATAGTTTACAGAATGAAATCAATAGTTTTGAAACATTCAGCAAATTGCTAGAAATATTTTCAATCGATTGATGCCATTATCTCGTAAATCTATCGAGAGACGGTTGAGTTATTATCGTTCAAAATCTTTTAATTTTTCGTAACGCATCCAAACTGACTGTTTTCAATTTTGTACCCCCGTAGGTTGCCGAAAGACGTTATCCAACGTCAAAAGATATTTCAGAGCTCATTATCGTGATTATATACAACCGCTTACGTTCGAAAGCCAATGACACATTGCTACAGACACCGGGCCTCAAATAATGGGAGGAACAAGGATCGTAGTTACTATAAAACAAACAAAATAGTTACCAATAATTACATTTATTAGTTGGCAAGATATGATTCCAATCTTTCGTTTGATAGATTTTGTAAAATCATACAACCCATCATGAGCAATTTTCTTGCTACTTTAAAATAAAACAAATGGTTTAAGGATGCCATAAATTTGGCCCCAAAAATCAGTATTACGGTACCCGTTCAGTTTTGACACGTCTTTATTTTTGGTACAGTTCGAAGAGTTTAAAAAATAGTAACATTTACATTTTTTTACTTATGAAGAATTCAGTTTTAACTAATAGAATAATTATTGTCCACATGCCCACAATGAATGGATTGACCAGAGTGGCAATGAACCCTTCAGTTTAGCTTCCAATTAGGTCATCCCGATAAGCTATTCCTGTGAAATTAGCCAACAGTAAAGTTTCCTGATTCCCGTGAATTCGATTCGGATTATCGCGAAACAGCTGATTTTTCACAAAAGAAATTCTAGATAGGGGAAATGGCTTCAATGTTGACCTATGGATCTAATATTGAGTCCATCGCTAAAAATCTGCTATTTATCAATTTTATCTAGGGACGGTACTAGTGGATATTTTTAGCCGCTATTGAAAATCGATTGCATAACTTATGTATGGGCCCAAATTAGGGGCATTAGGCCGACATTACATCCATTTCCCCTATCTATAAATTTCCAAAACATTTTAATTCACACTCAATGGGAACATATTTCCGAGAAATTTGGTTAATTGTTGGAGATGCTTAACGTCAAATAACAAGCTTAAAGTGGTTATTTCATACTGTAGATGAGAAGATGAAAGCATAGACTTGATAGTTCCATTAGAATACGGCAGTTGATTGATTGATTTAACTTTATTAGGGAGGCTTTCAGTCTGGGGCTGGTTCGCCTCCAGGACGAATACGGCAGTGTGAATATTGTGTTTAGAAAGTAGAAAGCGAGCAAAGGTCAATTTTGAGGAAGGCACGAATTCTATCGTATAAAATGGCCACTGGCAGTCTGCTATTTGACGTTAAGCATCTCCAACTATGTAAATCGTTCACTTCACGCATGGAGTCATACAAACATGATAAGTTAATGATAAATTTGGTTAATTTGACAGTGGGGAGTATATAAGAAGAGGAAATCTGTTCAAGTTGCAAGGAACTTCCACTGGAATATGACATATCATTACGGGATAAGTCGCAAAAAACATCGGGACTGGTACTGTTCTTGAAGGAAGAAAAAAGGTTATTCTAGCAGAAAGTAAATGATCTATTGGAGGAAGCCGGAAGAAACTTTCGGAAATAGTTAAAAAAAACTTCCAATGAAAGTCTGGAGGAACTTCCGGAAGACACTTCCAAAAGAAGCAAGAAATATTTTTTTGAGGGATATGGAGGACGGCTTCAGGAGAAATCGTAAGAATCTTCTGAGGGAAGAGACAATTACAGAGAAAGCCAGAAGAACCTCGGAAAAAGCGTCCAGTATAAGTTGGTATAGACTTTCCGGCAAGCCTGCAGATACTTTCAGAAAAAGTCGTAATCCCCTTCTGGGATACCTCAAAAGAAAATTCCAGTGGAAGCTGAAAAAGCTTCCTGGAGAACACGGAAGCTTGAAGAAGCCTCCTAATATAATTTGAAGGATACTTCAGTAGAAATTCGGAAGAATCGTGCAGCATAAGCCAGAAGAGTTTTGAGGCAGTTAGAAGAAACTTTTAGGAAGAGCCTGAATAATCTTCTGGAAGCATGTCAGAAGACATACATGGCCTGTCGATACATGAAATGGTTCTGCCCGGCAAAAAATAAATTTTAATATTACATCCAAGTGGATGAATTTCAATCATGTCAAAATCTCATTTAATTTTTATGGCCACAAAATAAACAAATGCAGTAAAAGCAGAGTAATGTCAGTTCATGCACTGTATTAATGATATTTTTTTCCTTTTTGGCAAGTAGTATTACACCGTATTTTTGACACGATTGAAGTGCATCCACTTTGATGTGATTTTAAAATTAATTCTTTGCTGTGTAGAAAACATTTTGATTAAGAAGCTGTTGCGCCTTAGAAAGCTTTAAATCATTTCGATTACCAAGTTGTTGCGCCATAATAAGCTCAAAATCATGTTGATTTAGAAGCTGTGAGGCCTTAAGAAGCTTAAAATCAATTTGATTAAGAAACTGTTGCGTCTTAAGAAGCTCAAATTTATATTGGTTAGAAGCTGTAGCGCCTTCAGAAGCTTAAAATAATTTTGATAAGAGGCTATTGCGCCTTTAGAAGCTCAAATATATTTTCATTGGAAGCTTTTGCGCCTTTAGAAGCTCTTATTCATTTATATTAGAAGTTGTTGCACCTTAAGAAGATCAAAATCCTTTTGATTAAGAAGCTGTTGCGGCTTTACGTGTTGAAAATCATTTTGATAAGTAATTTTTGCGCCTTAAGAAGCTTAAAATAAATTTGATTAAAAAGCTTTAGTGCCTTAAGAAGCTCAAATCATGTTGATTAAGAAACTGATACGTCTTTAGAAGCTCAAATTCATTTTGGTTAGAAGCTGTAGCGCCTTAAGAAACTCAAAATAATTTTCATTAAGAAGCTGTTGCGCCTTAAGAAGCTCAAATAGATGTCAAAGCAGAAGGAGGATTCCAAGGGAAGTCAGAGATCGTCATGTATTGTATAGATTATAAGCTGTAGCACCTTCAGAAGCTTAAAATAATTTTGATAAGAGGCTATTGCGCCTTTAGAAGCCCAAATCTATTTTCATTAGAAGCTGTTGCACCTTTAGAAGCTCTTATTTATGTTTTTTAGAAGTTGTAGCACCTTCAGAAGCTCAAAATAATTTTGATTAAGTAGCTGTTGCACCTTAAAAAGCTCAACATAATTTTGATTAAGAAGCTGTTGCACTTTCAGAATAATTTTGATACGAGGCTATTGCGAGGCTAGAAGCTCAAATATTTTTTCATTAGAAGCTGTTGCGCCTTTAAAAGCTCAAAATAATTTTGATTAGAAGCTGTAGCGCCTTAAGAAACTCAACATAATTTTCATTAAGAAGCTGTTGCGCCTTAAGAAGCTCAAATACATTTTAATTAGAAGCTGTAGCACCTTCAGAAGCTTAAAATAATGTTGATTAAGAAGCAGTTGCGACCTTACGTGCTGAAAATCATTTTGACTAAGAAGCTGTAGCGCCTTAAGAAGCTCTAAATATTTTTTTTAACAAAGTGTTGCACCTTAAGAAGCTCAAATACATTTACATTAAAAGCTGTTGCGCCTTAAGAAGCTCGTAATTGTTTTGATTAAGAATCTGTTGTGCATTTGAAAGCTCAAAATCATTTTGATTAAGAAGCTATTGCACCTTACGAGCTCAAAATCATTATGATTAGAAGCTGTAGCACCTTAAGAAGCTCACGATTATTTTGATTAGAAGTTGTAGCACCTATAGAAACATAAAACAATTTTGATTAAGAAGATGTAGTGCCTTAAGAAGCTAAAAATTCGTTTCGATTGAGCAGCTGTTGACGGATTTCACGCCAACTCATCCAGTGGTTGGCAGCACCCTCTCAGAACCTTATGGAACTTTGTGGGTGTGGAGACTTAGCAATTTTAAGCAACTTTGCGTACTTATTTTTTTCAAAATTTATCTCGCCTAACATTTGATAAGGGTCAAAGTTTTTTGTCGAATTTTTTTTTCAAATCGATATAGCTTAAAAATGACAAGCCCTACAAAAAAGTGATGTATGGCGAACTTTTAGCAAATAATCTGAAATTTTATAAAAAAATTTAAATAAAATAAAAAATCGGTTTCTACACTCTAAAAAAATATATTTAAAAATTAAAAGTCATTTTCCCAAAAATGGTACCCCTCAGATTTGCTTGATATTTTTTCTCATGAAAGGCAATATAATTACCTAACTTTTCTTCATACATCGCAAAGTGGGCGCTTTTAAGGAAAAAAAGTTGTTCGAACAACAACTTTTTCATGTTAATTTTTTTTTAGCGTGTTTCACTCAAAGTCGAATAGTAATACGCGCACAACCTTATTAAAATTCGATTAAACTTTATGGGTATACTTTTCGATAATCTGGGCGAAATCTAGCCTAACATTTGAAAAGGGTACAGAGAAGTTACCTGCAAATCGTCCAATAAGAGTTCAGAACAAAACGTTCTAATGAGGAACAGCCATCTCAGCATGGTTTGCACTTTCCTGTGATGGATTGTATTATAATATATGCATACACTCTATCCAACTTCTATAAAACCACCCTCAAATTGTTCCAAATCAACAGGTAAACTAAGTAAAAATCACTTAGTATGTTTTATTCATGAAAAGATTTCAATTCATGTATTTGTGATTAATTTAATTAGAAAAATAATCATTCATTTATTTTTATGTATTAGGTGTGTCCATTAGTAAGCAATATGCATATATGTTTATACCTCATCTCTCAAGTGAATGCATATAATAGCGCAGGTAACTTAACGATTATTTAAGGCATGCCTAAAATAATCGTTAAGTTACCTGCTATATAGCAGTTATATAACAACGCAGGTAGTCACATGAGAGATATAAGGTATAAACTTAAAGCACCGCAGTCTGTTTCTACCGACATAATCTAATATTTAAGTTTGGTGATATCACAACAATGCTCATAGTTGCTGTAGTGCATAGTTGTTGAAAGTGTAGTGCTGCATAGTTGTTGAAACGAAAAAGTGTTTATATATACAACAATGGAAAAATCTGCTGAATTGATTATTAAAAGGGTGCAATGTAGTGCCAACATAAACAATCCCAATTGCAGCCGCAATAATTTACGTAATTTATCATCAAGTCTCATAGAGAAAATACATTCATGGGGCTTTGATCATCAATTGGATGTAACAATGCGTATTTGTGAATCGTGTCGTGGAATTTTAGTGCACAATAGGACACCTCTCCCGAAAAAGAGGCGATCGGATGGAAAAGAATCAAGCCATGCTCGGAAGTTTGAAGAGCCGCAACCATCAACAAGTCATCAGCAATCAGAACATCAGGAATTTGATGATACACTAGGTAAATAATAATAACTTTAACTGTTTCAACTGTGTGGTTTAAGGATTGTACATCGAAGATACAACTTCATTTTCAACATTTTTTTAGAGCACGAGCTGGATGAACCGCTTATCGTACAAATTTGATCGATTGGTAGGCCAACCTCGGTGAACAATCTATCAAATTTTCACGACTGTACGATATGCGGTTTATGCAGCTCGTCCCGCGTAAACGCGAACCATAAATTGACCTTACCTAAAATGGTTAAAAATTGTTTATAATCCCTGCTAAACTTTAACTGAAATGGTTATGGAACTTTACATGAACGTTTAATGATAAAGTTTCAACCTTATGTATTATGGTTTTTTGGAACTGGACCTTACAAATAATGGGTTGTTAAGAACCATTACCATTCCAAATTCTTGTTTTCTCCATACATTTTCAGAAAGAGAACTATATAAGAACGTTTTTACTTATGATTTGAGAACATTAATGGTAATGGTTATGGTAGTCAGTAAGGTCCATTAATGGTTTTGTATTATCGCTCAACTTTACGTGGAATATATCGTGAATTGGTAATCAGTAAATTACAGGCAACCAATTCGCGATATATTCCACATAAAGTTGATCGATGTTAGAAAACCATTCGTGGACCTTACTGACTACCATAACCATTACCATTAAAGTTCTCAAACCATAAGTTAAAAGGTTCTAATATAGTTCTCTTTACGAAAATGTATGGAGAAAACAAGAATTTGGAACGGTAATGGTTCTTAACAACCCATTATTTGTAAGGTCCAGTTCAAAAAAACCATAATACATAAGGTTGAAACTTTATCATTAAACGTTCATGTAAAGTTCCATAACCATTTCAGTTAAAGTTTAGCAGGGATTATAAACAATTTTTAACCATTTTAGGTAAGGTCAATTTATGGTTCGCGTTTATGCGGGGTGCTCCACAAACATGGGGAAAATTCAGATGCGGCTTCGATGTACTCAAGGAGCTGTTCAGTCATGTAAAAACTATACCTGGTACACAAAAATTTCATTGTTTTGTACCTATTTCTCAAAACATAATTTCTACTAAGCGATTTTCACATTCAAAGGAAACTCCGAAAAATTTCACTCTGTTTCCGATAGACTAATAATCAATGAAAAACTCAAATTATGTATGGAGAATTATAGGAAAATAAATTATGCACTAAACAAAAACACTAGAGTTTTCATTTATTAAAACACCATTCGAAATGCAGGAAAATCCTCTGTATTAGGCCCTTTCAAATGTTAGGCTAGATTTTTGTTTTAAGCACGCCCAGATTATCAAAAGGTCAAAATCTTTATGCTCATTAAGTTTCAACGGATTTTAATAAGGTTGTGCGCGTATTACTATTCGACTTTGAGTGAAACACGCTAAAAAAAAATTAACATGAAAAAGTTGTTGTTCGAACAACTTTTTTTCCTTAAAAGCACCCACTTTGCGATGTATGAAGAAAAGTTAGGTAATTATATTGCCTTTCATGAGAAAAAATATCAAGCGAATCTGAGGGGTACCATTTTTGGGAAAATGACTTTTAATTTTTAAATATATTTTTTTAGAGTGTAGAAACCATTTTTTTAATTTATTTAAATTTTTTTATAAAATTTCAGATTATTTGCTAAAAGTTCGCCATACATCACTTTTTTGTAGGGCTTGTCATTTTTAAGCTATATCGATTTGAAAAAAAAATCGACAAAAAACTTTGACCCTTATCAAATGTTAGGCGAGATAAATTTTGAAAAAAATAAGTACTCAAAGTTGCTTAAAATTGCTAAGTCTCCACACCCACAAAGTTTCATAAGGTTCTGAGAGGGTGCTGCCAACTCCGAAGACGAGTTGGCGTGAAATCCGTCTGTTGCGTGATTAGAAGCTCAAAAACTCTTAAAATATCTGATTACGTAAACGTATAACAAAATGAAATTAGAGTATACGATATGAAAACCCTACAACAGTGAAACAACACAAAATTTTCAACTAAATTCTATAGCAACTTTCTCAATTTTGATTGTTTCACCTTATGGAATGAAATTTTTGCATAATTTACTTCAACATTGTCCGTAATCATAAGTTTAGTTCTGACCTATTTTTGTCTAAGCGATACAAAATTAAACGAAACGAACTTTCCAATTTCCGACAATAACAATCAGACACAGTAAATATTGTATTCAACTGAGCGATCTTGTCCGCAAAACCATTTTCCACATGTTAAACTTCAATAATTCTGCTGTTTTCATAGCCAAATGCCAATAGTTTCGTGAAATTCAGTACAATTTCGTCTTATACCACATACCCTTACAGGGGTTATTACAGGGCTACGGTTGCATAAGAGCAGTGAGAGAATGAAAGGGACGACTACACGCTAACTTGAAAGTACCCATTAATGGTTGAAAAAGACCCATTTTGAAGAAAAGTGGCCCATTTTACCCATTAATGAGTATCTGTTACCCATTAATGAGTAATTGTTAATCATTAATGGGTAACAGATACTTATTAATGGGTAAAATTGTTTAATCATTAATGAGTTAAGCAACTTTTCTTCAAAATGGGTCTTTTTTTACTCATTAATGAGTACTTTCAAGTTAGCGTGTAATTCACAATGCAAGCCCTATTCTCCTTGACATGGGTTTTTCAATATCCGTTATGGATCAGTACACGTAAAAGTCAAGAAAAAGAGTTAAATAGACAGAACTGTCAAAGTTCATATGCAAGGAAAGAAGGTGGAGACCTTCAGGTCTATTTAATCCAAATTGTTCAAAGATTCATGAATTCTATTCCACAGTGGCTTCCAAACTTCCAAAGTATTTTAGATCACAATGCACTGAAGTAACCGCATTATTGTTCAGAACCGAACTCAGTTTTTTTAGATGACGATATCAAATTATTGTGTCCCCACCCCTGTGCTCTTTCATTTTTACGATGGCTTAATCACATATCACACATATCATAAGAGTAGTACAAATCTATTCAGAGCTGGAAAAAGGGCCTATCTTCTTTGATCGATTCTCTTCATCGACTTTCTTTTTTGATAACCACGGCTATACAAACAGTTTTCGTGCTATTTTTGCCACATAGCATGATAAAGGAGGTTTTTATCTATCGTCCAAATCGTCAAATACAACAGGGAATGTTGTTGCAGCTGAGTTATTAACGAAAGAGAAAGTCGATGAAGAGAAGCGATCAAAGCAGATATCAAGCTGCACATTGCATTAGGTCCTAAGTAACATTGATCGATTCTCTTCGTCGACTTTTTCTTTCGTTAATAAAATGAGCACATAACCGTTTCTTGTTGTGTTCGCCGTATTAGATGCTAGATAAAAGCTTCTTTTATCTATCTGTGTGCTGAAAATACCTGGATACAAAAAGAAAGTCGACGAAGAGAATCTGACAATGTTACTTCGGACCTAATACAATATTCAGCTTGAATTCATCTCTAGATGAATATTTCAAGAGGTCCTATCTGCATTAATAACTCAGCTGCAAAAACATTCCCTGTTGTGTTTGACGTTTTGGATGCTCAATAAGAACCTTCTTTATCAAACTAGGTGGCAAAAATAGCACGAAATCTGTTGGCATTGCCGTGGTTATCAAAAGAGAAGTCTATGAAGAAAATCGATCAACGCAGATAGGACCTTTTGAAATGTTTATCTATATCTAGAGTTTGAGAAGTTTCATTAAGTCTGTTTTACGGTATCTTGTTTGTTCAACGGTGGGTGTTCAGCTTCTTAGTGATAGTTCGAAAATCATCCTCGAGCATTCCTGTGTTATCGACATTATAGAACAAAAGATTTGCGAACAGAAATTCGTCACGGTCTTCAGAATTTATTTTCGATCTCGGCACTAAGTAAAAAAATTTCTATTTAGATTTGTAAAATCCAAGCAATTTTTCCGTCCCTCCGGATTTTTTTGGGGACAAATGCCAACTGCAGAGTACGGTGTTGATTATTCTCCATTAGACGTTACTTTTACTTTGATTCCAAAATGGCTGTCAATCACTGTCGCTGGAAAACAGCTTTCAATATAAAACATTTTGTAAAGAAACGATAAGATAAAATTCTCAGATACCTAACTAATTTGAGGGATTATAACGAAAGTGACTTCAAACTTTATCAAACTTTAAGTCAATTTAGTGATACCACAATTTTGGCAATATTGACAAAAATCTTCATTGTTTCATTAAAGCTCCACGGAGCAGTAGGCAACGCTTGACGGAGCACTAACCCATGATTTAAGCCATGAAGAAAAACAACAACATGTAAAGCAATATTTTCAAATGCCTTTGACCAGAACTATAAACTATTCATCTCGCGCTACAGTCTAGTGAGCAGCAGCTACCTACACAGCCTTCCTTCACATAACAACGACCACAACGACAACAGCGTCCCGTACATCAGTATGGACAATTCTTTGAATCACTGTTGATAGATTAGATGCTGAAATCTTGGATGATGGTTGATCAAATATGTATTGATTTATTGGTATACTTAAATGCTTCATTTTTTGAGTCTGTAAGAAACTTGAGCCATTTTATAAAACGCTGGCTTTGAAGTTTTGTTCATGCGGTTACGTGGATCAAGAAATAGTAGTTAAATATATTCAAAATAAATCTTAGCTATTTGATCAACCAGCAGTCAAAGTTTCTGAAATCTAT
The DNA here is from genome assembly GCF_037179485.1 of Ochlerotatus camptorhynchus. Classification (NCBI taxonomy): domain Eukaryota; kingdom Metazoa; phylum Arthropoda; class Insecta; order Diptera; family Culicidae; genus Ochlerotatus; species Ochlerotatus camptorhynchus. The sequence continues at coordinate 7,579,863 of NW_027040918.1, read as the reverse complement.
CGTTTTCAAGTGTGCCCGTACGGCTGTTATTCTACAATATGAGACCAGCTGTAGCAGAAATTTCTTGATACACTGTAGGCACATGAGGCGGAAGGTGGACCGAGTGAGAATGCCACGCCAGTTGATCTTTTGATCGTGTTGCACCTTTACCCTCACCTTTCTTGCATTTCAAACGACCACGTCCGAGGAGCACACTACTGGTAAGGCACCTATAGAGCTGTTGTTCCTACAACAGGCCGGGAGCATCGAGCATAGGCAGGGCAATAGTTTCCAGCGGAAGGCGAGGTAGCAAAAAGGCTTTTCTGCGATCTGCGCGACTTAACAGCACTCCACAAGGTGTGCAATGTGCGCTTTGAGAGTTCTCCGCAACTGTTGGACGGGCGGAGGGAGGCGGTGGTGGATTGAATTGAAATAATTTTGATTAATTGCTGATTCAGCGAAATGCAATTAACGATAAATACGGTAGGGAAAGGTGGAATTATTGACCTTTCGAGGCTCGTTATCATTCCGCACGGCTGTCTTGAAAAGGGGGAGGATTTATTGGCACGTACGAAAAGGGGGGAAGTGACTGTTGGGATGCTTAGACGGGTGCAATGTATTCTGCGTAGTAAGACGATTGAACAAATAACCGCTCGAATAAGTCATCATCGAAGCAGGGTGGTTACTTGGAAAACAATATTTTCGCGCTAACCATGAACACTACCCGTGTGAATCAGGGCCAATTGCGTGTATTAAATAAATTATAGAAAATCTCACCGGACCCGTTCGTACGGACGGTAATAGTCCAAACTGCTTCTCCCTTCGCGCAAAGCCGAATTAAGGGCTAATAAGTTAGGAAAATCGGATAAATTTCAGCTCCTCTAATGAGCCACCCAATTTCCGTAGTTGAACTTTCCGAAAATTATACCTAACAAATAACAGTTAATTCGATTTCCCTTCTGGCACCGGCACAAAAAGAACCGTACCGAATCACTTCCTCCCGGTCTGTGGTACCTGCACTGCCAGCGGCAGTGGCGATCAAATTCAGCTCACTGTTTTCCCATAGCGCACTGAAACTCCCTGATCGATCGGCGGATCGTCCAACTGACCGGATCACGAAGCGGCGGCACAACCGAAACAACCTCACGCGTGTTGAGATGACGGATAATATTTTAATCAATTTTTCAATTAATTTCGCCCCATACAGCCAAACGGCAGCAGCACCCAAAGTACCGGATGGCAAACAAACCCAGCGAAAAGCAACAGCAGGCAATGAACCGGGGCCAGGTCGGAAGATCCGCGAACGAATACCTTCTCCCCAGCCGTCCGGCCACCGAGGAAAAGCTAATCGAACTTTCACAGTACGTGGCCGTTTAAGTGGAAGCCCGGCCGATTGGTAATTGTGCGAACAATATGGAATTCCACCAGCGGCGTGGAGAGTGCGATCGCGACCGAGTTGGAAATGCCGGGGTGCAATAACTGGAAAAGAGGAGAACAACCGTTTGACGGCGCGGTACTACACTGGAGACCTGGAGGCGATTGGCTCTTTGATGGGTTGCGATATTTTGGAGGGATTCTAGCTTCTTTACTTTCCTCCTTAAGGCAGTTCAGTATTTAGAATTCATGTAACATCACAACAATTATTAGCTTTCTTTAATAGAACTGTTTGTGGATGATTGCAATGATTCATATCGTCAGGGAAATAAAGTACAAAAACGCAAAAGGTATCAGTTTGTAGGATTTTTATTTAGCTTTAAGGAAAACATACAAAAAAAATTATTCGTCAGCTTTTCGGATGAGTTTTCGAACTTTTTGCGGAATACCTCTCATCATGTCTTGCACAGTAGTACTGTCAACCGCATCTACCATCCTATTCCACCAATTCTCCAAATCAGATGGTGTTTTGATTGTTTTGCCACATTTCTTCAATTTGCGCTTGATAATTGCCCAAAATTTTTCAATGGGGCGGAAATCTGGACAATTTGGTGGATTGATACTTTTCTCACTAAAATCGACATTATTCTGCTTATACCATTATATGACATCGCGGCTGTAATGGCAGCTGGCTAAGTCAGGCCAGAACTTTACGGGACCTTCGTGTGATTGAATGAACGGCAAAATTTTGTTCTGGAGACACTCCTCCTTGTAAAGTTGTCCATTCATAGTCGCTCCAGTGATGAAAAACTTTGTTTTCTTTCCGCAACTGCAGATGCCTTGCCAAATCATCAACTTACGAGCGAATTTATCTGCAAAGACAAATTTGTATTTATCCGGAGCATCTCTCTTACGCTTAGCAAAGTAAAATTTTTGGCCTGGGATTTGTCCAAAGTCCATTTTTACGTAAGTTTCATCGTCCATCAAAATATAGCCGTTATACTTGGTCATAACTTGCTCGTACAGCTTTCTTGCACGGGTTTTGGCAACCAGGTTTTGTTTCAGCGTCCTGTTGAGATGTTTGCTGGCATGGTACGACCGGAAACCTTCTTGCATACAGATTCGCCGAACTGTACTGTGTGCCGCACTGATCCTTTTCGACAAATTACAACCGGAGATTCCAGGATTCTTTTGGACTGCCCATATGACCTTCGCTCGTAGTTTTCGGTCATATTTTCCACTTCTACGTTTGTTTTGTTTTGCACGATCCAACGTTTAAGCAACGTTTAAGCACGGTATTTACAGTCGATTTTAGAAATTCTAAAGCCTTTCCAATCATTCCTCCTGACCACGTTGGATTTTACACGTGAGTGTGCAGAATTTTATCACGTCTGTCACGTTTCATCTTCGATAACTTTTGAAAAAGTATAAGAATCCTGATGAAATTTTCACTACTAAATAAATAATCTTTACCTGCTGCTTCCAGGATTTCCTGCCATACTTTTCGATACAACGATTCTGTTTTTATTGTCATTAGAATGAAAACTAGCGGAACCGTCTGCTGATGGGAGGGAGTGATACTTCAATGAACAGTGCCGAAACAAACAAGGAACTGTGGCATACGTACCATCTGCAACCCAATACTTTGCCTGTCCAAAACGTCGCAAGTTTTCATGAGTCCCATTATCATCCTTCTGGAATTCATCGGCTAGATTATGCCTAACGTCCATTATGCCTAACGACCGTATGCCTAACGTCGTGTACTCCTGAAAACTGTTGGAACCCTTATTGGCAAATCAAAGTTGACTCCCGTGGAGAATAGAAGAACTATGAAAGTGATAATTATTTTAAAATTTTCCACGGGGAGGTATACGAGTGCGATCTTAAAATGCTCTTATTTTGAAAACGGAGCATTTAATTTTAATCTGGTTGCAGCTCAAATCTATGCATGCAGCTAAAAATCTGAAAATAAATATTTGAGTAGCCCTTCAATTTTTAACTAACGTAGCATTAACCAGATTTAATTAAAATAATTTGTTCGCAAAATAAATGCATTTGAAGATTGCACTCGTATACCTTACCGTGCAAAATTTTAAACAATCATCACTTTCATAATTCTTCTACTCTCCACGGGGGCCCACTCTGATTTTCCAATTATGCAATTAGATTTCCCATTCAGAGGCGAAGCTTAGCAAGCATTTTTTTTAACTGTTCGTTTATTTGTTAGGCTCAAATGTCGTTAAACTATACGGAGCCAAGGTCTATCAAAATACAATAAATCATAGTTAAAATACATTATTTTTCTTTTTCTTATTTTCAATTTGCTCTAAATATATGGCATCAATCCTCTTCTTGCTTTCCTCGATCTACGCACACCGTTCTTCAGGATCGTCAATATGCGAAAGATCTGGGATCGTATATGGGCGCTGCGAATATGGACAAATATCACCACTCACAGAGATCAGACTGCTATCACTTTCGCTTGAGTCACTTGCGTACAATTTTTTGGTTGCATTGTTTGTGATGTCCGAGTCGACTGATCGCTGGCGTTTCATTTCGGTTTTGTTGTTTTGCTGTTGGTCTGCATTTGGTATCGCTTTCGGGAGCGAGGGCCACTGCTTACTGTTGGCTGCACACTTAGAAATAACTACTTTTACACGAGACGTAATCCATATTGGACCTAAATCATAGAACGTAAACAAACATTTCATGTAAAGTTAAGTGTTCTCAAACCGAAACATCAGCTATTCGACGAAGAGAACGTTTGATTGAATTGATTTTCACGTTTCTTTCAACTGGTTCTTATGTCAAAAGGCCCGCTTACATGTGTCGGTCTCAGGGCACCGAAATTTACATGACTTTTTAGTAGTGTGCGTGTGTGCGTTTGATGGAAGTTTGTGTGCGTTGTTGTTGTTCTTGTTCTTGCTGTTAACGTAGTTGTTGTTGGTGCTGCTACTGAGTGCATTGTCTTCGTTTGCTGCTGCTGTTTCTGCTGCTGTTGCTGCTGCTGTTGCTGCTGCTGCTGTTTCTGCTGCTGTTGCTGCTGCTGTTGCTGCTGCTGCAGCCACATCGGAACACGCACTCTATTGCTGAAGCCTGGAAAATAACTCTTCCAAACCTCACTGCGAATTGCTATCACCGCTGAAGCGATTCTTCTTGCTACTTCGTTACTTTGCATACCCAGGTAGAACAACGTTTTTCACATTGTGTGGCTGGATGCATTTCACTTGTGACATATCAAGTTGCAGTTCACTTTCTAGAAATCGCTTGATTTCCGAAATACACGGCCGCTTAGGCAGAAAGAACGGATGTATCCAAAACGACACAGTTTTCTCGCAAAGTCCGCATGGCTATGGGCAACAAAACTCACACAAGAAATTCGAGAATGGTATTATACGTCTGATCGGTTAAGGAGATGGATAGCAACTGATGAGCAAGCATTATTGTCATCAAATATGTTTTAAAAAAATGAGGGACTCTGGATGTTAATTTTACTGCATATACAGAGGTACCATACATGTTTTGGCCGCACTGCCCTCTGTTAGCAATTAACGGCACTAAGTGTATACGTAACTTCCTATAGATGTCACCAAATGCTTTCAAGTGTTGTTTGTGCATCACAACGATCCATTTATGTGCATCATAGTAACGGAAATTTACACTACTTTTTTTTAGCTGTGTAGGGATAGGGAAGGATATGTTGATGTAGTACTTACTTAATGAGAGGCAACCGACTTAGCGACACCCTTATAAGTGCTACGGAGTTGGGTTGGGTAGGGTATTCGGTTAGGATTCACCTCAAGTTGGCGATGCAACCAAAAGTACGTGTTGTTTATTTAATCTCTCGATAGCCGGCTATCGAAAGAACATATTCATTTTGTTATGTGATCATGAATTTTAAGTGTCATGACGGAGAGCTTGGGATCAAACCCATGATTGACTGCTCAGTAAGCAAAAACGATCCCTCCAGGGTCATTGAGCATCTCATAATCCACAGCGCTTCACATCAAAGTGTAGCATACAGCATGCTATACACGTGGAGCACACATGAGCTGAATGTTCTATACCTAACCCAAATCACATAACCAAATCCTTTTTAGATTATCCTTCTTCATTATCCTTCAAATTTCATGACATGAGCATTCAGTCTCAAGCTGACAATATTTTCCCATAGCTCGCATTTAGAACGCTTGCAATAAATTACTGCTAAGGTATATTTCTATCCGAAGCATAAACAATTATACCAATTGAGTCATAAACATTGTGACTCTCTTTTCCCACGCAAAGAACCAAGCCATGAGTCAACGTTGTTCGCGATGCCACATGTGTACATGAAAGTTGTGCAAGTTAGTTTAGGTTGGTTTCAAAGGGTAGTACTAGATTAAGTCTGTAGAATAAAACTAAAAGAAATGATACTCTACACATGTTAGACACAAGAAGATGCCAAAAAGCAAGCGTCCAACACACAAAACCCGCTTGTGTTCCCCCCAAACTGGAAAAATTTTCAGATCACAAAAAAACATGAAAAAAATAAAACTTTCAGAGGTAAAAGTAAAATAAATACACTGGAGTCGCAATTTACGCGGTACGTTTTTAACGATTTCTCAGCAACGATACAACCTATCGACTTGATTCCAATCACATTATCCGTTTCAAGCTATAGGTGATCGAATGGCATACTTTTAACAAAATCACAATGTTTGGTGTAAATACAGAATTTTTTAAAATATGTCTATATGGACTATAGCATGCTATAATAACGAATGGCATCAAAATCCGATTTATAAAAAAAAATATAAAAGCATGTGAAAAATCAAAATCTCGGTAGTTTTTTTTACGCGCTTTTTTTTTACGCGGCACGTATTGCCCGCGTAAAAAGCGACTCCAGCGTATTGATTATTTTACGCAAAAACGAGTAAGTAATATTAAATCTCTTGTATCGTATGCTAATGCTAATTGACTGTAAAAAATAATATGCTTAAATAAAATAAAATAATAATAAATATAATTATATGCAAAATTTACTAGAAGATCATTACTTTATTGGTGAGAAGTTTATAATAAGCCCTCCCACTTCCTCTGTATACAGAACAAATCTGGAACTATAATCAAAGTTGCTCAGTCTGCATGAAGCAGCCGATTTCATCAAGGAAGTTGTATTAACAACCAAGATTAATCGTTTGAGGCATACTGAAGCCTTAGGAAGGGAATACGTGTCACTGTAGGAAATCATCATCGTTGCAAATATAAATAAATTAAACATTACCCTTTGCTTCAGTACCGTCAACCTCCATGTCCATGGGGAGGGAATCGTTATGACCATTTTTAAAAGTAACATTTACTCCTAATCACACTGTATTGTAGATAATTTAAAAGTGTTCTCAAAATAGGAAACGAGGAAAATTTCAAAAATTTCTGAGATCATGTCTAGTGGAATTCTGAGGAGAATTCCAAAGAAATTTGCAACAGTGCTTAGGAAAAGCTAAGGAGAACTTAACAGACATTTTTTTTGAAAATTCTGATGAAAGTTCAGAAGTTCAGAGTAAATTTCTAGCGCAGTTATACAGTGAATTTCAAATGAATTTCTAAAGAGTGTTTAAGTTTATCAAAAGAATTCAAAGGAATATCCCATGACAATTTTATCAAAAATTCAAAATCATGCCAGCACTCTTGAGGTGGGTTTTTACAAAATCACGGTTATTTTTTATCCTTATATCTTCTAGAATGATGTGTCATAATGCCAATTCGATACACATAGAATCTAAGTCACTGTTAGTATTGTCATTTACTAATTGAGAGTTTTCTGAGTTAATGCTTTTCCAGGTGGAAATCTGACTCCGCTTCTCGTAATCCAAATTCGATGGCACTTTACCTGGTGAAAATATTTTAAAAAAAGCCAAAGCACTGTCTAAGCTTGTACCATTTTTTGCATTTGGTTTTGCTTTATAGCTGCGCCTTTAGCAACAGAGCTAACGGAGGCCCATGTTTCCTCACTATGTATCTCGTAAAGACAGCTCATTATCGTTATTGTTTAACTGAATTGTTTGCTTGGCTTTGAATCATTATAAACCCATCGATTGTCATTACGGTGGTTGCAAAAAAAAGTCATAAAAATGAGCTGGTTTAGATAGTTTTTTGCAAATTGGTACCAATGTATCTTTAAGCAACTGTTTCAAACACGTTAAAGTCAACAAAAAGCCTCAAAAATAACTCTCCACTGTTTTTTGGCCGCGCTTCAATCAAGTACAACCGAAGCGCCAGGTGCCATCACCGGCAATCGATTTAATCATCACATCCGCTGCTCAGCAGCCAAGCCAACCAGCCACCAACCCAATGTGCCACCAGCCCAGCCAGAGCTATAGTTTGTGTTGGAGATGATCGGTATCAATAACCCAACAAGAACCATCATCGCGATCATCACGATTAGACTCAAGCCTTCTTGCTTACCGTCGTCCCCATCCGTAACGAGCTGGCTAACACTCAGACTCTCGATCGATGCTAACCCACACACAAGAGAGCAGCGCGCAGCTTAGGAGGAAATAAATATAAAAGAAATCACCATGAGCAGAGTTGAGGAAGTTGAAGGAAGCGCAAATCTTCCAAAGTGGCCGCAGATGCGCTGAAAGAGGGTGGTGGGGTGAAGGAGAGAGCGGTAAAAATTACACTTGTTTCACCGCGGGAATTCGCACCGACCTACCTGAACAGTTGCGGGCTCTCAGGTAGCCGAGGGGAGCGAAAATCGAAAAACAAACTCCGGGTAAAACAAATTGAATAAATCGAAGAAATTGAGCGCGCAATTCAGAAATCGAGAGGGCTTATCGTGGTTCGCTGTGTTGGTCGACGACGGACGAGAGGCGAGAGTGTGGCACAGTGGTTCTTCGGATGGACGCAAACGTTTTCGATTTTGCTTCGAACGAAGGGGGTGGGTGGAGAGGCCGGCATTGAGTGAAATATAAAATTCATTTTATAATTAAATTGTTCAGCTTTCGCATTAGGGTATTAAGTATTCCGATACGGTTCGATATATAACTGTACACAACACTACAAACGTCTGCTGGCCTCCACGGCTTCCCTTTTTTGGCGCTATTTTCCCGTGCGCGATCGGTTGCGATCGACGTCGCTCGTCGGTCGGTGTGGTTTCGAAGGGTCTGGGTGTTGGGAGGAAGGTTAGTGGGGTGGAAAGCGAAAAATTGGACGCTTATCCGGCTGCTAACCCCGGAAAAAAAATTATGGTCAGGTGTTTCGAGAAAGTACGGAAAAAATCGACAGATTATGCGATGGTGATTGATCTCTGCGCTGTGTGAGGCTTATTTGGTATTCAGGGTGAGCAATGTGACTTGAGAATTTGGTGAGAATTTGAGTTGGCAAAAATGGCCAAACTTCAATTGCTAAATTTATCTGATCTCAAATGTAGTGATGTCTTTGTTTCTCGATTGTTGAAGACACCGATAGGTTAAAGTTTATTTAACTACAGAAATGACACGATTGTGAGCGCCCCTCATATCACACTTTTATTTGTCAATAATTTCACATAACTGTAATTCCAAATCTTTCTCATTCATTTTCAAGATGGATGTTTAGTGTATACTTTGGCGTAATAAGACATTTTTTTTTTTCGCATTTGTTTTGTACAGCATTCAAAATGATTTTCCAAAAAGAGGGCTTACAAAATCGGGTAATTCCTGTATCTTTATTATGGGCTTAGTGTATTTTTTTATTTGCTGGTGTAGTTTGAAATTTCTGTGAAAGATTAAATTCTCTGAAGTTGTACAATGTACACACTGCAATCTGTTGACACCCTCTGGCTCACCAACTCGTATCCAGCGTCGTGGAAAGAGAGCTTAGTCATTCCCATCCCAAAAGCCAATGAAACAACCCCTGAAGCTAGCAAGTTCCGGCCAATAGCCTTGACATGCTGTATGGCCAAGGTCCTGGAGCGAATGGTCAACAGTAGGCTAAAGCATTTCCTTGAAGCCGAAAACGTGCTAGACCATTGACAGCACGCCTTCCATCAAGGGTACGGAACGTCAACTTATTTTGCAACATTAGGGGAGGTCCTCAAGAGTGCCAACGATAGCGGTCTCCACACCGAGATCGTCTCGCTGGATATATCGAAGGCCTTCAACAGGACGTGGACGCCCCTCGTCTTAGAGCAGCTTGTCAACTGGGGGCTGTGTGGACCCATGGTCCACTTCATCAAAAATTTCCTGACCGATCGCTCTTTCAGAGTCGCAGTGGGCAACACGAGGTCCCAGCTTTTCAGAGAAGAAACGGGCGTCCCACAAGGTTCAGTTATCGCCGTTACCCTCTTCCTTGTGGCCATGAACGGAGTTTACATTTTCGTGTATGCAGACGATGTACTTATCGTAACTACCGGCCCAACAGCAGCACGCAACAGGATCGAGGCCCAGGCAGCAGTCTCCGCTGTAGCCAGGTGGGCCAGCGCGGTAGGTTTCCAGCTTTCGGCCAGCAAAAGCGTCCCGGCACCGTGTCAGCGGGCCACCTATTAAAGTTCAAAGCCAGCCCATACCACTGAAGAAGACGGTCCGTATTCTGGGGGTACTTGTTGACCGGTCCCTCAACTTCGAGCAGCACTTTAAGGCGATCAAGAACAACTGCCGCAGTAGGATCAACTTGATCCGCACTATCTCTTGCCCCCATCGGTCTAACAATCGTGAAACTCGTTTCCGGGTTGCAAGAGCCGTCATCGATAGTCGCCTACTGTACGGTCTTGAGATGACGTGCATCGCCACCGAAAATCTCGTGCAGATACTAGCACCAACTTTTAACACCTATTCTGCCCTTCCGCCATCGTATAACCGCAGCAATTGCAACGAAAGCCGCTGCCTTTACCTCAATGACCTCCGGAAATGACAGGTTCTTTCTCCTCGATGAGGGGAACAGACTCCTCCGCATGACTGCCAATCCGGAGCTCCCCCCAGTGGCCAAGGTCCACTGGTACGGAGACAAAAGTTGGCGCATACCTCCACCAAAAATCGATAGTCGGATAAAAAGCAGGTTCAAGGCTGGAGATAACTCTGCAGCGCTGAAGAGAACAATAGCCGAACTGCTAGGCTCGGACTACCCAACCCATGCCCACATATTCACAGACGGATCGCTTTCCCGAGCTGGGGTCGGAATTGGAGTAGCCGGAATTTCGGCACCGATGAGTAGCAGCCTACCACCACAACGCTTGGTTTTCTCCGCCGAAGCTGCGGCCATCTTTGTTGCCGTTACAACACCCTCGGACCGGCCCATACTGGTGCTATCCGATTCGTACAGCGTGATACAAGCCCTTACATCGGAGACCATGACTCACCCCTGGATACAGGGTATTGTGGAGGCCACACCTCCGAACACGGTGTTTTCCTGGATCCCTGGGCACTGCGGTATCCCAGGAAACAACGAAGCCGACAGCCTGGCAGGTCTGGACCAGCTGGCCCCCGTTACACCGACGAAGTGCCATTACAGGACATAAAGCGATGGATAGTCAGCAAAATGTGGGAAGCCTGGGAAGCAGAGTGGTGCCAATCCCAATCCCTCTTCATCCGAAGAAACAAAGGAACGACGAGCAAGTGGACGGATATGTCGAAACTACGGGACCAGAAGGTGGTTTCTCGTCTTAAGACAGGCCATACAAGGATCTCACATAGTTTTGGTGGGACGCAGTTCCACAGAATGTGCTACGTTTGCGGAACCACTGCATCGGTGGAACCCATCCTATGTCTGTGTCCGCAATACCAACAACCAAGGGAGCAGTACGCACTTCCCAACAGCATTAGGGACATACTGGGCGACGAACCTTCCACTTTAGCGACAGTTATTTATTTCATCAAGGAAGCTGGGTTATACAACAACATTTAGGTCCTTTTAACTTTCTTTTGGCTGACGGTACATCTCTACCGGACGGGGGACTACCCCTCCTACGGTGGAGCTCCGATCTCTTTCAAAACCCTACCTAACTTTGAGGTACCAGATTGTTTTTTTTTTTTTTCTCGTTGCCTGTATTGTTAGTCTTTTTACTGGAATCTGTTTTAATTGCTTCTATTTGAGTCCATGTGAATTGTAAGCCAACTCCGTGACAAAATTTGCTGGCGAAACCCTCTTTCTGGGGCCTCCCATTTTATAGAGATGAACTAGCCAACGGCTAAAAATCTCTCTAATAAAGATAAAAAAAAAATGAATGATAAAAGAAAACAATAAACATATTTCAATATCATTCAGTCCTTAGCTTGCTACAATTTTTAAAAATTTACTGAATTTTCCCGCTATTCTAAATCCTAGTTAAATAATTCTGATTTAAATAATTTCAGTGAAGGAGTTTCATGGCAAGAGACAAATTAGAGATCTTTTGTTTGCTTCTTTTGCTTTATTACAGAGACTTTCAGCCCTTTGCTGGTTCGTCGCTTAGTGAGAAGGTTTTAATTACACTTGAACCAAGGCATCATAGAACAAAAATCACGGATCAATATGTCTTTGCATCTTAGATGCTTTCGAATTTTATTTTTTAAATCACCATAATAATCTGACTTGTGACTAATTGTGATAACTCTTTTCTGCACAGGTTTTCTAATATCTATGCATTCATAAATGTACATTTTACGGTGTACCGCACTCAAATAGTTATCTGAAAGAAGGCATCCAGTCGTAGGTTTGAAAATTGCAGCTATTGTTACCTCTACCACGGTATGTAATTCTGTCAGATAACAACTTGAGTGCGGTAAAAATCTATAGAACTGTTTCAAACACATTGTCGGTACACGAGCGAGTCGGCGATTATCTCTTTTTGCCAGTGATGGCGGGGGAGAATACCCCTCACCATCTCTCTCCAACGGGGAAGTTTGGTAAAGAGAGATGATCAAACCGATTTGTACCTTCCTTAAGTTGTCCTTGCTCACTTTTTACTCTATAAATGCAATTTTCACACTGCCGTTCTCTAACGGAACTATCAACTATTTACTTTCATCTTCTCATCTATCGTATACAAATCATCGCTTTAGTCTGCTATTTTAAATTAGCATCTTCAACTATGTAAATCTTTGACTTCACGCAGAAGTTATACAAAATATATAGTCAGAGTAATTTATTCAGCTATAATACAGAACAGCAATGAAAAACTAATATCACATCTGCTGTGAAATTTTAGTCCGTAAAAGAATTGCCTAGTTTTGGGACAAATTTAGTACATTTATTGCTTTTTTTGTAAGAAAATAGTTGAGTGAAATTTTAATATTTCTCGATTTCTAGGCGCCATGATCTTGCCGTATTATTGCACTAACGAAAATCTACACTGCGGTGGTCATCAAAAAACCTGATAATTTCATGAAATTAATGGATTTACATTTTTGTAACATGTTAGCCTAATAAAGCAATATCACAGTTTTCACTTGTAATATTTATTCAGAAGTTTTAACGCAATTTACGCAATTGGGCCAAACTTTAGGAACGTCATTTTGAGACGTCTTTTTAATGATGGCCTTCGAAATTTATATGATGACCTTACATTGGTATTGGTGAAACTATTTGCGTAGACGACGAGTCTGCAACTCTTTACTCCTGAAGGAAAATCCTATAATCAAATGTCAGTTTTGAGAAACAAAGCGGATAGTTTTATCACCTATTCACTTCACTGAAAAGTCCTGAAGGCAAAACGTGTCGAAACGATACCTCACTTCGCGTCTAGAAAGCTTCTGTCAATAGCGTATGGATTTTAATTCTTAACTAGCCAATCGATTTGAATTTTTTCTAAAAATCTGCTTAAATGAACACTATTAATTTTCAATAGTTCACTAATGAAAATCACACAAATGTTCAACAAGTGATCAAAATTATCACCGATTGCCTAACATAGATTTAAAAATCAAGTTCCATGGTACAAATGGTACTCTTCACTACCTCCATAAATTTGTTAAAGTAGTATCTGCTGGACATCTGTCAAGGTCATCAACCGGATGTCAGTTCCCATAAGACGCTAGAAAAAAGCAAATAAATCTCCATCTAAATATCTCGCAAATGGAAAATTTTAGCAAGAAATTTTTCCAATCAATTTTTGCTTGTTTTATTATCTATTGAATAAACCAAAAATTCCGTGTGTTTTGTGCACGACAATGCTTAATTTTCTAATCAGAAAGCGAAGCGTTTTCGTGATGGGAAAAAGTGATTTCCCTTACATAGTCGCCGGATCTTGATACCGAGCACGTAATCCTACGTCAAATTTACGTCCGTGTATTGGATACAACCTCTTAATTTTCTTATTCGGTCGTTCTACCGAAAAATCCCATAGCCAAGCGTCAATTTTTGCGTGACAATTCCAATGTCCGCCAGTGAACTAGTTTTCTAAAAGGGTGTGTACCCGTACATGAAAAAACTGAACTACCTAGCAGTTGAGTTATTTTATATTAGGGGTCGTCCATTAATTATGTCACACATTTAGGGGGGAGGGGGAGTTTTGAAAACTGTGACGAGCCATACAAAAAAAATAAAGGTCAATACAAAAAATGTGACAAAGAGAGGAGGGGGGTTGAAAATGGGCCAAATTTGCATGACATAATTAATGGACCATCCCTTAGTCAGAACAGTCAGTGATTAAAACACTCTGCCATTTAAAGCTAACACGAATGTTTACATTCGTCATGCTGATCGAATCTTCCGTCCGGAGCTGGTGACACAATAAACAACATGGCCAACTAATGCAAACATTTATTGCAGTGGATTGCTAATTAACTGAAATATGATTCTGTTTTGGGGACAAACACCATTTCACGATACATATCTGATGAACTGATTTTTTTCAATTCATTAATTAACTTTTACTGTTACCTATCCACTGAGAGAATTAACAAAAATATTATCAGTTAGGTCAGGCTGTTGTCATCGCGTAAAATGAACTATACCTGATGACTATAATTCCTTGTGCGTCTACATAATTTTATAAGATTTAGAATTAATCAGTATGTTTTTTAAAATATTATTTAACTTCATAAGACACACAGCTGTCGAATTTGACTTATATTTGAGTTCCGTTCACTCAAATTCGCAAAAAAATACTCTTAGACTGAGTAAATTTGCGTCGATTTTCTCCATTTTCGAGCAGATTTACGAAGAAAAGCGAGGAACATATTACTCAGTCATGAGTGACCTACATTTTTGCGATTATGAGTGAAAAACCAGACAATTTTGAGTCGATCTCATCGGCCGTGCATTGAAATTCCGATTTAGACCTTTCGGACTATTACTTCTAGAGCAACATGTGATAAGGTCGTATGAGCCGAATGTAAATAATGACTTTACACGATTGCTCATGAATTACAACACGTCCACGAAAATAAACTACAACATTTGATAGAGCAAATTTACTCTGTCAGATGCTGCTGTTCTTCTTCTTCTTATTAGCGTTTCACAGCTTATTGCTTACTGCATATTAGCTTATCGCGTGCTCTCAACTTAGTATTCTAATGCACTTTCACAGTTATTAATTGAGAGCTTTCTATGCCAATACCAATGCACGAATTTGTTTATTGTGTGGCAAGCCCAATGATACTCTATGCCCAGGGAAGTCGAGAAACTTTCTCTGGTTTGGTAATACCGTGCCTTTACTGACTAGGCTATGAGGCCCCACCAGATGCTGCTGTTGGTTTGCCTGAATGAGTCTTAATCCGCGAGAAATCGACATTTAAAGCCATTGTTTACATTTGGAACATAGGACCATTTCACATGTTGATCTAGAATTGACTTGACAGTTCGTTATATGTGTCACCTGGACTCTACTTATCGACCCATCAACTCATGTACCGGGGACCAACGGCTTTACTTCCCTTTACTGTTATGCCTCAGAAAAGACCGTTGGATGACCTGTCCTTTAACTGGTTGTATAATCCTGTTGTTGGAAGGAGATTCAATGTTGCCCATGGATTCATCGAAACCATTTTTGGCCCTTCAAATCCAGCGCGGATTGCAGTTCTGGAAACCAAGCATAATCTACGGAAACTATACAGTACGGCTCATGGCCATGCGAGTCACCCTGTCGAAGGACAGCGAATGCTATAAGCGGAGAGAAGCCAGAGGAATTTGAAAATAGGTGAGAGCGAAGTCGATGGTCTAGGCTCTTATTACGAGTGTCACTTCACGGTGAAAACAATGTGAAATGACCAGTTGTCACTCACGGTGAAGTGATTGCCGTGTAAATCAAATGGGAATCACTTCACCGTGAGTGATAAGTTGCCATTTCACCGTGAAGTGACAGTTGCAACAGAATGGGACGCAGCGGAGAACGGAGTCCCATCGGTTAATATCGATTCTTTCGACCTGGATCAACAGGAAGCATGGAGAGCTAAACTTCTACCTGACGCAGTTCCTGTCTGGTCACGGTTGCTTCAGAAAGTGCCTACATCGGTTCGGACACTCGTCTGTCCGCAGTATGTAAATGTGGACGAAACTCCGGAGCACGAGCTCTTCGACTACCCTCGATTTGAAGTAGTGCCTGCCCTTTTTTTCAGAGAATGTCGTCGAGGAAATGTGTCGAGAGAAGGGCACCTAGGATGTTGTTAGCAGGGCAGACACTAAAATACTGTCGGAGCTGCAATGTAAGTAGAGGATCCATCAGCAAGCTAGCAAAGCCAGCTTGCGCTGAGATTATGAGAGGTACATGAGCAGGAGCTCAGCTACCAGCAACCGGCCGGGTCAATAGGATTCGGATGATTAAACGACCTGTAATAGATTAGTTGCGAATGTTCAATAAGCAACCCCGGATAAGCAGTGGGAGCCTTCCAATGGTGGGATTGGACAGTGGGTGCTGTCGTATTTCTATTTAAAACTACAAGGGACAGCCCTTTGAGGTTATACGCAATGGTGACGTAGGACTACGTGGTCTTATATTGTAAATCTTATTTGTTAACTGCAGCAGGAGCTTGTGTTTTGTGTAGGAATAGGAATTTGAGCGGGTTTCTTTCTGTTTATACTCTTTAGTATGACGCACTTGACATAGATGGCTCACAGCGACTCACGAAGAGCTACTGATTCCGATCAATAGCGGTGCGGCTTCTTCCTCCTTCTATGGATGCTCATGTGGGCTGCAGCTCGCCTTTTGCAGGCAGCCTTTCGTTGTGTACTGGAGAACATCACCACTCACCACGCGGTGATTGAATAAATACCGTGTGGTGCGATCGGATGGAATTCAACTTTGAAACCTGTGTTTGGAAAATCGATTTTCGCAGGCAATCGGTGCTAATTTTAACTATCATAGCAACAGTAGCCCATTCGTGCAATTTCCAATAAAATGATAAAGTCTTAATTTTAATAGATGCGTAGGAATATTTCTGATCGATTGGTGGTAAAATTATTGAAATTGGTCCAGGAGCAGCTGAGTTACTAAAGTTAAAAATCTTTCATAATTTTTTTACATGTTCCATTTTTGGTTTTCATAAAGTGTACTCCCATATAGAAATTACAGACGTAGTCCTACATCAAAAAAACCACGATATCCAAAAGCAGCTCCGTCAAAGCGAGTTAGTGCTATTAATTTAGCCCAAAACCCGCAGTTCAACGGCAGTAAAATCCTATTTATGGCATACTGGACACGGCATGGAATAATGGAAACGAAACGGCATAATGGATTGGATACCACGCTACAGGACTGACAGTAGTGCGTAAAGAAGGATGACACCTTCTTGAAATGGCGAGTGGGTTGCTCCTGTCTGCTCCTGTCTTGAAAGTCGTCACCAAATTTGTTGGTTTGGTTGATTGGTTGGCTGATTGGTTGGTTGGTTGGTTGTCTTTATTAAGAAGATTTTCAGGAAGACGCTGGTTTATCTCCGGTATCCAAATTTGGTAACTTTCTTGACTTACGCCGATTCGGCTCTGATCACGGGCCCCATGAAGAACCGTGTCAACCCCTCCATGCTTGCATAGATAACCATGCAATCACGATAAGCAACTGCATATAACGAGTGGAAATCCAAAGAAAACATCCAAAAATATATCAATGCCGACGGCAAGACGCCACCATTGCCAAATCTGGTGGGCACAGCGAGTTCCAGCTGTCGTAAGCTCCAAGGACGTGGGTAGATCACGTTTTCGTGGTACGTTACGGGATGTAAGATCTACCGCCAATTCCTAGTCCTGACTACTTCAAACTAGGTGAACAGGATTTTTCAGTAATCAAAGAAACACATCTTAGTCCTTGTTACTTTTTATGCCATGTTGATAGTGATAAGACTCGGCTTTGTCCACCGAGGATGATCTTGAAACAAGGAAAAAATGAGTTAGTTAGTCTTCATCTATGTGATTCCTAAGCTTCTATTTGTTGTTCCCTAGTTTGAAATAGTTAAGACTAGGGTTCTGATGCATGATCACTATCGGTGTCATTCTTTAATTTTGTTGCTAAGGAATCCAATTTTGACTGACAAAGGAGCGCGCCTTTGGAGGGTGTTACAACACTCCGAAGGGTATAAATAGCGGGACCTTTCAATTAGAATCGATTCCTTGCGATGAAGGCAAGAATGTCAACTGTATCAAAACCGAATACTTCATCATTTCTCAATAGTGATGAAGTAATACGACATGCACTAAACTTAGGACACGGGATATACTACAATAGATCAAATTACTGGTCGCATTATTACTATGGATGGATTACTATGTCCCGAACAGAGGAGAAAAAAAGCTCCAAGGAGAGCAGCAAGCACTCGAAGAAGAGCTAGGTTTTGTGCTAAGCCAGATGTTCTCACCGAAATTTAGCTGTAGCACACTCAAAGAAGAACTGCCACTTGGGAAGAGCAACATGACGGAGGTCAGGAATAGAATCAATGAACACAGGAGACACCGAAAGGACCTTGAAATAAACGCTTGGAGAAAAGAAAAAGGAAACGCCAGGTCCGGAAGAAGAGTTGAAGAAACACAAAAATGACAAGGAAGGCAACAAAGAGAAGAGCCGAGCAAGGAGAAATATAGGCCTCGTTGGGAGCGAAGTATGGGCGATACTCTTATTGTCGAGGTGAAGGAAGGACTGACGTACGCAGATCTCATTCGTTAAGTGAGAGCCGATCCGGAGTTGAAGGAACTAGGGGAGAACGTGGTGAAAACCAGGCGCACCCAAAAAGGCGAGCTGAAGAATGATCCAACGATTGTCGGAAAGTCTCTTGGCGAGGAGGCGGGCGAAAGAGCTCTATTCCAAGGGGGTTGTAGGACAAAAGGTCAAAGGACATAACGTTGAAGGACAAAAGGTCGAATAGACAAAAGGCCGACATGGACAAAAGGTTGAATTGACAAAATGTCGAAATAGCATAGCATAGCATAGCATAGCATAGCATATGCGATTGTACAAATCGTGGGTGGCTATATAATGGTCAACTAATACGTTTTGCAGAAAATATCGAGTGTTGACGCAGAAAATATCACTTGGGATTAGTGATTTTCCCCACACGAAAATAAAATCTACAATAGAAGCATCGCATTATACACCTGGCCACATCCTTACAATCGCAGGGGAAGGGAGGGAAAGTTAATCCAACATCTACTTAAGAAGGTGCAGGGAACCCATACTACCTTCATAGGTGTCACAGGAAGGAAAGAGTTGTGTTAGTGGGAGGGTGAATGATTTGGCAACTCTATTCGTCAATATAGAGCATTTGATAAATCAGTGACAAAAAATAAAATATAAATAGATAAAATGGAAAGATCTCACCCGATTGGCCTAGAGACTTTGCAGCGTCATGTTTTCAGAAATGCTTTATTTAATTTTCCTTGAACCACCGCAATCACTGATAACGCTCTTCTAGCTCGTACGTACAAAAGGGTTGAATTGACAAAATGTCGAAATGGATAAAAACTCGAAGGAAGAAAAGGTTGAATTGAACTTAGATGGACGAAAGGTCGAATGGACAAGAAATCAAATGGACAAAAGGTCGAATGAACAAAAGGTCTAATGGGCAAATAGTCGAATGGACAAAATGTAGAATGGACAAAATATAGACTGGACAAAAGGTCGAATGGACAAAAGGCCGATTAAAATTGACACAATATTTTCTTTTATTCAATTCGACCTTTTATCTTTAAAGTCTGAAGTATGCCAATAGTTGGTCCCAATAGATCTGAAATTCACCAATAAATACCTGAGCTGTGATTATTTATACATTGCAAGTTTACACATCTACCGGAGGCATCGAGCTCGGAGTGTTAAGGATTGTTGATTTTTCCCGGTTGTCCCGTAGATTTCCCGGGCTTAACCCGGTTTCCCGATTACTTTTCAAATACTCGTTTATTTACCGGTTTCCCCGGATTTCCCAGTTTGCTGGTCACCCTGTTAACAAGTAGATAAATGAGTAATGTTCAAAATACAAAACTACCCATAGGGGAAATGGCTCTAATGTTGGCCTATGGATCTAAGATTGGGACCATCGTTAAAAATCTGCTATTTATCAATTTTATCTAGATGAACGCATCATTGGGGGGACGTTACTAATGGATATTTTTGGTCGCTATTGAAAATATAGTCGATTGCTGAATTTTCGTATGAGCCCAAATAAGGGGCATTTAGGCCATTTCCCCTAGTATATGGTTCCAACAAACTTTCCCTTGTATGAAGCGCTTAAATGGGTCTTTATATCAATCAACAATCATCCAACTGAAAAATACATTCTTTAAATTTGAAAGTGACACCTTAAAACACCACCAAACCTCTTAACCTACCTTGCGACAGCGCAAGCTACCAAAAATCAAGGCGTCCCTAAATCAATGAGCTTCTTTTATCATTCCGTTACTACTAATCACCAACCAGCGCTGCCACCATTCAATCGATCAAAGAGCAAAATACCAGCTATAACGATTACATTATTGTTATTATTATGATTATAAATTAGACTTTCAACTACTGACGACCCACCAGATCCCGCAGAAGCGCACCACCGCCGCCACCACCAGCGCTAGTCAGTCTTTCGATGGTGCCACGGATCATTGCGTGACTTGGAAGAATGGGCAACACTTCCCGGATCAGCTCTGAATAAAAGTCGCGCAAATGGTAGACAATATCGCTGGCACTTCACACGGTGGTGGTGATGGTGCTGGCAGCTGTGGTCGAAGTAGAAATCAATCGGACCGGCTTTTATCAGAATGGGTTACCGCGATCGAGCGCGATGATCATCAACGCGATTGAATTGGTTGATTGGCTGTGGCTAGGCGATCGACGAGTCTGCGCGGTGGGATATTGAACGGACAAGTGCGTATCGGTGCTCTTAAGTTTTAAGTACGGCACAATTCCCCATTAGGTTTATGATACTTTTTGTGGTCATCCATCATTTCGAATCGGCTTATATTTTCACTACACTTGTACTGTGGATAGAGATGTACTCCAAACCAACTGTCCGCTTTTTCCACTTCTCACGCTGCTCTCAATCAGTCAAGCCTATAACTATTTTCGGTTATGCCCTGATAAAATGTGATTAATCCTCCCAACAGTGTCAGAGAAGTAGGTTCTCTTCCAAAAATCCATCATGTGTCAAAGAACCATGGCATATTCCATTTTTCACATTTCTGTTAAATAGTAATAGGCTTCCTAAGACCGGAGAAACGTAAAACTTCCAAATTAATAAATCTTGACGTTTGTTTTGATTGTCTATTTATCGATTATCGTGCTACCATGATCTTCCACGTCGTTTTCCGTGTGTTGGCTGCTGATCCACTCTCATCTGTGTTTTTTTGTTTGCGTCTTCCTCTCGTACCGGGCCATCATCATGGCGCTTTGGAATTATACCCCTCTCGATCGACGTGAGGAGCTAACCACCAATCTTCAGCGAACATTATGCATGCAGCAGCCAGGCACGGAGAGAGAGAGGCAGACCCGAATGATTTGATTTCATAAATGCGGCTATGATTTTGCATTTTCAGGCAATTAATTCACACACGTACGAACACACGGGCAAACCATCTTCGCCCGGGCTCCATTCGTCATATGTATAGAGGGATGTTGGAGAAAT
Organism: Ochlerotatus camptorhynchus; assembly: GCF_037179485.1. Lineage (NCBI taxonomy): Eukaryota > Metazoa > Arthropoda > Insecta > Diptera > Culicidae > Ochlerotatus > Ochlerotatus camptorhynchus. The sequence continues at coordinate 7,558,543 of NW_027040918.1, read as the reverse complement.
GTTTCTCTGTTTAGTTAAAAAATTATCCGGCTGTGCAGATTCTCCTTCGCGCGCCAATTGGCAGCAGCATTCCGATGGATGCAAATGTGTTGAAAAACAATTAACTCAATCAATGGTCAACGGTTGCATTCCGCCACCCGAACTGGACCGTTGCAGGCACGCAAGAAATGAAATGAGCGTTGTGGAAAGCCCGAAAAACCCACCCACCTTCCCTCGCCAAACTCCTCCGAATAGATCGTTTGTTCACCCCTCAGCCTCCCCCCTTGGTTCACCGTTCCATCGATTCCGATGTGTGTGCGCTTGTGTGGCCGGGGGATTGCACCTGAATGACGCACTAAGTAGGATCGTTATGCGGCACACCGTGAACTGATTGTACCCCCCACCGACTGGTATGACTGTGTGCACCCGTACTGCATTCCGGGTTACGAGAGATGCCAAATGGATTTTCCGGTCAAGTACTCCGCTTTCGTCGATAACCGGCCGAGCTCCAAATGAAATTCTGACGTCAAACGACGACGGTTATCCGAGAGTGAAAACAAAACAAGCGCAGCGCAAGAGCTGTGTCATAAGCGGTCATTTCGGAAAACATGCCATCGAAACGGATGTTTTGCAGAAAATTATAGCTGACATGAGCTACAAAATGGGAAAATTTGGCTAAAAATAAATAAGGCTTATTCAGTTTGTTAGAAGAACACCTAGGAATCAGATGAGAGTTAGCTCTTGGGTAATGTCCTTAAAAAGAAAGTTTTTTAAAGTTTCGATTAAATTCATTGTTTGTCGAATGCTATTCGATTGAGTGGATGTCCGTTCTGGAACCAAGGTTGTGGAGCCAAAGTCGGTTTAATTTTTATGACTAGAGTCAGAATCAAAGTTGGTGAAAGCATACCAATTTCGACTCCGATTTCATTACTAGAAGATTGAACTCAAAATCAAGGGTTTTCCGCTGTTAACGATTTTCGTTAATTGTGACTCTAAAGATCCTATCGTCTTACCCAAGGGTTTACAGATCGTGCTTCGCAGAACATTTAGTGCAACGCCAAACTTCTCATAGTGCCCCGATGTCAATCCATCCAGCGGGACAAACTTAACGATTTTCAAAGTTGAAACGTGTTTTGGAATGTACCAAAATTGGACCATAGCGTACCTTCAAGGAATTTGAACGTACCTCAAGTTTCCCGGAAAACCCGTGTACCGCTGGATAGACATACGACTTTGGTAATGATCACGTGGATCGACCAGATTTTCACGAAAATATTTACTTTACGAATATCTAATTCACTTTTCAACGTACCTCTTATTTTCACTTAAAATCTTATACTAAACTCTTTAAACCGGCTTATGTATGAATTCTTCCATCATAAGATATCTCTTGAATACTTTCTGATCGGTCATGGCCAACGTATCTAACTGAAATTCACTTTCTTATAGAACTTACCAGTGAATTAAATAAAAATTAATCTTATTTTGAATAATTTCATTAAATCGAAGATACATTTAAGAAAACTTTACCAAATGATCTGAAATCTTTCAGAAAATATTCTTAAATATCTCTGGCACACTATCTGATCAGTCATGAACAACGTACCTAACTGGAATTCTATACACATACTTCTCTGTAGGTCTCATCCTTGAAGATTTCTGAACATTTTTAATGTTCTCGCAATTTTCTTGAACATCATGATCATGGAACTGTTCTGATCTTCGCTTCCTGTCATTGTTTTCAGTTCTTTTTAACTGCTTTGAAAATCTTGGGACTCCCTTTAAATGTTCAAAAATTGCTCATGTAACTTCTCTTATTTTTCCGAAATTGAAATGAAGGTTTTGTATGAAGTTAGAGGTCTCCCTTAGCTCAGTCGGCACAGGCGCAGCTACAAAGCAATACCATGCTGGAGGTGGCTGGTTTGGATTCCTGATCCAATCTAGGGATTTTTGTGGTTGAAAAATTTCTTATTTCTTAATTTCTTGGGCATTAGAGTATGATTGTACTTGCCACACAATTATATAAATGCAAAAATCGTACAGGCATCAAAAGCTCTTAAATAATAACTGTGGAAGTGCATATAGAACACTAAGGCCATTCGCAATGCTGTTGTATTTTATAAGGACTGTTTCAAATTTAAAACTAGAACAGAAACGCACCTCTCGCAATGCTGAGTTGCAGTTTCATAATTCAAGCACTATTTTGCACCAGATTTGCAACTGCTCGAATATTCTGTTTTATTTCTGAGCGAGTTTGAAACCTGGATGGAACTCTGTTTCAAATTCCTTTGGATGTGTTTAAAGATGTTTCGAAGTGCTTCACAAACAAAAATTGGAGAACTTCATAGAGAACAATAAAGTTTATGGAACTTGATGATTACAAACATCTTTTAGAACTGTCCCGGATAAAAATAACCATAAAATTACAATAAAACATCAAAACAATACAATAGACTATAGTGTTGACACTTAATCTTATTGTTATTCTATTGTATTAGTCAAATAATGAAATAGTCACCACAATAGGTTTACAACTAATTCTATGAAATCAAAATTTTGCGCAATCAAAAAACCCATAAAATTTATTGTAATGAGTTCAAATTTGTTCGAGAAAAAAATGTTTTTTTTTTATGGTAACGGTAACTAACAACCCCCATCTTCTATTGTAAATGTCTCATTAACAATAGATTATATTGTACATAACAATAAGTTCTATTGTATTTTTGTTGTTTTTGACAAAAACATTTATTGTTGCTACTATAGGTTTTATTGTATTGTAACAATAGGTTCTATTGTTTTTGTATGACAAATTTTTATTCGGGGTGCGTTGCGCTGATCGTTTTGCAGTTTTATTTTTGACAGTTTCAAATTATAGAATTGACGAGTAGCTTAAAACAATTTTGAAACTCAGCATTGCGAACGGCCGAAGTTGAGAGAACGCAATAAGCTAATATGCGATTTGAGAAATAAACTTCAAGAAGTTTGGGAATAAGAAGAAGAAGAAGAAGAAGAAGAAGTAGATAAAGAAGATGAAGAAAAAAAAAGATGGTGGTGATAGATTTTCGGAAATTCCCCGAGTTTCTCGAAACTTATCAAACATTGCTTCAATTTCCTTGAAATTAGTTGATCTGCCCTTAGGTTCTCTGATCTGTCCTTCTACTCTTTACCAGCAGTTCCATTTCAAATGACGATTTTTTTTTTTTGATCGACCTTCTACGATTATGTTGAAACTTTGCACAGTTGTTTGTTATTGTCCAACATGCCATTTGACATATTTAGTTCCCTAGTTTTGTACACGACTAACACTTAAAAAGGGCTTATGCAAAAATGATACGCATCAATAGAAAAACATATAACTTGCAAAAGATTTGTTTGATTTAGATGGTGCCTTTGAAGAAGTTGCGGACAAGTATTGTGCCTTTCAAGAAAAAATATACACTGTAAAAATTATAATCTAAAAAAAAAAACATTTTATATTATAATTATTATATTTATTTTGTATTTTAGATTTTAGATAAAGTTATACCTACTGACACTGTGCATTTGCTGGGAAAATCATAAACAAAAAAGTTATGAATTATTAAAAAAATAAGTATTTTCCAAAATACCACCTACAGTTATCGAATATCTTAATAATAGTGTTAATATTAAAACACATCAAATTTACAACAAAAAAGCTCATAATGCTTAAATTGCCCAAAGTTGTTATTTTCGAGATACTCGTAGGTTGAAATTCACTTATAGCATATTTTAAGAAATTTTCGTCCTTTTGAGATGATAACTCAAATTGCATATCTTTTGAAATATTTTTTCATATTTATTTTGTACACCCAACCGGGGGATGTAAGATTCGCTTACAATTATGTGGGATTCATCATCAGAGGATGTTAGTGGAGACCGCATGAACCGAGGATGCGATATACCTAGCTGCGGTCCAATGCAAGAAAATTGGAGACCGAAAAATGTAGAGTGTATTAGTGAGGTAAATTAGTTATGACCTGTGCTTTCTCCACTGCTCTCTCCATGCTCCTGAATTAGGATAGCCTATAAGCAAACATGAAGCGCTCATTTTCTCGCATACTTGACTTCGTATGCTTTTTCTGCTGGAGAGATTCGAGGCAAGAGTGTGCGTCGTTCTAAAATGTTCTACAATGTGCGTCGTTCTATGTACAAGCTTACTGGTATAGTCGAAGATGGAACACAAAATAAAAAAGACAAAAAACCATTACATCGCCTGCATGTTCAAGCACAGAGGATGATAGGAAACGGAAGTAACATTCATTGTAATAGATTTTTGGTTTGCGTGTAGCTTAGGTAAAAAAATACCTACTGTCACTGTGCATTTGCTGAGCAAATCATAAACAAAAAAGTTATGAATTATTGAAAAAATTAGTATTTTCCAAAATACTACCACTAGTTATCGAATATCTTTAAAAAAAAGTGTTAAAATTAAAACACATTAAATTTACAACAAAAAAGTTTGTGATGCTAAAATTGCCCGAAGTTGTTATATTCGAGATACTCGTAGGTTAAAATTCACTTGTCGCATAATTTGAGCAATTTTCACTCTTTTGAGATGTTATTCGTGAGTGTTCAATCTTGAGAGTATTTTTAACAAAAAGCCCAATTAATTTCCTTAAACTTTGCTGTTCACAGTTTTTCAATCATACCACAAGAAGTGAACTTGTGTGAACTTTTTATGGCCAACTTGAAGACAATCCTGAAGGAGAAAGGACTATTACCAAACCGTTGGTGGAGGGTTGTAGACGATATCTTCAGCGTAGTTAAACGGGAAGCCCTTCCACAAATTTTAGATGAGATCATCAGAATTCACAAGGACATCAAATTCACTCACGAGGTAGAAAGAGGCGGGAAACTCGCATTTTTCGATCTTCTAGTCATCAGGGAATCGTCATCATCTTCCTCGCTTGAATACGAAATTTACAGGAAACCAACAAGCACCAAAAGAGTTATCCCCTATACTTCCAACCATTCGTTCCAGCAGAAAATGGCCGCCTTTCACCACATGATTCATCGAATGCAGACTCTTCCACTCAGCGATACAGGAAAGGTTAAGGAATTACAGTACATCTTCAAAACAGCAAGACTCAACGGATACAAGGAGAACACAATCCAGGCAATCATCGATAAAAAAACGAGAATTCTACAAATGAGATTATTTACAATCCTCACCTCACCTAAAACATTGAAACGAGTGTCCGTTCCATTTGATCAAGATATTACTTGTAAGCTAAGACTACAGTTAAAACAATTCGGATTAGATTTAGTTTTCACCAGTAGGCATAACCAGTTGAAATCATTGTTAGGATCCACTAGAGACCCAATTAATGGTTTAGGTAAAGCAGGTGTATATAAAATAAGCTGTAATCATTGTAACAAAGTATATGTAGGACAAACCAAGAGAACTTTAGCAACTAGATTTAAAGAACATATAGCGGAGGTTAATAAGGCCAAAAAGCAAGAGGAAAAAGGCCTAACATATGATTTCAAATCAAAGGTTGCAGAACACATCTTCACAGAGGACCATCCACTATCAAAGGAGGACATCACGATTTTACGAACCGTATCTACATCATGGAAACTAGATGTTACAGAGAGCCTCGAGATCAACAAACAACGCAATTCAACTTTACTCAACAGGGATCAAGGAAACGGACACAAATGGCTTTACAAGTTACTACAGGAAATAAAATTTAAGTTTACCTAGCTTTTAAGTAAAAATGTACCTGTGTTAATATATATTTGCTAAAATGCGATGTTTTTCTTCAGTCGAGTATTAGTATAAGCCACTGAAGAAGTCTGCACATTGTAGACGAAATACGCGTATCTGTAAATAAGGTAGTGGAATTAAATGGAAATTACTAATCCTTCTCTCTCTCTTATTATACAGGTATTCCACTAATTCGCCCACATTCATCAGGATAACTTTTTTTGTTTATGATTTGCCCAGCAAATGCACAGTGTCAGTAGGTATTACTTTATCTAAACTACAAAATAAATATGAAAAAATGATTTTAAAAAAATATGGAATTTGAGTCATTTTAATTTTTTTTATACTGTTGATTTTTTTTGTAAAAAAAATTATATTTTTTTACAGTGTATATTTTTCTTCGAAGGCACAATACTTGTCCGCAACTTCTTCTAAGACACCATCTCGATCAAACAAAACGTTCACGAGATATATATTTTTCTATTTATGCGTATCATTTTTGCATAAGCCCTTTTCAAGTGTAAGTCGTGTGCAAAACTAGGGAACCATATTTGTAAAATGGCATGTTGGGCAGTAACAAACAACTGTGCAAAGTTTCATCATAATCGTAAAAGGTCGATCCGAAACGATTTTCGAATCTGTGTGGAACTGCTCCTAAGCATTCCTAAAGATCCTGATACTACCTTGAAATTAAATAGAACTGTTCTAAAAACCGTTGAAGTTCTTTAAAGTTCCTAACTAAATTCTCTGGAGTCGTTTGAACATCTCTAAAATTCCCGGATCTTCTTAAGGGTGCTTGAAGTTTTTTTTTAAGCTTATTGCATTTACCTGAATTTATCGGAACTGATGCTTACAGATCTTCAAACTTCCCAGACTTTCTTGAAGTTCTCGAAGCTTCCCTGAATTTATTGGAATTTCTCTTAGGATCTCTGATATTTCCTTAAGCTCTCTTCTCTAGCATATTTGAGGTTCTTGGAATTTCTTAAAAGTATCCACAATTTTCGAGAAGATTTGGCGCTATCTGCTTTGTTTGATTTGTTCTCCCGGACCAGAAATTTGTGGCATCGCTAGTGATAATTTTAATTTTAGTTGATTTACGCGGTGATGATGTTGATTCACTCGCAACTATTTTTAAAAAAAATTAAGTGTTTTCGAACGAAAGTGTACCAAAAGTGCTTCTGAACGTGTTTCGCAATTGGGTGTGATGAAATTCGTGCATTCCCGGTTGATTGTGGAAATCCGTATCACAAAATTGCCCACCGATTCCTTTTTTTGTTTTGCCGTTTGACGACGACGGGTGTGCTTTCGCAAGAGTGACGTTTATTGGATCCGTTTCTTTACACGGGTGTTTTTTTTTTTGTAACTAGCGTAGGTGTGCCTCCGATTCGCATTGATTGTCGGAGATTGTGAGTAAGCTGAAGGATGCCTCGCTGGATACGCCCAACACCGGACGGTCGGTAGCTGGTGGCCGTTAACGGTTCCTGGGGAAAGCACTAGATGCGACCCTCCTCCCAGATAACCATGGCAATGCAGGAAGTTGGGGAAATGGCTCTAATATTGGCCTATGGATCTAAGATTGGGCCCATCGCTAAAAATCTGCTATTTATCAATTGAACTAGATTGATGAACGCGTCATTGTGACGGTACTATTGAATATTTTTGGTTGCTATTAAAAATTTAGTCGATTGCTGAATTAATGTATGGGCCCCAATTAGGGACACTTAGGCCGACATTACATACATTTCCCCTATTACAACAAAGGTAATTGCTATTAGTTATTTTTGCAAACAGTGACAGATAGCGGACATGAAGAACCAGTGGAGGTGCGGGACAAAAGAGTTATATCCTAGTCAAATGATAAGTTACAAATTCGCTGTTATCGTTGTCGTAGGCGCCGTCGTAGTCGCTGCCGTAATCGCCGTCGTAGCTCCGTAGGCAGTACCGTTTATATATTAAACATTAACCATCAATCGCTGAAAATATGAATTATCGCGTATTTCTGTTGTTCATTACATGCCAAGTTAAATTCGAGAATGAAATTTCATTTGAATAGCTTGTTTAACCAGGTCTTAAACAATCGTCACGTCGGTCATAGCTTGTTATGATTGCCTGAACCATGCGTAAAGAGAAAATCGAAACATTGAACGTCGCGTGAAAGTGAATCTTAATGAAGGCCTACACAGCAAAAAAAAGTTTTTATATTACATATAAGAGGATGCACTTCAATCATGTCGAAAATCTCATGTAATTTCTTTGGACACAAAAATAAACAAATGCAGTAAAAGCAGCGTAATATCAGTTCATGCACTGTATTAATGATAATTTTGACCTTTTTGGCAAGTAATATTACACCATATTTTTGACACGATTGAAGTGCATCCCCTTTGATGTGATATCAAAATTAATTTTTTGCTGTGTAAGTTTTTTTCGTAGCTTTTAGTTTTAGGATTTCAAATATCGTCGGTTGTAGTGGCTTACTAACTGAGCAGAAAAGCGCGGTCCCAGGTCCTTTCATATTAAAAATGTATGGTAAGATCGCTTGTTTATCGTGTATTTTGAAAAACGTTTCGTTGTCGTGGGTGCCGGGTTTGAATAGTTATAACAACTTGAATACCGGTATAATGTGATATGAGGGGCTCGGTGGCTTACTGAGCAGAACATCATGAGTCTAATCTCAAGCACATTCAAGATTCGTCAATCGTTTTATTTGTTAACATGACTACATGGTAATAACAGCAACTCGATGATTAAAAAGGAGCTCGTCTGCCTAGTCGCAAACGTTTTTGTTTACTGAGCAAAAGACCGTGGGTTCAATCCCAAGCTCCTTCGCGTTATATGATTGTTAGGACATCAATTCAGCTTATCGTTTACCAAAACGGACCCTGCTGCAAACCCAACCCTATTACCCAATATCCCAGTGATTCCTAGTGGAAGTGCAGAAGTGTTCTCGGCTTCCATCAAAGCGAGTGTCACGTCAACACATTCCTGCCCCTTCCTTTCTTGACCTGTGTTCGGACGAGACCAGCGTTAGTTTGAGATCACCAGTTTTTATACATTGAGGATGATTGCTAGTCCCAAGCATCGTCTATTGGTTCTCTGTGTAATTACAGCTGGTCTGGCAATAACAAAGTAGCAACCGGGGGCGGTCAATCAAGCTCATGCTCATGCTCATGCTTTCTTAAAAGTATCCACAATTTTCCTCAAGTTATCTCTCCATTACTGACACCATGAAGCTCTCTGGATAACCCTGAATTTCTCAAATTTTCTTTAAAGTTCCCGACGCTATTGAAACCACTTTGAAATTCCTGAAGCTTCCCTGAAGTTCACAAAAGAAATCCAAAAGTTTTCCGACATTTTCCTTACGTTCCCGCAGATTTGTTATGGAACCTCCCTGAAATTCTCGGTATTTATTTTCATTCCTCAGACTGTCCTGAAGATCTCTAATGATTCCTGAAGTTCACGGAACTTCCCCATTCGTCTCGCTATTCTCATGATGATCTTCCTGGAATTAAGCAGAAATTAATGGAACTGCTCAGAAGATATTTAAACTTCCCTGGAGTTCTCTGGACATCCGTGGATTTCTTGAAAATTATGTGTAGCATTAATAAATTATTTTAAGTTCATTAAAGTTTCCTAAAAATATTAAGAAGCTCGTGGAGGTCCCAGATATTTTACTAAAATTAATAGAACTGCCACAGATTTCTCGAAACTAACCTGAAGTTCTAGAAACGTCCCTTAAGTTTTCACAGTTTTCCTGACCCACAGCTTGCCTAACTTACCCATAGTTTTGGCAACTACTGTTAAGTTATTTTAATTTTCCTGAATTTAATAGAACTTCCCTGAAGCTCTTTAATAATTACAGTAATACATTTTTAAATATATAAACATAAATCCATAGGATCGTTCTGATGCTGCCGAAATTTACTCCTAAAGATATTTTAACTTCCTCAAAAATGTAGCAATCAGAACTTCTTAAAAGTTTCATCAATTTTTCTGTTTTCTACAAAAATGTTCCTTATTCTAGGGTGATTCTTATTATCATTTCAAGCAACTTTGTAAAACAAAACTTGTTCTATCTCATGAATTGACCGAATTAGAGCAATTTTCCTAAATTGAGTTAGGGTGTCTCTAAAAAAAACAGTTTATTTTTATCAAGTTTTCTTATTTTAAACTTCTCAGCAAAGAACTCTTCAAATAACTTTTAGATCTTTAGAAGGCGCAAATTTTTGCTGCACAGAGCTTGTCGATATCTTTCGCCGATCAAGAGCTATTGGCGTTTTTCTACAAAAGATATGTCCTTTTCAAATGTTAATATCTCTGGTTGGGGCAAACAAAACAAAGTTTTTTACGGCATTTAAAAGGGCGTATGATATTCTCAAAAATATGAAAATATTAGAGGTATAGTGTTCTTTAAACTCGTCAAAAACGGTTTGAATTTATGCACATTTTTTAATATAATTGGGTATATTTTTTTTTATTAGAAGAGATACAGACAACAACTATCCCTATGAAACGTGCGTCTTAAAGAGCTTTAAAAGTCTTTTGGATGTTACTTTCATGATAAACTTGAACTAAAAAATCACCCTAACTCAATTCAAGAAAATAGCCCTAAGCCGATCAATTTAAGAGATACAATAAAATTTAGTTTAATAAAGTTGCTTGAAATAAGGTCAGCTATAACTTTTCCGAAGAATGTACACATTAATTTCTTCAAACAAAAAAGTTAGATTTTTGGTCCTAACTATAAGGAACAACTTTGTAGAAGAGACCTTTAGCGGAGAAAACATATCAAGCAGACTGTCAACTTTTCCATTTTCTCATACGTTCGGTATGAGACAGGCAGAATCACGTCATCTGCCGCTCAAAGGTAAATACTCCGAATGAATTGGATAGCAATGGTTCGATTCTCAGAATAAAGGTTTGTGTATTTGCTCATTTTCCTATGCGTCGCTTCCAACTTTGCTCGAGCGTAGCGGTACTGTGTCTGTCACTTGGATTTAGGCAAAGTTGCCAATCTTCTTGATATGTTGTCTTCACTTTTCAATTTCAGGCTCAAAACATATCCTTCCACCTAAATCTGCATTCTGGAGCACTGTGCATTGATACATTCACAAGCTAAAATATGGGATAAAGGGTGTATTCGATAAAAATGGCACACCGAAAATCTTCTGTAACGTTTGAACCGTATGAGTAAAAACATGAAAATTGAAGTAAATCTTACTCATATTGTATTGTTTACATCTGTCATAAATATGAAACATTCATACAGCGGTTTCGACATGGCGAAACAAGAAATTGTCCGTGAAAAAAATGTGTGCACTTACAATAAAAATCCAAAGGTGTCCCACCGATGAATCACTAAAAAGCTTGGAATTGCGAATACAACTGTGTCTCGTGTGATAAAAACCTTCAAGTATCGTCTGAGTGCCCGAAGGAAGGAAGGGAGTGGTCGTAAAAGTGGTCCAATGGAATTTTACACGAAGTTGCTCACCAAATCGTGTTGCATCGTTATGGATGACCCCTATAGTAGCACGCTTGTCACAATTCGGTTGTGGCAACTTCTATACAACTAATATCATTCATAAACAAGTTGCTGCAACTCGGGACGAAACTTACGTCAAGGCCGCCTTCCGTCAACTTCCTGGGCAAGAATATTTCGTTGCCAAGTCTAAGTTTTGAGCGGCGCCGGTGGTGTAGTGGTAAGCGTGATCACCTCGCACCCCAGTATAGTAGGCCTGGGTTCAATCCCAGTCAGCGCCGCCTAGATGTTCTGAGGCATAACATCTCTGATCACGCCTTCCTTCGGAGTAAAGCCGTTGGTCCCCGGTTCATGAGTTGATGGGTCGATAGGTAGGGTTCAGGTGTGGCAGCTGCCTCCCTGGCGTCGGTAGCATTGATGCTCAGCACGGAAAACCAGATCGACGGAAAACAAATCAAGTGAAAAAAGTCTAAGTTCGAGCTGGAGTTGAAGAAAATTTGCGTAAAATGCGGGATGGGAGACGAATTTAATAAAACAAATTTTGTAAATCATAACTTATTTGTAGATTTTCATTCCCTGAAAATTTCAAGAAAATCCGATAATCGGTTTAATTTTGGTGAGTTAATATGTGTGTGCCATTTTTTTCGAATCCACCCTTTAGATTACGTTTTCTCATGTAATTTACACATTTTTTCAAAAGTTTGATTATGTCACTAGGAGTGAAGCAATACGCACTTGAAGGTGCATGTTGAAAACCATGCATTACATAATAAATTTGCGCATGACCTATCTTTATAGAAGCGCATGAGTATTTATGAGGTGGTCAAAATGATTCAAACATACACCTTGTTGGGAGAAAATACAATACTAATATCAACATGAAGTTGGGAGGCAATGCTATATAGGGTGTCCCAGAATGTCTAAGCACGACTTTGGAACACCCCTGCTTGTTTCAGGGGTTCTGCGTTTAAACAGCTGATTATCACACTGAATCATTGTTTACATTTCGACCAACAGTTTCGTGTATCGCGTAGCATTTCTCCGGAAAAGCGCAAACAGCATCGGAGCCATTTGAAACGCGATTCGGAAGTATGGTGATGAAGCCACTTTCCAGGACAAGCAAAAATCTGGACGTAAACCGAACCCTGTTGCCCGAAATTCAGACCGGAAAATCGACGAAGTGGGATCCTCGAAGAGTAACGTCCAGCGGGCCAAGGCAAGAATGGGTCTAAAGACGGATAAGAAGCAGAAGAATCCAAAGGGGAGTGACAAATATGCTGCATCCGTCAAACCGAGGGCTCCGAAGTTATACGACCAATTGCTGTGCGGAAAATCGGTATGCGTGATTATGGACGATGAATCATATGTTAAATTTGATTACACAACTTTTCAGTACTACACCATTCGTGATGGCCGAAGTGTTGACGACGCGGATAAGTCGATTTTTACCGAAAAAAAAAATTGGTAAAAAGGCTATGGTTTGGCAAGCCATTTGTGAGTGGTATTCTTTCCAAACCGTTTGTGACAACGGATACAATGACAACCGATGTTTACTTGCGTGAGTGTTTAAACAAGCGTCTGTTACCCATGATCCGCAAATACGACGCCTCAGTACTGTTTTGGCCGGATTTGGCGTCGGTTCATTACTCCAAGGACACGGTAGCCTGGTATAAAGCCAACAAGGTTCAATTCGTACCCAAGGAGATGAATCCGCCGAACTGTCCCCAGGCCAGACAATCGAAACTTTTTGGGCCCTGACCAAAGGATTTTTGCCGAAACATGTAAAGGCAGCTGATTCCGCTACAAAGTTTGCGAAGGACTGAGAAAAAGTATCCAAAATTATTGGAAAGGCATATGTGCTGAAGCTAATTAGTAGCGTAAGATCAAAAATCCGCTCCTTGCTGCAATTACGGCCTCCACACGCTTCCAGAATGCACGGCAGGTTCTAGTAATGTAGCCTGGATCCATTTCTCTCCAGGTACGGGTCAATGTTTATCTGAGGCTTGTTGTACTCGGGTGGCGTTTAGAACAGGCCTTGGCCTTCATGACGCATCATATTGAGTAATCCAGCGGATTAAGATCGGGGCTGGATGGCGGCCACATATTCTTCGCCCAGAACGGAAGATGTTGCTGCAACCACTTCTGAGTGCGGTTCGAGGTGTGGCACGGAACCCCATCTTGTTGAAATACAACATTTGGCTTCGGACCGTACTGTTCTTAGATCCACGGAAGAACATACTTACTTAAAATCCCGATGTGGACCTTCGTGCTGACCTTATCGCCTTCTGGAATGAACACCGGGTCCATTTTTTTTTGCCATCGGAAGCCACCAATCCAAACACCATAACGCTAGCAGGTCAGCTTGGTCAGATACACGTTCTTTTGCTCGTCGGCCACGTCTTTTACCGGAAGAGAACTAAAATACCGGTCGGTTCTGGAATTTGATACGGAATCGACGGTAAACATGCTCTCGTCGGTGAACAGGATTACCGGATTTTTTCGCTAAAGGAAGCTCAAGATTTTCTTGCATCGTTCGACTTGTAGCTCCCGGATGTGGTTGGTAATCATGTGAATTTTTTTCCGTGCCCTCGACTTCGCCCCGCAATCTTCCTTTACGATCTTCCGTGCCGTAAAGTCACTGATCCCGTGTTCCTTTGCCATTGTCCTTATTGAACGCACTGGATTCACCAGAATCTTCCTTTTGATAGCAGCGATAACCTTCGGAACCCGAGCTGACATCGGAAGACCTGTGGCCACCTTCGCGGATAGTTGTCCTTTCTTTTCTCGGTCTAAAACCCTTTTGACGTTCCACCGGGACACTCCCACGGCGATTGAAATGTTTTTTTTTTTTGCGACATTTGCGCGTGGTACAAATCACGAATACGCTGCCACTTCGTCATGGTGCAACTGTCAAACTAAGTCAATCATTTTCTTTTATACACCGCCTACTACGGTATGAGCTATAGGTTATGTGCATGCAAAGAAAATTAAGGCATTGTATGCACAGTTGAAACGGGAACCTTATTTGTACGATGGTGAAAACATTATCACGCATACGGTACTATTCATTTGACTCATAAATTTCATATTTGCTTCTGGGTGGATTCTGTGTATTCGTGGTCACATGAAAATCATGTGGAATTTCACCTGAAAGTTCTTCATTAATAATGTATGGAATTGTATTAGTGTAGAGAACAAGAATACGAAATAAAAATCGAATTTACTGTAAAAAGTGTTACGTTATCGTTTTCTTTCTTTAAACATTCTGGGACACCCTATTCTTATATCAACATGAAGCTTTAGTGCGATAATTTATTTGCTAGAAAAGTATGAGTTAGGTAAAACGAATGCGCATTTGATAAGTCTTGTTGCATTAATGGCCCTTTAACTTCTGTTCAATTTTTACACTACCATACTCTAACTATCAATCTATCCTTTTCAAAATTTTCTAACGTTAATAAATTATCGCACTACAGCTTCATGTTGTTGATATTAGTGTATCATTTTTTCCCAACTCTGAAAATCGTAAACTTCATGTATGAAGTAAACATTTTGATTGAATTAAATTGATCTACCTTCTCCAGAATCTCTTCATGAAGGAGATCAGCTAAGAGGTTTGATTTATAATAGGAATAATTTTAATTTTGAACAAAATTTAAAATCATGTGAAATGCAACCCGATAAAAGAAGCTATAACTAAAAAGGATCTTTTAATTCATCAGTTTTAGAATTCCAACTAGATGTTAAACTCTGAAAAAAATTCCGTAAAATCCTAAAATCTAAAGCCCTGTGACCCTTCTACAGGCCACATGCGACCTTCAAAGATTAAGAAAAGCACTGCCGTAAACTAATTCCGCGTTTTCTCCCAAATATAAAAAAAAACTGTCCCGGTCCCGCATTCCAGACTACCCGAACCCAAAAGTTCAGTCATAAAATTATAAATTCATAATTTACGAACCATCTCTGCTGAGGGCTGCTGAAGGTCCACTCGGACAGGCCACTCAGAACAAATACAATCTTAATTACTGAGCAGGTTTGGGACAGATTAAAAACACCAGTCGCATAATCCCGTTCGATCGTAAATAGCCGTCCCCCTGCCTGCCTGCCTGCCTGCCTGCTGGTGAAAGGGTACGAAAATAAAGCACCTTGTAATCAGCCGTTTGATCCGCAACTCTTCAACCCAATCCGCGCGAAGTAAACCTGTGCACTTCGCCTTTCGTTGCTCCTCCGAATAACACATTAAAATTGGTATAATCAAATGTGAACAACTGTAAAAAATTTAAAAACGAGATCAAAACCTCATCAGAAATAATAAGAGATATCGTAAAATTCAGTTTTATCTCAATCTGTCGTCGTCAAAAGCGTTCGGCAGTTGGATATATGTGGGGGAGGGGGGGAGGATGGTGATGTAGGAAGTGCCACGAGCAGGATAAACTACAAGAAAATTGAAATGAACTGCGCGACACAACTCAGTCACAACTCTCGTCGAGTACAGGCGGAGTTCGACTCAACCGGCGACGTGTCGAAAGGTAAGACCACGCTCTACATTGGCCGCGTTGCAGACAGCACAGGACGGGTGGTGCCGCAGTGCGGTAGTGTGTCAATAAAACGCGAACAATCTCGACAACGATAGCGTTAAGAATTTGAATTAAGATTTCCAGCTTTTAATGTTTTCATTTTGTCGTCCGAAGGCATTTATGACCCGGAGTGTCTTTCTTTAAAGTTCAGTGTTGGTTCTCTTCATTCGCGAGCGCTGATGATCATGGTGTGCCGTGGTGTGGTGACTCTTTCAAGATCAAGAGCGATCGCGCCTCGGACGCACCAAAATGGGAACCGATTGAGCACTAATTTGAATTTCGATCGGTCAGGTTGGCTTCCACCTTCTGCGCGCACGAAGTTCTGATCTGGTTCTGCTTGGCAGTGTTGCCAGGGTTGGTTTTGTTGTTTTTTGCAGCTCGTGGAGAACGAGAAAAAAAAACTCGATCAACTCGATGCTGATCGACCCTGAACTTTGATGACCGCTCCAAGAGTTTCCTACTCAGACCCTGATCGTCGTCGGACCCAATCTCTGCTAATTGATATTGAACTCGTTTCCCTTCTTGTCATACGCGTCGTTGTCATCGGCGACGTCGTTTGGTTGGTTTTGTAAGTTTTCGGTCACAGCAGGTTTGACGACGACGACGACGACGATTGCTTTATTTTACGATCGGTCGATTTGAATATGAAACAGCTTTTATTAGTAGGTATTATAGAGAGCAGCAGCCGTTGTTGGGTCGGTCCCATTCCGATGAGATTGCGGCGCAGTTTGACTTTTTGTTCTCGAATGGGCGCACTTCATTTTCCCGCGCGGTGGTGTGAGCTTTCCCGTTCCCGATTTTGGAGTTTTTTTTTTGGTTTTTGGTGGTGGTTTTTACGATCTTGCGCGGCAGGAATCGATTGCCGTTTGCATTTCGGAGGATTGTCCGAATGAGCGAGCGCACAGGGAACATGTGAATCTACAGAATTCTTGCCTTATATTGAACGGAATTACACATTTTATGATGGGTTATATCCATCGAGAGAAAGCAGTAACATTGTATTGATTGTATATTGAGGTCGATTTTTCACATGAGAAACGCGGTTTTTAAGCAAGTAACTAATATTGGCATTAAAGCTTTTAAAGATCGATTCAATTCTGTGTGAACCTCTACGTTTTTGCATTTCGATAAATTGCTAGTTAGCTGAATCTTTGGCAATGCAAACTACTCCATTATTGACAGCAATGTAGATTGGGTTAAGCTGAACATTCTCACTGTACCGTAATACGCCGAAGTCCAGACACTTAGTACTAGTACACGTACTAAATAATTAAAAATGAAATCTCCGGATTTATGAACCGTCTGATATTTGGAGCATTACAGTACTGTGCCCACGACTTTGAGATCATTTACGAAAGGAAGGAACATAAGTTCAACCACCGTTGTTACAAGAAACCGAATCGGCCTCAGCATCTCCACGTTTGCCACTGGAGGAATTTTTGTTAGTAGGAAGAGTAAGATCAAGATCCATCATGATAAATTATATAATCGTTTGTTTGCATCGCGTTACTTATTAATAAAAAAACAACAACGAAGGAGCCTCATGATTACCTGCTCAATTAGTTCCTTATATCACAAAAACAATGTTGTTGTTCAATCCCGTTGGTGACCTCTATGACGATGAGAACGACCGATGGATATTCTTATTAGTAGAAATAAGAATAGGAAATCAATACATTGCATGCAACGCTTCAATGTGAAGGAGCTTGGGATTGAACCCACGATCTTCTATTTATTAAAATAAGTAAAAACGGGCACAACTACGCCATCGAGCCTCTTCCCAAGTAACACAAGTTCATAGAACTATGTTGAGTAACATGCATTAAAACCCAAACCAGTCATACAAAGGTTACATAGAACATGTGTATTGCTTGCGTTATGTCACTGGAATCCACTGCAACCGTTGAAGCCCAATGACATGAAGCTATTCAAATAAAATGACCTCCCTGGAAGGAGTCACTTATGTTTTCGTACCCGGATCGAGCATATGTCTTTTATTTTGACGTATGACTACGTCTTATGGAAAGGGTTGCCAATTCAGGGAAATGCAACGCAATTTGGTCAGACTTTAAATGCTAAAAACTTGACCAATAATCAATGGATTTTGATGATTTGTATGTCGATTGATTCATCAGTGTAATAAGATTTGTGTGGAGTGTCATAAATTATAATTGTTATATATAAATAGTTAACACACATTTTCTTCAACCGCAAAGTGCTCACCCCTAACACAGTCATCAGAAAGTTGATTCCTAACCACACAAGCCGAAGCCGCATAATCATTCAACGTTGCACGTTAGACGGTTTGACCTCGGACTTTTTCGCTGCAGCGTGGACATCGTAGCATTCCTGCAGCTCAATACATACACCTCACACCAATGAAAAAGTTGGAGGGTAGTGTACAAGACACGACTTCGGTTTTCAAGTTTGTTGTTTCAGATATTGTTTTGGAATAAAGTGAATTTCATAACTCAACTCTATTGTTGAAAGTTGTGGTTTGTGTTGTTTTGTATAACCAGTTGATGGTCATCGTTTGACTGCCGAATGATAAACAGGGGTGTTCATTGCGTTGTACACTGGAGACGAAAAGAATTTAGAGTGATTAATCTTTACTCATTTGTTCGTCACTTTTACTAATTCGTATAGGAAATTTTCTTAAAGCGTAGGTTACTCAGCGCATGAGTAACCTACGTTTTTAAAAATTGATTCATAAGAATAACTAAAAGTGACTCACTATCTGAGTAAGATTCGTTTTCAGTGTACAACGCAACAAACGCCCCTGTTAATAACTCGGCAGTTAAACTATGACTGCACTCAAACTTTCTAGGATTCCCTTACTTAAGCAATTAGATTAGCATTCTATGCTCCTCCTTTTTACTGTATTTTGCTGATGTAGGTGAGTGAGTAGAAAAGGCAAAGATAAAAAATGATATTGAGTGGTACCGTTTGGTTGATTGCGCCTTAACACTTTGATCATTGTTCAATAGTTAATCATTGATAAACAACTGAATAAAATGGTGTAGTTAAAATAGAATTTCCTTCATAAATTACCATGTTATAAGCGTTCAAAGCTTGACAATTTTTCGTTAAACCATTTTTTTTTATATTCATTCACCTACATCAGCAAAATACAGCAAAATAATTAGGGGCATAGAATTATAATCTAAACGCTTCAGTTTTACTCATTCGTATGAAGACATTTTTAAAAGCGTAACTTACTCATGCGCTGAGTAACCTACGCTTTAAGAAAATTTCCCATACGAATGAGTAAAAGTAACAAGTTAGGAGCAGCCAATCACCGTCCTAGTGCCAGCTTGGGACTCTAAATAGAGCTGTGCATGATGGTCCCCCGGCGAGACAGGAGTTTGGGGCAGGTCCAGCAAGCTGCCCTGAAAAAAACATAAAGTTGCAAATACCGAAGAAAGAAAGACGGTTCGGAACCATTGGCACAGACCTACGCGACGAAATAAGGACTACGATTGGAAACTCGAAACCTGGAACTGCAAATCGCTTGGCTTCCCAGGCTGCGATAGGTTAATCTATGACGAACTTCAACCACGCAACTTCGAAGTCATAGCACTGCACAAACTTGTTGGACGAGATAAAATATATGGAAAAGCGGGCATCGAGCGGCTACTTTCTAACAGATCTGTGGCACCACCAACGAACCGGATTTGTAGTGCTGGGTAAGATGCACAAACGGGCGATTGGTTGGCAGCCGATCAACGCGAGGAAATGCAAGCTGAAGATAAAGGGCCGTTTCTTCAACTACAGCATCATCACACTGCCCACACAAAGGGAGACCCGACGACGAGAAAGAAACGCTCGTTGTAACTGGAGCAGAAGTCAAAATCGTCATCGGCAACAAGAACGTTCAGATAGGACGGGAGGAAATGTATAGACCGGCAATCGGGCCAAACAGCCTGCATGCCGTATCGAACGACAACGGCCTACGATGCATGAACTGTGCAGCCACCCGTGGTATGGCAGTCCGAAATACCCTTTTCCCCCGCAAGGATCCACAAAGCCACCTGGAGATCACCTGACCAACACACAGGAAACCAAATCGATCACGTTCTAATCGACGGGAAATTCTTCTCCGACATTATCAACGTTCGCACATACTGCAGTGCTAACATAGATTTGGACCACTACTTACTTACAGTATGCGTCTGCTCAAAATTCTCGACGGTGCATAACACCCGTCGAAGTCGAACGCCGCGACCCAACATTGAGCAATTACGGAACGCCGGAGTTGCCCAGGATTATGCCCAGCAACTGGAAGCTGCACTACACCCACGGAAGAACAGCTTAGTGCAGCTACTCTTGAAGATGGCTGGAGGGACATCCGTTCCGCCATAGTTAGTACTGCTGCAGCGCACTAGGTACTGCGATCCCGGACCAAAGAAATGACTGGTTTGACGGCGAATCCAAACTGTTAGAAGAGGAGAAGAATACAGCAAGGGCAAGAATGCTGCAACACCGCACGAGATTGAATGTAAAGCGATACAGACAAGCGCGGAACAGACAAAACCCGGTTTTTTGAAGGAAGAAGCGTCAGCAGGAAGACCGAGACCGCGTACCACGTAAATGTCATACGGAAGTTCTACGAGAGCTCACAAAGTGCGAACGTGCGAACTATACAAAGGCTACGTGCCGCAAGCCGATATGTGCAAGGACTTGGACGGTAACCTTCTCACGAACGAGAGTGAGGTGATTGAGGGGTGGAAGCAGTACTAATGACAAGCACCTCATCGCCGATGCAGCAGAAAACGAAGATGGCACGGCAACAGACCTGGAAGCACACGCAGAAGACGACAGACTACCGGCCTCTGATCTCCAAGAAGTTGAGGAGAAGATCGGTTGGCTGAAGAATAACAAAGCTGCCAAGTGAGCTATTAAAAAAGGTGGGGAAGCACTGACTAGAGCGCTGCACTGGGTAATTGCCAAGATTTGGGTGGAGGAGATATTACCGGAAAAGTGGGTGACAAGTTGGATTGCTACAACTACCGTGCGATCACACTGCTGAGCGTCGCCTATAAGGTACTCTCCCAAATTCTATGCCGCTGCCTGTCACCATTTACAAGGGAGTTCGTGGGGCAATACCAGGTGGGATTCATTGGTGTCCGCGTTACCAGGGACCAAATTTTCGCGATTCGGCAGGTTCTGTAGAAATTCCGCGAATACAACGTGCCCTAACACCATTTTTGATCATCGATTTCAAATCCGCATAAGCCACAATCGATCGAGATCAGCTATGGCAGATTATGTACGAGAACCGATTTCCGGATAAACCGACGCGATTGGTCAAGTGCTGTGCATCGGGGACACTCTCGAGCCCCTTTGAATCTCGAAGGGGGTTACGGCAAGGTGATGGACTTTCGTGTCTGCTGTTCAACATCGCGTTAGAAGGTGTGATCAGAAGAGCTGTGATAGACACGAGTGACACGATATTCAGGAAGTCCACCCAGCTTCTTGGCTTCGCCGATGATATCGACATCACGGCACGGGACTTTGAGACGATGGCGGAAACGTACATCAGACTGAAGGCTGAAGCTAGGCGGATTGGACTTGCCATCAACGTACCAAAGACTAAATACATGAGAGGAAGAAGTTCTAGGGAAGACAATGTTAGCCTCCCACCCAGAGTTCAGATTGACGGTGAGGTGGCCGAAGAGTTTCGTGTATTTGAGCTCACTGTGAGCACCGAAAATGACACCAAAAGAGAAATTCAACGACTCATTATGATAGGGAATCATGCCTACTTTGGACTCCGGAGGACGCTTCGGTCGAATAAAATTCGCCGTCGCACGAAGTTGACTATCTACACGACGCTGATTAGACCGGTAGTCGTCTACGGCCACGAGACCTGGACTATGCTCGTGGAGGTCCAATTTGATGTTTTCTAATGGAAGGATCGAGTAGAGTGAAGACGACTTCTTCGGACAGCAGAGGACATCATGCCCTTAGCCTGATTGTTAAGTAAGGTAAGGTTGAATCATTTATCAATGTTGATTGGAGAATATGCGTTGAGAATAAAGAGGTTATTTCCGTTTACTCACCCCGCACTAGCGTCATGTAGCATTGATGCCAGAGATGAATAGGTGAGAGGACAAATCGCGGAGAATTTCGAAAAGGGGTACAGTCATTGCATAACAGGTGCAGAACTAGAGTAAAGGGTGTTACGATCAAAATTTGATCGACTTAAACTTGACGCATTTCTCTTAATCGAGCATTTAAAAAACCTGAAATCCCCTCTTTTTGTAGTTGTGTGCATGAAGAATGATGCCTCTATTTTGATTGTGACATTTGCTTCTTATCAAAGCAAGCAACAGGAGCAACGCATCAAAATTTTACAAGCGCACCGTGAGCCGAAGGCTTCCTCCGAGCTTCCTGGGCAGGAGTTTTATACGGAAACCGGAAGGGGAAATGTGGCAGACATTTTCAAGCATATGAAACTGTCGAAGTTCGCTAATAAATATCTGGTTTGGCAGGCTATCTGTATAAACGTAGCCAGAGGGGCAGAAGGGGGCGACTACCCCCCCCCCCCCCTAAACTCAGCAACACAAAGGCTTTCGGGGAAATTGCGTTCGGTGAAATGGCATTCGGCCAAATTTTCCATAGTAATTTTGTTCACCCCTCCCTAGTTTGAAACCGCCTTTGGCTATCTATACCTGTGGGATGAAAAGTGACATTTTCATTGCAAACAGGACCGGCAGCCAGGAAATGTACGTGAACGATTGTTTGGAAAAACGACTGCTGACTTTCCTGAAGCAACACGATTGTTTCGTGCTGTTTGGGACGGATTTGGCAAAACAACGTGCCCAAGGACAAGAACCCTCCTAACACGCCATGGCTCCACCCAATTGAAAAATATTGGGCCATCTTCAAACGGAACCTGAAAAAGACCCACAAAAAACTGTTGGAAGCAAGAAGCACTTTTCTGTGACGAACACATTGGAAGAGGGGGCTGTACAGAATCTGCTGGCAGGAATTAAGCTTAAGGCTCGACAATTTGGATTCGGTCAACCGGAAGATTAGTTTATTATCGTTTCTGTATTTTGTACTAATTGAACTTTAAAAAGAAAAATAATTTGTTATTTAAAAAAAAACACAAGGGACAACCTTATAGGGTAGAACGCAATGCCCTAGCAGCACACTTGTCTCTGAACAATTGTGGTTCTTTGTGGGCAACTTATTCCAGGCACAATCAAGTTACAGCAACTTATTTCGATGGAAGTGTGCTGCTCGGATGGTGACATAGGACTACGTGGTCTTATATAATAAATCTTATTTGTTAACTGCAAGAGGAGCTTGTGTTTTGAGTAGGAATAGGGATTCGAGCGGGTAGGAATAGGAATTTGATCGGAATCAGTAGCTCTTCGTGAGTCGTTGTGGGCCATGTATGTCAAGCGCGTTATGCAAAAGAGTATAAACATTTTTTGCATGATGCGCTTGACATACATGGCCCACAGCGTTTCACGAAGAGCTACTGATTCCGATCAATAGCGGTGTGGCTTCTTCCTCCTTATATGGATGCTCATGTGGGCTGCAGCTCGCTGCTTACAGGCAGCCTTTCGTTGTGTACTGGAGAATAATGTACAACGCCACGCGCCGAAAGCACTGCTACTACTGCTACTGCTGCTGATGCCAACGATGATAATTTTTACTATCATGCCAACAGTTGCACATTCGTGCAATTTTCAGTAGTGACAGTTTGAAAAATGATAAAGTATTAATTTTAATAGATGCATAGAAATATTTCTGATCGATTGGTGATGAATTTATTGAAATTGGTTCAGGGGCAGCTGAGTTATCAACGTTCAAAATCTTTCATGATTTTGTTAAATGTTCAATTTTCGGGTTTCACAAAGCGTACCTCCATATAGAAATCACAGGCGTAGTCCTACGTCAAAATTAATCAATTTACACGCATTCTTGTTTGACCAAATTTTGATTGTAATACCCTTTAAAAACTTTGATGCTGATCTTCAAAAATCTGCTATAATTTTTTGCTTCACTTGCGTAAATTTTCGGGTAGAAAATAGTTCCAAATTGATCGACTAAAGATTGATGGCTTTGAAGCTCTTCTAAGATTTTCTTTGGAAGTATCGTGAGAACTACTTTTTAATACTCCTGAAAACTTCTTTGGAATTATACCCAGAGATTCCATCAACTTCTGTTTAGGATTCGCCTGAAATTCTACTCGGAATTTTCTTTGGATTTCGCTTAATAACTACTGTTTCACATTTCTACTCCTTCTGAATTCACCTCACTATTGTCATGAACTGCAATTCAAAAGCCCTTGAAACTCTCTAAGGAGTTCTAATAAATTTTCTTTAAAATTCACCAGGAATCCCATATACACTTACGATTTTCCCTAGAATTTGATAGCTATTCCATTGACATTTTTCTCAGATCATTCCCTTGGGAATTTCCATGGAACTATCCACAAAATTCTCTTCAGAAGTTCCTGCAAATTCTCTCCAAAATCCTCAAGGGATTCTGCTCAGGAATAGACAGGAATTTGTAGAGCTATCTTGGAACCCAGCCTTATATTTTACTCAAAGTTCTCCTCACAACTCCTCAAAACTAAAGAGGAATTCTTGTCAGATCCCGCTTAGGTTATTTCTTAGAATTCTAATTTCCAGGAGTTTCTTCATGTTTACCTCAAAAATGTTTAGCAGTTGTCATCGAAGTTCCGTCAGAATCACGAATAAGTTCTACAAGTCATATATAAGCACGTTGGTGATTACCAATCCTAATGCTAGGATGATATGGGCATCTCCGAGGAGTGTATACCTGAAAAGAGATAAATAGAAGAGTGAGTTAATACCACTAGTGTCCACTGTATAGATTGCTACGTTTAGACAAATACATGGTTGGAGATTCTGATTTTAAAAGACCATTCACACACATTTAAATCTAAAAGCGAGGGGCTCCCAAAAAATAGTTCAAATGTTTTGTTGTTGCAACCAATCGGCAAATCTAAACCATTAGAAAAAAACAACTTCAGTCAACATTCGGTACGTGAAAATTGGAATTCAGAGTTGGTTTCCCCTGACCACTGACCCAAATCGAATGACTTCCTGCTGATTTTGACTGCATCGATCAGTTGCGTCACTTCAAAAGGGGAGTCATGTACCGTCTCATTTTGTTTTGATTTCGAAAGGTGCCTCTCGAAACTGGACAACGCACACACACACACCCAGTAGCGGCTCGATGCCCTCTGTCTCAACTCGAGCGGATTAAATTTGTTTTAATTGACGAAATCAGGACCTCTCTCGGCCTTTTGGACTGGTCGCGTTTCATTGCCTTTTTTCACTTTTGCAGAGTTTCAGAGGCAAAAAAAAACGTCCCTCCCGAAGACGCCTTTTACTTTTCAACCTGACGCGCGCGTAATTACGAAGGGCAAAAGTGAATGTTTGCCTCTCCCGACGGAACGACCGACCAACGTGGCCTGACCATCTCCAATCAACCAGCCCCAAAGTGTTCTGAATGTAACGGCCTCAGCAGCAACTGAGGGCACAGAAACAAATAATACATCGACGCCACCGCCGTGCAATCAGGGAGGAGGGGTGTCAAGAGAAGAAAAACAACATTCGCGCCCTGTTACAGTTTTGCCACATCTTGCCCAAATAGTCCAGGCCTCCATCGTGGAGTTGTGAAAGGCTCTCAGGCGGATTCCGAAAGTAACTGTAACAGAGCGGCAGCGATCACTTTCTTATTATGACCTCCTGGGACTTCCCCCGACGGGCCTGCATCCAGCCGCCGTCGTCGTCGTCGCTCGCGATGTCAATGATTACCTCCCGTAATAAATTGTTTATCAACCTGTCCTGGTACAAGCCACTGCCAGGCTACACCACCACGCTAGCAGCAGGGCGAATTTAAACCGTAACAAAGCTGGCTTAAAAGACAATAAATTGTGAATTTTACGACTCCTGCCCGCCCCAAGCCTAGAAGAGACGATCACGGGCGGGTCGGGTGGTGGTCTTGTCCCCTCTGCCGGGTTGAGGAAGGAGAAGCAATGTGCGAACAGGTTGAATACGAAATTCAAAATAAATCGATCGACTCTGACCGGAGAGCGTGCGTACCTGAGAATATGCGATGCAAAAAAAAATCAACCAGCCACCTCTCGAGACAGGGAAGGGTGCGTTCGAAAATCTGATCGCGTACGACATCGACGACGACGACGACGACGGCTGACTCTCTACGGCTCGTCGCGCTTACACACATAAAGTCATCCAAAGTTAGCGGATCCAGCATGGGATGATGGGTTCGACACGGGCAGAACAAAACCACCAATTGAACGCTTAATTGGTTGTACACTTGTTGACACAGCAGCGGCCGCTTGGTTGGATGGTCGGTATTCGCCTGCCTGCCGGGAGTAGGCTCGTAATATGGGTGATGTTATGTGGTCGATGACATCGGGCTTAAGCCGGGATCCGTACAGCCAGGTGGGAATGTTTGACTTTTCGACGAATTTGTTACCGAATTTTATCACCGTGGCGAATCCGCGGGGTAATCCTTAACAACTTTTCGGCAAATTTTATCGGTATTGGAGGTGAAATTATCTTGAGGGTTTAATTTGGGCTTCGCTTTTTTACGATCAGTTGTGTGGATTTTGTTTTCTCGCCTTCGGAAATACCGCGGTATTTTTGCTGGGCTGTGTTAGTTCAGGCGTACGGGATCATTTGTGAAATGGATGAAAACGCTTCATCGCTAGACACAAATTGGATGAAGCTCATAGACTTCGGGAAAAACCGGCAACTGTATAAATTTAGAAAACTCCCCTGAATACCATAAACTTCAGGAACATGATAGCTGAGATAGCTCAATGCTACAGGAAGTTCATGAGCTTTTGGAACGCCTGGGACTTCTAAATTTAGCAGTTTCCGGAGCTGCGAGAACTTGCGCAACATCTAGCATTGAATTAACTTGTAGTAGATGCAAGAAATCTCGACACCTCGAGAACATTCAGAACATGCCCAGTAATATTGCAAGCTTTATTAAGGTTTTATAGCATCCGTCGAGTCCAAATCATGGTTTACTAGACTATGATAAACCAAGATTGTTACTAAGTTGTAAATATGTCAAAACTCACGGTTTTCCGATAACTTCAAAGTATTGATAGATTCGAGACTTTTCGGAAGCTCCAAAACTATTTGTATTACATTTGAAAGTTTCCAAAGCTCGGATTTAGATTTCAAGGAGATCATAATTTGCTGAGAGATCCAGAAGATCTGAATTCGAGAGTTAACAAAGTTTTCCAGAGTTATAAAAGCCGATATGTTTCCGTTCCAGCACATTAGTAAAATCTTGGCGTTCCAATGCACAGTGGTCCTGGATGGGAATTTAGCATGACAGAATTCTTACCCGA
Organism: Ochlerotatus camptorhynchus; assembly: GCF_037179485.1. Classification (NCBI taxonomy): domain Eukaryota; kingdom Metazoa; phylum Arthropoda; class Insecta; order Diptera; family Culicidae; genus Ochlerotatus; species Ochlerotatus camptorhynchus. The sequence continues at coordinate 7,531,397 of NW_027040918.1, read as the reverse complement.
GCAGAGAATGACAAAATAAATGAAAACCATTATTTGATATAACGATATAATCGTTCGTGTTAACATAATTTGACAACTGTGTGGTCGAGTTAACAGTAATCATAACAAAAATTAAATCTAAATGGAATTTTTTACGTAGGATTACGTCATTCGGGAGCATATTGGGGGTGAAATTAAAAAAAAAACAAAATCGACCGCGTTACAAAAATGGTCAGGTTTTGACCACATACAACTCTGTCAATAGAGGATGGATTTTAAATCTAAAGAAGCCAACCGATTGAAAATGTTTCTACAAATCTGCTAAAATGAACAATTTATCAATTATCAATAAGTCACTTACGAAAATTACACAAATGTGCAACTGTTGTAATCGTGATCAAAATTATCACCGATTGCCAGATAAAAAGCGCTTTCTCTAATACAGATTTCAAAATCGAATTCCATCTGGTTTCGCCGAACGGTGTTTATTCAATCGCCTCGTGTGGTGAGTGGTGGTGTCCGGTCGTCATCAGCAGCAGCAATGCTTTTGGCACGTGGCGTTGTACATTGTTCTACAGTACACAACGAAAGGCTCCCTGCCAGCAGCTAGCCATCAAGGCTGTCCTCAAGAACACTCGATTCACCGAAGAAGAAGGAAGAAGCCACACCGCTACTGATTGAATTCAGTAGCTCTTCGTGAGTCGCTGTGGGCCATCTATGCCAAGCGCGTTACCCTCGTTTCAAACAACATACTGCTCGCCAGCCTCATCTGTTTTGAATACCCTAATAGCTCAGCATTTTGTTATCCTCTGATCGGGGCCTAACACTACTGCGACCAATAAATTGATCTATTGTAGTATATTCCGTGTCCTTAGTTTAGTGCATGTCGCATTACTCCATCACTATTGAGAAATGGTGAAGTATTCGATTTTTTAACAGTTGTCATTCTCGCATTCATCGCAAAGATCCGGCTCTAATTGAAAAGTTCCGCTATTTACACCCTTCGGAGTGTTGAAACTTTTGTCAGTCAAAACTGGATTCCTCAGCAACAAAATTAAACAATGACACCGATAATGACCATGCATCAGAACCCAAGTCTTAACCACTTCAAACTAGGGAACAACGAATAGAAGATTATTTATTTGTTCAACAGGCTAGAAATAGTCCCAATGATGTGTTGTAAAAAAAGTACAGATTATACAGACTAAATATACCACAGTTACAAACGAAAATAACAAAAAAAATAATTGTCAAGTTACTAAAAATGTAAATGTCTAAAATTTTACACTTAGCTGTTGAGCGCCAAGCGCCTTCGGTCAGCAAAAAAAGGCAGAGAATCTTCGGCGAAGCATATTCCGTATCAAGAGGAAATCTAACATCGATTCTACTCGGTTGAACACTCGCTGCAAGCCGTAACTAGTGCTCCCTAAGCTATAATAAGTTTGAAGGAATCACATAGATGAAGACTTACTAACTATTTTTTTCCTTGATTTAAGATCATCCTCGGTGGACAAAGCGGAGTTTTGTCACTATCAACAAGGCATAAACGGTAACACGAAAAGGTGATCTACCCACGTTACGGGGCTAGCTCAGCAGTACTCAAACACCTCGACAAAACGGTCATTTACAGGACCTCCGAAAGCATCAAATACCGCTGGAATTCTCAGATCTTTCAAAATTACGAATAGACTTCCAGGATCTTTGAAAACATCTTGGACTTCTAAATTGCCAGCAAGTTAGTTTATGAGTAAAACATCTATTGAACCCTCAGATTATATAACACCGTAATAGCTCTTAGATCTCCAAGAACATGTGGAGCTTCACAGCAACTCTTAGACATCCTGACCACTCCAGAAAACAAGTAAACACTTGCCAACCCCCTCTAAAGTGTCTACGTGGATTATGAACAACCCCAAACAAGCCTAGAAGAAGACGATAAAAACGACAAAGAACTTCCAAATAATAAAGAATTGCAAGAACTTTCAGAACTCCTGAAGCTTCAGGAGCAAATCCAACCCCGATTATCCCGATTTGAAATCTTCCTCAAAATTGACCTTTGCTCACTTTCTGCTCTCTATATACAATAAGCAAACTGCCGTAGTACAACGGAACTATCAACTCTATACCTTCATCTCCTCATCCATCGTTTAAAATGACCACTTTAAGTCTGATATTTAACATTAGGCATTTCCAACTATGTAGTTTTGGGTGTTAAGAAGATTACTCCACATAGTTCCATGGCTATATGTTACTTGAAGGCCTTCAGAACCTTTGGATGCATTAACAAATTCTCACACTCTAAAAGCTTTCAATACTTTCTTGACTAATCTAAAAAGCTACAGAGATTTCAAACCTTCCCGTACTTTTCGAACTCCTGCAATCATTAGATCTCCTGAGAACTTCATGAAATTATGGTAATTTGAGATCAAGAGCTTTCAAAACTTCATATAACTTCCAGATTTTCGAGTACTTCCCGATTTTAATTTTATGTTCGGAATAGGGAGTTGTAACGTTTACACGCGGTTTTTGTAATACAAGAACATTTGTGATACATTGTTTTTGCGTCTATAACACGTGAGTTGCAAAGTTTGATCATGGCATAAGATATGCTGGTTCTTTACGGCTTCAAGGCATGTAGAACACCCGGAACATTGAGAAGTGCAAGAATTCTCAAAACTCCTGGAATTTCTGGAGCTTCAACAATTCTTAGAACTCATCGGAACTACAGTACACTAAGAACTTTCAACACTACGAATAGAACTATCAAAACTGCTGAAGCTTCCGGAATTTCTAGGTTTCCAGCAATTTTTAAGAACCTGTTCAACATAGCATACTTATTCTGGACAAAATATACTTCATCAGCTAAAAAAATATTAAACCCTTTTTAAACAGCTCATATTGTTTGCTTGAAACTCTTGGGAACCTAAACAAATCCCGATTTTCTAAAAAAAAATTAAAACTTCCTCGTCTTAATGAACCTCTATAGCTCCAGCAACCCTTGAACTAGGCGCCGGTGGTGTAGTGGTAAGCGTGATAACCTCTCACTCCAGCAGACCTGGGTTCAATCCCAGTCGGCGCCGCCGGGATGTTATGGGACATAACATCTCTGATCAGGGAAGTAAAGCCGTTGGTCCCCGGTTCATGAGTTGATGGGTCGACAGGTAGCGTTGGTGCTCAGCACGGAAACAAGATCGACGGAAAAAAAACCCTTCAACTCACGAGTGCTCCAAGAAACTTAGGTAATCTGTGAATATAAAACCATCCAACAACTCTCACCGCTCACGGAAATTGTTGATCTCCTACAGCCCTTAGATATTTTTGGAACTTCAAGGAATGTGGTTACTCTACGACAACAAGAACTGCAGAACTCCAGAAACATTAAGAACTACATGAGCTCTCAGATCTTCAGCAACCAGCTTTCTGCACCTCTAGTGCTCTGTCAACTATTTAAAGAACTTCTAGAACTGTACAAGCTTGCAAAACTACTTGTCTTCGTTGAGAACCTATGAGCGCCCGAAGAACCCTTGGCAACTAAAAAATATCGAGGCTGTAAAAACTATCAAAACTTTCACGACTATAATAATATAGAACTCCCAGAACAATGAGATCCACTCGAACTCTCGGACCTTCAATTGCTTCTGGAACTCCAGTAATCGCTAGATCTCCTGAGCATTCCAAGAACCTTCAAAACTTCCAACAACCCTCAGAACTCCAGGTACTTTTCGTTCTACTGGAACCCTTAGAATTATGGAAAACTCCACTAGAAAAATCTGGAACTACAACAACCCTTTGAACTCCTGAGAGAATTCCCGGAGTGGAAATTTTAGGATCTTTCAGACAGCCTTAGAATTCATGAGAAACTGAATACATGTTGATACTATAAAAACTTTCAAAACTTTCTCAACTAAAATAACAGTAGAATCCCCGACACATTAAGAACGCCCGGAACTCCTGAACGTTCAGGAACTCCAGCAATTCATAGAAGACTTTGGAACTTCTAGAGATTCCATGACTAAAAAACAGTAGAATCCCTGAAGCATTAAGAACCAAGATCGCTCAGAGCTCCTGGAGCTTCAGGAACTCCAGAAATAACTTGAAAACTCCAACAGATGCTTGACCAACTTTCAAAAATACTTGGAAGCTTCCAGATACACTCTTTCCCCGAAGAACGCGAACTCGCTCTACACGAATTCCATTTACGTTGGTCTCGAATGATTCCGTTTACGTGAGGGAATCGCTTAAATGGAGTACACGTAACATATGGGATTTGACCTAATAGGGAGCAACATGGAATATCTCGCGATCCTGGACATGTAGAAGGTTACTGTCTTGGGCAAAATTGTTCAGTATATCAAGGCCTAATGGTTGGTGGACAGAAGATTAGAATTTTCTTACTACGCGGCGCTAAGGTGCTTGAATTTGTGATTTTCTTGTTTGTGTGATATCTTGAAATCCTTGCCATCTAGAAAGTTGCTGCCTCTGGCGAAGTCATTCATTGAATCAAGACTTAATGGTTGGTGGACAGAAGTTCGGAATTTTCGCACTATGCGGCGCTAGTGTGATTGAATTTATGATTTCCTTGTTTGTGTTATATCTTGAAATCCTTGCCATCTAGAAAGTTGCTTTCTAGAGCGAAGTTGTTCAGTGGATCAATACCTAATGATTGGTGGACAGAATTTCAGAATTTCCTCGCTACGCGGCACTAGTGTGCTTGAATATGTGATTTCCTAGTTCGTGTTATATCTTGAAATCTTTGCCACCTGAAAGTTGCTTTCTTCGGCGAAGTTGTTCAGTGGATCAAGACCTTATCGTTGGTGGACAGAAGTTCGGATCTTTTTTTCTAGTTTGCTTGAATTTTTGATTTTTATTCCAAATTTCTGTCCACCAACCATAAGGTCTTAATCCACTGAACAACTTCACCCAAGACAGCAACTTCCTAGATGACAAGAACTTCAAGATATCACAAAAACAAGGGCATAATTAATTCATGTATACTAGCGCCGCGTAGTGAGAAAATTCTGAATTTCTGTCAACCAATCTTAACAACTTTGCGCAGGACAGTAACCTTCTATATGTCCAGGATTGCGAGATATTCCATGTTGGTCCCTTTTAGGTCAAATCCTATATGCTACGTGTACTCCATTTACGCGAATTCGATTTACGCGGTACGTATGTAATACTCGCGCTCTTCGGGGGGAAAGTGTACACTGAAACTCTGTGACTACAAGAACTGTATAACTGCTGAAAAGCTATGAACTCTCAGAACTCCTGCAGCTCTTGAATCCTCAATCCTTGTAACTCCTCCCAAGCAACAATTCCAGAACAACATGTGAAAAGGGCATACAAGCATTTTGTAAACAAACCTTTGTAGGCCCTTTTCTCACCAACCGAGGGTCGCCCACGCAAACCACCAATATCATCGGGAAGGGGAAAGTGTCCCCTACCCGGTGATGTTAAAGGTTTGCGTTGGTGTCATATGGGTGGCGAGAAAAGGGCATAAGAAGGTTTGTTTACAAAAAGCTTGTATGCCCTTTTCACATGTTGTTCTGGAATTTTGGTTTTATCGCGCACTTGAAGAGTTTTATTAAGGCTTGAATAGTGCTTTAAAACCTCGATAAAAATGATATTGGGGTGCGATCACGAGTACTATAATAACTTTAGAGGGAGAGTGGTAGATATAATTAGGTGCTGCTACTGTACATTTCCACCAATGACAGTATGATTGATGGTAAGCTTCCATCTGAGTGTGAAACAATCGATAGAACTGTTTCCGCACATCGAAGGTAGTGAGCACATTGGCAATCATCTCTGTTGCCAGTGGTGGCGGGGGGAAACCCCTTAGCATTCTTCCCAACGGGGGAATTTGGTAAAGGACCCGATTCGAAACCTTCCTCGAAATTGATCTTTGCTCGCTTTCTACTCTCTACACACAATTTTCGAACTGCCGTACTCTAACGGAACTATCAACTCTATACTTTCATCTACTCATCTATCGTATAAAAAGACCACTTTATGTCTGATATTTGACGTTAAGCATTTCCAACTATGTATCTGTTGATGCCATTAGATGTTTTTTGATATAATTAGAAACTTCTTAGAATACACCAAGCCTCAGAAATGCATCGTTTAAGAGTTATTGGTTTTGTCGTCTAAATTGCATCTCTGGTCCACTGTGCAACGGGGTAAGATGGACCAGACGGACGAGGTTTTCGAGAACCACTGCACAAAATTGAACGCAACAAGCGCCAAATGAAGGGTACCGTGGCACTATGGGGCATTTTCATACAACCAGGCGGTCAAAAATATTTCTATCATTTTTTCACAATTTCTGCTATTATTCTTGCTTTGTTTCATCAATATAAGGTGTGCGTTATCACTTTTCAACATTTTCACGACCAACTTTTGAAAAGGGCCTAACTTTTGATTAATTCAAATTTAATTTTTACGATTTTATAACGGTTACAGTTTCAAGCTTGTTTTCAGAGAATAAAATCTATTGAACAAAGACAACCTACCATGGTTTTATTTAGGGGAACACCGTAAAAAATAAAAAAATAAACCTTTTTTTTTGGAAATATGTTTATTTTTTTCAACAAATCTTCTGTAAAAAAAATACAAAAAGCCATGATACAATAATCAAAATCAAATATGTTTCAACGAATTTCTTTTTATTCCTCTGTTACAATATCATCATGAACAAATTCTTCTTCAATTTAATCGACTGCTTCCATAAGTTCCTCCAAGGCATTGAAGTTATTAGTATCGACTACTGAATCACTTACAGAATTTTCAAATATCATGAAACTTTTCACGATGTCGGGATAATCCAGAGATACTTTTTTCTGTCGTCTTTTTGCCATCCAATTAGAACTGATCAGTGGGTCCGATTCATTAATGGCACGAATAAAGACATCATGTAAATTTTCTACTCTTGATCGTTTTCTTGCATGATGGGTTCGATATTTTTTCAATTGTTTATGTTGACTTTCTGCTGCCTCTTCCGCTAATGAACCAAGTGGTGCTGGTGAATGTATGATTATTTCTCCGGCATGAGGGAGAACTTTATGCACGGTTGCAGGAATTTTGTACCAATCATACAATTTAAGATAGAGCCTATATAACTCCTTGCAATATGCATCAAATTTTTCCGGGTTTATTGGCTCTTGGTAGTTAATAGCAATTAATATATTCCGGAATCTGAAAATGAACTCTTCGTCAATGTTCAGCACGGAGCTTAAAAGCTTGGGATTTCCAAATGCTCTTCGACAAACGTTTCCTGTAGTACTGGTACCTGCTCCACCCGATCGTGGTTGATCTACTATTACTCCAAATTTTTCGTAAAGCTGTGTCGTCACATGTTTTTTTCTTTGTTCATATAGTTCTTTGAACGGTTTCGTTACCTTCCAATTTTTGATATCCATTCTGTATGCAATATGCAAAAGGCATTCGAAAAATCTTATCCAAGCATGAAGTGGAGATATGCCATAATGCAAAGCTTCTTCGTTTGATATAAATCCTTCCTCGAATTTCTCTGCATCATTCATTACATTTGGTGTTGCCCCACATACTGGACAATTCTGCATCGACGAATTTCCAGTGATATAAGTTAAGACTTTTCCGTCTATCATACTGAGGACAAAGTCAAAATCAACAAGTATAAACTTGTCGTTTGAGAGTTCAATTTTCACTGGCGTTAGTTCACTCATTTCTTTTTCTACATCCTGTTTTGTAGCCAGAATAACTTCTTTACTCTCTTTAATGAATTCAAGGATGAATGGCCTACAAAATCGAATACTTTGAGGCATGGGATTAAACCACATAATTTCCTTTCGATCATTGTACATGAACAACTGAATTGGTGTTAAAGTGGACGAAAATACATCTGAATCGTCCTGACATCCTTCTGGTAGCACTTGATGATATTGCGAATATCCAGTTGATCCGTCCATACCCCAGCTACATAAAAGAACCAGTTCCGTAGAAACTAGATCGTTGCTACCCATATACTCGTTGAGCTCTGCATCAATTATTTGGACGATTCGTTTCACTGTATTTGCCATCAGCGCCTGGAGTTTCACTCTTATTTTCAATGCACTTTCTTCGATGAATTCACTAGGAGGGGCGCATATTTTTTTCACTGCTCCGATCACATAGTAAGGTGGAAATCTTGAAGGTGATTCACTACGTATTACTTCATATTGAAATCTACTCAATCCAGCCTCGATAAGTACACTAAAAGCCTCTTCTGGTGACATCATTCCTCGTTGATCAGTTAGTTGAGCCAGCATGGTTTTAGAGCTTTTTGGGTTTTTTAAAATATGCCCAATAACTTTAACTAAATTAAAATCCTTTCGATTATAAGCGGTCCGTCTTGCAAATAACAAAGCTTTCTCGATGGTATCGAATTTTGGATCAACTGATCAACGATGACGCGACGTTTTCCTCTTTCACTCAAATCCAAGAAAGGTTTTGAAGGTCGTTTTGTTCCCGAGGCCGATGTTGAGGCAACACATTGCTCCTGTTCGATGAATTCCTCGATGCCAAATTCTCCATCAAGCCCATTCCGACAATACGACTCAAATCGCTCTTTCGTGCGATTAGCTTCATGCCATTTGTTGATGTATTTAGTAACGATTTTATGGATCTTTTCATCGAGACGTTTACGTTTTTCCACCGAGATGTTATAATTTTCACAAATGAATTCAATGGCTCTGTGAAAATTGTCACTAAGGCTTAATTTTGCGTCTAATAGATTAATAATGGTTCTGTTATCCATGCTCACACTAGGTCTCAACCGTAAATTTGAATTACACTGTAGTAGTTTAAATAAAAGCTACACAAAATACACTGTGGCTTCAAATTGACACTACAGTAGGTTAAGTACAGACTTAGGTATAAATTAAACTCATCCGCGCATATGCGTAGGTACATACTTATGCATATGCTTCTATAATCGTCATAACCAAGGTACTTACTTTAGAATAAAGCATAAGCGAATGTAGTTTTACGTTCATCCAACAGTGTACTTTATGATAATGATGACTTCTTTTAGTACAAAATCTTAAGCCCGTTTTAAAAGTTGGTCATAAAATATTAGAAAATGTTCTTTCGATTATACCAACCGAATATAACTCCAAAAGTTGCAAAATAATTGTTGAAAAAGTTTGTTTCCAAGCCGGCTCTTGTACAATTTGAAATCTCCCATAATAACCGAAAATTTTCAAATCACTTATATTTCCAATGGGGCTGGTTGGGGCAGGCAAACTCTTCAGTACTTGTTAGAGTACACTCAAAACTTCATCCAGAGCTGAGAATTAGCCTGGGAATGTGCGAGACTCGAAAGTTTGTGATCAATTAAGTTAAATTTTCATTAATTTTCAATTATTTTTTTTCTATTTTTATTTTTAAATTTTTTTTGTCTCCATCAAATTTTCAAATGGATTTTATTTTCGGAAAGTTTATTAAATTACCTTTCCAACGATGTATAATGATGTGGTAGTTATATGATAAATAGTGGATGAAATTTTATTTGAGTGGTAGTGTATTTTTGCGGAAAATTTGTACTTTTCTTACTCTATTTTGACTTCGACATCCGATATCTCAGAAACTAAAACTGCTAGAAGCTTGAAACTTTCAGATTCTCTTAGTTGAAATGTTTACTATCGACCAAAAATAACGAAATAAGGATGAGTGAAAGTCGATTTTTTGATTTTTGATTGCCTGATATCTGATAGTGCGTGGTTGCATAGATCGCAATTGAATATATTTGAAATCGAGCAACTGGTTCCGAAGCTAAAGCCAGAACAGGATCCGGTGAGCAGAAGTCTTGACTATAGCTGACCAAAAACGTTAGCATTTCTGAATCCCAGGAAGGTCCGGTACTATGAGACCCTCGCCAACTCCTTAGATTACGGAATCATTAATTAACAATTGAGAATGAATCAAATCTTGAAAAAGTTATCTCACGGATTATTTTGTATGGATAGATGTCATAACGACTTTAAATAATTATTGTAGTATTGTAGAAGTTAATTTTTAAAAAAAATGTGAATATTCTAGAAAAGTTGGAGCCTTACACGCGTATTACGGATATAGAGGACTGAAAATTATGATAGCATCAGATTGCGGGATGCTCTGTTGATTATTTATGAACTCTTGATCGCTGGGAATATTTGAGGGGTGGACAAAAGGGCGAACAAGCAGGTGAATGTCTAAGTATTTTTACATTTATATCGTTGTGAAGCGCAACTGAATATTGTCGAGGGAATTTAGATCTGTAACTGTAACCAGTTCGTTTTGTTTGCTAATCTGATTAAGATGTCATACATAATTATCTTAAAGATAAATCTTCCAGCTCAAACCTTTGTAGGAGTAAGAGGTGGTACCATCATCATCATCATCATCATCTCATCATCCGAACCCCGTCTTCGTTTGTTCCATCACTGTGACAGGTGACCGTGGTGGAGCTCAATTAAATTATACTCGTTGCATGGTAACTGAAATGAAGCGAATTAAGGATCAACCCCCAGGGGGGTGCACATCGGGTGTCACCTTTCATCACCCCTTAGTCAGAGAGGCAGCAACAGCGTCCTCGGTTCGCTTTCGTGGAATCGTCGGACAGCAATCAAATTCCTTGAATGGAACGATTTCGGTTACCTTCCATGGAAAATTCAATGCTAGGTACGTTCGAAGCGGATTATGCCACGTGTAGGAGTAGCTCGCATTGTCATCGTCGATGATGTCCCACCCATACCAAGTCGCTATCGTCACGCAAGAAGGTCACAGATCAAACGTGAACTAATAAAAGTTAGGGGAAACGAAAGAGGAACACTACAGTGTTTTGGATAATCTTTCTTCGAAAATCGTTTGAAATTCAGCCGCCTGCAGCGTAGCCGATGGACAGTATTGGGTTACGTTTCCTCGGTTATAACAATTAGTCTGTTTACCATTTACACGATGGGCCCATTTGCGGGGGAAAGTATGAAGAGTAGAATCTGAATAAAATTGCAATGAATCTATCGATTCTGAATGAATCCAATGGGATGAAGCTCCTATCCCAGCAAGTCGTGTTCGCACAATTACTCTTCTCTCCCAAACACTACAACAAATGATCAAAATGACTCAGCTGATCTCGCTGGCTAGCCGCTGCTATCCCATGGTTATTCAAATCATTAATAACTATACACACCCTGGCAACAAAGAAGCCCTGTGTAGTTCTTTCCTTCATCCTTCTTCATATGTAGTTTCGTACAGAGTGAACCTGTTGATTAAGTTATTGATTCAACCAACCCCCGGCCGCCGATGATCGCGTCTCTAACTAGCTTCTAGTTTGTGTCCATCGGATTAATCCATCAGCTCGAACGTGGACGTGTGGCAACATTATCAATTGTTCCAATTTCTCGCCTTTTATCGCGCCATTGGAGTAGCGCCATTACTAATCATTTCTATTATTATCATACTCCAGAGCAGGGCAGTTCGTTGCTACTCTAGTTTTTTTTTTATTTTTATTTTAAACGCCCAACCGGCGCGCGGCGGACTTCATATGTTGGTGCCGGTGGCTAACGGAAAGTGACGGCGTCGTAAAACAACAGGTTGCACCACAACTCCGGTGATTGAACGATGAAAATTAAGACATTACCATTTGATTAGGCTTTTATGATTCGGTGTAATTTGGAACTCCATTGTATCGGATAAATGGTTGGAAAATTGTTTTAATGCCTACGATTGGAGACAGAGCAATCAACGATTTGTTTGAAACTTTTCTAGCGGTGGCATGTTCGGTTGGAATAAGTGGAAAGTTTGACTAACGGTTGTTACTCAGAAGCATGTTCCATAATAGCGAAACTGTGGAACAGTTTTCAATTAGGATAAATTTTAATATTGTATCACCATTTTTTTCCTTGATTTTTCCGTGCTGAACACCAAGACTACCGACGCCAGAGAGGCAGCTCCCACACCTGAACCCTACCTATCGACCCATCAACTCATTAACCGGGGACCAACGGCTTTACTTCCCATCCGAAGGAAGGCGTGATCAGAGATGTTATGCCTCATAACATCCCGGCGGCGCCGACTGGGATTGAACACAATCCTGCTAGGGTGAGAGGTAATTACGCTTACCACTATACCACCGGCACCGCTGTATCACCATTTCAATGCATATAGGTGAGTACGAGATTTGAACCTGAACTCCTCAGTTATCCACTATCTGTTAGTTGCAGCTTAGCCATTTACACTACTTTAGATGAGATACTCAATGGACTGGTGTAAATAATTTAATTTCTAGTTCCTTACACGATAACCACACTATACTCAATAATTTATATACAGTATACATTTTTAATGGATAAATGGGACTCCTCTAAAAGGGGAAAAAAATTAGCCATAAATGAATAATTGCTTCTACAGAAAATAATCAAATTTATCAATTTGTGAGTAACTGATAATCATAAATGGGAAAAGAATAACTCATTTAATGAGTAGTCCCAAGGGCGTAGCCAGGTTTTGAATTAGGAGGTGGGGAGTCAATACATTGTTTTATGGAGAATTAGGTTTGACGCCGATTAGCTGAACACCATTAAAGGGTGTATTCGATAAAAAAAGGCACACTGAAAATCTTCTGTAACTTTTGAACCGTAAAATTTAAGTAAATCTTATTCATAGTGTATTGTTTACATCTGTCAAGTTTCATAGTTTACATACAGTAGTTCCAGCGATGTTGTCGAAACAAGAAATTGTCCGTGAAAAATGTTGTGCATTTACAATCAAAACCCAGAGGCGTCCCACCGATGGATCGCCAAAAAGCTTGGAATTGCAAATACAACTGTGTCTCGTGTGATAAGAACCTTCAAGGAGCATTTGAGCACCCGAAGGAAGGAAGGGACTGGTCGTAAAAGTGGTCCAATGGACAGTAAAATGGCCAGGAAAGTGGTGCAACAGTTCAAGAACCGTCCAAACATGTCAATTCGAGATGTCGCTAAAAAGTCCAAGGTGTCAGTCGGTGTTGTGTAGAAAACCATGCAGCATGCTGGGTTACATGTTTACAGGGTCAGGGTGTCCATCCAACCGGGAAAACCGGGAAGTCCGGGAAAAAACGGGAATGCGGATTTACCGGGAAAAAACCGGGAGATCGAACCCAAATCGCACCGAGAAAGATAATATATACGCATCCTCAATAACAATTTTGGTTTTATCATAGTCTTGTAGGCTATAATTTGGTCTTCAAGAATCATTTAAACCTTTATAAAACTAGCAATTTACATGGAATCAATCAATTTAATATAATATACATAATTATATTCATTTGTTTACGCTTCTGTTAACAATTTTCATATTATGCTTTCACTGGAGTAAAGTATCAAAATTCCTCAAAATTACAAAACAAATCTTTTATGTTCTTTCACTCGTTGTTCCTACCAAGAGTATTTTTTTTTTTTAATTTCTTTTGTCATTGGAAGAATTTTTTTTTTTGAATTATTTTGCTACAGTTTTCCGTGTAGTGTGTAGTTTTAATATAAAGCCTAACCGAGACATATCTTGTCACGAAGCTACTTGAAGATAGAGAAGCAAATTCATGCCAATTAAAAAAAATGTCCGATCTCAGACTCCTTGTATACCCGATCATGCTTGGCATGCAAATGTTCGACACAGTACACAATCAACGAACTTAAAAAAATCATTGGATGATGGGTCCAGAGATAAATTAAAAATAATTCCTGCACTTCGTGCGAATCAAATACACAAAATTAGTCAGGATAACGTAGAATACCTTGGTTAGCCTGTAAAACATAAAGATCTGAATCCATACCTCTCATGCCGACGTCAATGTTCATGATTATCTTAGAGATAAATCAACCAGTTCAAACCTAGGCGTAATCATCATTATCATGAGCTTAAATCTAACTGGGAAAGTCACGAATGATCCATAATATATAAATTAATGAAAAAGTATAAAGATCTGAACGCCAGGAATTTTGGAAAACCTAATATTCCAAACCACTCAAGCAACATTTCCGATTTTAATGTGGTCTTCAAGCCCATTTTAAGCCTAAAAGGCCTCTTTAATACCATGATAAAACCAAAATTGTTACATGGGCATTTATAGTATGGGTTTTCGCGAAGATTCACACATTCTATCATTAAGTCAAATCATCGTATACCTTGCAAAGTCAGCAGAACTTCAAGAACAGATATCTGAGATGTTTTTTTTTTTAAATGGATAATCTTAAATGATATTTCGAACGGAGACTCAAAATGCTAAAAAGTGGAAATCCAAGATTTATATTACCCTGTTTTTTTTCCTCTGTTCGGGACCTAACACTACTGCGACCAGTAAATTGATCTATTGTAGTATATCCCGTGTCCTTAGTTTAGTGCATGTCGTATTACTCCATCACTATTGAGAAATGATGAAGTATTCGATTTTTTTACAGTTGCCACTCTTGCATTTATCGCAAGGATCCGACTCTAATTGAAAGGTCCCGCTATTTATACCCTTCGGAGTGTTGAAACACCCTCCAAAGGCGCGCCCCTTTGTCAGTCAAAATTGGATTCCTTAGCAACAAAATTAAGGTTGGACACCGATAATGACCATGCATCAGAACCCTAGTCTTAACCACTTCAAACTAGGGAACAACTAATAGAAGATTAGGAATCACATAGATGAAGACAACTAACTCATTTTTTTGCCTTGTATCAAGATCATCCTCGGTAGACAAAGCCGAGTCTTGTCACTATCAACAAGGCATAAAAAGTAACAAGGACTAAGATGTGTTCCTTGGATTACTGAAAAATCCTGTTCCTCTAGTTTGAAGTAGTCAGGACTAGGAATCGGTGGTAGATCTTACATCCCGTAACGTACCACGAAAAGGTGATCTACCCACGCTACGGGGAATTAACCTGTTAAATATCTCCAACAAAATTTCAATATTTTGGTAACACATATTTGTATACCACAAAATGTTTTTTTGACATGTAGATCTTCGAGATCTAAACTCCTGGAAGATTTTAAGAACTTTTAATACTGCGCATTGATTTATGCTTTTTTCAGCATATCAAAACAACATTTAGGCTTAATTTTTGCAGAAGACCCATTGATTTTATACGAATTCATGATTCCATGAGATTTTGGAGATCTAGATCCACAACATATTGATGCAAATCTCATCTCATATATTTTCTACAAAATTGACGTATTGTAGAGCAATTCTGCTGAAAAACACACGCCCGGAAGCTTTACACGAAGCTGCTCACCAAATCGTGTTGCATCGTGATGGATGACGAAACTTACGTCAAGGCCAACTTCCGTCAACTTTCTGGGCAAGAATATTTCGTTGCCCAGTCCAAGTTCGATGTTCCGGAGGATGTTTGAAAGAAGAAATTATCGAAATTTGCAAAGAAGTTCCTGATCTGGCTGGCGATTTGCGGATGTGGTGAAATAAGTGCCCCCTTCATCACTTCCGAAACAATCAACGGTGCGATTTACACGGAAGAGTGCCTTAAGAAGCGTCTCTTGCCATTCATAAGGAAGCACAAAGGATTAACTCTGTTTTGGCCTGATCTACAATCCTGCCACTACGCTCGAAACGAGTTGGAGTAGTACCGAGCCAACGGAGTCAATTTTGTGCGAAAAGATATGAATCCACCAAATTCACCGGAACTTTGTGCCAAAAGATATGAATCCACCAAATTCACCGGAACTTCACCCAATTGAAAAATTCTGGGCAATTATGAGGACGGAACTTCACAAATATCCATTTAAAACAGAGCTGGAGGTGAAAGAAATTTCGGTAAAAACAACAAAACACTGGGAAATTCGTTTGTACAAAATTTGATGGGTTGAGTTAAAAGGAAAGTGCGGGCATTCGGGATGGGAGACGAAATTGGATAAAACAAATTTTGTAAGTCATAATTCATTAGTAATTTTTCATTCCCGAAAAATTTCAAGATATTCCGATAATCGATTTAGTTTTGATAAGTAAATATTAGACCTGTGTGCCGCCGTGCCACGCCGCCGCCGCCGACGATTTTCATGCGCCGACGACGTAAAATCTTTCACGCCACCAAATAAATTTATGTCACGTCGATGAAAAATCCGCAGCACCTTTTTCGGTAAAATGCATCTTGAACGCGTTGGAATTAGAACTTGTGTGTGGTGCAGCGATTGTCATTTAGTTTTTTGACGTTTGTTCGCACTTTCTCGATCAAGCACACAGGAGTGAATCATTCGGATCGGATTTACATAAAGGTGAATAGGTGGCTATTAATATCAACACGTTGATATTTGAGCTATTTTTTTAATTACCTCATCTTCAAAGACATAAACAAAAAGTTATATGACAACAATGCGTGTACATTCAAATATGTATCAGAGAAATACAAGCATATCATTTATCGCTATCAACATATTCATAACGTGTAGTTCTCAATAAATGAAAGAACTCTTAGGGCCCATTAAAATGTTACGTAATGCAACAGATTGCTTTTTAATACTATCCATCCCTACGTACTTTTCTTATGCTTAATAAAACGGTTTTAACATTTTGACTCGACCAACAAGCACTTCACAGCGGCGCCGGTGGTGTAGTGGTAAGCGTGATTACCTCTTACCCCAGCAGGCATGGGTTCAATCCCAGTCGGCGCCGCCGGGATGTTTTGAGGTATAACATCTCTAATCACGCCTTCCTTCGGAAGAGAAGTAAAGCCGTTGGTTCTCGGTTCATGAGTTGATGGGTCGATAGGTAGAGTCCAGATTTGGGAGGCAGCTCAACAAGATCGACGGAAAACAAATCAAGGGAAAAAACAAGCACTTGACATACTTTTCTAAACAAATTCCGCATGCACAGCCAATGAGAACGACTCAAAATTGAGTAAGAGTTACTCATATTTGAGTATAGGTTACTAAAATTCGCGAAAACGTAAGTCACTCATAGAATGAGTAAATTTTCCAACGCTTATCCGAGGAAAACTTCTCGAATATGAAGAAAACTGATTGTGATTTTAGTCTGTCTACTAATAAACTTCTAACCTGTGTACAAGTTTCTTAATTTGTCCCCCCATGTTCGAGAAGATTTCACCAGGAAAGTGTCGGCAAATTTACTCAAACTTTAAGTGACCTACGTTTTAGCGATTTTGAGTAATCTGACTCAAATGTGAGTAGCATTTTTTGTCCATGTGCGATTGGATTGGAAAGTATTTTTTTTTCTAAATCATTAAAAATAAACTCACGCCGACCTACACCACTACCGCGAAAGGCGTGACGCCGCCACGCCAACGCTGCCGGCATAAAATAACATATCACGCAGCCGCCGAAAAAATTTTGATCGGCGCACAGGTCTAGTAAATATGAGTGTGCCATTTTTGTCGAATACACCCTTCATACCGAACACTATTATACCGTACAGATTACTAGGTCGATCATCGTTTAACCGAAACTGAATTTTCAGTCACACTTCGACATACATACAACATGTTTACAATTAATTTATCCAGGGTGCCAGAACCTTTTAAAACTCTAGGGATTGGCTTCAAGATTCAAGTCTTTTCTAGTCGTATTTAAATTAAGTTAGTTTTAAGTCTTACAATCATCTGATTTTCCAATCCTAGATCATTTAAATTTCGCTAGAAACCCCTCACAACATATTTTTATAATTTTCCAAAGAATTTCCTTAGAAACAAGTTTCAAATTATTGATAAAGATGACGGGAATCATGCTCAATAACATTAAGAAGAAAGCCATAATTAATAATTACCCAGGGTGGAGAAGTGATAAATTGATTTTACGAATTGTTTAAAGAATCTAAAGCTTCCAAGAAATTAAGATCCAAAGAATGGATTTTTAAGGTTACGAACTTATGTTTTGCTCGATATCTGAATTTTATTTTCATTAGACAGTGAAAGATTTTTGAAATTCGGAGCTTTATATAATTTTAATTTCTTCCTATTTCTGTAAATGTTGAGGATTTCAAAAAAAAATTTAACCTAGACTTATAAAAGGATCATAGCCTTGCAATAATAGTCCTTTTAATGTTGTAGATAAAATCAACTCTAAGCGTTTAGCATTTAGAAAATTTTACAATATGTTGAGACTCCGACAATTGAGCAAAGCAAAATGATAAAGCATTTTTAGAATCCATAATTTATTCAAATGTTCAAGAAACGTATAATTCCGCATCAACATTTAAAAAGGGCGAAACTAACAATGATGTCAAACTGTGAAAAACGCTGTGAAAGTTTGAGAAGCGAAAAATATTGATTTATTTTAAATAAGTATGCAGTGCAGGTCTATTATTTGCACCGTTCAGCTTGAGATGACCCTTGTCAATCAGTTCATAGTAGTTTAGATTGCTATTTTATGTTTTAGTGTTAAAAATCCTCAAAGGGAGATTTTGCCCTTTATATTCATCAATTTAGATTACGTTCTTTTGTTCTTGTACTTTTTGTTTTTGACAAACTGTCAATTTGGCCCCACCGACAGCGCCTATTTTTTTCTGTTTTTCAATTGCGCCCTTTTGGCAAGGGGTAAGTCACTCAGCACATTGTGCCGAAATTATATTCGGCACAGCTTGGGAACATCCACCGGCATACCTTCAACACAATCTCGTAGACATTGGATTGTTGTAAATAAAATGGGAGCGCTGCTGGATAACTGTCATTGAAGTTGTTCACAACATTACGTGCTGTTTCACTGTATATTCAGGACCATCCTCTAATTGAATATATGTACCAGAAAAACTCAGACTAGCAGTTCACTTGTATATCTAAATACGGATTGTAGGTTCTAGAGTGAGCTTAAGAGAAAGAGGCAGTTATTCAGACCCCATTTGCATTCAAATAATGATGCAACTCACACAAAACAAACCACAGAAGTCTACTCAAGTGAACAAAAGAAGACAGAAGTCTACTACAGAAGTCTACTCATCATCCTCTATAGTCGGTCTCCAATAATGTTCCCCACCGGTTCCATCTCTTTCCGGCCGCTGATAGACCGTTGCTTTTCATAGCACGATAGGCTAGGTTTCTGGTCTGCCTTTGAGGGTATTATAAAATCCTAAAACATAGGACTTTTATCTTCCTATGAACAAAAAATACCAACATTTCACACATTCGCCACTTCCCGCGTCATCCTCAATCCGATTTATCCTTGCAATTCCAAACCAAAACATTCGAGAATGAAATGTCAGAAATACCGGGTTGCCGGGATGGGCATTTTACGAACAATCGCAGCTTGCTCTATGAACGGCACAACCGGCACACCTGCGGCACACTGACAAAAAAGTAACCCAAGATTGGTGTGCAGAGTGACCTACCCCTTGCATTTTGCACAAATTTTATATCTTGGGTTTCTTTCGTTTTCTTCAATTACATTAAATGCAAAATGGTTGTGAAAACAAAAACAAAGAGACCACCACCATCATCTTTGATGGAATTGTCAAAGTTTTAATTGTATCTCCCAGCGGTATTGAATGCGCAAAAAATATAGAAACTGAAAATGCATTTGTGTGCGGGTACTTTTCAGTAAGAAATTGCTTCAAAGTGTTGCAACATCGGATATGTCATAGAAAAAATCAAGTAAATTATGCTAATTACGCTGGTTTTATGTTTGTTTCATCCATCAGAGATCAACTGGTCCTGTTGTACGTCGATAGCAGCGAATTGACCCAGCGGCTACTGGTTTTAGTGGTTTTCCGTTTGCGACGATTGATGGACAAGATTCATAATCGATAATTTGGAAACGCAAAGACAACATAACTGAATCAGATCCTGAAGTTTCCAATCTTAAGGTAATTTAAGTTGTGGGCAATCTTGTAATATTCATTTAAGAATAATGCATTTTAGCAACTACAACTAGAAATGCGTAGGTGCAGTACTCTGGGAGTTTTTTTTTTCACCGTTGTAAACGGTATGGCTGCACTGCGATAGCTGTGCTGTCAGATTCTTTATTGCTGAAAAATCAGTGAAGAAATGGTACTGAAATTTTTGCTGATTATCAGTTGTTGTCATTTTGACAGAAGTTGGAATTGGAAGTCTAAAATCAGCAGTTCCCATTTTCTGGTCACAATTCCGAATTTATTCTGATAACACGTCTATGAGTGGTTTAGAAAATAAACCGCGGTGTTATAGGATCAGTTCCATGAATTGACCACTTTTACGGATGTTCAGAATCTTTCACAGGACCAGACTTGTAACCTACTGGAAACTGACTCGTCCCAAAAGATGACCAACTATCTTCTACGTGATGAACTAGCCTACGGCTAAAAATCACAGTAATAAATAAAAAAAAAACTATCTTCTTAACAACTTCTCCAAAGACACCAGGAAGTTACCTCTTCAAATTGGCGTACATTCAATGTTTGGTTCCAATTACTTCAAATCCCACCTGAAACGTGCATTGAATCCGGCAAAAACGAATCCGTACTATAGGAATCTTGACATTAAAATGTTCTGCTAGGACTTAGAACTAGCCTTCAACTCATTATCAAATTACCTGTCCCAATATGCGTGCCACACGCATAAGATTATTAAAGTTTAATTGAATATTTTAAAATTCTCAAAATAAAATCTCATCGCACCGCGAAAAGAAAACCGTTCCCAAGAGATCCCGAGCTCGCAGCATACAACAGCCACAGTTCGCAATCGTCGCCGCCTCACAGTCACTCAAGCGAGCTGCTGCTCACAACATTCGCGACCGTAGAGTTCAAAGATGCCAAAGGTTAACTCACACTGACTGGTGGTGCTGTATACCTCGTCGTCGTTGTTGCTGTAAACGTAGGTACCTCCCATACACATTGACGCTGCTCATCGGAGAGAACGAAACAGAGAGCACCTATACTGCCCGCTGCCTGCCTGTGGCAAACAAAAATATTCTCAACTTTTGCATCCCGCGACCTACGTGTTAAATATTAATAGAAACAAGCTGGTCAAATGTACATACATATAGAAAGCAACAACAGCAAAAAAAAGCTCTTTTTTAATTAAACCCAATACCCTGTACTGCTCAACCGTGGACGGTGCTGATGATGACGTTCACTATATAGTCCAAACGCTTCCCACCATCTGATCTTCAATCGCAGCCACACATCACATATATGACTGATAGATAACCGAACGGCAGCTGCTTTGCTTGGTTTCCAACCGGCCAGCCCAGAGGACCAACCGAGCGGGAGATTCTGCGGCCGGTTCAAAGCGGTCACCTTTGGCTCCCATCGCCATCACCATCGATTCGGTAGTCGGCATTAGAACACACCATGCCTCTAAAGGTGGAACGCTCGCCGGGCACCGCAATGAACGACGACGACGACGACGTTGCGATGGTCGGAAAATGTGGTGAGTAATTGTAATTGCTTTGCAAATCGTGACCTATGGCGAGCGGAATTCATGGCCGCGGGAGGTTAACTAGAAGTGGCATCGTTAAAAAACAAATGTTCAAAATGTCAATAGTGTGATTATTCTGATGGCACTCGGTTGGCGTGCGGCGGTGCGGTTCGGTCATCTGCTGCTGCTTTGATGGAAGAAGTGATGCCTTGCCGTTATATTCGGATCATCTCGTGAGTTTGAAAGCAAGAAGGTGTGGTCATAAAAGTATCATTCAGATTCAAATTAGTCCACTATCCCAATCATCACGCATCGTAGATACGTGTCAATCTTTTCAACCTTATCGGCGGGCAACCAGTTTTACAGCTAATGAGTATTTTTATTGAACTGAGAAATCTATCAAATACGACAATCCTGATGGTGGTGGATGGTTTATTGTTTGATCCAATTCCCGTTTAGTAATGTCAGAAAAGCTGCTCTCATTTCTCCAGAAGAATAGTCAGCATTTATGACTTGAATGAAAGTGGACTTTTCGAGATTTTACTAGCGATGGCGAGGAAAGCACTAAAGTCACCCAGATGCCAGTTATAAAATAATAAACGAGAAGGGTTGAAACGCAGAAAAATTAATTCATGTCAAACTGACGTTATCCATTTTTGTGTCGTTTTTTCATCAGATCACCAAGCCGGAGGCGGCGGGTTCGGTTCCCGGCCCGGTCGAGGAAATCTTTCGGGTTGGAATATTTCTCTATTTCCCTGGGCATAGAGAATCATTGTGCTTGTGCCGCAATCAGCGTTCCAGTTATCCACCAATCCAGATTTTCAGTCGTCTTCCCAGATACACAGACAGATCAAGTTTATTTCCGAATTGTTAGCGGCGCCGGTGATGTAGTGGTAAGCGTGATTACCTCTCACCCCAGCAGGCCTGGGTTCAATCCCAGTCGGCGCCGCCGGGATGTTCTGAGGCATAAACGAATCAAAACAAACATAGTGCAGTACTAGAATGTCTACTTGAATGGAGTACGTAGTAGTAGTGAGCCAATTTAAAATCGTTAGTTTCCAATCGGTGGTAATATGATTTATGTGTTGATGAAGAGATGGACATGATTCTCCAGTTTTTGGAACGTTATTTTGACTAAAAGTTTGTATTGTCGAAAATATAAAGTGCAAATGGAAGTGGTAAGTTTTCTTTTTTTTAAATGTAAGGAACACCTTCTGAATTACGTTAACGAAAAAAAAAAACTACAGGTTGCTCAGATCATCAAATCACAGACAAACAGAAGTGACTCTTTAAAATAATTTTCCATAACAATATCGGCACGGAACTCACTAACGCCATCTTGCGAGCTATTCGCGGAAAATAGCTTTAAAAAAGTAATCCGATGCCAGCGTTGTGGTGAGGGATTTGTGCAGCTAATAATATTTAAATTAAACATTAAATGCGTGTACGACGTTTGTCTATGATAAAATGTTGGATCTCACTACTTATATATATATTTCCCTAAGAACCGCAACAACAATCACACTTTAACGATCTCTAGTTATGGCTGTTTAAATAAAAAAAATACAATCATATGACTTTCAAAAAGATCTCCCGCAGTAAAGACGAAGCAAAACCATGCTGCAGATAGTGGGTACAATCCCGGACCAGTCTAGGAAATTTTCTTTTTGGAAATTCCCAAGCCGTTTCATTGCTGGCTGCACAATTTACGAATACAAAACTTATACGGGCTACTCAGTGATTTGTGTATGGATCAGTTTGGTCTTAGTAATTTCCGTCAAACGTGAGCTCAAATAAATTAAATGTTCGACAAAATATTCTACTGAGCTAACAAATTGTAAGTAATATTGCTCAATAAAGTGGATTGTGGCATACTATATTTGAAATAATTCAAAAAAAGTCTCAAAACTTTACATGATTTTTACAAATAGGAACTTGTATAATACATGACGCTCCATTTGTGTGCATCATATTGAATTAAATTTACATTACTTTTTTTAAATGCGTGTACGTGTCTTTAATTTTCTTATCCGCCTACACAGAAAAAAAAATCTGAATTTTAGCTATCGCGTAAAATAACCCTTTGTTTTATGTTGTGCTATACTTGGAAAAAACAGCGAAATCGTTTACACGCTTGTATAAAATATTGCTAATTTATGCGATATTGCGCTAAAACTTACACGAAATATCGCGTAAATTTATGCCAAATCTAGCGTTCATTTTATGTGCGCTATATCTCGCAGAAATTTACATGAATTTTTCGACCAGTGTAGAGAAAATTTTAGAACTTGTTGTGAAAGGCCAGCTGTTAGAGTGTTTAACTAATAATAGTTTGTTGATACCAGAACAACCGGGATATCGGAAATCACGTTGAATTTGGTATTAGCGAAGTGGAAAGATAACTTAGAACGTAAAGATACGATTGTTGCTGTTTTTTTAGCTCTAAACCGTACCTTTGAAACATTTTCTATGCCCTTATTGTTACGATAAATCAAGCGCATTGGAATTACGAGTGCTGCATATTTGAAATCTATTTGTGTGACATGACTTAACGGACTGTTTTTAATAATTCTGTTTCCAATCCCGTGGGAATAACCTTGGAGTTCCCCAGGGAAGTGTATTAGGGCCCCTTTTATATATTATGTATATTAATAACTTACGACCCAAGTAACTTAAATTCATAGAATTATGCTGGGTTAACTTCTTTACAACCAAAACCAGTCATACGAAGGTTATATAAACTGCTATAAAACATGTGTATTGCTTGGAGACGTATACTACAATTTTGTGACATAAATCTTTTTGCAGATGATCCTGTGTTATTCATTGCAGCTAAGTATTTAGATGATGTCGTTTTACACTAAGCGTTCTCGATTAACCTCAATCTACATGTGCACCAGCTCTCAAAATATAACAATTGGTTGAAATGGATGGATATCGAGTAAACTAGAATCAAGGTGTCGACTCAATGTTATGGCAAATAAATTCCCTAATATTTCCTGACATACCAGTCATTTTCCTGAATTTTTTGAGGTAGGGTTGAAGTGATGTTTATAAAGGAAAGCTAAAAATAAATTAAGCATTTTGATTAAAGTTTAATAAGTGAATCAATAGCTTTGCAACTATAGATGTCGGTGTGAACATCTGGCTGAACACCAGAGCTAGCTGCTCTTCTTCGGGCATGTTTCTCAATGTCACCACCTGGTTCGACACTGGTGAACGCTAAAACTTCCTACTTTTTGCGTTAGCTTTCAATATCCAGCGTATTGCCATCGTCGCTCAATCGATTTGGATTATTTTTCTCTCTATCTGCATGTGTAGGTATGACACAGGAACACACAAATTAATATACATATTTGACTAAAACTTTAAATACTGATTTAATTCTACCTTTACTCAGTGGATGATTTTTTTTTCAATAGGGGGCTATTCATAAACTACGTAGACCGATTTTTTGAGGTTTTAAACGCCCCTTTCTCCTCCAGCGTAGACAGCCTTTTTTAAATTTGTATGCACCATCGACAATCAATAAATTACCATCAAATGTATCGAAGCATCCTCAAAAATGTAAGTGCTGTAAACAAATATTAATTGTGACCGTAGATTTTAATATTCTTCTTCTTCTTCTTCGCATTTCAAGCTTATTGCATATCGCATATTAGCTTATTGTGTGTTATCAACTTAGTGTTCTAGATGCACTTCCACAGTTATTAAATTGAGAGCTTTCGATGTCTGTACCATTTCTGCATTAGTATAATTATGTGGCAAGTACAATCATACTCTATGCCCAGGAAAGTCGAGAAATTGTCCAAGCCAAAAAATTCCTAAACCGGACCGGGAATCGAACCCATCCACCTCCAGCATGGTCTTGCTTTGTAGCTGCACCTTTACCGACTGAGCTAAGGGAGGCCCCAAGAGTTGTTAAACCAATTCTTAGACTAATCCAAGTGCTCCTGAAAACATCACGTGTTTAAAAAATAAAAGGCCAAAACTGCTACTTAAATTATAAAAGTCCGGCAACGTCCATTTTTACACTATTGCAACATCGCAAAATAAATAATGCATTTTTGACTCGACCTTCTCCGATTTGCATGAAATATTGCATAATTTAGAGTTGGGAGGCAATGCTGTACTAATATCAACATGAAGCTTTAGTGCGATAATTTATTAACTAGAGAAAGTTGTGAGGAGGATAGATTGGTAGTTCCACTAGGCTACTACAGTGTGAAAGTTTAAAAGAAGTTAAAGTTTAGTGAAGGACCATTAATGCGAGCAACAATACAAATCAAACGCACACTCATTTACGTAACTCATACATTGATGCAGGAGGGGATGTCCTCAAATCCACACGTTGTTTTATATGGGCAATCATTCACATAGTGTGCAAAAATTCGGCCATTTCGGAACTTGTAATTTTTTTCAAAATGGCGTCGTTGAAATTTTTCAATAAAATGCAGCACGAAAACCGCACCTCTGATCGAGATGACGTCTGAGACAAAGTGGTTGAGAATTGTAGATACATGCAATTCGGAGAAGGTCGCGTTTATCCGATTCGTCATTTTGCGTGAAACAGCTATGCAGCGGATATTTGCTAAAATACTCGGATGATAACTTCACACGAATGTGCATTTCCTATCTTGGGTCTGGCTTGATTTTCACACGGATTAGTTCTACTAATTATTTGGAGATTGCGTTCCAATCATTTCAAGGACAAATTTTCAAATCTAGACATAAGAGCTTTGCATAAAAAAAATTATTTCAATTATAATTTTATCGTGGGCAGGGCTGCAAAATATCAACATCAATATCAATAACTACACGTTACTCTAGCCACATGATGTCAGTACCAGCTCACATAGTTCCAATACCAATGTCACTCGCCTCAATGTCAGTGCGTAAATGCTATTGACATCGTAATGGGGCCAGTTTGTAGCAAATATTTCCGATTTACATACACCAGCTAATCTAGTACAAATCTTTAAAAATCTCAGCGGTACTATTAAAACAATACAATGGCCATACAAGATAGTTCATTTATGTAGATAAAAGTAAGATTTTCAACTGTCAGGGGAAGAGATGATTGGCATCATCTGGAAGGATAATGCATGCACCCACTCCTGAAGGGGATACAGTGAATACGCAGGTATTATCGGCTTGTTGGCAGTATGTTGGCCTATGGATCTAAGATTGGGCACATCGCTAAAAATCTGATATTTATCAATTTTATCTAGATAAATGGATGAGATGGATCGGTACTAATGGATATTTTTTGTCGCTATTGAAAATTTAGTCGATTGCTGAATCTATGTATGGGCCCAAATTAGGCGCATTTAGGCCGACATTACATCCGTTTCCCCTATGTACTTCCGTGTGATGAATGTGATCTTTCAGCGAGATGGGGCACCATGCCACCATCCAACCCTTTGGATTATTCAGTGTGGCACGTCATGCAGGCCAATTCCTGTGCCAAATGCCACTCCAGTACAGCAAGCCTCAGACAAACATGGACCCGCGCCAGGAGAGATATGGATCCGGAATATATTATCAGAACCTCCGGAAGAGTGTTGAGGCCGTAATTGCGGCATTTAAATTCTATCGATGATTAACATAGGTTAAAGTTCTTGCAAACATATCCCTTTTGACTAAATGTTTTTCCACTACGAAAAATTTCAGATTTTTTTTTTGATTTTACAGTGTTAAATGGTGCAAACCTAATCACGCAAACGGTTCATAATCAAATCATTCTAACGGGTGTATTCGTGGTAGATGGCACAATGCTAAATTTTAAAACTACTATACCAAATTACTTGAACTTTTCAAAGATGATGATTTAAATAGTTCTCAATAAGTAAAAATTACGACATGATTTAAATATGAGCATTGACTGAGTTTAGATCAAGATCAAGATGTTTAAAAAATGTGTACAGTGGCAAAAATGGATTTTGTTTATTTATTTTACATTCCACTCCTTGTTCAATTTATTCACTGATTATGAAGCTTTAAAGTGTGACAACAGAAAAAAACTGTTATTGTTTGGCTTAAAAATACTGATTTTTTAATTGCTTAGAAAGGTTTTGAGTTTTTTTAGTAAAATGAGCCAAATATTTTTAGTGAAATTTCTTTTCATAAATGCGTATAAATAAAGATTCACCATGATTATTTTATGAGTATTTTGATGTTGAACATTGTTGTGAAAACTTCCGGCAAGAACTTGAGTGCTTTCCCGATATAGGTTGCGACTAATTCTACGATGCAACTGCATACCGAAGATTCGGAAGTTTTAACCAACTTCAGCAAAAGAACACGGAGAACGAAATCAGCATCGGCAGCCAGCGAATTGAGTCAATCTAATTATA
Source organism: Ochlerotatus camptorhynchus (assembly GCF_037179485.1). Classification (NCBI taxonomy): domain Eukaryota; kingdom Metazoa; phylum Arthropoda; class Insecta; order Diptera; family Culicidae; genus Ochlerotatus; species Ochlerotatus camptorhynchus. The sequence continues at coordinate 7,503,750 of NW_027040918.1, read as the reverse complement.
AGTTAAGCCTAGTATATACAGTTCAAAGCGAAGTGAAATTTGAAGCAAGTGAAAAACCATACAATTTCGCAGCAAATAAAATTGTGAAAAAATGGTTGTGGAACATATCCTAATCTCCTCTTTTCACAGTTCACAGTTCACGTGAAACGAAATCGATCAGTTTACACCTCTAGTGAAGTGAAAATCGGATAGATACGCTCTTTTTCGAAACGTCAACTTTTCGCTTAGCTGCTGTTTTTTTCATGAGCAGCTGCATGCGTGAAAAAAGTAAACGTAAGCGAAAAAGATGCGATCCACAAAATTTGATTTCACTGTATCGCATTTTTGTCAAATACATTTTTCACGCTGGTGAAAAATCGAGTATTTTATATGGGAATTTCATTTCGTCTCAATCTTTATACAGGCCTTCAATCAGAAATGCTGTTCCACTATTACTAAATACTCGCTGGATTTGAAAACATCATGTTTTTGAATCAGGAAGTGTCCTGACATTGCCATTATCCAATTGAAAACGGTAATGTTCACATGCGGAGCTTATTGTATGTGAAAGTGACCTCGGAATGGACGTGAATTACCAGGCATTCTGAAATGGGTTGTTGGATCTGCATTAGAGCTATCACATTCTAACTCCCGGACTAAATATGTTTTCAATTGTCACCTCAAGGATAATTGCGAACAGATTTATTCCATAATATCATTGCCGGCCAGTGGATGTTAGTTTGAATAAACACACACATAGTTTGATGGAGGAGCTGAGTTATTAACGAAAGAGAATGTCAAAGAAGAGACCTTTTGAAATGTATGTCCCAAACTCACATGAGGATAACTACTCTTGCTCAATGAGTTTAAGTAGCTCTTAGCTTGAATGACTACAGAGTTACCAGAGCGTAAGCGCAGTTGCCATATTTTTTTTCTTACGTAGCTTTCAGGTTCTAGGCCTGGTTAAGGAAATTTTGTGAACTATAGAGAAGTTGAGTAAGCTTCAGCGAATTGCAGTAAAATTTAAAAAAAGATCAAACCTTAAAGACGTTCTCCGAACTTCAGTGTAGTTTATGAACATCAGTGATGATTTTCAAAATTTAAGAAAGTATTGCGAACTTTTGAAAGGTTCAACAAGCTACAGAAAAACTCTTCGAACTTCAATGAAGTTCTCCAAACTCCAAGGAAGCTTTGCAAACTCCAGTAAATATCTGCGAACTTCAAAGAGATTCTGAGTATTTTAGGAAACTGCTGGAGACGTTCTGCATTTTATCGGCAAGTTTGATGAACTTAAGCCACAGATAAACAGACATAACACTGGCAAGTTTTTCATCGAACAAGCATTTAAAGGACAATTTAAAAGTATCGTAGTTGGTAGTACCGCCACCTGTGGCGCGCATAGTCAATTCTTTTGCGTTTGACGTTTACACGATACCGCCATCTGTTCAGCGTAGTGCCCACCACAGTATGCTCAACAAAGGCGGTAATGTTTTAGCGACGATGTTTAACATTGAGAAATATTCAAGGTGTTATGTCTGCTTATGTGTGTTATGTGCTTAAGCCATATTCTTAGCTACCAAACTTTGCAGTAAAGTTCTGCAAATCTTAGGGGCGTTCTACATACATCAGTATGTTTTTTTGGAATCGTGAGAGCTTCTGTGAGCACATGTAAACTCCAGGAAAATTCTAGGAACTTCAGTAAAGATCTCCGAACGAAAGGAAAATTTTACGAACTTAAATAAAGTTCTGCGAACCCCAGGAAACCCTTGAAAACTCCAGAGAAACAACCTTCAGAGAAGTTTATTGACAAGTACATGCTTCCGGAAAATTCAGCAAACTTTAAGGACGTGCTTTGAACTTCAGAGAGTTCGTCAAACTTTGAGAAAAGTACTGCAAACTTCAGGAAAATACTTCGAACTTTAGAGAAGTTTTACAAACTTCAGGAAAATTCTGCGAGCTTCATGGAAGTTCAATGTTCTCCTGGTAAATTCTATGAACATCAAGAGAATACTGAGAACTCTAGCAAAATTATTGATCTTGAATGTAGCTCTGCAAACTCCAGGAAAGTGCTAGAAAAATCAGAAAAGTTCTACAAACGTCCGGATAGTTCTGAAAACCGCAAATAAAATTTAATAACATTAGGAAAGTTTTGTAAATTTTAGGAAATATCTGCAAAATTCAGGGAAAAAAATATCAAATTCAGAGATGTTCTATGAGCTGTCTTCAACTTCCACTCCATGTCAGAGAAAACAGGTGTGATAGTGCGAATTTGTTGCAATATTTCTTTTTAGGCTCTGTGTACAAATAGTATTTGACCCCTGACTAGCCAAACTCCTTGAAATTTCACCAAATTGTTAATTTTTGCCTTTTACTAGATGTCAGAATGCTTCATAACAGCTAATATCACGTAAATGGTTTTAGTTCAATTTAATCATCAAAATTGGTACGAGGGTGCTCCGTGATACACATAAGGATTAATGGAAGAGAAAGTCGATGAAGATAATCGTCCGTTAGCATTGTTCGGGTTGATATGTTAAGGTTAAACATCACGAATATTCCTATTTAAACAAAAACCAAAAAACTCCACTCACCTGAGTAACACCAAGCTGGCCATACTACCGATGTCTCCGACGAGTCCACTTCCCTCATGATCTCATCGGGGCTGTCCCGAAAAATCGCCGCAGCATTCGACGGCAACTCCACCGACTAAATCCAACCACATCAAACTATCAGCACTAAACTTCGGTACTCCAGTACTAAAAACTGCTTGGAAGCGTTGATAAGACCAATCACTATTTTACTGCGTTACCCTTTGACTGCTCACTAGTCACACCGGTCACGAGGACGGAAGAAGCGAGCAGGTTCACTCTGCTGCAGCGATAAGTAAGCCTAAGTAAGTACGTGACTTCGACGATATAGGTAATTAGTTTTCTTCCGACACGAGGCACCCAGTGTAAATAGACCAGCAAGAAACGGTGATGGCTACTTCACTGCCAAACTGACTGCATGGCGAGAAGGTGAGGTTCTTATCAGTTGTTTTGGGTAAATAAGACACAGTTTTATCACTTCTGTAGGGTTTTCTTCTCTAACCTTTTGGTTTGGTTATACTTCTGGACTAAACTATCGGAGTAAGATTGTTTTCAAGCACGTGGTCCCGGTGAGGAACGATGTTCACATTTAAATGGTTTTAGCACGTCCTGTTGATAGAAAAGAGAAGTTTACTAGTTAGTAGGTTGGTAAAACGTTACTTCACGAACACTAATGCATTGAGTCATTGTCATGAATTCTAAAATGTCATGACATTTGTTCGCATAATTGTTTATTACATAAGAAATATTGCATCGAATATAGTTACTGTGAGTGGGGCTGTGCAACGATGATAACCCAGATTTCAAAGAACGCAATCCAAGAATAACGATTATTTGCACATTCAAACAAGCATGATATCGCGATCACCTGCACAGGCAATCCATCTCCACAACCTTAAACCTGATCCTCCTCATCTACCTCCCACCAGATCGGCATATTAGCCTATCCGCTCCACACTGTTCATAATACCGGTTGTTGGGTCTTTTCCCACACACACACACACTTTCTATGCCAACGACGTCGACGACGACGATGACGACTACGACGACCGTTGGCCGGTTGCGGAAAGGTTGATCTGTTTGCTCTTTTATTTATAAAATGTCAGTAAAGATCAACAGGCATAACAAAACAAAAAAAGACAGAATAACGAAAGACAAACACAGCCGCCAGGAACCCGGTCAAGTTTCGGTGATCAACGACGATCATCATCTAAAGACCAACGCTGATGGAAGTCTGTGAGAGATGATCCGATTCAGAACTTTGCTTTTCTGTTGTGCCCTGCTTCGATTGAATCTGTGTGTGAGTTAGATCTCTCTGTGCGAGTGGAAGATAGGTTGACCGCTAGCATAGCCGCATCATCAGTCCGTTCCGTGCCTTACCTCTACTGCACTCATGCTGTGAGATGCGTGAGGAAGTTCGGACGGAAATGAGCAAGTCGGGGATGCAACAGACACTTTCGGATGCGGGGGGCCACACTGCTGATGGGTAGGAGCGCGTAGCAAGCAGTCAGCCAGCAATAGGCGAATGATCAGAGGTCATCTTCAGTGGCGGCGGCGGGATGCCTTTTGCCAGCAGAACGGTTCTATATTTAACTGAACCGTTCGAACTTTGTGAGAAAATCCACAACAACAAAACAACCACAGGCAACAAACCAGCAAGAGTCAGAGAGCAATTCGCGGAGTGCAAGGGGCCATGCCGTTCGTTGGTTGGACGTCGACGTCGCGGCCGGCTTTGGGTATCGCTCTGTCTGGTTCACAGTGGGAAGACACTCGGCTAGTTTGTAATCCCCTTTTGATGTTTTGAAACTGCCGGTCCATGGGAAGTCGATTTTCAATAGAAGATTCGTTAATTGGGGTTCAGATCGAAAAAAAAAGAGATGAAAGTGTGCTTGCGTTCACAAATGAGCTCTTAATAAGCAATCAATACGGACTTTAATTTGCATCATTCATCACACAGCTTATGTGAGCTTAAAACAGGAATGATGTCCTTTTGCTGTATTTGTTCTATTGACATGAAATGACAATTTGTTTTTTTTTTTTTGTCATAGTCTCTTTAGCACGCTTGGGTCATTCATGACTTGTCCGGGGATAAGAGTTAAACTCGTAACTTTTGCGTGTGAGGTATTTAATTTACCTTGAATTAAATCTGAAAATCCTACTGTCTGACATCTGTAACATGAAAGCCAATTATACTTGAAGTCCTGCACTAGTTTGATGAAGAATTATACCACTGTATCGATGTTGATGATCACGTGAACAATTCGACATATTTTACAGGCTTGATACATAATTATTTCTTTTATCAAAAACATGAACTCAAAATTATGAAATACTGAGGTAAGAAAATGTTTTAGATGCTGAGCTAAATTGAAGACCTTTTTATGGATCTCATAGTTGGATCTTAGCTTAGCTTAGCTTAGACTGATTTGTAAACCGTGATTGAACCAAACCAGTGAAATAGCACAACTAATCAACTGAATAACTGTACAATTTTCAGTGATTCCAAATATTTCAGGAACAATAACGGCATTGGCCACGTCCTTGCAATCCAGGTGGGAATAGGAAGGGAATGTGATCTTTGCTGTATTGGAGACCGAGTATATGTACCTCTGCATCCCCGAAAAAATCACGGGAAGGAAATTTTGTTAGAGGATTAGGTTTGTATGTAAGTGATGTATTTAATGATGGTTACGATACAATGTGTTGTTATGTTTCAGAAAAATAAAATTAATTTCTAATAAATCAGTGTAATCATGCATTACAATGATTTTGGATTTGCCTGGATGCCTGAATAAATCTAAAGATTTTTCATCATCAAAGGGTTGAAAATAAATATGAATCAAAAAATTCAGCCTGAACAAAGGATGATAAAAGCGAATCTAAAGATGTTCCATCATAGAAGAGCTGAAAATAAACTTAAGTAATTTAAAACACTAGATCCAATGACAGTTTTGTACCGTCTGAAGGAAGCCGAAAAGAAAAAATAAAGAAACTCTTCTGGAGGAAGTTTAAAGTAAGTTCTGAGAATCGTTGAAAAACATCCGGGGAAGTTCCTAGGCAAATATTGAGAAACTTCTGACAGAAATTTGAAACAAACTTTCGGAAAAAAAAATCGGATGACAGATCCTGATGAAGCCAGGAAAGATTTATATATCGGATACGAATTTTAGGAGTAGCCATTTCCAGGAGAAGCCAGAAGTTTAATTCAAGACGGAATAGCCTTTCTGAGGGACCATCCATAAAGGATGAAGCATATTTTTGACCAATGTTTGACGCCCCTCCTCCGTATTTTGCTATACCTAATACATGGACGATCACAACTTCTGAAACTCCATCCTCTCCGCCTTCAAATGCTATGTCATTTATGCATGTTCCCTATGGTATATTGGAAGAAACTTCTGGAGCAAGTCGGGGGGGGAGGGGTATTTTGGTACATCATTCCCTAAAGTTCCTTAGGTTTTCCATACATTAGTAAAACATCCCTAAAGGCCCCACAATGTCTCTGAAATTTTCTGAACATTCCTGAAATGCACTTCGGAATATCGCATAATTCATCGGAACTCGTTGAAAGTTCTTGCTAGAGCTTCCATTTTCCGGTGGTTTCCACCATCCCGGGTTTCAGGAAATATATATTTGATATACCGGGAAATCCCGGGAAGTGAACAAAGATAGCAAATTGTTTTAATATTCGTATGTTTCATCTCCTTCGAAAAAAGATTAAAAAATGGAGATTCCTTCAATACTAGGGACACCAGATTTAAAGACATATCTTCATTTTGAAGACATTTAAAATTTTGTGAAGGTATTTTTTTCATGCAAACATTTTGAAGACAACTCATGATTTGTGAAGCTGTTTCAAGACATGCGTAAGCTGAAGTAGGCTTTCGATGGATGTTTTTTTTTTTTAATTTTAACTTGATCCAATTGAATATTCATAGGACTTCACTGAAATATTCGATTAGCTGGAGATCTTCTGAATAGTTCCTGATCAACCTACAGTTTGGGAGAATATCTTCACAATAATACTTGATCAACCTGAAGCCTTGGAAAATATCTAGATGACTTTATTGTGATCTTCGATCAGCTGGAGACCTTTCAGTACTTCCTAACCGATTTACCATCTTGAGAGAGCCAATTGAATGTTTGACTAGTTTAATATCTTCAGATTTCCTGAACAACCTGAATTCACTAATATCTGACCAACCAGCAACCTTGAGAGACTATTTAGAGAGTTTTTTGAATTTTATGAACAGTTGAATATCTTTAGAATAATAATTGATCAACCTGAAGTCTTGAAAATATCCAGAGGTCTTTAAATCTCGGACCAACTGCATATCCTTTATATGCTCTCTAATCAAACTTCCATCTTGGAAGGATGTCTAAAAGACCGTTTGATTTTTTTAAACAGTTGCAGATCTTCAGAACATTACTTGATTAAGTTGAAAAGTCTTGAATAATATAGAGAGATATCATCGCAAATCCGTCAATATCAGTTATACGAAGATTCTTGTACTTTCAAAAGTTTCTTGAACTCAAAACATATATAAAGTTCTCTGAATATGTAGAATACTCGACGAAATCCTAGATCGAAGTTCCCAGTACTTCAAAGAGTTTTCCATAGCTTACATCTTTTAATTTTTCGATAAGTACAACTTAATTTCTGCCCAGCTTGCTGAACTTTCAAATAATTCATGCGATGTTCCATTCTACGAAGTATCCTGAAGATCTATGATGATCCCTGAAGTTTTACGAAGTTCCACGAACTTCTATGAAGTTCTCTGAAATCAAATGAATGTCTCTTGACATCTAAGAAGTTCCCTAATGTGACGTGATGTTATGTTTGCCAGTCAAATTTCACAATAGTCCGTACAGATCATGATGATTATGGTGGATGATTACTCTCATGAATGTATTTGTAAAAACTATTTTGCCGTGCTTTGGGGTTACATATATTACATACTAACGGGTAAAGGTAATGCATACCTTTGTGCGTAACAAATAACAGCGATGGAGAGCTACGGAAGCCAGGATAGAAAATGGTGAAATATAGAAGTTCCTCCAGAAGGAGTAAGCATTTTACAAGATTCAGCTCGCTAATCTAAGGAAGGACTCTAAAAACTGCAAATACTGAGTTTTTTTTCATCAGTTGAGACTAGTACTACGTACTGCCAACCATCTTAACAATGCATTTCAATGGTTTTCGATCACCTATGAATAATGGAGATCTCACAACCTGATTTTCGTCTTTGTACCATCTAGAAAGGTGATTAAAAGATTTAATAAAAATGTTCACGGTTTGTTTAACTGCTAGATCGTATTTTTCACGAGTGCTTCTTGTTCAATGATCATATACAAAAAGTGATGTATGTGTGGTATACTTTCGATAAATGAGAATGAATGACAAACGAAGGGAAGAGATATATTTTATAAGATGTGAAAGTTCTGGATTCTGCTACAGATATTCCAAGATAGATTTAATGGGGTAAAAGAGTGATAAAAAATTCCCGGGATTCACTAATCCCGGAAACTGTCTCAATCCCGGGATTTTCATCCCGGGACATCCCGGGATGGAAGCTCTAGTTCTTGCTATTTTCCTGAAGCTTATGGGGCTGTTCCCTGATCATCGTCGAAGTACTCTAAATTTCCCTGATTACAATGAAACTACCGGAAAGTCACTAATCTTCTTTGAAGGACTCTGGACTTTCCTGAAGATTTCAGAACATCTTTACTGTTCACACAATTTTCTTGAAATTAATAGAACATCAGTGCTGAAGTTCTCTGATCTTCCTGATTTTTTTTTTATATTTTTAAAGTTCTTTAACATTTCCAAAATTTTCATGAACCTTTAGGAACATTGCTGAAGTTTTCGAAAATTCGCTGAAAGCTTAGCAATTAAATTAATTGATCTGTTCTGATGTTCATATAGCTTACCTAAAGCTCCTTAAAATCTTCTGAAACATATGGAACTTTCCTGAAACCCGGAACCTACCTTTAAAGATCTTTAGACCTACCCAACAGTCTGGACTTTTCTGAAGTTACAGAGCATCTTAAAAGATCCTGCAGATTTCATGCAGCTATTCGAACCGCAATAAAATTCTGGAATGGGATGCTGAATTTTCAAAAAAATTGACGGTAGAAGACGGGCGAACTTTTCGAGCGATGCCGAAAAACAACTTAGGGATCGGATAATAACTTACGGTTGAAAAATAAACTTAAAACAAATTTAAAAAACTAACTTTTTTTTTCCTTGATTTGTTTTCCGTCGATCTTGTTTTCTGTACTGATTACCAATGCTACCGTCACCAGGGAGACAGCTCCCACACCTGAACCCTACATATCGTCCCATCAACTCATGAACAGGGGACCAACGGCTTTACTTCCCTTCCGAAGGAAGGCGTGATCGGAGATTTTATGCCTCAGAAAATACCGGCGGTGCTGACTAGGATTGAACCCAGGCCTTTTGGGGTGAGAAGCATTACATTTACATTTATTTGCACAACATCACATTCAAGATAAGACATAATCAACAATAGTACGCCACAATACTCGGTTTGCGACTGCCGCTCTCCATCCTCGGTCATGCCCAATGCCCGCTAGATCGCGCTCTACCTGGTCCGCCCATCGTGCTCTCTGCGCTCCACGCCTTCTTGTGCCAACCGGATCAGTAGCGAACACCAACTTTGCAGGGTTGTTGTCCGGCATTCTTGCAACATGCCCTGCCCACCGCATCTTTCCGGCTTTGCCCACCTTCTGGATGTTGGGTTCGCCGTAGAGTGCAGCGAGCTCGTGGTTCATTCTTCGCCGCCACTCACCGTTCTCCTGCACACCGCCGAAGATCGTCCTTAGCACACGTCGCTCGAAAACTCCGAGTGCTTGCAGGTCCTCCTCGAGCATAGTCCATGTCTCGTGTCCATGGTACATTTGGTGCGGGGGTGAATCTTTTTTGACCGTAGTTTCTTCTGGAGCCCGTAGTAGGCACGACTTCCACTGATGATGCGCCTTCGTATTTCACGACTCACATTGTTGTCAGCCGTCATTAAGGATCCAAGGTAAACGAATTCCTCCACTACCTCGAAAGTATCCCCGTCTATCGTGACATTACTTCCTAGACGAATCCTGTCATGTTCGGTTCCGCCTACTAGCATGTACTTTGTTTTTGACGCACCAGTCCGAACTCTGCTGCTTCGTGTTTCAGGCGAGTGTATAGTTCTGCCACCGTTCCAAATGTTCTTGCGATAATGTCCATGTCGTCCGCAAAGCCATCAATGAAGCCGGATTGATAACTTCCCACGAACTCGGTCATTTTAGGTGATAGACGACGGAAGATGATGGGGCAGATTACTCCCTCCTTCCACTCCTCCGGTAGCTGTTCTGTTCCCCAGATCCTGACTATCATCCGGTGCAGGCAGGTGGCCAACTTTTCTGGGCCCATCTTGATGAGTTCGGCTGCGATACCATCCTTACCAGCTGCTTTGTTGTTTTTGAGCTGCTGAATGGAGTCCTTAACTTCCCTCAGCGTGGGAGTTGGGTCAGTTCTGTCCTCTGCTGCACTGACGTAGTCGTTTCCTCCATTGCGCTGGTCTCCCGTGCCTACGTTCTCCTCGCCATTCAGGTGCGCATCGAAGTGCTGCTTCCACCTTTCAATCACCTCACGTCCGTCCGTCAAGAGGCTCCCGTCCTTATCCTTGCACATTTCGGCTCGCGGCACGAAGCCGTTGCGGGATGCGTTGAGCTTCTGGTAGAACTTCCGTATTTCTTGGGAACGGCACAGCAGTTCCATTTCCTCGCACTCCGCTTCTTCCAGGCGGCTGTTTTTCTCCCGAAAGATCCTGAGAGATCGACAGTTCTACGTGCCGAGTTTCCAATCGCAAGTCCTATTTCGTCGCTGGGGTCGTTGCCGTTGGTCTCGGTTCGTATTCCTCTGTTGCTGATTTTCCGTTGCAATGCTTTTTTTACGGCTGGCTCGCAGGGCCTGACACCAACCCCCTAACTTTCCGGAGGAACAGGGTGCACAGTTGTGCTTAGAGTCCTTCACTGGCACTCGGACGTAGATCAGCCGCCCCTAACATGGGAACAGACGCTGTTGTTAACCACTCCTCCTGGAGAACAGACGCTCAGGCTTGCCGAAGCAAACCCCCCCCCCCCCTTCCCTGTCAGCCTATCACCAAAGTTCTCACCGGGGTTGGTTACCCGATCTTCCCTAAGGTTGCTCACAGTTCTAGCCGGTACCACGGGGAGGTAGGGATAGGAGTTGCTGGGAAGAGGCTTGTGATCTCAATGGGATCTGTATTGCGCATTACCCAGCATTAACCGACCGGGGTGAGAAGCAATCACGCTTAAAACTACACCACCGACACCGCTAAATAACATTTTGATGGACATTTTTGTTTCCTGAATAAAATTAATTCCCAATTCCCGGGAATTAGCGATAGTAGATTAGGTGTGTATAGTAGTTGTAGGTTAGTTGTAGTTGTAAATAGTAGTTATCAGTAGTCTCCTTTTTAAAATGTAAAACAAACCAATCCCACCAAGGTGGTCATTCTTAAAACAGGCCTGATAGGACTATGAACTGTAATTAATAATAATTGAAATTTCAAAAGAACTAAAGTTGAAAAGACGCATCTGTGTCACTTGATAAGCTATACATGTAAACCACACAAATTCAGGAAATACAGATCATTTAAAGTCAAAAAAAGTCCGGGAATTAGCGGGACGAGTCATCAGCTCTTTCTCGATTCATGGGTAGCCAATCATGGCGAGGAAAGGGAAACATTAGTCGAAAGAGTATCAAGCATTAGACATGTTTATAGATGAATATTGTTTTGAGCAGACACAAATAGGGGAAATGGATGTAATGTCGGCCTAAATACCCCTAATATGGGCCCATGCATAAATTTAGCAATCGACTAAATTTTCAATAGCGACCAAAAATATCCAGTAGTACCGTCCCAATGACGCGTTAGTCTTGATAAAATTGATAAATAGCAGATGTTTAGCTATGGGCCCAATCTTAAGGATTAAGATTAAGACAATTAAGGAGGAACGGTAATGGTATTGGGTGTATTTTCCTACGACGCTAAGCTTCATATCTGCTGGATATCCACGAGAATGAACATCCGTAATTGGAGGATTATTTGGACGATTTGGCTGTTTTTCAGCAGGATAATCACCATCCTTGAATGGCCAACTTGTAGTGTGGATTGTAACCCTATCGAGAACCTTTGGGGAATAATCACATCAAAGGTTTACGCAAATGGACGTCAGTACAACACCGTGAAGCGTGCATAAGGGAATGTTGGGAGCAAATCGACGTATAACATATACAGAATATTGTTACCTCTCCCAAGCGAATCTTAGAAATCATTAAGAACAACGGAAGGGTGTCACGCCAAAGTCACGAGTTCAAATCTTACCCCCGGACAAGTCACGAATGACCCAAGAGCGTTAAAGTGACTATATTTATATGTTTTTTTTTATGATTCCAACTTTTTAAGAAGAACAATTTTTGAAGAACCTATGTTACTTGTTTGAGCTTGAAAAGAGAAATAAAATAAAGAAAGCCGAAGCGAACTGGATTTAATTTCAAAGAAAAATATAGCAATATGTTGGTGCGCCTAAACGAATGCATCGCACTGTAGTATCATTGTGTTATCCGCACAATATTACAAATTCATGCATTGGTGTTGACGTAGAAAGCTATCAATTAATAATTATGGAACTGCATCCAGAACACTAAGTAGAGAGCCGGAAAACCGCTCGGTATAGAAGCGTAAAAGGCCTAGAAGAAGAAGAAGCTGTCTGTTCCGTGTCGTGATAGTGTATTTTAATGCAGCTAAATTGCATAAAACGTTTAGCTATTTCTAAATATTTCAGTCCAGAGGAAAAAAAATGACCTATTTTGCAACAATATCACGTGGAATATTTATTTGGAATATCATTAGAATTCCTTACTTTCAAGGGTTTGTAGAACAATGCTGAAGGGCTCACGCCCCTTCAGCGTGCGTGACTTTGCTCGTCCAAGCCAATCAACGATTCGGAAAACGAACCTAGCATAGTATTTAGCTACCTCAAATGTGTTTAAGTAGCTCTTCTACAAATAAATTGAAAAATCGGCCATTCTACGGAACAAATTATTTAACATTGATCAAAATTACACTGTTGAGCAAGGAATATTCAGTCATTGTTTGTTTACGCCGGCGGATGAATCTGGACTCCATTTTCAACCAATCCTGCATCATCATTAATACGTTGCAGAATTTCTAATTGTTAAGATTTTCAAGTGACGATAAATTCTGCTGCCATTTTTCCGCATACTATCCAATCCGTGTCTTAACAAAGACGCTTCTAATCTCCTACTATCCACGTAAACAACAACGGCTTCACGTGCACATTTATAGTATTGGTAGACAAGACAACCGGCTAAAGTGCCTCCACTTGAACTGCGCGCCACAACTACTGCGAGTCCCATTCCTCACTACACTGCATAGCCGAGCTGGTGATAAGACGCGCCGCGAACCTAGCTAATGTATAAACTTCTAGTATTCCACTCATCGTCGTCATCGCCACCGTCGGCCGTCCGTATGTATAACGAGGTCACTTTATCTCTTCTTGTGCAGCCCGTGTATTCGAGGACGCGTCGCACGTACCTACTATTATAACCTAGAGTCATTCCAATGTGTACTCTTCCTCCTCCATCGTCAGCATCGACCCCCAACCCCCTCCCGCCCACTATTATCAGCCGATGGGTTTTTCGAGGTTGGTCGAATGGTCACACATTGCTCACATAAACGCGTCCACCACCGCCGGCCGTTATCAGATGTTTAACCCGGGCCGTTACCAGACAACGAGCGTTAATTCTGCTCACTTCAGTTTGCTGTATCACCTCACGTTTTATCTATACAAGTACGTTCACTCCAAGGAAGTGTGCTGGCTGACCATGTCGCGTATTTTGACATCCCCGCCACCACCGCCACCGGCTGCCGCACTCCCGTGACCCGCAGTCAGTGTGCAATGTTTAATTGGCTCCGGTGGTTTACGATCTTTTATGATTGACTTGGCTGTTTTTCGAAATGAGATCAGATTTGCAAAGCCTTGTGGTATGGTGTTATTTGAATTTACTGATCCGGTTTCTGCTGAAACTCATCACTATGCACTGGATGTCAACTTATTAAACTGCGGCTGGATATAAGATCAATAGTTAATGTCTAGCATGCCCATCTCGTTGTTTCTGACCTAGGAAAAAAGCAGCGATGCAATTCATAATTTTAATACCGTAAGTCTATATGGAAATGGGTGAATATTTTAGATCAGAATCAAAATAAAAACTTCATCGTTTTCCATATAAAATTTCAAATATATAATGCCTTTTTCACGCATGGTACGGATATCCAACATTTTGCAACTAATATATCATATCGCAAAAGACTTGTTTAACTTATCTCGTGAAAGAAAAATATTTATAGACGCCTTACACCATAACTGCAGTGCAGGTGATGGTTCGATCCCCGGTCTGATCAAGGCCTGTGAACATTCCTGATATTGCTGAAAATTATTATAGTATCAGATTGCAGGGTTGCTAGTGCTTTGTTGATTATTCGTGAACTGCTGGGAATGCTTCGGATGTATTTTCAAACTTTTTATTTGTTTAAAATTCAAATTAAATTAAATTTCATTTAAATCTAAGTGCTCCGGCTATTACCGAAACTTACCGGCCTTAATTTTAGTATATAGATCTAAGTGTGTTTACATTGTTTTACCTTGGAAATACAGTATTTTAAACAGGTTTTTTAAATACTCCTATAGTTGCGGTACGTTAGAAGCGTTAGTTTCCTATAGTTGTGTATTGAGTCTCCATGCACAACTAAAGAAACATAACGCTTCTAACGTATCGCAACTATACGAGCGTCATCAATTGTCATATTAAAACTCAAAACTAAAACTGAATGCTATCCAAATATAAAGAGAATTAATCGTAGCATTTGAGGATTGCAACGATTTTTGCCTGAAATTATTAATTATTTTGTTGGACATTTGTTTTAAAGTACTAGCAACTTCAAAATCATCTTCAGAACTTTGTTCTGAGTCTTTCCTTTTTTAACTCTTCATTTGTTTCAAATTCAAAATAAATTACATTTCATTTCAACCTAGGTGCCCCAGTTACTCCAGAAACTTACCAGCCTCAATTGTTATGATATATTTCTAAGTGTTTTCATATTGTTCCTGACTTGGCAATTCAGTATTTTAAACGGATTTTTTAAAACCTGCATGTCAGTACAAAAATTTACATCTTAAAACTAAAACCTAACACTAATTCTTATCTAAGTATAAAAGGAATTAATCATTTCAATTGAGGATTGTAACGATTTTTACCTGAAATTATCTATTATTTTGTCGGACATTTGTTCTAAAATCTCAACATTCGAAATTCTATGTACCTCGGTATTACTGTACCAGGGAGGCAACTTCAAAATCATCTTCAAAACTTTGTTGTGAATCCTTTGAAGTGCTTTTTTTCCTGGTTGTGCAACAACTAGACCATATTGGCACAGCATAAAGCCTGTCTAAAATTCTTGTTTAAATATTAAATATTAGAAGTTTTGGATTTCCTGCTCATAAGAGGATTCAAACATTTTATATATTTGTTACATTTGGCTTGAATGCCCTTAAATGTGATTTATAAAAGTTAATTTTTAGTCAAGTACTAATCCAAGATATTTCACTTGGTTTGACCAGGAAATTGGAACTTCGTTGATAGTGACTGTGTGACTACTACTAGGTTTCAAAAAGAAAGCTCTAGGCTTATGTGGAAATATTATAAATTGAGTTTTGGAAGCGTTGGGAGAAATGTTCCATGTTTGTAAATAATAAGAGAAAGTATCTAAACTTTTCTGCAGTCTGCTGCAAATAACACGAAGATTTCTTCCTTTAGCGGAAATGCCTGTGCCATCATCGAACAAATATTTGTGGCAACCCTGAGGCAAATCAGGGAGGTCCGGAGTGAAAATGTTATACAATATAGGCCCAAGAATGCTACCCTGAGGAACTCCTGCTTTAACAGGTACCGGTACAGGTATTTTGAATTTTGTTTAGTTATTCGTACCAACCAGTCCCCCAGGAATCATCAAAAATATTTTCCCGGGCAAAAATATTCAGATAATCCCAAGCAACCTGATTCTTAATAAGACAAGTAAGATCAAACAGAAATTATGGGAACTCTCGAATTGCTTCCAAAAGGGTATGGAACTCAGGTCTAATTTCGAAACATCATTTTCAAAAGTTTTGTTCCTCGGGGCAGAGAATCGCTTTTTAATTTGTTTTTTGCAAATTCCGCAAGATAACTTTCATGGCAGGATCACGTGTTCTTTGATAGTGTCTCCTACGGACATTTTTCAGACGGATCGTTGTACTAAAGATCGTTGTCTATAATAATTGAATCGGGTTTAACCTCACATTTTGGTATATCAGAACCATTCCATGTCACATCTGGTGTTCCACAGGGCAGTCATATTGGACCTTTCTTATTCTTGCTGTACCTGAATGACGTCAACCTAGTGCTCAAATGTTTTAAACTTTCGTATGCCGATGACTTCAAACTCTATTATGTAATAACCTGTGAAGAAAATGCACATTTCCTTCAGAAAGAACTTAACATTTATTTCCAAATGGTGCGCAACTGCTCAGTAATTTCCTTTGGACGTAAACGTTCTGTCATTCCATTTGATTACACCATTGCCGGATATCTCTAAAGAGAGAATCTACTGTTAAGGATTTGGGTGTTCTCTTAGATTCGAAACTTACTTTTAAAAATCATGTAGGATATATATAACCAAAGCTTCTAAATGCCTGGGCTTTATTTTGCGTGCTGCAAAAGAATTCTCGGATATTCACTGTTTGAAGACCCTGTATTGTTCTTTAGTTCACTCTACATTGGAGTATGCATGTATGTACAGCAAGTAGAAGCTATCCAACATAAGTTTATTCGCTTTACTCTTCGACGATTGCCTTGGAATGATCAATATAATCTCCCTAGATATGCAGATCGTTGAAAATTAATTGACCTTGGCCTTCTGGAGGTTCGTAGGAATGTTACTAAGGCTTGTTTCATATCTGATGTTGTTCAATCTCACATAGATTGTCCTAAAGTGTTACGTGAGTTGAATTTTGATATTCGTCGTCGTTCTCATCAATTTATGCGTATATCGACATTCCGTACTAATTATGGCTATAATAAGCCTTTTAGTACTATGTGTCTCCACATCTGAAGCATCGCAAAACATTAATCGCGGGAACTATCGAGCACCGATCAAACCCTACATTTACTATTTTTGCAATTAACAAATATTTTTAAATCTCTTTGTCAACTTCAACCACAACATTAAATTTGTTATAAGTAAAGCGTGGATTTTCGTACATATTTAAAATGTTGACATCATTTATCGCGTTGTATTCATTTTGACTTTTTAACAAGCCAATGAAGTCATCGGAGGAATGCTGATCGCTCATGCCCATTGGCACCGATGTGGGAACAACAGCGTTGTAATTTTAACCCAGATTGATTTCGATGCCCTTTTTCATCTCATTTACATCCTGGTGCACACTTAACAATAATGGAGCCATCTTCTTCGTATAAAGTTAGAGGGTGTTCGCGTCTCAGTATCGAGTAATTTTTAGAATATCATGTAGAATACTCATTAATATGTTGAAAAATCATGGCAGGTAGTTTTCGTATATGTGTGCAGTTTTTCTCCGTCAGTAAATCTCCCTGGTAGGCCAGAGTAGAGCAGCCTATCGTGATACGCCCATCCACCCATCAAAGCCTACAAAACCCACCACCAGATGGAGTAAAACAGCATGTTAGGCTGCCATGAGAGGTGGCGACAAAAAGTCCATTATGAACGGCATAACGGACCCGATGACTGGCAATGGAAAACGAATGGCCTGGATCACTGACCAATAGTCAAAGGACAGTGACCCAAAGAACGTCTTTCTAGACTAAATACACCGATCAGGTGAATCTTCAAACAACTTTTTCTTCTTCTTCGCATTTCAAACATATTGCATATCGCATGTAGGCTTATTGCGTGCTCTCAACTTAGTGTTCTAGATGTACTTCCACAGTTATTAATTGAGAGCTTTCGATGCCTGTACCATTTTTGCATTGGTACAATGATATGGCAAGTCCAATCATACTTCTATGCCCAGGGAAGTCGAGAAATTTTCCAACCCAAAACATTCCTGGACCGGACCGGGAATTGAACCCAGCCACCTCCAGCATGGTCTTGCTTTGTAGCTGCGCCTTTACCGACTGAGCTAAGGGAGGCCCCAAAATCGTCAAACAACCATCGAGTTGAACGGCCGTTAAAGTCTCTGGTAAAATAATCAAACAAGACAAAGCCTAGAAAACATTACTGTGAAGACATAAGATACTTGAAGATAGTGAGAGAAAAGTGAAGGAGAGTGAGTGGAAGAAACGGACAGCAGGACCCCGCTGTAATTTTTATACAGTACCGTTGAGGTATACCTGGTAGACGTACCGGTAGCCTACGACAGTCCCCAGCCAAAGTGTAAGTACTAGCTATATGTTTAGTATTACTTCTGCGTGAAGTCAACGATTTACACAGTTGAAGATGCTAATTTCAAATAACCGACTAAAGTGGTAATTTCTATACGATAGATAAGGTGATGAAAGTATAGAATTGATAGTTCCGTTAGAGCACGGCAGTGTGAAATTGTATATATATATAGAGTAGAAAACGAGCACGGACAACTTTAGGAAGGTACAAATCGGTTTGATCATCTCTCTTTACCAAACCCCCCCCTTGGAGAGGGATGGTGAGGGGTATTCCCCCCACCACTACTGGCAAAAAGAGATGATCGCCGACTCGCTCATGTACCGCCGATGTGTTTGAAAAAGTTCTATCGATTTTTACCGCACTCAAGTTGTTATCTGAAGGAAGGCATCCACTCGTATGTTTAGAAATTGCAGCTATTGTTACCTCTACCACGGTATGTGCTACTGTCATCGTCGACTTGACGATCTCGAGGGACTTTTATCATTTTCAATTTTATATTTATTCTTATACTTACTTTTACCGTCTCCTTGTCCATTTTTCAAAGCATCAGCGAAAATACTTTTTACTTTATCATCGATAGAATCTGCTTCGTCATGGCTATTACTATTTCTATCGGGGATTTGACCCGATTATAAGAACTGACCCAGATCCACTGCCATAATTCATTGCACCTAAATTCTTGTCCGCAATAATTCTCTAAAATGAACTACACACTTAAAAAATTCATGTAAACTTAAGTGCTCTGAGACTGACATATACGAGCGCGAATTTTGACATAAAATTGAGTCGTAATAGGCGCAAAGTTCAGCTCAATCAAACGTACTTTTCGTCGAGTAACGAGCTTTTCAGCCTCGGAGCACTTTTTTTTTTTTTTTTTTTTTTTTTAACTCTTTATTTGTTCCAAATTCAAAATAAATTACATTTCATTTTAACCTAGGTGCTCCAGTTACTGCAGTAACGTACCAGCCTTAATTGTTATGATATATATCTAAGTTTTTTTTTCCATTGTTCATGTCTTGGCAATTCAGTATTTTAAACAGGTTTTTTAACCTGCATGTCAGTATAACAATTGATATCTTAAAACTAAAAACTAAAACTAAATCTTATCTAAGTATAAAGGGAATTAATCGTTGCAATTGAGGATTGCAACGATTTTTGCCTGAAATTATTAATTATTTTGTTGGACATTTGTGCTAAAGTCTCAACATTCGAAATTCTATGTACTTCGGTTGTACTGTACCAGGGAGGCAACTTCAAAATCATTTTCAGAATTTTGTTCTGAATCCTTTGAAGTGCTTTTTTCCTGGTAGTGCAGCAACTAGACCATATTGGCACAGCGTAAAGCATGGCCGGTCTAAAAACTTGTTTAAATATTAGAAGTTTATTCGTCAGGCAAAGTTTGGATTTCCTGTTTATAAGAGGATACAAACATTTAATATATTTGTTACATTTGGCTTGAATGCCCTCAATGTGATCTTTAAAAGTTAATTTTTGGTCAAGTATTAATCCAAGATATTTCACTTGGTTTGACCAGGAAATTGGAACTCCGTTCATAGTGACTATGTGACTACTACTAGGTTTCAAAAACGAAGCTCTAGGCTTATGTGGAAATATTATAAGTTGAGTTTTGGAAGCGTTGGGAGAAATCTTCCATTTTTGTAAATAAGAAGAGAAAATATCTAAACTTTTCTGAAGTCTGCTGCAAATAACACGAAGACTTCTTCCTTTAGCGGAAATGCCTGTGTCATCAGCGAACAAAGATTTGTGGCAACCCTGAGGCAAATCAGGAAGGTCCGAAGTGAAAATGTTATACAATATAGGCCCAAGAATGCTACCCTGAGGAACTCCTGCCCTAACAGGTAGTCGATTAGATTTGGAATTTTGATAATTTACTTGAAGAGTTCTGTCAGTTAAATAATTTTGAACTAATTTCATAATATAAAGTGGAAAATTAAACTTTTTCAATTTAGCAATCAAACCTTCATGCCAAACACTGTCGAATGCTTTTTCTATGTCTAGAAGAGCAACTCCAGTTGAGTGGCCTTCAGATTTGTTTGAACGAATTAAATTGTTAACTCTTAAGAGTTGATGA
This sequence comes from Ochlerotatus camptorhynchus, assembly GCF_037179485.1. Lineage (NCBI taxonomy): Eukaryota > Metazoa > Arthropoda > Insecta > Diptera > Culicidae > Ochlerotatus > Ochlerotatus camptorhynchus. Next base: position 7,483,519 of record NW_027040918.1, on the reverse strand, counting down.
GTAGTTGAATGCCCATGGCGAAATCCAAACTGCTCATCTGCAAAAATTGAGTTCGTATTGATGTGAAGCATCATTCTATTCAAAATTATCTTTTCAAAAAGTTTACTTATTGAAGAAAGCAAACTTATTGGACGGTAGCTAGAAGCTTCAGCTGGATTTTTATCCGGCTTCAAAATTGGAACAACTTTTGCATTTTTCCATTTATCAGGAAAGTATGCCAAATGGAAACATCTGTTAAATAATTTTACCAAGAAAGACAAGGTACTCTCTGGGAGTTTTTTGATGAGGATATAGAAAATTCCATCATCACCTGGAGCTTTCATATTTTGAAAATTTTTAGTTATAGACCTTACTTCGTCCAAATCAGTCCCCCAGGAATCATCAAAAATATTTTCCCGAGAGAAAATATTCAGAAAATCCCGAGCAACCTGATTCTCAATAGGACTAGTAAGACCCAAACTGAAATTATGAGAACTCTCGAATTGCTTAGCAAGTTTCTGAGCTTTTTCCAAATTTGTGATCAAAATTTTACCACCTTCTTTAAGCGCTGGAATAGGCTTTTGAGGTTTTTTCAAAATTTTTGTGAGTTTCCAAAAGGGTTTGGAACTCGGGTCTAATTTAGAAATATTATTTTCAAAAGTTTTTTTTCCTCAGGGCAGAGAATCGCTTTTTAATTTGTTTTTGTAAATCCCGCCAGATAACTTTCATGGCAGGATCGCGTGTTCTTTGATATTGTCTCCTACGGACATTTTTAAGACGGATCAAGAGCTGAAGATCATCGTCTATTATAATTGAATCGAATTTAACCTCGCATTTTGGTACTGAGGCAGCTCTTGCTTCAACTATAGAAGTAGTCAGAGATTCAAGAGCATAATTAATTTCATCTTTGGTTTGCAAAGGAATGTTTGGATCGAAGTTATATTCCATAAATGTTCGATACTGCTCCCAATCAGCTCTATGGTAATTGAAAGTAGAGCTGTTGGGATTACAAATTATTTCTTGGGATATTTCAAAAGTTACTGGAAGGTGATCAGAACCGAAGTCAGCATGGGTAACCAGTTGGCTACAAAGTTGACATGAATCAATTAAGACCAAATCAATAGTGGAGGGATTTCTTGCAGAAGAAAAGCATGTTGGGCTGTTTGGATATTGAATAGTGTAATAACCTGCAGAACAATCATCAAACAGAATATTACCATTGGAATTGCTTTGAGCATTATTCCATGAGCGGTGTTTTGCATTAAAATCACCAATAATGAAGAATTTAGACCTATGACGGGTAAGTTTCTGAAGGTCACCCTTGAGAAAATTCTTTTGCTGGCCTACGCATTGGAATGGCAAATAGGCAGCTATAAACGTAAGTTGTCCAAATTTTGTTTCAACAGAAACTCCCAAAGTTTCAAAAATTTTGGTTTCAAATGAAGAAAGAATTTTATGTTTTATTCGTCTATGAATAATGATGGCAACGCCATTACAGGGTCCATCAAGACGATCATTTCTATAAATCAAGTAATTTGCGTCCTTCTTAACCTTATGGTCAGGTTTAAGGAACGTTTCAGTTATAACGGCAATATGCACGTTATGAACTCTTAAAAAGTTAAATAGCTCGTCTTCATTATCTTTAAGAGATCGAGCATTCCAATTTACAATATTTAATGCTTTAAAATCCATTACTGAATTTTAAAGTCATGACAATATTATTTGCAAATTTTACTCCAGTTTGAATAGCATCAAACATGGAGTTAGATTTAAGCATATCAGAAATCATGTCAAGTAATGAATTCTGTAAAAATTCCATTTTGGGGGCAGTAATGCTTCCTAAGTCAAAATTGTCAAAATTTCCATTAGAACGTTGGTTAGTATTTTGATTTCTACCCGCTGCAATAGCAGCATAGGTAGCTCCATTAACTCGCTGAACATTGTTAGCAGCGAGGGGAGTAGGTACAGATGAAACATTTGAAGCAGGGGAGATATTTGTACCTACGGGTACGAATGTAGAATTTGTTCCTCGCTGACCGTTGTTAACAGCAGAGGAATTTGTACCTGGTCGGAAACGTGGAGCGTTTCCTACCTGACGGTTAGAACGAGATTGTAGGATCGCTTTGCGAGTCTTACATTCCCAAAAATTGGATTTGTGATTTTCACCACAATTTGAACATTTAAATTTCTTAGGATCTTCCTTCACAGGACAGTCGTCCTTTGCGTGAGAGGAATCACCACAATTCATGCATTTAGCTGGCATGTAGCAATTTTTAGTTCCGTGACCCCATCCCTGGCACTTACGGCACTGGGTGAGGTTTTGGAAATTTCCTCCAGTCTTCCTGAAGTGTTCCCACTTCACTCGGACATGGAGCATAAGGCTAGCTTTTTCTAAGGCCTTAAGGTTGTTTAGTTCACTAGACTTGAAGTGAACTAAATAAAAATCATTAGAAATCCCGTTGCGCGAATCGCCAGGACGGGATTTCATTTTCATTTTGATTACTTGGAGTGGCACAACTCCAAGTAATTTTGCCAGTTCATCTTTGATCTGATCCAGGGATTCACCACTGGGCAGTCCTTTCATGACAACCTTGAACACACGTTCAGTTTTGGTGTCGTAAGTAAAAAATTTGTGCTTCTTCTCAGTAAGATACTTGAGAAGACATTTAAATCCGTCCAAGGTTTCAGCCAATACACGGCATTCACCCCGACGTCCAATTTGTAGTGAAAACTTAACTTTCACGAAATTCAAAAGTTCCATGCGAAGAGCATGGAAATCGGTAGTGGTTATCACAATAGGGGGAATCTTTTCCTTCTTGGCATTAAGCCGGGAAAGTTTACTAGAATTTTTCTTGGATGATGGATCATTCTCATCATCCGTGAGCAAATCAAATTGATTACTCAAATTAATTTCATCTGAAGGGAGATCAAGAGATTGCCCTTTTCTTTTGTACTTAGGCGCCATGGCTACAGTACTTTTTTTTATCCAAATCGACTTCCAAGCAGATTACTATAAGAATCTGAAGGATCGAAGAGGAATTTTCCAAATCGATATCTAAGAAGGATATTACCTCGGGTAGGGTCCAAACAAGGATCGAAGAGGAATAAGAGTGAAAAGTGCTGAAAAGTGCTGTTTAAATTTGTTGTAGCTTTAGGTAGTAGTAACACTTCCTTCAGCAAAAAGCAAAAAGATTCGCACGGCAAGAGAGCCCGATGCGCACTGTGAGACTCCTAGAGGTGATATCAAGATCTACACAGTCGAGTTCAATGCGAAGATCGGCTCCGACAACTCGAACTATGAGCGCATTATGGGACGCCATGGTCTCGGAGATATGAGCGAGAACGGCGAGCTTCTTGCAGGGTTTTGTGGCAACAACGACATGGTGATCGGGGGTTCGCTCTTCCCCCACATCTGCATCAGCCAAAAATGTAGACGGAGCCTTCATGATGTTCGGAATAAACGTAGCGCTGACATCGCGTCTGACCATCATCTCCTGGTCGGTGAGATCCACCTACGCGTTGCGCGGGTTCAACGGCGGGAGGAGATACTCGGGCGGCGATTCAACACACGCCGACTGGAAGACCCAGTAGTGAAGAGATCGTTCGTCGAAGAACTCGAGGCTCACGCAGCTAATATTCCGGAAGGTGACAGCGTAGAAGAACAGTGGAAGAGCATCAAGAATGCCTTTATTGAAACAAGCGAGAACAACCTGGGTGAGCTGCGCACTCAGAGGAAGGAGTGGATCACCGATGAAACCTGGAGGAAAATCGAAGAGCGGAGAGAAGCAAAAGTCGCGATAGAGCGAGCAAGGACCCGAGGAGCCAATAACGAGGCCCGTCAGCGGCATTCGGCTCTAGAGAGGGAAGTTAAGCGTTCCTGTATACGGGACAAGCGAGCGTGGATGGACTCCCTGGCTGATGAAGGGGAAAAAGCCGTAGCAACTGGCGATATCCGCCTCCTCTATGATGTTTCACGGCGCCTGAGCGGGGCAAGGGTGAACCCAAGGATGCCTGTGAAAGACGCGACTGGAAAGTTGCTCACCAGTTGAAACGTTGATTTGAGCACTTTGAACAACTTCTCGAAGTTTCAACGGTCAACCAACCATCAACATCTCGGCATGATCCGCCAAGGGTGAGGCGCGTTACTCGTGTCAACACTGAAGCTCCATCATTGCAGAAGATAGAATCAGCCATCCGAAGCATGAAGTCCAACAAAGCCCCGGGGGTCGATCGCATCTCAGCAGAGATGCTCAAAGCTGACCCCATGCTATCCTCACAAATGTTGCATCAACTATTCGTCAATATCTGGGACACCACGACTTTTACGGCCGACTGGATGCAGGGCATCTTAGTGAAGGTCCCAAAGAAGAGGGATCTGACTGTATGCGACAACTGGCGAGGTATCATGTTACTGTGTATTGTTCTCAAAGTTCTGTGTAAAGTTATCCTCAATCGGATACAGGAGAAGATCGACGCGACTCTCCGACAACAGCAGGCAGGATTCCGTGCTGGAAGATCCTGTGTGGACCATATTGTCACGCTCCGCATCATCTTGGAGCATGTCAATGAGTTCCAAGAGTCCCTGTACTTGGTATTCATTGACTACGAAAAAGTTTTCGACCGACTAAACCACGAAAACTTGTGGGACGCTCTGAGATCGTCAACCTCATCGAAGCGCAGTACGAGGCTTTCTCATGCAGAGTGTTGCACAACGGAGTTTTGTCTGACGCGATTCGGGTAATCGCGGGTGTGAGGCAAGGATATATATTATCACCGCTACTGTTCCTCATCGTAATCGACGAGATCATGGTTAAAGCCGTTGACCGTGTACCGAACCGTGGGTTGCTGTGGCAGCCTATTACTATGGAGCATCTCAACGACTTCGATTTGGCTGATGATGTTGCGTTATTAGCACAACGGCGCTCTGACATGCAGAGTAAACTCGCCGACCTTGTGGAACGCTCCTCTGAAGCAGGTCTATCCATCAACGTCAACAAGACCAAATCGTTGGATGTCAACTCGGAAAACCGTTCCAATTTCACAGTAGCTGGGCAGGCAGTGGAGAAAGTCGAAAGCTTCCAATATCTTGGCAGCCAGACAGCGTCAGACGGTGGCACCAAGAGCGACGGATTAAGAATGCGAGGGCTGCTTTTGCCGGTTTGCGAAATGTATGGAGAGCGAATCAGATCTTTAACTTGACCGTTAAGTCTGTGCTGTTATACACCAGTGAAACATGGTGTGTATCAGCGGAGAACGCTCAGAAGCTGTAGGTGCTTATCATCCGTTGCCTGCGGTACATAATTCGTGCCTGGTGGCCCCACAATTGGATCTCAAATTCTGAGCTTCATCGTTTGTGCCATCAGAAGCCGATAGAGACAGAAACTCGAGAACGGAAGTGGAGGTGGGTCGGCCACACACTACGACGGAGCGGAAACGAAATCTGCAAGCAAGCACTGGACTGGAATCCAGCAGGACATCGCAGCAGAGGTAGACCCAGAGGCTCGTGGCGGTGGAGCCTAAACAGTGAAATTAAGAACGTTGACCGAAATTTGACTTGGGCACAGGTCAAGGTCAAAGCTAGTAATCGCCCAGGACGGAAATCTTTCACAAAGGCCCTTTGCACCCCTGGAGGTGCGCAGGATCGTTAAGTAAGTAAGTAAGTAAGTAAGTGACCTTTGTCGTACTCCTTGTAAGTGTAGTGCATCTCATATAGAACACAGGTTAACGGCAGATGCTTGCCACTACCCCCGACTCGCACTTGCCACATTCCACTTGCTACCTTAACACCGTCAACGTACGCTGCATGCAACAATACCCAGAGCACAGAGGGACAATTGCTAGTCGATTTCACCGCCACAGCTACTATATGAAAGCAATTGCTTCTTTTTTCAGTTCGCCGGGGGATCGAAAAATAAGCAAAATTCTTATCCTGTTAACAATTACACTTGGGTACAGCGTTCCCAGACATTCCGATTTATCGGTATTTATACCGACATACAGATAAGGTTTCTCAGAATACCGATTTTTGAGTTACAATACCGATTTATACCGATTTTTTATTTATAATCAAAATGATTACTGCCTGTCCGCACTGAATTGTCAGAGGAAACTATTGTGAAAGACTTTTATCTTTTTGAAAATTACAATTTTTTAGCCCGCTCTAAAAAAAATTTCATCTTCAAAAATGATACTTTTTACTTTTTTTACTTGATACTAATACTTCCATTTCCTCGCCGTTTTTGGTTACCAAGGAGTCGAGAAACAGCTGATGGCTCCATCCCAGTAATTTCTGGAAATCGGGAAATAGTTTTATTCAGTGGAAAAATAGGTCTATAAAAACGTTAATTTTTTAACTTCCTGAAATTTCTTTAATCTTCCCTTCGAAGTTTCTACCAACTTTCCCTAGGAATTTCCGTCCACCTTACCCTGTAAATTATTTTCCGATTCCTTCTGGAAAGCTATTTCGACTTGTCTTGGAAGCTTCTTCTGGCTTCGCTCAAAAGGTTATTTTGTCTCCTCCCGTCAGTTTTTTCAACTTCTCCGGAACTTCAGATTTGCTTCCAGAGTTTTATTGCGGTTCCATTAGTTTCAGGAAAACTTCAGGAACTTTTCAGAAGTTCTGAAACTTCAGAATATGTTTGTGCAAACGTCCATTACCTGTGTTCCTACCCTACCAGCTGTGTGTTGTATCGTATCCCTATACACTATCAATAAATAGAGAAGTATCTCGAATACCTCCGCCATGGCAGGACGGTCAAGCAAACTGTGTCTTTTATTCATACATCCGTAAACACAACGTAGGAAAAGTTAAGCGATCAGAATAGTTAGGACTTTTTGGTAGGTTCCGATAAATTAAAGACAGTTTCATCAACTTCTGTTCAAATCCGAGAACCCGGGAATCTCAGGAAAGCCGAGAGAACTCCAATCAACTTAAGGAAACTGAAATATTTTGGAAACTGTACAAGCCCAATGAACTCCAAAGAAATTTAATGGTTTTCAGGGTAGTTCCATTTGTTTCAGGAGAATTGAGATAATTTTAGGGAAGCATTAGTACACATAATATCAAGGAAATTTCTAAACCTTTAAATATGTTCCGAAAACTTCAGTTAAGATCCGACAGGTTCATGAAAATTTTGGTAACGTAAGGGAAGTTACATGAACATAAGAAAATTGTGAGAACATTTTAAGGGAAGTTCTGTGTTTTTTATCGGCAGTTACGAGAACTTTAAAAAAAAAATATTGGGAAGGTCAAAAAACTTAAATGCTGATGTTCATTAATTTGAAAAAAAAATTGAAAGCCCTAAAGAAGATCCAGGGACTTTAAAGAAGATAAGAGATTTTCCAGTAGTTCCATAATAATCAAGGATGGCTACAAGTACTTCGAGGACGATCAGAGAGCTACAAAACTGCCCCATTAACTTTAGGAAAATTATAAGAACTTTCAAGGAGTTCCGAAGAATTATGAGATATTCCGAAGTGCAATTCAGGAATGTTCTGATACCTTCAGGAACATTGTGAAATTTTCAGGGATGTTTTATGAATATCAGGAAAATTGCTGGATCAATAGAGCATGTGAGGAAATTCAGAGAATATTGTGCTAACATCCCCCAGAAATCTATTTTTTCCAGATATTTTCCCATCTTCTACTTGAAGTAATCGACTGTTCCATAAGTCCTCTGGCGTCCGACTTTTTCCAGAATTTTCATCTAATATACCTTAGGAAAATTCTCCCAGTGTCTCCTGGAAGTTTCTTCCGTCTTCTCCAAGAAGTTCGATTAAAGTTCTACCGGATGTATCTATCGAATTCTCCCAGAAGTTTCTTTCGTCTTCCTGTGGAAGTTTCTTCATGAGTCACTCTCCGTAGGTTTATTGGAAGGTTTTTCCGAGCTTCTCCTAACTTCCCCTGGAAATGGCTCCTCCACGATTGGCTTCTGATTTCCAAACTTTTCTGGCTTCTTGATTTTTTTCCGAAAGTTTCTAAAATTGTTTGCCAGAAGTTTCTCAATATTTGTCTTGGAAGATCCCCATTGGATGTTTTTAGACATTTTTTAGAACTTCCTTCAAACTTCCTCTTCTTTATTCTATTAATAATTCTGAATGCAGATTTCCCAATGAGCAGTTCCTAGCAAAAAAGCATATTTTTGTTGATCGATCTTCTCCAATTTGCATCAAATATTGTGTAATTGTTTTTTATGAGCAATGAATCATATTTTTGCCAAAATTCGGCCATTTTGGATCTTGTAAAATGTTCGTACGAAAACGGCATTTTAGATCGAAATGACATCTAAGATAGCGGCGGTGTAGTGGTAAGCGTGATTGTCTATCACCCCAGGCCTGGTTCAATCCTTGTCGGCGCCGCCGGGGAGCAAAGCCGTTGGCCCCCGGTTCATGAGTTGATGGGTCGATAGGTAGGGTCCAGGTGTGGGAGCTGCCTCCCTTGCGTCGGTAGCATTGGTGCTCAGCACGGAAAACAAGATCGACGGAAAACAAATCAAGGAAAAAAATACAAATGTTGAGAAAAATTATGACTTTCTGGAAAAAAAATAAGCAAAATGGTTTTTAATTGCTTTAAGTAAAAATTCCAAAAAATGTTAGAAGCCCAACTATCTTGAATTGTCCTTACAAGATTTGTGATTATTTATTTCTTAGAAAAGCTTACGAAAAGTTAATAATTTTAAACATTCAAAAAGTTTGCAATTTCCAATTTTTTTGAATGAAATTTCAAATACCGGTCCAATTTGAAATGGATGTTTTAATTGAAATTTCTATAAACTTTTTTTTTTAATATATTTCGCTACAACTTTTCCTCAGACTTCATTTAAATCAGAGGTGCCGTTTCCGTATTACAATTTGTTGGAAAAATTTCAAAAACGTTTTTTTTTTTGAAAATTTTACAAGATCTAAAATGGCCAAGATTTAGCAAAAATGTGAATCATTGCTCATAACAAAGTTTCATGCAAATCGTACAAGGTCGAGTCATTCGATCCTTCATTTGGCGTGGAACTGCTCCAATAAACCAATAAGAATCATATTTAACTTATGGTCCTATTTCTTGATATCTAGTTAGCTAATATTTTTATCGAATTGTGGACTAACTGTAATTGTTTATTCATTGGTAGAATTATTAATCGTCTCTAATGTATATAAGGCACTTGAATGAGGTTAATGATTAAAGTCCGTCTAACGCCCGGATTTTTAAATAGGATCGATTTTGAAAGATTCGTCATGTTTCAGATTTGGAACCTCTACAAGATCTCCGGTTATGAAACATGATCTTTTGAAAATGTTATCCCTTAAATGGAGCGTTATTCTTCAATTCCCAAGTGTGATCTTCCCACTATGAAATAGAGAGAAGTGCTGAATAGATGAACCATTTCGACTTTAAAGATATCTCATCAATCGAAATTTACCCCTGCACCGATTTTCCCCAGTGAATTTCACCCACTGTTCAAGTTTCGGCCCCTCCGGCGGACAGCTCGTGCATTCGAAGTTAATATCCTTTTTAGGCCAAAGATGATCATTATCTTTCACTTAATGTACAGCCATTTTCGAAAACCCATCTCGGAATCATATTCTCAATAACTCCTTGGGACGCGTGCTCAAAAACACATCTGCAGCAAAATTTATCACCAGCAAAAATAACAACAACAACAACAAGCAGATTGCACACTTGCCCGTAAGGAATGACAATTTGCCGTCCGTCCGCGGCTGAGCGCTTGACCGATCGTCCGGGACGGAGCGTGATGTCAAAAATCAAAAATTCGAAACCTCCGGGAATGAGTTATGTACATAGCCAGTGTGGGTACAACTGTCAGCAAATTGATGCACGGTGACGGGCGGGTGCGGGCGATGAGTGTAATAATTCCTTATTTATCAACGATATTGTTTAGCACGGCTGCTGACCGTCTGACGACCTGATCGGTCACAAGAAATGCCGTGGTGGTATGTGCGCTACCTACCATTTGGGGCGGTGCACATGTATGTGGTGGTGGTTGAGTGCGTTCCGAGCAGCCAGAGTTCAATTACACCGGTAGGGTAAACAGGTATAATACGCCCCCTCTGAAGGAAATGCATCTATATTTTTACCGGAATGAACGGAACAATCACGCTTTGAGGGTTGGAAATAAGTTGATATAATTCTTCTGTTACATTTTTCGACAACGTCTAAATACTAGGTTCTTCAACTACGCGGAGTTAAATGCCGCAGCTATAGCATAATATGATTCCACAACATGTATGCTCTATAGTAAAAAGATAGTGTACCTCACAACAAGAGTGTGAAATGCTCCAGAGCGTTGATATTACATGTCTCATACTGCACTACGTTGGAGTTAATATCTTTTTAAATATGCTTAATAAAATGACGTAAATCAGTAAAAAGAAATACCTCAAAACCCCTCATCCATCAAGTGTGAGCTAGGTAAAGGAGTGCGCATTTGAGTAGTATTGTCGCAATAATGGCCCTTCGCTCAATTTCTAACGAAACTATCAATCTATACTCTTCAGAGCTTTCTCTAGCTAAGAAATTATCGCACTAATGCTTCATGATGATATTAGTATAGCATTTCCTCCCAACTCGTACATCGAAAAGATTCCTCTAAGGATTGTATTTGTATTATTGATGCGGCACTTGACAGCTGTCAAACTTGCATAGTAGAGTAATCCCATTAAATACTTAAACTGTCTATCAGTGATGCATTTATATTAATCCTGGATTCATAGAAATGCTTGTTTTCCCCCAGTGGGGCGTTTTACACACTCCTACCTTAAATATAAAAATTAATTTCTGACGAAAACGTCTCCACCTCCGGCCGGTTTGGATTGGGGAAGTGGTCGGGGGATAAGCAAGGTGGGACATGGTAGAATGACACCGCCGACGACGACGACGACCACGACACGACGACCGGATATGTGTGTGACCGACACGGCTGCGGGACGCGGCGCGATGGGACAGAACCTCTCAAGAAGACGCATATATGCCAGCCAACCAACCAACGACGTGTGTAGGTAGAATAAGACACGATGAGGAATTCTCTCGCGAGTCACGAGTAGTGGTCGGTGACGAAGAGGAGGAGGAGGAGCAGTAGCAGGAGAGCCAAAGCAGAGGACAGCACAAAGTTCATGAGTCAACAGAATTGAACTCGTGGTGCGGTCGCCGCGGACTGACTTGAGAATTCTCGGAACAAACAAAGCCAAGTCAAGTGAGAAGCGAACTGCGCAGTCTGCTCGCTGCTGAGGCCTGTTTGGGTGTTCTCTACTCGTGATATCTCACGCTGCTGCTGCTGCTGCTGCTGTTGGGTGGATTTTTCTTGTTTGTCGCTTCAGCTATCTGATGGGCGGCTGCTACCGGTGGACTCGACTCGGCGGACGGAGTGGCAATAATAATCAGTAATATGAGCAAGAACGCAAAAAATAATACGGTGGTATTGTTGTTACAATTATTTGCACTCTAATGACACCTGAACGTGTACAAACTGTGGGAGATACAAGAGTCAAAATGTCATGCGCCTTCAGCCGAATCGGGAATCTTTTTTCCATTGATGTGCGCGGATGGTTGTAGCATTGATATTTTCAATCGAGGTGTCTATTTATAGTTGACACATTGAAATTGAAGCATCAAGTTTGCCGGGGCTCTGATTATGAGAAGAATAACTAATTATTTTCCGAATCATTAGTTGGTCGTAGCTTAACCAGAATGAAGAAACCGTGCAGGTGTTGTTCCATGCTAAAGGGCTCAATACTATCAGTGACTCGTATGCTACTTGGCAATTGGGTTGTTTGAAAAACCTTATCAATCTTGACAGAATAACAAGCCAGATGGGTCTACAAAGGCTACAGGAAAGGGCTATTTATTGTGATTCATTGATACGAGCTGACCATTGCGGCAAAAATACAGGCTATAGTAATAAATTTTGTTTTAGGTTTTACCCTTCATGCTTGTCTGCGAACGGAGCGGAGTCTCGCATGGTAACTGGAACATCCTAAATATTGAATTTAAGATATAGCGTTGATTGAAAGTTTTGCAACAAGCGATGTGTTTTATTTTAGTTTCAAATTTTGAATTCCTATAAATATTAAAAAAACAGAACTATGAATTACAGGTTGGCTTTTTAGGAGCTGTCCCTTATCTTGTAATGAAATGTTTTGGTGTATAGATTTAGCCGGTGGTTTGTTTGGAAGAGCAAGTGAAGTGTTTCGTGTTGGAGGAGAAGGGAGGTTGAAGGGAGAGTGCCCACAGAAGCCAGCCACTGGGAACCGTCGAAAGATTTGAAAGGATCCTCCATGTAACATGACGGAAGAAGCAAACACAGATAAGCTTAGTTCTTTTCGAGGGATCAATCAATTGATATTGTGTTTATAATTATGAGTGCCACGCGCACTCATTAGTGCATAAGTTTAGTTTACCAAAACGATCCCTGCTGCAAACCTTTCCCCACATCCAACATCCCAGTGATTTCTCGTAGAAGCGCAGAGGACTTCTCGGTTTTTTTACAGCGAGTTTCACGTCAACACATTCCTTCCCATTTGACCTGCATTCGGACAAGGCCGGCGCTGGTATGGATAAATATTAGATCTCCAGTTTTTACACATTGACGATGAATGTTAGCCCCAAACATCATCTGTTGGTTCTTTGTGTAATTGCAGCTGATCTGGCAATAACAGATCAGCAACCGTGGGCGGTCAATCATGCTCATACTCATGCTAAAAAAACAGAACTATGAATTACAAACATCACAATTAATTTCTAAGCTTATAGCGCCTTCTTTCGGTATAATTTTCAATCCACGGTGTCAGTATTGTTGAAACACCCAGCTTATTTTTTTCAAATTACATCCAAAATATTGACATTTTTAAGCCCTAACATGCATGGAAGCCCAGATAGAAAATTTTCAAACTTGTTTTACTTAAAAGAGAAGTACTTAAGTACGGTAAAGCGGGGTAACTTTGACTATTAATGTTCATCATATTTTTTTTTAAACAAGTACTGATGATCCTAGAGTTAATTCGTTAGTATTTTAATTACGGGAATTATTGCATTTGCACTATTTTATTTATTTTATGACCGAACATCAGTTTTTTTGTTTAGTAGCCTCTATATATTCGATGAATGTGGAAAACACGCGTTATGAGACTCATTTAGTTAAAAAAATATATGAAACTTTTAATGAGTATATAATCAGAAACATCATGAGCAATAAAAAGACAGCATTGAATTTGTGATGGCTACATCTTAAATATATTTAATAAGTGATGGTTTGAGTGCCTTTTCAATCAGGCAAAAAACTTAAAAATTGTTCTTTTTCAGATATTTGGAAAATTTGTAGAACATTCTATATAAAAACTCTACACGATTGTACTCGAAAAATATGCAACACTTTTTATTGTGTGTAACTTTTTATTGCATTGGTAAAAATTGATGAAATTTTTATTAAAATTAGTTTAGACTGTGCAAAATCTCATCACAATCTGGCAATTGGTTATCGAGATGGCTTCCAAGCAAGAAGTGCTTCGACAAAAAATTACGGGAGCGGTCGTGGAAAATCCAGGCCAGTCCCACAGGAGACCCAGACGACCCAGCGGCGAGCGAAAAGCGACGACGCCTGACCCCGTGAACGCAAGGAAGGTGAGGGATTACTTCAAGCACAATCCGAACCTTTCGATTCGGGACGAGGCCATGAAGGTCAATTCTGAAGGCGCATAATCGAACCGATAAACAGAATTCAGGGGTCAAATCCCGCGCCAGGAAGCTGTACCGCGAGTGGTTGGTGCAGCCGAAATGCATCGTAATGGACGACTAGACGTACATTAAAGAGGACGCCAACCTGATCTCCGGCCTGGAGTTTTTCCGTCAGCAAGTTCCGCCTGGATGTTCCGGAGAACTTCTGGAAGAAGAAGGTTGACAAATTTGCCAAGAAGTACTTAGTATGACAGGCGATCTGTGGGTGTGGCAAATTCAGCAAGCCTTACATAACGGCTAGCACCATCAACGGCCAAATATATAAAGAAGAATGCCTTCAGAAGCGCCTGCTGTCCTTCCTCCGGTCCCACCAAGGTGACACTCTGTTTTGGCCGAATCTGGCATCGTGCCATTACGCGAAACCGGTATGGAGTGGTACGAATCGAACGATGTTGTTTTCGTGCCGAAGGAGGCAAATCCGCCAAACTTTTGAGAACTTCGCCGAATAGAAAAGGGAAGGTCTTCAAAAACGACAAGGATTTGAAGAAAGAGTGGATGAAAGTGTGTAAAAAATATGGCGCAAGTGTTGCACAGGATTTGATGGGTAGCGTTAAGTCCAAGTAGCGGGCATTTAGCCTAGGAGAGAAGGTTGAATAAACCAACTTTGCAAAAACATAGCTAATATGTGTTTATTTATTCCACGAGAGTTTCAAAAATATCCTACTTAAATGAATTTTTGGTGATCATTTTTGTCTGTTGCATTTTTTTTCGAGTACAGTCTTTAATACCCTACACACTAAGATTTTGTTTCCGTGTTCGGTAAATTTTACCGAAATCATAACAGCTGAACGTTCGGTAAAACTTTGACCTTCATTTTAAAGGCAATTGAATTTGAAAATAATTTCAAAACATGTTCAACCTTGTTTAAATGATCAAATATTGTCATTTTAGTGGAGATTTAGTTTCAAAGTAGCTGAAAAGCAATTGAATTGAATTGCATAAATTTTACCGAACAGCTCAGCTGTTCAGATTTCGGTAAAAATTACAGATGTCGTTAAGTGTGTAGGCTACAAATTGAAGCCAATTTTTCCAATTTGAAGATGGTGCAGAGAGTAAATTTATGTTATGGTTATAATGTTATATTCTACTATCAAAGTAACCTGTAACAAGATACCCCATTTTAAGGTTTCTAAAAATGTGTTTGGTGGGTTTTTTATAACGAGATCTATAGCCATACCGAATCGAAAAAAAATCATTATGTTTCTCTTGAGCCGTTTTTCGAGATTAACCGTCTTCTCCTTTATGGGGTTTATTTACATCTGAGCGGATTTGGTAGCGCTAGTGTACTAGCCAACTAACAGGAATTTCAGTTGCTCCTGAAATTTCCTACTGTTTACATTATGCTGGTGAGTTTTTTCGCCAGCAGCTGGCGCATTTGCACTAGTGAAATAGCATAGGTGTGAACACCTCATTATGGGATGTTTATACTTGTGATAGTTCACTAGCACAGCCAGCTCAACCAACTAGCGTGAATTTCAGTTGTTCCTGAAATATCATGCTGGTAGATGCTGACGCACTGTTTACATTATGCTGGCTACCTTTTGGTATAGTTCTAGTACACTAGCGCTAGTGAACCAGCATATATGCGGTGTTTACATCTATGCTGGTGTGCAAGCGCTAGTGTACTAGCACTGTACTAAAAAGTAGGCAGCATAATGTCAAACCAGCTTGAGATTTCAGGAGGAACTGAAAATCGTGCTAGTTGGTTGAGCTACTATGCTAGTGCACTAGCAAAAGTGTAAATAGCTCAATATGTAAACACCATATTAACCTTCCAACAGTCACGCTAATTAGTGCACTGAGTGCACGCGTTTTGAAAAAAAAAGTCGGAAAAAATTACCAGACACGACCGCATGGTTGACGTAGACTACGGTATGCTTGATATTCAATTGAAATACAGTAGAAGTAACCTATTGTTTCGGTCCTATATACATTTTTTGGATTTCATATTTAGTAAAACTTGGCCAAATTTGAGACCTCAAAAAATTAGAATACATAGTCTTTTACATTTTATTCCGAAGTTGCAATAAAATATGAATGTAAACATTGGAACATATCACGAAATATAAACAAGTTCCACACCTAAATTTAGGATTGAGGACTGAAGAGATGATGATGAAATAAAGTGTAATTTAACAGAAAACTAATCTCTTTGCTTAACAATTTGAGGCCTTTAAAAGGGCCGATGATTGTGTTGGCTTGGCAACCTATAATCGCAATCAGTCCCATATGGATAAACTAGGTATTTATAAAATGGCTGTAGTTATAAAGTGCAATTTCCATGTCAACATTTGAATGATCATAGTAAATTTATTGATATTTTTTTCAAGTTCAAGTGGTCCTGAGAAGTTGACAAACAAGTTGATCACCACCTTTTATCACTGACTTGCTGCTGCTACCACACCATCTGATGCGAAAATGAGCGGAGGTACCTTTTTCTCTTGACATTAAATGATCTTTATTTCTTGTATTTGTATGGTTTACATTTTTGAATACTCAAGTGAAAAAGGAAATCTTTTCAAATTAAGTTCATTTGAAATTTAAAAAAATATATTTAGAGAAAGTCCACTTTGCTGGAAAATCGGAGACACGACAGCAGCGCTCTTTAAATACGTGCGAGAGAATATAGATTCATCCCATCCGTTCGCGATTCTGATTAGTATGCGACATATTCATATTTTATTTGTTAAATTTCTTAATTGTTCAATTGTTCTATTTTCACTATTTGTACTATACATACATCAAAAAACTACAAAGGACAGCCCTATGGGGTTGTACGTAATGATGACGTAGAACTACGTGGTCTTATATGAAATTGTTATTTGTTAACTGCAGAAGGAGCTTCTTAACAAATTTATGATGGTCCAGAAAAGGACCGTTTTGTCGTGATGATTGAGTAATGCTGAGCTATTATTAGGGTGTTCAACACTGATGAAGCTAACGAGCTGTATGTTGTTTGGAACGAGGTTGACGCACTTGGCATAGATGGCCCACAGCGGCTCACGACGCGCAACTGAATCCGATCAGTAGCGGTGCGGCTTCTTCCTCTTTCTTCGGTGAACCCAGGGCTATTGTGGGCAGCCTTGATAGCTAGCTGCTTGCGGGCAGCCTTTCATTATGTACTGGAAAACGCCACGTGCCGAAAGCACTGCTGCTGCTGATGACGATTGGTCACCACCATCCACCACGCACGGTGATTGAGTAAACACCGTTCGGCGAGACAGGAGGGAATTCGATTTTTAAAAGTGACCTTTAGTTAATTGAAAGTCTTATTCTCATTTGTAGAAAAATTTCCAATCGATTGGCGTTTACGAATTAAAATCCATCATCTCTGGATCAAAATCAAACCACTTTCATGCCGCGACCAACTTTCGTATTTGTAATTGTGGGTTGTCTTAAAAATACATGGTATGTTAGATTGAAACCTATGGGAACTGATATCCGAATAATGACCTTGAGAAATGTCCAGAAAATGCTCTTTAACAAATTTATGGTGGTCCTGAAAAGGAACGTTTTGTCGTAATGGTTGAGTAATGCTGAGCTACTATTAGGGTGTTCAATACAGATAAAGCTGGCGAGCTGTATGTTGTTTGGAACGAGGGCGATGCACTTGGCATAGATGGCCCACTGTGGCACACGACGCACAATTGAATCCGATCAGTAGCGGTGCGGCTTCGTCCTCTTTCTTCGTAGAATCGAGGGCTGAATCGAGAGCATGCAGCTAGCTGCATGCGGGCAGGCTTTAATTATGTACTGGAGAACGCCAAGCGCCGAAACCACTGCTGCTGTTGCTCATGACGACCGAACACCACCACTCACCACACGCAGTGATTGTATAAACACCGTTTGGCAAGACCGGAGTGAAATAAATTTTTAAATCTGTGTTAGGGAAAGCGCTTTTCGCAGGCAATCGGTGATAATTTAAATAATGATAGCAACAGTTGCACATTCGTGCAATTTTCAATAGTGCCCTATTGACAATTGATAAAGTGTTCATTTTAACAGATT
Source organism: Ochlerotatus camptorhynchus (assembly GCF_037179485.1). Taxonomy (NCBI): domain Eukaryota; kingdom Metazoa; phylum Arthropoda; class Insecta; order Diptera; family Culicidae; genus Ochlerotatus; species Ochlerotatus camptorhynchus. Next base: position 7,465,794 of record NW_027040918.1, on the reverse strand, counting down.
TGTAGATGGATTTGTAGATGACTTTCCAATCGATTGGCTTGTTTAGAATTAAAATCCATCCGATATAGACAGAGTTATAACTGTTCAAAATCTTTCATAATTGTGTTACATGTTCCATTGTGGGTTTTCACAAAGTGTACCCCTATATAGAAATCACAGACGTCGTCCTACGTCAAAATTGCTGGATTTTTTTTCTTCGTCGAATGAAATATTTCCCAGTATGTATTGGTTTATTTCTCCATTTATAAACTTTTCGTTACATGCCTCCTATTTGCCCATTTCGTATTTCGTAATGTGATCCCCAATATAGTAAAGAAAGACAGCCATACGTCAAAAGCATAGTCAATAGAAATAAACGTAATGTTACTACTACTTCTGGTTCATTGGAGGCATTTGCTCGCAAATTTGGGTAGTTTTTAAATAGCGATTACTGAAATAATAAAAATCTGAGAGAGAGGAGACAGCTTTGCTATCGATCACGCAAACGTTATCGATATCCAGGCATGAACTGTCACTGCAAACTAGGCCGAACATTAGAAATGGGGCTATCATCCTTTTGAAAACAACTTTTTTCGTGCGGACCAAGGCTTGCCTTCGCAAACCAACAACACGATTGGGTAGGGGAGAAAAAAAAGAAGACAAAGAAAACAAACCATCCGTCATTGATCTGGCTCCTCTCTCTCGGATAAAAATTATGTTTATTCAACCCAGCGTTATATGAAAAATTTAATAATACTATGTATAAAATAATTTAAAATGGATTTATAACTTTAATAATCGATTGTGAGTTGATTTTTTTCAATTTTTAGACTTAAAAAAAAGTTACGTTATATCGAGGTGGAAGTTACGTTATATCGAGTTACGTTATATCGAGGTTGCTTTATATCGAGGTATGACTGTAGTTGAAATCCTATTAAAACTGACCCGGGTGTTGGTGGTATTCCAAGATCTACTCTTCTTCTTTATATTGGTGAAGAAACATTTCGAAAAAAAAATAAAAAATAAAGTAGTTGAAAGTTTATATTTCAATAATGAAGTTTGGAGCGTGTACTCAGTACACCAGCGTAGCCGCTCGTGTATTTTTTGTTCCATCGAGCAGTCGCGTCGTTTACTGAGCACACGGCAAACAATTCCAGTTACAGCTCTTGAACTATACCAGATAGAACGATTTAGCAAAGTGGTTCAGCTGGAAAATATTCGTCTGGCAGTGGATAGATAAGTTCTGAACAGGTCCGTTAGGTGGCGCACCAGTACCAATAAAGCTCTTCTAGTGATAACTTTGAATCGAGACAAGATATTAGCTTCCTTTCTTCAGCAAAGTTATTCAAATGGACGAGACCTGTTTAGTATTGAACAGTTTAGTTGATAATTTACTCTGACAAGGTGGCGTCAGAGTTCAAATAAAGTTATTCTAGTGATACCTTTGGACTTAACCAATCAAAGAAAAATGCATCGATTGAGCCAGCAAAAGCAAGCTGAAAAGACGAGACAGCGCTAAAAACAGGCCCATAATAACATTAACAACACTAATCACAACACAAGAAACAAAAACAACTACGAAATAAATTTCAAAAATTCCAACCGACGCAGCTACAACAATGACACGAGTATCCTCAACATTGTCAACAGACAAAATGGCACCCACCTAATTCCTGATAAAGAACTTCTTGCGGCCACGAAGGATTGGTATTGCAGACCGCCAACTAATTATCGACCTTCGGTCCAATTTCAAAGAGGAGAGATCCCAACCAACATTTTCAGCATTATAAGCCAACGTTTCCAGCGTTGTGTTGTAAAGTAGCTGAAACAAAGCTGTAGATACAGCTACAAGCAGAAGCTTGCAAAATAGATTTGGAGAGCGTTAACTCAACTTTTTCACAACCATTATTCAATTTGTCAGACGCACTGAATAACATCACCCAATAAACGGTAATGTAACTTCTATGCAAATATTAATCAACTTTCAACTTTTAGCTTCAAAACAAAGCTAATAAAGCGAATATATTACTTACTTGATGGCTTCTTAACAACCAACAACTCTTACTGAATAACATAAACATCAAAAGGGCTTTTGAACAACTAAACAACCTTTACTCAAGTAATTCACTGTGTTAGCGCTACGTTGGAAGCTATTTTACAGTCAACTAGGTTTATTTTTAGACTTGTGCAGGTTTACAGCTTTTACTCTGCTTCTTTACAAAGCTGAATTGATAAGTCGAGAAAAGTGATTCATGTGCACTATTATAAAGCCTCTACTCAGCAATCTTGTTGAAGAAAGGCATGTGAATGTGTTTACGTCAGTTCAAAGTGTTGGCGTAGCGAAGTTGGTAGTATCAAGGTTCGACAATGCGGTCGTCTCGAGTTCGAATCCAGGTTCCGGTACAGTAAAAATAATTTGGTGGTGTGGTTATAACTAATTTCGATTAAGTTTAATGCACAGTAAAATAAACATGATAAATTCCTTTAAAAAAAAAAAAAGCTTAAGCAATATTTAACCTGGGGTTAAGAGAAAGCTGTGTAGTGATTATTGGATAATCGGGTAAAGGTTGAGTAAGCGCCTTTCAAGTTCACACACAACTAAACAGCAGGATAACAGCTGTACACAGAAACAAATTCTGAATTTTAGTTATCGCGTAAAATCTCCCTTCGTTTAATTTTGAGCTACTCTTGGCATAAATAGTGAAATCGTTTACAAGCTTGCATACAATATTGCTAATTTATGCGATATTGCGCTTAAATTTACACGAAATATCGCGTACATTTATGCCAAATCTAGCGTTAATTTTATGTGCGCTACATCTCGCAGAAATTTACATGAATTTTTCGAACGGTGTATAGAAGCGTAAATAGATACGCAATAAGAGCTTGTCCCAACCGTCACAACAGCCATAAGTAGCTGACTAAGTTCGCCAGATTTGCTTGTAAAGAGGTTGAGTTTCCTCATATCGTATAACATTTGAATACAGCTTTGAGGCTGTATAAATGAAATGAGCAAAGCGTTTACATTGCGAAAATTGTTAGTTGGGATACTAAACCCGTACCCGGCGAGTGTTGAATTGCCACGTTCCGTTCCAGAACATTCGCCCTACTGGATGACTTCAGCTGCAACGTATGGGACGTGCTCTTGCATTCATTCGTATTTTAAACGGAATTGAAGCGCCCCTTGGAGAAAGAAAATGTATCTACTTTGACCGACGATGACAATGGTTTTGCAGAACTGGACTATTTTCATTTTTTGACGACCTCTCGATATCAGTACATGAAATTTATAAGCAATTGACAGCATGTAGGTTTCCAGTGATTTTGGGAACTGAAACGAGTTGGGATGCTGGTATGAATAATAAAGAAGTTTTCTAGGATCGGTTCAATGTGTTTATAGATGATCGCGATAATTTGTTATCCAATAATAAATGTGGTGGTGGTGTGTATTAATAGCAGTTATTGTAGAGTATGAATCAGAGCAAATTTCAACTTGCAAATGTAGGGAGTTCGACCATGTTTGGGTTAAACTTTTATTGGAGATCAAATTCACATTTTTGCAGCTGTTTATTTTCCTCTAGAACATGCATTTGAAACAAATTTAAGTTTGGAAAATACCATTATTGCAGGATTTGTGACTGAAGCAAATGTTCCTATATATACGGAAATTTTAATCAACGTGCAGCCTTTTTTATTTTGATGATGAAAATGAATCCTTTTTGGTAACGATTGTAGGAGTAAAAGCTTCATACCCTGTTCAATGGAGGCGAACCAGCCTCAGGCCTCCTAAATAAAGATAAATCAAAAATTTGAGCCAAACTTGACTAAAACTCTTATTTTGGCATTCTGAACAAAAGCCTTTTTTGATTTTGCTCTTAAGTACCTGGATCCTTCTGGGCTACAACCCTGGATTTTCGAGATTTTTAAATATTTAAACTTTCAGAAGAGAATACTCCACAACCAAATGAGCTATTCGTGATCTTAGAACGTCAATTTGATGGTTTTTTAATATTCATTCTTATAAATGTACAAATATTTTGTTTTTGTTATAGTAACTACAGTAAACAGACTGATTACCGGCAGGTATCAAAATTGTCAAAAAATGGCCTATTTTCACCATGGGCGGGATTTTTTATTTCTTAATATTTTGGGCTCAAATTTTCATCACACTTTGTAAAACTCTTGTACTTGATGTGTTTCCAAGGGTAAATGATTTGGACAAGCAGTTTTTTTAGATATGACCAGATGAGTTTTGAGCTTTTCTGGTGAAAAATCAATGCTATATAATATATTTTTTATTTTTTCTTGAATTCCTTGTTTTCGCATGTTCTGGGCTGGATTCTCATTGTATGAAATCATAACTAGCTCACTTATTTACTTTTGTCCATAATTTAATTATGGTCCTAAAAGTGAAAAATACGTTTCTATGGGATACGGCTAAAACGTAAAGTACGATGAAATCAGATAGGTATATAAAATTTCAGCTGTAGATGAAAGCTGCTACTTGAAGAGGTCAAAATATTAGGAAATAAAAAATCCCACCCATGGTGAAAATAGGCCATTTTTTTGACAAAATACCTGCCGTAATCAGTCTGTTTACTGTAAGTACTTTAACAAAAACAAAATGTGGGTACTCCTATAATAATCAAAATTAAAAAAATAACCTTAAAATTGACGTTCTAAGATCACGAATAGCTTATTTGGTTGTGTAGTAATCTCTTCTGAACGTTGCAATTTTTAAAAAAAAATCTCGAAAATACAGGGTTGTTGCCCAAAAGGATCTAGGCACTTTAGAGCAAAATCAAAAAAGGCATTTGTTCAGAATAAGCCTTTTGGCCAAGTTTGGCTCAAATCGGTGACATCGACTACAGGTGTTGTACCCACTTTAGCTGGAATGACCCATATCTGAGTCCCCAACTCCGCTTTGGAAAAATGAAGTGTTTCACATTGCAATTGAATTCTCTAAATCAGGCCTATCCAACCTTTTTAAACTTGCTTTTTTTAAATGGTTGTATCTATGTTCGATGAACATGTTTCAAGCTACAATTTTTTTTTATTTCTCATTCATTTTGGGCTAAAATTCATAATGATGAAGAAAATTAGACAAGAATGATTTCATTGCTGAGATTCAGAGTCCACGTCCGGCCCGCGGGCCGCACGCTGGACAGCGCTGGTCTATATTCGTAGGGTATACGTCCCTAACCTCGGTCTAATATGCAGCCATCGATTACGTTTTTAATCATAACTCATCAATGAATTTACCTGCAAACGATATTCTACTGCTAAATGGTATGCTTAGATATGCTTATCATGTCGTTTGCTATCAGAAACCACGAAAAGTTGAAAAACTTACTTTTTTTAAGACAATAACTCACGAGGGAAATGTATGTAATATGGGTCTATTGTCCCCAAATTGGGTCTATTTATGGATGCAACTTCGTCCTATCTTGTTTGATCCTCAAAAAAACGCTCTTGGTAACGTTTTCTGATGTATTTTTTTTTATCACTATCACTGTTAACTTAATGCTCTTCATTCCTCAAAACATTTCTTAGAGAAAATTTTACGAAAACTACATTAAATCACTCAATTTAAAAATTAAAAATTAAAAATTTCGCTTATCGTCTTTTGACCGCAGAATATCTAAATCAGAACATTGTGATGTTCATTATACAGGTTTGGCAGAAAAAATCTCCCTTCCTGTTCGTTCCTTATCATCCAAATGCAAAACAACATTGTTGACGTTACTCTTATTGCTATATGCTGTCAAATGAATTTCATGGGCCATAGTTAGGAACATAGAAAAGAAATGTGTCCCTAAAGTTGGGTCCATGTTTTACTTGTGAAAACGTTGTTAAACAATTAAAATAAACATAAAATATTCAAACAGCAACTGTAAGTTTTACGTCTAGTGTGTATTATCAGGTAATTCCAATCAATAAATGCCATAATCAGGCCATTTGATGATCGTCAGTCAACCTTCCCATCTTAACCTTATAAGTCATGGCGGCTAAAAACTCCGAACATTGTGATATTCTCAACCAGTTTTATTACTTACGAGAGCTGAAAATGTATTGAAATGTTGTGATATAAATTGATTTGTGTGTGGTACACATTTATCAACCATCAGTGATCAATATTTTCCTTATTTTTTGTGTAATATTCCTTAATTAATTATTTATTTGCGTGATAGGCCGAATGAAAGGACTAGACCCACATTACATACCGTAACCCTTCATGAAAAAACGCAATTTTGAATAATAATTTGTCCGAACCGTTATTTGATTTTAGCAAAGTAAACTATAAACTAATCAAAAATATATTGGACTGTATATTATTATTATTTAGCTTTATTTAGGAGGCTTTCAGCCTTAGGCTGGTTCGCCTTCAAATTGGACTGTATAGACTGGCAACCTCTACTACGTAATTGTAACATAGAACAAGCAGTTGATGCATTCTATGAAATTATTTGTGGTATTTTAGAGCAGACAGTGCCAACGAAGCAAAGAAAGAGAACAAATACAAAGGCACCAATATGATTCAATAGACAAATTTTCAAACTAAGAAATAGAAAGCAGAAAACTCATAAGGGTTACAAACCTTTGTTCCTCTGTTTTGGACCTAACAACACTACAACCAGTAATTTGATTTAATGTAGTATATCCCGTGTCCTTAGTTTAGTGCATATCGTATTACTCCATCACTATTGAGAAATGATGAAGTAAACGATTTTTTTACCAGTGTCATTCTTGCATTTATCGCAAGGATCCGACTTTAATTTAAATTTCCTGCTATTTATACCCTACGGAGTGTTGAAACATCCTCCAAACGTGCGCCCCTTTGTCAGTCAAAATTTCTGACTTCCTTAGCAACAAAATTAATAAATGACACCGATAATGACCATGCATCAGAACCCTATTCTTAACCACTTCAAACTAGGGAACAACGAATAGAAGATTACGAATTACATAGATGAAGACTAACTAACTCATTTTTTCCTTGTTTCAAGATTATCCTCGGTGGACAAAGCCGACTCTTATCACTATCATTAAGGCATAAAAAGTAACAAGGACTAAGATGTGTTCCTTTGATTACTGAAAAATCCTGCTCCCCTAGTTTGAAGTAGTCAGGACTAAGAATCGGTGGTAGATCTTACATCCCGTAACGTACCACGAAAAAGTGATCTACCCACCTTACGGGGCAATCATTATTCCTTAGATTGCATTCCCTAACCTATCTTCCCTTGGTATTTGCTCCAAAAAATATTGTTCTCCTGAGATTTCCTTGGAAATATTCTCGCAATTCTCTTCGAAATAATGTCTGGAGTTTTTGGCACGTGTGCTGTAGTCGAGCATGGTTGCACACGTTCCAGGACTAGGGGAAAAACCTACTTCGGCCTAATCGCCCATTCCCGGCCTATCGAGCACAACACATCAAATATATCTATGATTTCGGCGTGAACGTGTCAAAGCAACGTTCGGTACGATGCTTCTATTCAATAGCTGCAAGACGAAGTGTTGAAGAACGTAAAATAAGATCTCGAAAACAAAACGCGTGAATTCACTTTTTCTCTCCGTTCCATAGGCCAAAGAGAATCCCAATGGCGTTTCAATGGCTAATAGGCCTAAGAAAACCCATAGGCCCAGTTGAACTGCCAGAAGCAGTTTTGCATTTTCAACAATATACGAATATTCAGAACTAACGGTACATATGGAAAGGTAAATAAATTTTGAGGCCATTTGTAAAAATAACATTCCGTTTGGTGCTAAACTACGCTCGATTAAGAAAGACTAAGTGCGAGTTGTGCTTAATTGGCCGGGAGTGGTCTAGTTAACCCTAACTAGTTTTTTTTTAATCTAAGCACGGTTTGGAGTTCGTGTCAGAAATTTATTGGAATTGTGGTTAGAAACACTTGCTAATTAAAACGTCTTCAGATTTCCTGTTAAATCATTCGCAGATTTTCCTTTGGAATACTCAAGGGCTTGTCCTTACAATCTGATCGAAATTCACCTTGTAATTACCATTTACTTTTATTAATAATACCCTAAATCGAGGAAAAATTTACTCCCTTCCCCCTATCGTGCATTGCTTGTCATAAAATCTTAGAACCACCTTCCCTCGTTAGAGCGTGACATAATATATGCATCAACCCTTAACGAAATAAGTGTCGTGGAAAACCTCTTTGAATGAGCTCCTTTGCCTTGTCGCCATGGAGACCATTTTTGCCACCCCGCTTGGCCATTAAATAAAATCCAAAAAGAAGCTTGATTGGTTTTGAAAACACATTAGTTGTAATGAATCATTCCTAGAAACATCGACTCCCAGCGACAATTTCATAGTTCGCTTCTGGGCAATAACATGTTTTATGTCAGACTTGTAGAGATTGGAATGATAAAAATTGCTAAAATAACACGAAATACATTTGAAAAAAAAAACAAATTTTCCATTTATACTAAGTTTTCAAATGAACATCATGTAAAAAGTACTATAGAGTTAATGTGTAGTAAGAGTAATCAATTTCACAAAATGCTACACAGAAAAAAAAAATCTGAATTTCAATGGTGATTTAAACATCCATGCATGCAAACATTTATGCATGTAAATTTCTTTATCACCTAAATTAGCAAATTGTAATAAATGTTGCTTACAAAGATGGATGGTTGAATACAATATTTGGAATATTTCATGAAATGTCACACAACTTTACACGATCTAAAATGTAAGCTTGTATGTTAAATGATGCTCCCTTTATGTGCATCACAGTAACAGAAATTTACACAACTTTTTCGAACTAAGTAGCTAAACAAATAACCATAACTTGTTTGCTTTTCTCACTTAAGAATCGATTAATTTTCAACGCATTGATCAATCCTAAAGATGTTATTTTTTCAATTTAATGAGTTTCTAATAAAAAAGCCCCTTTCAGTTGTCGTTTTGATATTATTTTTAAACATGAATTTAATAGCTAAAACCATTTGATACCTACCTCAAAAAGGCTTGTTACGATACGCTTTGCTTCGAGAACTTATTGGGTATTCCTTGCATACGTCGGAGGCAGTAAAGTTTTCCACCAACAAAATCCGATTATTGCCAAAACAGCGAATCACCTGCACACTGTGCCAAACGATCATGCATTGATAATAAAAACTCAACTTTTACATTTTATCACCGACGGTCGTCACCAGCCAGGTAGCACTCATTTGGTGTAGTACTTGGTTATTGTTATTATGATCGCTGTCCATCACCGGATATGTCACCAGAGGCGGTCGGTAAATACACGCACGCAAATACACACTCACATATACACCAGCACGTCGATTTTCCGATTGGTAAACGGATCTCCAGAGATATTAATTTCAGCTGCCGCCGTCCGTCGGTCGCTTGTCTGTCTACCATCCGAGCGCTTCGTTCCGTGTTGTTCTCATTTTCAAAGTACGGACTGAAACTTCGAGTGCCATCACCGCCCCGTATCGCACGTTAATGTAGTAACCGTAGGTAGTAGCTGTATTAGTAGACCGCTCACAGCTCATTCAACGAAAACCCGAGCGATGTAACATTTAAACTTATAAATGGTTTGACATTTCAAGTGACTTAAGTCAAAATGTCACAGAGTGCCTAGCTGATCGTATTATTTTTTTTTCTTTTTTCCTCTCTCTCTCTCTCTCTCTCTCTGGCTGGTCTTCCCTCAACGACACAACTCATGAATAATATTGCGCATAGACACCGGCGCAAACATACACACTACTAACCCGCTCAGTTGTTCACTATTTGTTTTCTTCTTCATCCACTTTTTTTCATCTACTACACAAACACTCCAATACGGCACAGTGTTCTGAACTTTGTCGGGCGGTATCTACTACTTTTCCGTAGAGTAGAACACAGCTTAATCCATATTCGTTGCGACAACAATAATTGTCATTATAAATATTTCATCCCGTAAATACGACTCAGAACGGCATCACTCAGTCACGCGTGTTATCTCATTAGGAGCAAGCACTCAAAACACGTGCAATTCCAACGGGAAAGGTCACTTGACTGCTACACTTCTGTCACTTCTCCGCGTGACCTCTTCCGTACCCGTCACGTACAGTGTCACTACCGCGTGGGAGTCGAACCCAGAGCTTGAACTGCGCGGCCGACTGACCACCCACACTAAACACGCAAACACACTCCTGCACTCTGCCCACACTGTTGTCGCACCCTTTGCTTCCGCTGATGGGTGTCACTCGTTTGGCGGCGGTTGTATTCCCGAGTATCGTCCCTCGATGATGGGGCTATGATTAATTGCTCCCGATCGACGACGCGACTTGTAATCCAGCACACGTCCAGCTGTTTGGATATGGCGCAACGCAACGCACTAGTGTTCCAGAGATGCGGCCGGCCCGGAAACCGAACTGTGTCGTTTGTAGCAGTGCACACCACAAACTACGAAAGCTGACTGATTCACTTGATTCGGTGGAAATGCTAAAACAACAATGTTTTTTACTCTTTATTTTCCTCTACTTCCATCCTTCAGTCCGTCAGGCAGCCCCATGCTCGCTCGCAGTAAGTCGCGTTCTTGGGGCTCTCTCTCTCTTTCTTTTCCTATGTTTTGAGTGTGTGTGCGGTGCTCCCCCCGGAGAGAGAGATTGTGGAGGCTCTCCCAAGTCCCAACATGCTCACTTTACCTACACACTCGGTTGAGGTGAGTCCAGGTCGCGAAGCATGGCCCCCCGTTTGTGGAACCACCCAACCGACCCGCAACCACCAGCCGAGAACAGTAACCCATCACGTTGTTATTCCTGACTATAGAACAGATGGAAGAATGAAACAGTGGTATTGGCGTGGTGTCGTGATGGGAGTAATCCATCTAAGGGGTGCAGCAGGCCTGATCAAAGCGGATTAATTTATAAGGAATGATATTGTCTTTGACTTTAAATGATCTATATTTCTTGAATTTGTGTAGATTACATGTATAACTTATCAAGTGACACAGATGCGTCTTTTCAACTTTAATTCCTTTGAAATTTCAATTATTATTAATTACAGTTCCTAGTCCTATCAGGCCTGTTTTAAGAATGACCACCTTGGTGGGATTGGTTTGTTTTACATTTGAAAAAGGAGACTACTTATAACTACTATTTACAACTACAACTAACCTACAACTACTATATACACCTAATCTACTATATACAAATTGCTTATCAAAGCATTTTCTGATACATTACATTTTTGTGCAAATTTATTCTGAATTTCGTTAATTTTTGAATCTATTTTGGCAATGCCTGCCTCTTCATGTAAATTTGTTATTCTAGTGCCGAAAGGACGATCAAGAACCATCCTCAGCACTCTATTCTGAGCGACTTGGATTTTGTTCCTGTGAGTCTGTGCACATGATTCCCACACCGGAGCTGCGTAGAGGATCGCAGGTGCTATGATTTGTTTGTAGACGGCCAGTTTGTTCACCCTTGAGAGGCGGGATCTGCGGCAAATCAGCGGATACAGACACCTAACCAAGGTAGAACACTTGACTACAGTTTTCTCTACATGCGAACAGAAGAAGAGCTTTTCATCGAACAACATCCCGAGATAGGTTACTTCGGCGGACCACTCAACCCTTGTGCCATCCATGATTACAGTACAAGAGGGAGCCGGTTTTAGTTTGGGTGATTGTCGATGGAGGAACATGATTGTTTGTGTTTTGGAGGCATTGATTTTGATTTTCCACGTGGTGGCATAATCAGCAAAGGCGTTAAGGCATCGTTGAAGTTTGTTCGTTATTTCGCGAGGCATCCTTCCTTTGACGGCTATTGCGGTATCATCTGCGAACAGGAAAAACACGCAACCGTCACCGAGGGGAGGAATGTCGGAAGTATAAATGCTGTAAAGCAAGGGGCCCAGCAAACTGCCTTACGGGACACCTGCTGGGATGGAAAACGTGTCTGAAAAACAACCATTCAACGATACCTTTAACGACCTTTGCTGGAGGTAGTTACGGGTGATTTTAACCAGATGTAAAGGAAAGTTGAAGTTACAAAGCTAGTACACAAGTCCATCATGTCAAACATTGTCAAACGCCTTTTCAACGTCTAACAAGGCTATGGCTGTGGACTTGAATACAGCTTTGTTACTTCGGATGTTATTCATCACCCGTACTAACTGATGATTGGTGGAGTGCCCCTGTCTGAATCCAAACTGTTCCGGAAGGAGAATGTTGTTTTCCTCGACAAACTTGAGCAAACGATTGAGAATGAGTTTCTCGAACAATTTGCTCAGCGCTGAAAGGAGGCTGATTGGTCTGTAGCTTGAAGGCAATGTTGGATCCTTACCGGGTTTGCGGATTGGTATGATTTTTGCTACTTTCCAGATGCTTGGAAAGTAGTGCAGTTCCAAGCATCTGTTGAAGATAGCGGTTAGAACAGACTGCACTTTCATGCTGAGTCTCTTCAAGATCAAGTTGAATATACCGTCAAACCCGGGAGCTTTCATGTTCTTGGTGCATTTCAGCGCTGAGCAAATCTGTTGTATTGTAATCATATCCGCCGGAGGCACGACACAAGGGGAGGTATCTAGGTTTTGAAAGCATTGCGCAACCTGATCATCGAGCGGACTTTGGATAGTCGAGCCAAGCAAATGCGATGAAGCGACATGCTCGCCGATCGCATTTGCTTTCTCCTGTGGGGTAATTAAAAGCCGATCGTCATCATTTTCGACTCTGAGAGGTGGAATGGGTTTGGGATGAGTTTTCAGGACCTTGGCTACCTTCCAGAATGGTCTGGAGCGGTCATCCAGATTCTGGACAACACACCCGAAATTTTCATTTCGGAGTGAGTCCATTCTGGAAGCAATCTGCCTGTTCAGATCGGCCATTTCACGTTTCCTCGCTAGATCTCCAGTCCTCTGAAACTGGCGTCTACGAACATTTCTCAGGCGAATCAAAAGTTGGGTGTGGGAATCAATGGCAATAAACTTACCCCTCACAGGAACTCGTCGGACGCACGCCTCGTCAGCCACGGTTGTGGTTTGGTGGAGTCCTTCCAACGCTCGGTCGATGTCCTCCACAGTATCAAGCGGCGGGTTGTCGATGATGTGCCTGTCTACCACGCGTCCAAACTGGGCCCAGTTTACGCGATGATAGTCCTTGCGCAGGCTTGAAGCAGGAGCCACGTTGCAGCCCAGTTCAGCCACCACCGGTTGGTGGTCGGAGCTGAGTTCGTTCAAGGCTACCGGCTTAGACAAGCCGATATTTGTCAGGAAAAGGTCTAGCGTCGATGGGTTGCCCGCCGGTGAGAAAAATGTTGGTTCATCCGAAAACCAAACGGAGTACAGCCCATGCTGTGAGTGGTCGAACAGCAGACGACCGTTCTGGTTCTGCTGGTAGTTCCGCCAGGCCTCATGGCGAGCATTCAGATCTCCTCCAACTACGAAGCGGGAACCGGTACGGGTGATGGTGGACAGGTCCTTCTTGAATTTAGCCGCTAGTCCACTGCTGGCGGCAGTAGACGGCGATGAACTGAACGTATACAGTCGACGACTCCACCTCCACACCAAAGGCCTCGATGATAGAGGTACGGATATGGGACAGAGTGTGGTATTTTATTCCTTTCTTGACGACGACTGCAACACCCCCCCCCCCCCCCTTGGAGCTGGTGCGATCAAGCCGGATAATGTTGTGGTCAGGCAACCAAAAGCTGTCGCCGGACTTTAGATGGGTCTCGGTTAGAAGGCCCACGTCGATGCTGTGCTTGCGGAGGAAGTCGGCAAGCTCAATCTTTTTTGCTCTTACAGAGCAAGCATTCCAGGTGACGATAGTTAGCGGTTTAGACGCCATACTGGATGATGAACTTCCCGAGAACTTGGATCTGTTCGGGCTTATTGTGGACCTTACGAAGAGCACCGGACACGTTGACGAAAATTTTCATCAGTTCATCCGCTGAGAACAGATCGGGGTTGTTGTTTTGCGCTGTTGGTTGTCTCCAGAATCCAGGGGGATGGAGAGCTTTGGCCAGCAGAATCACCGGAAGTTGCTTGAGCGGGATGCACCCGTGAATTCGCTTGCCTTTGCTGAGGAGCATGAAGAGGTGGGAAATCCTCCGTCCGAAATGCCAGGGCTTTGTCCTTCTTGCGTCCTGGTTGGTTATTAGTTGCCACCTGTTTTCGGATGCGTTTGAAGTCCTCGCGTGTGGAGCACTATCTGTCGAAACCGTGATGAGCACCACCACAGTTGGCGCATTTTAACGCCACGGATCCATCCGCAGGGCAGTCGGAAGTGGCGTGTTCTTGAGCGCAGTTGCTGCAGCGTGGCTTGATGTTGCAGTTGCGGGTACCGTGTCCAAAATTGAGGCACCGCTGGCACTGCGTTACGTCACGATGGCCACCACGGTATGGCTCCCACCGTACGATGATGGAGTAGATCGATCGGATGGCTTGCAGCGCATTGAGCGTCACCGTCCCTTTCTGGAAGTGCACCAGGAAAAGACAATCCGAAAAGTCTTCACGTTTTCGTCTCTCCTTGTCATTCTGAAGACAGCGATTGGGGCTAGCTTGTACCGGTTGATTTCAGCTTCGACCATCTTGGGGTCGAAGTTTCGTAGACCCTTGATGACTACCTTGAAGGGCTTCTCACCGGGGATGTCGTGCGTGAAGAATTCCGCCTTGGAATCCTTCAGATATTTCACGACCACTTCGTACTCCGCTTTTGTTCGCAGCATCACCTTGGTGCCGATCCTGCCGAGCTTAAACTCAGCTGCAACACCCAGCGATGAGAGATCGTCAATCAGCGTGTTGAGTGGTACTTGCAGAATTTTCGATGGCGTCGCCGAAATCACCGATGTCGCTGGCGTTCGTCGCGGTAAAATCATCGCGTCCGCTCGTACCATCGGACTGTTCTTGATTCTTCTTCCTCTTTTTCGTCCGCTTGACCGGGACTGGGTTGGTATTCCCAACATCGGTGGGAAGAGTAGCGTACCTATTTGAGGTAGGTACCGGCTTACCCTCACCACTGTTCTTCTTCTCCGCTTGGTCACGAAGTCTGCTCCGGGAACGCTGTCTTCCCATCACGCGATGCGACCGACACTACTGACGACGCGACGTGCAGTATATCTGCGAACGTTTGTAACAAACTATAGGTTTATCGAACAACTCGACAGAGCGAGCAAAGACCAAACTGTACTGCTTGACGTTCAAGCAGCTAATCAGAGAAAAATTATATTGTGTTGAGTACTTAATACTTGATTGATTCCAAGCCTAATTAGTTCAGTAGTAGCCTTTTCAGAATGTTTGGAGAGTCACGCCCATTCCGAGGTTACTTTCCCACATAATAAGCCATCACTGACTGTTATCAAATGGAACGTACTGAGTACCAATGCCACCGACGCCCGGAAGGTAGCTCCCACACATTACCCTACCTATCGACCCATCAGCTCATGAACAGGGGACCAACTGGTTTACTTCCCAAAGACGTGATCAAAGATGTTATGCATCAGAAAATTCCGGCGGTGCCGACTGAGATTGACCCCAGACCTTTTTGGGTGAGAGGCAATCACGCTTACCACTACACCATTGGCGCTGCTGTTGAAGCTTACTGCTAAAGCTTATTTAAGAAGCTTATTTAAGAAGCTTATTTGAGAAACTTATTTTAGAATCATATTTCAAAAGCTTATTCAAGAAGTGTAACAAATTTCTTCATTACAACCTAAGGTCATCGTTCTGACATTTTGAGCCGTTTGTCTGTGATTTGGGTGGTTTTTCTAAGAACATCCCGAAAATCTGGTACAGGAAAGCGAATATCGGAAAAATCTCCAAGTGATTTTAGCCAAGGATTTTGTTTCTCTAATGGTGTAAAATTTGGGTGGAAAGTGGCATTGCCTCCCATAGAAAATATGCATGCGTAGAGTTTGATACTACTGACTATTTTTCCCGTCAGTGTGCGCGCAAGGAAATGCGATCTTGCTCCTATGTTTTTTCGGGGATTTCCAAAGAAAATTTATTTATTTTATTTATTTATTTATTTATTTCGTCAAACAACGTACATATTAGAATACAGGTTTGTTTTCTTAAATTTATTTATTTATTTCGTCAACTTTGGACAAAAGGTTAAAAGTATAATTTTTTCTTTAATAAAAATTAAGCAGTGTCAGCTTTCCTATTTTTTATGAGATATAATGCCTTATGGAGTAAAAATATTGTTTTAGTTTATGCCGAGACATTGTAAAGTCAATGGTTTCGCAGTATTGATTGTAGAGGCCATCATGCGGTTTAATGGCCCATATTTTGCATAATTTGTGCGATGTTGTTTTAAGGCAAATAAATTTCGATTTCGGAGTTGCCGAGTAGGTGCATGGAAATTTAATTTTGATAAAAGTTCTGGGGAGTCAATGCGCTGCGAAACGATATCGTTTACAAATGAAGCCATTTCATATTCAAGACGCTCTTTTAATGTTTGTATGTTTATAAGCATGCAGCGTGCTTCATATGATGGAAGAGGAAATGATGTCCAACCTAATTTACGAAGAGCGTATAATAGAAATTGTTTTTGTACGGATTCTAATCATTCTTCGTGCGTGATTGAAAAAGGAGACCATACAATGCTGCAATATTACATTATTGACCTCACACGGAAACAAATCGGATTCCATTTTCATGAATAAAAAATCATGAAATGAAAAAACTTGTCATCCCATGAAATCGTAACAATAATTCATGATTTCGTCATGAAAATTCATGATTTCATAATGCAGTGGAATCAAGACCGCTACAAGCGTTACACGTACTTGGCAAACCGTGTTCATAAACCACACTACATATGTGTCTCTTATACGCCTTTTGTCTTCCATCTTATACAATTACTGATAGTCTAGTGGTCAAAGTATGGGTTTAATGATCTCAAGGTTCTTGGTTCGAATCCTGTTTGAGGCTTTATTTTATTATTTTTACATTTTTTGGTTAAAAGTTAAACCCATGAATTTAGCTCATGATTTCAACTCGGATGATTCATGATTTTGGGAATGTTTGCTGCGTTACGCAAAAGTTGCTCACGATATCATGAATACTATTCATGGTGTTTTTTCATAACATGAAAATACGCTGTGTTCATGAAATCATGAGTCATATTTCTCATTTTGGAGATCGTATTTTTCCCGTGCACATAGGCAATATATAGTGTTTTAATTGTGTATGGGTCCTGAAAGTTATAGTAAAAGCGCTTGGTAAAGCCTAGCATGTTATTTGCCCTGTGAATAATTGTGTTGTAATGGTTTATGGAAGCTATTTTAGAGTCTAAGATAATTCCTAAATCCCTAACTCTTTCACATTTTGGGGCATATAAACCAATATTTGTGTACCAAAACATTCCATATTTGTGTACCAAAACATGAACATATGATTTTCGAAAATATATAGCATGATTTCTCAATTTCCAAATCATGCTAAAAAGTACACGTACAAAATTATTGTTTAGTTTTAGTAAGAATAAATGAAGTGTTGTAGTTAATAAAATCAATGTAGTGTTTTTGTAATAAACGGTATATTGTGTGAAAATTGCACAGCAAAAAAATAATTTTGATATCACGTCAAAGTGGATGCACTACAATCATGTCGAAAATATGGTGTAATATTACTTGCTAAAAAGGACAAAATTATCATTAATACAATGCATGAACTGACATTACGCTGCTTTTACTGCATTTGTTTATTTATGTGGTCATAAAAATTATATGAAATTTTCGACATGATTGTAGTGCATCCACTTTGATGTGATATCAAAATTATTTTTTTGCTGTGTGGTGTAGTGTCCTGTGTGCGGTGAAGGAAGGTCTACGGAGGACAAAAGGATTTGGTCGAGGAAAGGATACGGATTCTATAAAAAAAGGAAGGAAAGGGTACGTTCGCCGGGCAAGTGGAAATCAACATCAATCGGTCTGGACGGTCCCGGACAGCGATGTCAATTTTCGATCAGTCGTAGGTCTTCGATATAATTTATGATAATTCGGGAGAATTCCTGATCAACCTGATATTGTGAGAGAATATGCAAAGGATTTAAATACAATTGCCGATCATTTGAAGGTCTTTGACATGATTCCTGATTGAAGATTGTTTGAAGAATTCCCGATCAATTTGATATGCCAAGGGAATATTTGGACATCTCGATGTCAACGATCGGCAACTGCATTGAAAGGTATTGAGAGCAATTAGAGCAAATCCAGAATTCTATGAAAGGTGACATTGCCACAAAATACAATTCAAACAAAAGCTTATCGTGCCAGCAAGCAGCCAATTCGGACACTGAAACATAACCAAATGGCCAAAGCATGCGCTCGGAAGTTATATAGAGAGTTTCTCACGAGGAACCCAGGATGCATACTGATGGACAACGAAACGTTTGTAAATATGGACTTTGGGCAGCTTCCTGGGCAAAAGTTTTATGTTGCCACGGCTCGAGGAAATGTCCCCAACAAATATAAATTCATTCTTGTTGATAACCCAAGTATCCAGTAAGACACATGTGAAAAGGACATACAAGCTTTTTGTAAACAAACCATTGTAGACCCTTTACGCGCCAACCAAGGGTCGCTCACGCAAACCAACAACATTATCGGGAAGGGGAAAGTTTCCCCTACCCATTGATGTTGATGGTTTGCGTTGGTGTCATGTGGGTGGCGAGAAAAGGGCATAAGATGATTTGTTTACAAAAAGCTTGTATGTGCTTTTCATATGTGGCTCATGACATAAGAATCGGTTGACAGAAATAAGAAAATCAATTCTATAAAACACTTTTCGTCGAGTTGCGAATGTTGCGTTTTCGGAACACATAATTTACATTACATGTTTGTTTACGTACCATAATTTATGTCAAAGATGGATTACGTATCGTGTAAAAATAGTTATTTATATGTGTGTAGCTCAATGCAGTTTTGTAGTCGCGTGGTTGTTTATAGCTCGAGGATGCAAGATCCCGGGTGACATTTCAGTTTGGTGAATGGCGGGAAAGGCTTATCACACAAATCCCAGCCTACATTCGAAACGTTTCTTCCTTAACTACGGGTGCATATGATCAAATTTCAAATTGACGCTCACATAAGCGAAAATAGAAATTTAGAGATAAATTCAACTGATTTCACCACAGAAAGCGAAGCATCATGACACATTCAGTGGAGACTCACGGTAGCTATTACCATATCGATGCAGATTTTCAGCCAGCTGACAAAGGCTATATCAGTAACAGAGTTGGAAAGAACACAGCGTGTCCCGGACCCATGTCATTTTATTTGCTGTTGTGGGCCCGCTGTCACGTCACCACTGAGCTGCAGATTTGGCACTCTCCGAACAACTTCTAACATATTAATAGGTCAGTGTTCACTCGGCTGTCGACAAAAGCAAGCCACTCTCGATGTGTGCCACGCGATCGTATGTTTACTCGGAAGCAACCATGTGTGGTCCTCCTCATTGTTCTTCATCAGCAGTTCTTTCGGTCGATGAGTCGTCGACTTTGGAAAGCAACCGATTCGTGATGAGTGTGCAATGGACGCGCTCTGACTCTCGTTGGCGTAACCGCCATACAATGAAACTACTGGAAGCGGCTCCAGTTCTGATGGCGGAGGCTTTTTGGATAGCGGAAGATAAAGTGTTTATTGTGTTGTACCTTTTGACTATAACTTTAAGATGTATTGTATAGTGACCAAGAATCCTCGGCTCTGTAAAGTTAATTCGTTTGAGCGTTATCAAATAAATAAATTAATTAAAAAAATATTTATAGGATGCTCTGCTGTCTTGTTTTGTTCAACAACAATACCCTTCACTAAGATCGAACCATCTATGCTCCAACTCATTCCAAAAGTAAACCCACTACAGATCTACCCATGTAACCATATACATCGACACATCTGTTCCTTCAATTCACACAATCCATGATCCATGAATTCCCGATGGCTCCGTCCCACTCTCGCCACTGCCAATCTTGGTGAGCGTGTGTCTCATTGAGCACACTCAAATACGTGCACCGGTTGCCCTCTGCGGGGTCGAAGCCGGTGAACTCATTGAAGCAGAAGCGGCGGACGGCTATCGGACAGCAGCAGCTCGAACGGGCAGACAACACAACGCGCGCCTGGCAGTCAACCGGTGGGTCGCTGGGGTGGTGATCCCCTCTCATTAGCTCACTCACACACCTAAAATGCGAGAGAACCTGACTGAGCTGGGGAGCATGAAAGAGGAAAACAAACACGATTTTCCTTCGCTCACTCTCCTCTCGCTGAAGGCTAGAGAGATTGTATGGCTCTCTTCTGCTCTATCTCTGCACTTCTAGGTGTCAACAGGGATCAAAAGGGTAGATCGTGGTCTTATAGGAATTCATACGTGGGTATGTAATTCTGCTGAAATCTTGAACGAGAAAAAATTTCCGCTATTGGTACAATTTATTTCACTTTAATCATGTCATCGGTGGGAAAATTCATATTTTTTCCTACAGAAACACCCACAATGACGTAGCGGAGTAAATACTCCTCACCATCTACCTCGATCGCCCATGCGATCGCTAACATATCATCTCAATGGTTCTTGCACGATCAAGTGGTGGTGTTTGGTTGTAAAGTATCCACTTCATTCAGAGCAAAAATTTACATGAACACCCAAACAAGCCTCTTCGGGTCACCATACCACCGACCGACCGACCGACCGACCAACCGACAGGACCGTGAAAGAGATGAGGAAGACGGAAAAGATCGCGAACTCAAATTCCTTCCTTCTTGGTCTTGTGCGCGTTGCGAAATCTCAGCGGATCGGATTGAATCGCACAATTTTTCAATTTTTTGCTCTCGTTCTCGGTGTCTCTGTCTCTGGATGCTCTCTCGCTGCTCCGCCGAGAGTGTGGGGGCACTGTGTTCTGAAAATTCTGCACTCTCAGCAGAATTGCCAGCCGCCACCGACGAAGACGACGACGACGACGCGGAATACGGTGTGTGCACGATCGCGACATTTAGCGACTTCGACGAAATACCTACTCAAGGAATTAGAGCTATAGCTGTTCTGGTGAACGAGTGTAGAGATTGAAGGGAGGAAGAAGAGAAGATGGAGAGGTGGAGCGCGGAGAGCAAATATTTTCAAACATGAACTTTTGGGGCAAATGTTAGTGACTTTTGGGATTGAAAAACAGGCGGACACAGCAGAAAAAAAAACAGAACTATGTGATGCTTGCTACTGAGGGATGGGATGTTGGTTGTACGTAGCAAATGAATGATTTGAATTTGATTTCTTGAGTAATAAATTGATTTAACAAGTAAAAAAAAATAAGTACCGGCAATGCCACCTTCGGCAACTTCTTCTTCTTCCTCGCATTTTAAGCTGATTGCTAATCGTGCACTTAGTGTTTTAGATGCACTTTTACAGTTATTGATTGAGAGCTTTCGATTTTTTTTGTATTAATTAATTTGTACAAGCTCAATCGAATAAACTTTACAGAGCCAAGTTATCATTTGCGTTACACATAATTAATGTCTTAAATCTAGAGTTAAAGGAATTGAACCGGGAGAGCTTTCGACGCCTGTACCATTTCTGTATTAGTAAATTGTGTAGCAATTACAATCCTATACTATGCCCATGGAAGTTGTGAAATTTTCCAAACCGAAAAAGCCGGCTTCGGCAAAACATTAACCTATCGTCAGGAGGATAAATAAAGACCTATATATACCTACAGGCATTTATGGGATCAGTGAGTTTGCAACTCAGAGGTGATCGATGATTTGATAGACTTACCACTTACCTTACCAATCAGGCTGCCTTGATGTTCTCTGCTGTCCGAAGAAATCGTCTCCATTCTATTCGATGGCCACACGTCGCCACTCGTAGCCTGCGAAGGGTCGCCTTGGTAGATCCACCTTGACTGCTGTGCGCCTCTTATTCTTGTTCCTGTTGGATCGCTTTCGCGAACCATTTTCACTCGGTCATCGTCCGGCTTTCTTACTACATGCCCAGCCCACCGTAGTCGCCCTATGTTTGCAATGTGGTTCATTGCCTCCTCCACTTTCCGTAATTCATCTGCACTTCACCGTAGATGGTACGCAACACCTTCCGTTCGAAAATACCAAGGGCGCGTTTGTACTCCACGAGCATAGTTCAGGTCTTGTGGCCGTAGAGGACCACCGGTCTAATCAGCGTCTTGTAGATAGTCAACTACGGGCGGTGGCGAATTTGATTAGGAGTCCAAAGTAGGCACGATTCCCTGCCAAAATGCGTCTTTGAATTTCTCTGCTGGTATCATTTTCGGCGATCACCAGTGAGCACGGGGTGTGAGCCTAACATTGTCTTCCTTAGAACCTCTTCCTCTCATGTATTTTGTCGTCGATGTGTTGATGGCTAGTCCAATCCGTCTAACTTCAGCCTTCAGTCTGATGTACGTTTCCGCCATGGTCTCAATGTTCCGTGTCATGATGTCAATGTCATCGGCGAAGCCATGAAGCTGGATGGACTTCCTGAATATAGTGCCACTCGTGTCTATCCCAGCTCTTCTGATCACACTTTCTAACGCGATGTTGAATAGCAGACACGAAAGTCCATCACCTTGCCGTAACCCCCTTTGAGATTCAAAGGGACTCGAGAGTGTCGTCGCCTTGACCATTCGCGTCAGTTTATCCGGAAATCCGTACTCGTGCATAATTGTATCGTATGTGGATTGTTGTATTCGCGGCATTTATGCAGAACCTACCGAATCGCGAAAATTTGGTCCGTGGTAGCACGGGCACCCATGAATCCCGCCTGGTATTGCCCCACGAACTCTCTTACAAATAGTGACAGGCGGCGGCATAGAATTTGGGAGAGTACCTTGTAGGCGGCGCTCAGCAGTGTGATCACGCGGTAGTTGCAGCAATCCAACTTGTCGCCCTTTTTGTAGATTGGGCATACGACACCTTCCATCCACTCTTCCAGTAATATCTGCTCCTCCCGAATCTTGGCAATTACCCAGTGTAGCGCTCTAGCACTGGTGTTTCCTGCTTTAAGCATGTTAATATATTGATCAATGGTATATTTACGGCTGTTATGTAAATGGTGGAAATTGATATCTCATTTTGGTAAAATTAAGTAAAACATAGACCAGTGTAAAACCTTTTTCGGGGTGACATCGGGCCAAAAGATAAATTAAGTTAAAAAAACGGTTGAACACGAAAATCTTGCTGGAGTTTAAAAATGAGTTTTATTTTTCATAATGCAATGTAACAGCTATAAATTAGAAGGTATTCCGCACCATTTTTCAGTCTTTCTCCTTACCATAGGCCATTGCTCGCACTTTTCTTCGTACACAGCCCATCATCTTTTGTACGAGCCCTGTTCCCACTTGTCTGACTGTCAAATTCCATTTCCGCTTGAAATCCTTCAGGTCAATTGGAGTTGCACCCTTTTTCTTCAGTATGTGCTTCACAATTGACCATAGATCCTCAATTGGACTTAGCACCGGCGTGTTGGCCGGATTCAACTAGTTTCGCTGTATCACTGGATGGTGGAATCTGTGTAGTGGCAGCTTGCTAAGTCCGGCCAGAACAGGCAATCCACCTCATTCTGCTTCAGAAGATGCAGTAGTCTCTTCCGTAGGCATTCCTGCCGGTAAATTTGATGGTTCAGGGTCCCAGAAGTAACGAAAGATTCGTTTTTGAGCCCACAACCGCAGATTGCTTGCCAGACAATGAACTTTTTGGAAAATTTTACATTCTTCCGGGGCTCTCTTCCGGGGCTCTCTTCCAGTCAACCGAGGTATAAAATTCCTACCCAGTAATTTGATCGAAAACTACCAGGAGTGGATAGACCGGGATTTTCGTTTCGAGTGTGCAGAATCGAATCAAGACGTGCTTGCTCCGGTGAAGCCATGATGTAAACAAATGAACTTATCCTGACAATGGCTACTGGGATTCGGATTTTTTCGTGTTCAACCTTTATCTTAAAATATTTAAATGTAACGTAGCTATTAGTAGTACATTTAGTTATGATCACAATGTACTTCGTACGTATAGCTAAAGACGAGGGTCTTTCCACATAAAAGTGTGTTCAAACTTTTGATTGCCTTTGGACATTTTCAAAAACGCATTTTTGCACTATTTAGGACGCTTAACTTTGCAACACTATTTAAATAAAACAGCTGGTTACCCAAGTAACCAAAAGTTCTGATAAAAGGCTATTTCTGGCTTATGCAGCTTGGTTGAAGGTGGTCTAAAGAATACTAAGCAGCCTCATTTTTTAGTCGTTATAAGAATTTGAAAGTTCCGGTACCATAATTGAAGAGCATTCTAAGCTACTTCTGGTGGGACTTGAACGGAACTTTTAGAAAATAAATAAAAAGGTTTTTGTCCTTTACACCAATTCTATATTTAAGTTCGCACTTTTATGAAAGTTATTTCTAAAGGCAGCTGTTTGAAGAATTAAATCCAGTCCTTCTGCGTGAGAGCCCCAGCACAAACCGTTTAATTCATCTGAGATATATAAAAGTGAGCTGTTGTCCCGCCTACTGTTCGAGTTTTCAGTGCCACCTGACTGACTTGAATATGAAACACAACACCTTGATGAATTTTAAATTGGTGTTTGCCCGCATGGTATTCCATCACACTTGTGGCGCAGTAGTTAGCAATCGTAGATCGCATGCCGAATACACGGGTTTAAACCCAGGAAATTACTTTTTATTTGTTTTATTATTTCTGGAAGAATGTTGCATAAATAAAAGAATTATGATTTATTCGGACCACTGATCATTTTATATTTACGTACATTAAATTTTGGTACTAATCAAGACTTGTGCGGATTTCTTCATGAGGCTTGAAAGTTCTGTTGGAACTTTATTTGAACTTTATGGAACTTGAAAGTTCTGTCAGAACTTTATTCTAACTTTATGGAACTTGAAAATTCTGTCGGAACTTTATGTGTACTTTATGTGAACTTTATGGAACTTGGAAGTGAGTTTTATCGTTGAATGCAGAACTTTTGGTTACTTGGGTAATGTTATCTACACTTTACTTCTGGAGTTCAAGAAGCATATTCTTGTCATCATTTTCTGTATATTCAAGGTATTTGCATCCATGAACTTTTTTTCAATTTGGGCCCAATGTCACCCCGTCTAACGGTAACTTTAAAGATGTATTGCTGTATGCTTCAAATATGGCCAGTAAATACATAATATGCCATATGTAAATTTACAAACAAATTGATGTGAAGCTTCCTAAATTTTTCACGTAAAGGGGCTGTTCATAAACTACGTAGACTCTTTAGGAGGTGACAAATATCTACGGTCCTTACAGATTTCTAAAAAAAATGTCTGGACGATTGTCTACACGGGGGGAGAAGGGGGTCTAAAACCTTTAAAAATCGTAGTTTATGAATATCCCCTAAGCATACAGTTTAACATGGAAGCTACGCGCTAATCTGTTGCAAACGATAATTAATGAAGCATATAACGTAGTTTCTCCTCTATTCGGGACATAAATCCACTGCGATCAGTTATTTGATCTATTGCAACCCCGAGTCCTTAGTTTAGTGCATGTTGTATTACTCCATCACTATTGAGAAATGATGAAATATTCGGTTTTGATACATTTGTCAATCTTGCCTCGCAAGGATCCGACTCTAATTTTAAGGCCCGCTCTTTATAGCCTTCGGAGTGTTGGAACACCATCCAAAGGTGCGCCCCTTTGTCAAACAAAATCGGACTCCTTCGTAACAAAATCAATCAATAACACCGATAATGACCATGCATCAGAATCGTAGTCTTAACTACTTCAAACTAGAGAAAAGCGATTAAAAGATTAGGAAAAATTACTACCTAATCTGTGGACAAGCAGAGTCGCGTCACTATCAACAAGGTATCTGAAGGCGAACCTACCCCAGGCAGAAAGCCTCCTTAATAAAGAAAACCTAACCTGACTATCAACAAGGCATAACGTCCCAAGCAGTTTTGGAAGTTTGTCAACGAACAACGTCATGAAGCTGGTCTGCCGTCGTCTATGATACATAATGGTAACGTGGCCTCATCTACGCAAGATATCTGTCAGCTGTTCTTTGAAAAATTTGCTAGTGTCTTCACGGACGAGAGACTGAATGACGACCATGCCCGACTGGCTGCCAGTTACGTACCACTCTTTGGCCAAACCATGAACAGAATTGATATCAATCCCGAGATGTTTTCCAGGGCTTCCTTGAAACTCAAGTCGGCAACTACCGTGGCATCACTTCGCTTAGCGCTGTTGCTAAATTGTTCGAACTCGTTGTTATGGAACCGTTACTCGCTCACTGTAACCCGTATATTAGTATCGACCAGCATGGTTTCATGGCTGGTCGCTCCATTGCCACTAACTTGCTGTGCCTTACTTCCTACATCTCTAACAGTTTGTCGGATCGTGCTCAGACGGATGTCATTTATACTGACTTATCTGCAGCCTTCGATAAATTGAATCACCGCATATCTATCGCAAAACTGAACAGGCTTGGTATCCACGGCTGCCTTTTGCTATGGTTTCAGCCGTACCCAGCGTTGCCAATATTCCAGATTTATCTGGATTTTCCAGATTTTTAGTCGTCTTGCCAGATACACAGACAGACCACGTATATTTCCTGATGTTTTAAATATGTTCCAGATTTTACAAGATTTTTTAAACATGTTGCTTTAAAATATCACTGCAATTGATTTACTATCTAGTCAAAAAATAAAAAGCCAAACTTGCTACTTTAATTATTAAAGTTCATCAACGTTGGACATTATTGGAATTTTAAGGTCATTCTGAAAATAGTTCACAGTGAAGTGTAGGGTGAATTCCTTGTGAAATCGAACGAGAATTTCAAGCTAATTCTGAGTAGAGTTCCATCCATCTTTGTGGGCTTCGTGGTCGTGTGACTTCACCCGTCGTTCAGGCGTATTGTGAGTACCACGAAGTGATGGTTCAATTCCCGCTCCAGTTGGTGCAAATTTTGACAACCTAAAAATTTCCCTACTGGTCTACTGGGTGTGGTGTGTTGTCCGTTGTCTAGTGTTAAATGTTCAGTCTGTGCAACCTCTGGTTGGAGACGGTGTCAATTGTCTTATCAACGCTGATGACAAATGCATGGAGATTTTGTGGATAAAGGAAATACAATCCGGAAGAGAAATCATAAAAAGTTCTTATGATGAAACTTAAGGAGTATGCTGATACGAATCGTGAGAATAATTTCAATTGAATTCTTTCTATGGAGATTCATTTTAAGAAAATTTAAGACATTTAAACGGAATTATGCCCAATTTCCAGGAAACTTTCAAAACCATTTTGGAAAAGTACTTGAGTAATTAGGAAATACTGAGTAGCATTTCAAAACATTTTATACCTACAAAGCAGTTCAAAGGGAGTTATGAGTCTGAGAAAAGCGTGACGGTCATTCTGAAGAGTGTACCAAGGAAATTATTAAGAATATTTTAAAAATTTCATAGAGAAAAATGGACACAAAATTGTGCCAATTCTTGGTAATTATTACCAGTTTAAGAGAATTGTGGAATCGAGGTGTGATTTATAAGAGATTCCAAGGGGTAATGCTGGAAAAGGCTTTTGGAAACAATGCATTTGATCGTCGATTTGGCGTAACTGGTAGCTCGCCCACGCATGCTAACCCTACCATCAGATAGGGCAAATTTTCCCCTACCTTCTAGTGGTGTTAGTAAGCGTGTGCGAGCTACCAGTTACGCCAAATCAACGATGAAATGCAATGTTTACAAAAGCTGATACGTCCCTTTGAAAAAATAATCGAGATTTGACTTTGACCTGACTCGCCAGCTGCTTCGCCGGAGCTTTAGTTCGATTTTTCCTAGATCAGTTTAGTTTGTCTAGCACCCTGCCCTTTGTTTCAGTGATGGTTAGGGCGCGTTCTGCCAGGTTGGTCGAGGCAGATTTCATGTGTGAGTAAGTGATGAACATTGTTACGTGCAATTCACTTTGAAATGTGCGTTTCATATTTCATCACATGCAGTTCCAAAGAATGTGGCGCTTGCGAAGATCACTTGGAGATACGATATGACGGAACATTGAAACTAAGGGTATAAAACACAAGTAACTTTTTTCCAGAAATAAGTTAAGATAATTTATTGAAAAATGTGTTACTTGTCAGTGAACAAATGCAATGTTGCATTGAAATACTTTAAATCGTGTTAAATTTAAATGTTCCCTCATTTCACATCCGTTGAACCATTCTGAACGGCCATCCCGTAGTGGTTATATTCAGGCATGGAAAATCATTTGCATTCATTTCGTGCATTCACTTACTTTTTTCATCAACAGCATTCCGCAAAATGATGAATTGAGCTTTTGTAGGTTTTGTTATTAACTACAACTTTTGTTAACAAGTCAAATCCGTATCTCTGATGCATGACAAACCAGAGCAAACAGTAACAAGTTCTGCCCGCTCTAGTTCGTGATGCATTAGAAATACAGATTTGATTTATGAGCAAAAGTTGTAGTTAATACCAAAACCTACAAAAGCTCTACACATCATTTTGCGGAATGCTGTTGATGAAAAAAATTAGAGGCAAATGAATGTAAATGAATGTATGAAATGAATGTAAATGATTTTCCATGCCTGGCTATATTACATCATTGCTAATAATGTATGGTTAACTACCCCATTTCCGGCCTATGAAGCACAACCCGCACTTATTATTTCTTAATCTTGTGCAGTTTATCACCAAACGGAATGTTATTATTACTGATGGCTTCCAAATTTATTTACCTTTCCGTACGTTCCGTAAGATTTGATAAAGAAAAACAAATTGTTGAGATATTTTTAAAAGTGTAACACTGCTTCTTGACGCCAAACTCGGCCTACGGATTTTAAACTCGGCCTAACGCATTGAAACGCAATTGAAACGCTAATGAATTCACTTCGGCCTATTGGATGAAGATAAAAATTGATTCAGTGGAGCACTTCTTTTGTTTTTGGGAATAATGGGTGCAAACCTTCATATCACTCGTTCTCATTGACTTCGTTCCGTAGCGTTTTAAATAAAGTATCGTACCAAACGGATAATTCACATGTTAACTCTGAAATCATGGATTTATTTAATGTTTTCTGCTCGATAGTCCCAAAATGGGCGATTAAGCCGAAGTAGTTCTCTACCCTATCTATATCTTTTCCGGTACCATGGAGTCGACAAAGTATTCTTGAAGTGTGAATGCATTACATGTATATGATGGTGACCTCAGATTGAAATGGGTCGTTGGATGTACAGTAGAGCTATCATTTTCCATCGTCAGGGCTAAAACTGTCTGCATCCAGTCTTGTAAGCGGTCGCAGTAGTCGACCCATTGTCTGTGATAATCGACTGCCTTTGCTTCCCACACTTGCAAAACAAGCTATCATAGTACAGTACCAAACTATAATGTCATATGACAGGCTCTGTCATACGGCACTGTCACCGAAGACCGTTACGAATGTATGTATTTCAGTTTTTCTCATAATAAGAGCTGCTGATGTTGTGCATGTGTGAATTCAGAAAATAGCATGCAATGATGTCCAAGTAATAACATTTCTGATTAAAAATGGTATAATTTATCACAAAATTGAGGCATTTTTGTTCGAATGTTATTCTACCGCTTGTGTTGTGTGAGAGAGATGACGGTAGAGCATGAGTGTACGAATACAGACAGACCATCGCGGACGGAAACGAAGCGAGTGTAGTAAAAAACGTCAACTGTTTCAACCCCTGTTTTGCATCTTTGTATAAAAATAGGTGCAAACAATTGTCTTCCATAAAAGACTGCCGGCAAGTAATTCTAACGGAAATTTTGATAATTTTGACTTAGGAAGCATTACTGCCCCTAAAATGGAATTTTTACAGAAATCATTAATTGACATGATTTCTGATATGCTTAAATCTAACTCCATGTTTGATGCTATTCAAACTGGAGTAAAATGTGCAAATAATATTGTCATGACTTTAAAATTCAGTAATGGATTTTAAAGCATTAAATATTGTAAATTGGAATGCTCGATCTCTTAAAGATAATGAAGACGAGCTATTTAACTTTTTGAGAGTTCATAACGTGCATATTGCCGTTATAACTGAAACGTTCCTTAAACCTGACCATAAGGTTAAGAAGGACGCAAATTACTTGATTTATAGAAATGATCGTCTTGATGGACCCTGTGGTGGCGTTGCCATCATTATTCATAGACGAATAAAACATAAAATTCTTTCTTCATTTGAAACCAAAGTTTTTAAAACTTTGGGAGTTTCTGTTGAAACAAAATTTGGACAATTTACGTTTATAGCTTGGGGCCTCCCTTAGCTCAGTCGGTAAAGGCACAGCTACAAAGCAAGACCATGCTGGAGGTGGCTGGGTTCAATTCCCGGTCCAGTCTAGGAATTTTTCGGGTTGGAAAACTTCTCGACTTCCCTGGGCATAAAAGTATGATATTGTACTTGCCACACAATTATACCAATGCAAAAATGGTACAGGCATCGAAAGCTCTCAATTAATAACTGTGGAAGTGCATCTAGAACACTAAGTTGAGAGCACGCAATAAGCTAATATGCGATATGCAATAAGCTTGAAATGCGAAGAAGAAGAAGAACGTTTATAGCTGCCTATTTGCCATTCCAATGCGTATGCCAGCAAAAGAATTTTCTCAAGGGTGACCTCCAGAAACTTACCCGTCATAGGTCTAAATTCTTCATTATTGGTGATTTTAATGCAAAACACCGCTCATGGAATAATGCTCAAAGCAATTCCAATGGTAATATTCTGTTTGATGATTGTTCTGCAGGTTATTACACTATTCAATATTCAAACAGCCCAACATGCTTTTCTTCTGCAAGAAATCCCTCCACTATTGATTTGGTCTTAACTGATTCATGTCAACTTTGTAGCCAATTGGTTACCCATGCTGACTTCGGTTCTGATCACCTTCCAGTAACTTTTGAAATATCCCAAGAAATAATTTGTAATCCCAACAGCTCTACTTTCAATTACCATAGAGCTGATTGGGAGCAGTATCGAACATTTATGGAATATAACTTCGATCCAAACATTCCTTTGCAAACCAAAGATGAAATTAATTATGCTCTTGAATCTCTGACTACTTCTATAGTTGAAGCAAGAGCTGCCTCAGTACCAAAATGCGAGGTTAAATTCGATTCAATTATAATAGACGATGATCTTCAGCTCTTGATCCGTCTTAAAAATGTCCGTAGGAGACAATATCAAAGAACACGCGATCCTGCCATGAAAATTATCTGGCGGGATTTGCAAAAACAAATTAAAAAGCGATTCTCTGCCCTGAGGAACAAAACTTTTGAAAATAATATTTCTAAATTAGACCCGAGTTCCAAACCCTTTTAGAAACTCACAAAAATTTTGAAAAAACCTCAAAAGCCTATTCCAGTGCTTAAAGAAGGTGGTCAAATTTTGATCACAAATTTGGAAAAAGCTCAGAAACTTGCTAAGCAATTCGAGAGATCCCATAATTTCAGTTTGGGTCTTACTAGTCCTATTGAGAATCAGGTTGCTCGGGATTTTCGGAATATTTTCTCTCGGGAAAATATTTTTGATGATTCCTGGGGGACTGATTTGGACGAAGTAAGGTCTATAACTAAAAAGTTTCAAAATATGAAAGCTCCAGGTGATGATGGAATTTTCTATATCCTCATCAAAAAACTCCCAGAGAGTACCTTGTCTTTCTTGGTAAAATTATTTAACAGATGTTTCCATTTGGCATACTTTCCTGATAAATGGAAAAATGCAAAAGTTGTTCCAATTTTGAAGCCGGATAAAAATCCAGCTGAAGCTTCTAGCTACCGCCCAATAAGTTTGCTTTCTTCAAAAAGTAAACTTTTTGAAAAGATAATTTTGAATAGAATGATGCTTCACATCAATACGAACTCAATTTTTGCAGATGAGCAGTTTGGATTTCGCCATGGGCATTCAACTGCTCATCAACTCTTAAGAGTTAACAATTTAATTCGTTCAAACAAATCTGAAGGCCACTCAACTGGAGTTGCTCTTCTAGACATAGAAAAAGCATTCGATAGTGTTTGGCATGAAGGTTTGATTGCTAAATTGAAAAAGTTTAATTTTCCACTTTATATTATTAAATTAGTTCAGAATTATTTAACTGACAGAACTCTGCAGGCAAATTACCAAAATTCCAAATCCAATCGACTACCTGTTAGTGCAGGAGTTCCTCAGGGTAGCATTCTTGGGCCTATATTGTATAACATTTTCACTTCGGACCTCCCTGATTTGCCTCAGGGTTGCCACAAATCTTTGTTCGCTGATGACACAGGCATTTCCGCTAAAGGAAGAAGTCTTCGTGTTATTTGCAGCAGACTGCAGAAAAGTTTAGATATTTTCTCTTCTTATTTACAAAAATGGAAGATTTCTCCCAACGCTTCCAAAACTCAACTTATAATATTTCCACATAAGCCCAGAGCTTCCCTTTTGAAACCTAGTAGTAGTCACATAGTCACTATGAACGGAGTTCCAATTTCCTGGTCAAACCAAGTGAAATATCTTGGATTAATACTTGACCAAAAATTAACTTTTAAAGATCACATTGAGGGCAGTCAAGCCAAATGTAACAAATATATTAAATGTTTGTATCCTCTTATAAACAGGAAATCCAAACTTTGCCTGACGAATAAACTTCTAATATTTAAACAAGTTTTTAGACCGGCCATGCTTTACGCTGTGCCAATATGGTCTTGTTGTTGCACTACCAGGAAAAAAGCACTTCAAAGGATTCAGAACAAAGTTCTGAAAATGATTTTGAAGTTGCCTCCCTGGTACAGTACTACCGAGGTACATAGAATTTCGAATTTTGAGACTTTAGAACAAATTTCCAACAAAATAATTAATAATTTCAGGCAAAAATCGTTGCAATCCTCAATTGCAACGATTAATTCCCTTCATACTTAGATAAGATTTAGTTTTAGTTTTTAGTTTTAAGATATCAATTGTTATACTGACATGCAGGTTAAAAAACCTGTTTAAAATACTGAATTGCCAAGACATGAACAATGGAAAAAAACTTAGATATATATCATAACAATTAAGGCTGGTACGTTACTGCAGTAACTGGAGCACCTAGGTTAAAATGAAATGTAATTTATTTTGAATTTGGAACAAATAAAGAGTTAAAAAAAAAAAAAAAAAAAAAGACTGCCGGCCAGTGGGAAATGGATTGTAGACACACAGACACACACACAGATTCCAAAAACTTGGTGCAAACAGGGTTGCTTTGTCTCGATTCGCTATACAATATATTTTTATAATTATGGAATTATTGGACGCTTTAATAATATTTTGTTAGTTACAAGAAAAGTTTGAAAAGTATACGTTTGACACATAAAACTTGTCAATTTCACTCAAAATCAGTGATTTTATGATTCGTGAGCGCGAAGCGAGTCGAAGCAACCTTGAGTGCTAATAGAGAGTAAATAGCACGGGCTTTTTTAAAGGTCGCTCAACTACCTCTAATCTTCTAGAATATGTATCTTTCATTCTTAAAGCGTTGGACAGTGGCAAGCACGTTGAAGCGCTATACACCGACTTCAGTAAAGCATTGGACCGCATCGACAAACCATTATTAATTCTCAAATTGCAAAAAATAGGAATGGAGCCTGAATTGGCTTCAATCATACCTAACACATCGTAAACAAATAGTCCGCTTTCAAAATAAACTTTCAGAACCAATTTCAGTAACCTCTGGGGTACCCCAGGGTTCTCATTTAGGCCCACTTCTTTTTATTTTGTACATAAACGACATTTCCTACATACTTAAAAAAATAAAATTGCTTGTATATGCAGACGACATGAACATCTTTAGCGATGCAGAAGAATTCCAGAATGAAATCAATATATTACACACTTGGTGTGGTAAAAGTCTACTTCAACTGAACGTAAAAAAATGTACCGCAATAGCATTTAGCAGAAAAATTGAAACACCGCATATTGAAATATCATTAGGCAAACAAATAGTAGAAAAAAGCAAAATTGTAAGACATCTAGGCGTAATCCTAAACTCCAAACTAACTTTTATAGAACACTAGCTGAGTGTGCCCGGTCTTGCTCGGGATTCAATATTAGCTTGAGTTTATGCGCCGATTTAAAAAAAAGCATGCTATATTGTACGTAGCCCCCCCCCCCTATTATCTAAGGGGCTACCCCCTATGATTATCTCCTTATACCCCCACACTCGCCCCTACATGCCTAATTTGGTTCCATTTGCTTGATTAGTTCTCGAGTTATGCAGAAATTTCTGTTTCATTTGTATGGGAGCCCCCCCTTACAGAAGGGGGAGGGGTCTCGAACCATCATAAGAACCTTCCACGGCCCCAAAAACCCCTGTATACAAATTTTTACGCCAATCGGTTCAGTAGTTTCCGAGTCTATAAGGGTCAGACAGACAGACAGACAGACAGAAATTCATTTTTATATATATAGATAGATAGATTATAATACTATCATTAGTAAAGCAAACAGAATGCTAGGCTTCATTGAAAGGTTCAGTCATAATTTCGAAAACACATACACTATTAAGCTATTATATACCACATATGTAAGGCCAATTCTGGAATACTGCCACCTAGTATGGAATCCATACATTTCCATACACGAAGAACGCATTGAATCTGTCCAAAAACAATTCCTTTTATATGCTTTACGTAAATTGAATTGGACTGCATTTCCATTACCATCTTATGAAGCGCGCTGCATGCTCATCAATATACAAACACTTAAGGAGCGCCGCCAATTTGCAATGCTTTTCTTCATCAACGACATTATTTTAATGCGCATAGATTCGGCAGAAATTCTCGCACAATTAAACTTTTACACACCTTGTCGATATCTTAGAACACGGAATTTATTTTCTGAAAAATCGTACAGAACAAACAATGTAAAAAATAGCCTATAATGGAATGATGCGCCTGTATAATTTGCATTGCGGAACTATTGACATCACTATGTCCAAGCAGCAAATAAAAACTCATCTAAAACAGAATAGAATTAATGCATAGTATTGTAAGTAAACATTGTAATAATCATTGTATGTAGTTTACACTGGGTTGACGAAATAAATAAAATAAAAAAAAATAAAAATAAGAAAGAAAGAGTCCAAGTATTATAAAAAAAAATATGATCTACCAATTTGAACTACATTTGTCAGCAACACTGACTGGGTGTATCCTATGACATACCTTCCCTACTAACATAATTCCTAAATTCCCGAGACATTTATGAGGGGTCGTAGAGTTCTCTGCATCTCTCTTAAGTAAATGTTGGACTGACATACCTTTCCTATCCCTACCTTAACTGTTGGAGCGGGATATGTCTTTATCTGGGAGAGAGTAATTATTTCCTACTTACTATCTGTCCAGTAAAAGATATCCGTCTAGCTCTTAATAGTTTTGAATTCGTACCACCTACGATATTGTGCAACTTGTTCGAGCAATGTTTAGTCATGAATAAATAAATTAATAAATTAATAAATATATAACAAGTAAAAAGGACTAAGATGTGTTCCTTTGATTACAAAATCAATCCCGTTCACCTAGTTTTAAGTAGTCCGGACTAGGCTTCGGTGGTAGATCTTAATGCCAGTAACGCACCACGAAAATGTAATCTACCAGGCGTTACTGGGTGGTATGGCCAATTAGGGGAGCACTTGTCCCATAGCTGGTACACTTCCCCCTAATTTCCATATAAGCTTCAAAAGGCCAATGCAGAATGATATCGTAATCATATGAGCTACAAGCGCTTCTCAAATGAGAACGATCCATGCCTTCGTTAATTGACTAAGCAAACCAAGCAAACTGATATCACCAATTCGATGCAGGTCCCTTTGATAGCGGATAGCTGCTTTTCTCATTTTCATCAAAAATGTTCAATTGATTTAGATAATTTTCAACATTGGCTACAGTTTTTGGGGAATGATTTGAAATCGGTTGAGTAGGGCTGATCGAAATCGATGATTCGAGCCACCCTTCTGGTTATGTGTGACATTATAGAGCCATGTAAAGTCATTCCAACTTGCGGAATATTTCAATCTACTCCAGCGGACAACAAGCTCAAAAATGCTAACCTGCTAAGCTTCCGTGAAACTGTTTAACTTCTTAATCGAAAATCACCTTCAACCGTTGAGGCAAGGTTGTACCCGAAACGCCAATGAATCAATTAGCACCGCCGAAACCTCGGAGCGTGACACGTATTCGACCGATGACGATCTTCTGCTGGACACAAACCCTATCCTATCCCATCTGTACGTTGGTCGTAGGTAGGTACGTAAGAAATCATCACAAACATCATCATTCGCATTCAAACTACTAGCAGAATCTCGGAAACGTCATGCATGATGGTACGGTCGGTTTTCGAGAGCATGGACGCAAATTGGCAACAAATGACACACGGCTCAACCACGGACGAACGGACGGTTCGTTCTCCTTGCGCGTAGGTCGTGTGCCGTGTCGATGTCGGCGAGAGGACCGGGATATGAGTGAAATAGCATGGAAAGGGAAAGAAGGGGGTCACTCGTTGGTTCAAATTCTACGGTCGTATCGGGTCGTCTCGCGAATAACCTATTTTAAATATAGATTGTACACTGTACATGCAGCAGCAACATATACACATAGACACAGTGACCGCAGCCCTGCATGTGAGTAGGTGAATCTGTTTTCTAGTTAGCAGAACATGTGGCAACCATCGTAAAACTTGATCTTCAATCTTTTTGAATTAAAAATGTTTTTTTTTTTTCTGAAATAATATATGGCTAACATAATGAAATTTATTCATTTGACAAGAACAGTTAACCTGAATCGGTGCCATTGAAATATCCGAAAAA
This sequence comes from Ochlerotatus camptorhynchus, assembly GCF_037179485.1. NCBI lineage: Eukaryota > Metazoa > Arthropoda > Insecta > Diptera > Culicidae > Ochlerotatus > Ochlerotatus camptorhynchus. Next base: position 7,429,019 of record NW_027040918.1, on the reverse strand, counting down.
AATAACCACAATTTTTTTAAACCCATTGACATCACAAAGTCAAGATCTCCGAGACTACGGTAATCTTCGCGTTATTTGAATAGCTTTAATCAATTTATGTAACCCATTGAACAGACCTACGCAATATTTAAAAGCCCAACACCGACGGGCTAATTGATGAATCCAAGGCAAACATTGAATCGGCGCGGCATCGGAATTGAACCATTTACTAATAATCACATCGCTTCAATTTAGGTCGTCAGCTACGAGTGCAGCTCTTCGAATGTCGAATAAATATTAACTTGAATCAAATTATACTAAAAACAAACGGGCACCACACCACATCCCGAATGCATGTATGGCTACTGACAGATCAAGCAGAACTCGGTCGGTCTCGTTCGGAAAGGTGTGTACACCTCCTTTCAAAACTGGTTCAAAAGGGGAACAATCTAATTAAAAGGTCAATTCTTTACGCTCTAAAGCTTGACATCCGGGTCTTGTTGTCGTTGATTCTGACTTCGTTTTTTTTATGTCATTCCTATTTATTCGTTTTGTCATTCAGGTTTTGCTCCGATTTAGCAGAGAGTTAAGCCGTTTGCAAGCATGCAGTGATTAAAGCAGTGATCAACAGCTTTTTGCTATTTCTGAATGCTTTTCTACATACAGACGACCACGTTAATAACCGGTCGAAGATTTGAAGACAAATATTAGGAAAAAAATCGATGATAAAATTCTAAACCCCTCAGACACCTGGCCGGTCTAGAAAATCTTTCTGTTGGAAATTTTCTCGCCTTCCCTGGACATCGAGTGTTGTCATGATATGCTGCAAATAAGCAAGGTCGAAGCCAGGTTTTGAAAAAAAAGAGGGGGGGGGGGGAGATCTGGAAGATTAGGCCAGTTGCAACAGACTAAACGACATTAGGCCCAACGATATTATGTCAAACGGGGATTTTTCTTTATTGTCGGACAAAATGGGCCTAAACAATTTAAAAAAAATCGAATAGGTAATTTTCCCGGGAAATTTTAAATGAAGTTTTCAGATTTTTCCGGACATCACGTACGTTGAAAATACATTGCTTATGAACCAAGCATCGTAGAATAAAATTTGTATAATAAAATGATAAAGAAATTAACTCAGAAATCCATAAAAAAGTTTAATATGAAAAATGTTTCCACGAAAATGCTCATGGTGGATTTTCTTCAGGAAAATCTGGAATACGGCAGTGTGAAAATTGCATATAGATAGTAGATAGCGAGCTAGGACAACTTTTAAGGAAGATACAAATCGGTTTTTTCATCTCTCTTTACCAAACTCCCCCTTTGGAGAGGGATGGTGAGGGGTGTTCCCCCCCCCCCGCCGCCACCACCTTTTTTTTTTTAATCTTTATAAATAAAAAAATAAAAAAATAAAAAAAAAAAAACACTGGCAAACAGAGATGAACGCCGACCTCCAAACCTTTGGTAAAGAGAGATGAAAAACCGATTTGTACCTTCCTTAAAAGTTGTCCTAGCTCGCTATCCACTATCTATATGCAATTTTCATACTGCCGAACTCTAACGGAACTATCAACTCTATACTTTCATCTCCTCCATCTATCGTATATAAATTACCACTTTAGTCTGTTATTTGAAATTAGCATCTTCAACTATGTAAATCGTTGACTTCACGCAGAAGTAACACTAAACATATAGTCAAAGTACACAGAACATGTTTTTTTACTTAGGACTACGTCTGTGATTTCTATATGGGGGTACACTTTGTGAAAACCAAAAATGGAACATGTAACGAAATTATGAAAGATTTTGAACGTTAATAACTCAGCTGCCCCTGGATCAATTTCAACAATTTTATCACCAATCGATCATAAATATTCCTACGCATCGATAGCAATACGTTTGACTGTTGATTTTTAACGCCTCCGATCTACGGGCGTGTGTGGGAGAATGCAATTGCGTCACATTTTCCTCACTCATTGCCATTTTCAGAACAACACGCCCCCAACGACCACACAAAATGCTCTCCAGAGTTGTAATCTTGTAACCAAACTTGGAAGCAGGGGTGCAAGTGATTTTGATCGATTCTCTTAATCGACTTTCTTTTTCGTTAATAACTCGACACCAAACACATTCATTGATACGTTTGTTGTTCTGGATAATAGAAGAGCATAGCAGAAACAGTGGCTAGTGAAGCCATGGTTATCAAAAGAGGAAATCGGTGAAGAGAATTTACTTTCATCCCTCTGCATCTAAGCCTCTTAATTCAGTCATTGTCATAGCTATGAAAACTAGCATCGCACTGCTTTTGGTTCTTAGGTTACACTTGCTGGTTGCAATTTTGCTATTCGACATTTTCGAAGGACCACCAAAAAAAACATGAAATTGCACTTTTTCCATGGATGCCCAAACTTCCAATTATTCGATTAACGATTAATCTTAAAGATTTTGCCAGTTATTCGATTAAATATTTGTCGAATTTTCAATTATTCCAGCGCGTAACCGACATCCCTTCTTATTTCTACTCGTTTTATATAGCGCAGTAGAGAAAATAAATAAAAGTACAAAGTTATCTGAACAGGCGTAGAGAAGAACCATGACGTGAAACAGGATCATAAATTCGCCGAAAAAAGTGTTAAGCGTCTTTCTGCTAAAGGCTAAGATTTACAAATTTGTTGAGAGAAGGAGTTTAACGAGAAAAACTAAAAAGGGGAGGAGCTTTAGCACTGATATTCAACCAGTTCAACCCCTGTCCAGCAGCAAACGGGCCGAGATTCTTGCGAGTGCCGAATCATTGAACCGAAGAATATAGATTTTCCAGTCCGATTTGCTGATGCAGCTGCCTACACGTCATCATCATGTTCCAAGGCTTCAAGCCTGTACTATCATCGGCCCTTTTCAGGGCCACCAAGCTTTTCCAAAAGAGTTAAATTTCTGAACATGTCCCAATTAAAATTCATATCAAAAGGTTCTTTTCAGGACAATCATATTCATACTAAAGAGTATAAACAGAGACAACCCTGCTCAAATTCCTATTCCTACACAAAACACAAGCTCCTGCTGCAGTTAACAAATAACATTTATTATAAAAGACCACGTAGTCTCCAAATTTTAGATTTGAGCATGAGCATGAGCATGAGCATGATTGACCGCCCACGGTTGCTACTCTGTTATTGCCAGACCAGCTGTAATTACACAGAGAACCAATAGACAATGCTTGGGACTAGCAATCATCCTCAATGTGTAAAAACTGGTGATCTCAAACTAGGCAATACCAGCGCCGGCCGCGCCCGAACACAGGTCAAGAAAGGAAGAGGTAGGAATGTGTTGATGTGACACTCGCTTTGATGGAAGCCGAGAACACCTCTGCACTTCCACGAGGAATCACTGGGATGTTGGGTAAGAGGGTTGGGTTGGGTTTGCAGCAGGGTTCGTTTTGGTAAACGATAGGCTGAATTACAACCATATATAACGCGAAGGAGCTTGGGATTGAACCCACGGTCTTCTGCTCCGTAAGCAAAAACGTTTGCCACTAGGCAGACGAGCTCCTTTTTAATCATCGAGTTGCTGTTATTACCATGTCATATTAACAAATAAAACGATTGACGAATCTTGAATGTGGATGGGCTTGAGATTAGACTCATGATGTTCTGCTCAGTAATCAAAACCGGTTGTGCTAAGGCCAGCGAGCCCCTCATATCACATTATAGCGTTACTCAAGTTTTTATGACTATTCAGACCCGGCACCGATGACAACGAAAAGTTTCACAAAATACACGATAAACAAGCGATCTTACCATACATTTTTAATATGAAAGGATCTGGGACCGCGTTTTTCTGCTTAGTAAGCAAGCCACTGCAACCGACGATCTTTGAAATCCTTAAACTAAAAGCTACGAAAGAGGCCTTTATTAAGATCCATTTTCACGCGACGTTAAATGTTTCGATTTTCTCTTTACGCGTGGTTCAGGTAATCATAACAAGCTATGACCGACGTGACGATTGTTTAAGACCTAGTTGAACAAGCTATTCAAATGAAATTACGCTCTCGAATTTTACTTGGCATGTAATGAACAACAGAAATACGCGATAATTCATATTTTCAGCGGTTGGTGGTTTATTTTAAATATACTAACGGTACTGCCTACGACTACGACGGCGATTACGACAGCGACTACGGCGGCGCCTACGACAACGACAACAGCGAATTTGTAACTTACTATTTGTCTAGGATAAACACCTTTGCCCAGCACCTTCACTGGTTCTTCATGTCCGCTATCTGTCACTGTTTGCAAAATATCTAATAACAATTACCTTCCAATACCAATACTTCCTGTATTGCCATGGTCATCTGGGAGGAGGGTCGCATCTAGCGCTTTCCCCAGGAACCGTTCACGGCCACCAGCTACTGCCCGTCCAGTCTTGGGTGTATTCAGCGAGCCATCCTTCAGATTACTTACAATCTCCGACACTCAATGCAAATCACACTTACGCTAGTTACACAAAAACACACCCGTGCAAAGAAACGGATCAAATAAACGTCACTCTCGCGAAAGCATACCCGTCGTCGTCGAACGGCAAAAAAAGGAATCGGTGGGCAATTTTGTGATACGGATTTCCAAAATCAACCGGGAATGCACGAATTTCACCACACCCAACTACGAAACACGTTCAGAAGCACTTTTGGTACACTTTCGTTCGAAAACGCTTAATTTTTTTCAAAATAGTTGCGAGTGAACCAACATCATCACCGCGTAAATAAACTGAAATTCCCCAAATTTCAGATTTGAAAACCAGCAAAACGGATTACTGGAAGAAGATCAGCAATCCATGAGTTTTTCCGAAAGTCAGCTAACAATTGTTTTTATTGAATACTACAGCAAACATGAGTGATATGTTGGAAATCAATGAAGAGATGTCAAAGTGTTAGCGTCACAAGCAATCAAGTATCTTTGCACAAAAGTTAAAATGGGTGTCTAGGGGTTGCCGCGAATTTATATCTCAAATTCTCCGGTGATTTAAAATGATAAAATGTCCAGTAATTCATGTATAAATATTGCTAATATACTTTAAAACATGCCGAACTTATGTGTTTACTAGGTTAAAGTACGTTCAGACTACAGACCCAACAAACATTGACAGTTGAATAAGAGCGTATTCAGGCAAAACTGAGCTTCTTCAGCTAAAAAATGGCTTGATTAAACTTTCAATCATCTCAATTTGTTTGTTGGGGAGTAATAACATGTTATAACGGTTGTCAAATAGTTGCAACACAGAAACCATCCTCAAAATAGCGCTATAACATGTTATTTTATTTATTTATTTAATTAAATCTTCAACATAATGTTGTACAGATATTTTCTAGATTAGGTGTCGAATTCTATGTCTGTAAGTAGACTTACTAATGTTAAAATCATATACATCAAACGTTTCATTAAACACACGACAGCACAAAGTCCATGGTTCGTTGAATCCATAGTTGGTCAGATGGGTAGGTTGCCACAGAAGCGTGTAACTACGTAGAACTCTTTGAGGAGCATTGTTATAGATTTGGCTCACAAGAGAGTTGCAATCCACGTCACCGTTAAGCAATCCAAACACGAAGAGTCGCTGAAGTAGTTTCCTCCTTGCTGCCAACGTGTCCACGTCAATAAGCCTGCACCGTTCTTCGTAAGGCGGCAAATTTACCGAATCGTTCCAGGGCAGAACACGTAAAGCGTATCTTACGAAGTTTCGCTAAATGGCTTCGATTCTGTTAGCTTGAATAGCGTGAAAGGGTGCCCACACAACAACAGCATAATCTAGAAGACTGCGGACGAGAGCACAGTATAGTGATTTCAGCGCGTAGATGTCCTGGAATGCGTTTGTGTTTCGTTTCAAGAAACCTAATGTGGCGAATGCTTTAGCAGTTATCATGGAGATGTGCTCATTGAATCTGACTTTAGAGTCGATGATAATACCCAAAATCTTAACTGAAGAAACGAAGAGCAAACTACTGAGTCCTATCCTATAGTCATGTCGTAAGGGCTCGCGTGAACGGCTAAAAGATATTGCGCAGCATTTTGTGACATTAACCTGCATACCGTTCAATGTACACCACCGCAAAAGGGAATCAATATCCTTCTGGAGTGCGCAACAGTCAAGTCTTGACTTAATTGTACTAAAGATCTTTAAGTCATCGGCCAACATAAGTTTCGATGAACACAGTCGACTACACAGATTGTTCACGAACAGGATGAAAATTAAAGGCTCCAAATGGCTACCTTGGGGAACACCAGAGGGTATCTCGAAACTAGGCGAATTAACACCGTTAATGCTCACAGGCTGAGCGGTCAGTTGAGTAAGACTGTAGCCACTTCGTGGCCCAATTAAGTAATCCCAAACAGCTCATTTTGTTCACTGCAAGCACATGTGGAACCCTATCGAACGCCTTACTGAAGTCCACGTAGATCGCATCAACTTGTCGTCGTTTTTCAATGGAGTTGATCAGCGAATTGACAAACACCATTAAGTTGGTTGTTGTAGAGCGTTTCCTCACGAAGCCGTGCTGATGTTCGGTAATTATTGGCCTATAAATTATAACTCTGTAGTCTGAATAAGGCATTAATCTCAATAACTATCAAAAAACATGCTCCCGACTTGATGAGAATAATTCATTCTCAAGGACCTACCCAATACCTCGTCTAATACGATCGTATTAGATACGTATCAGCCTATAAAAAATAAATCGAAGTGAAAACTGACAGCACCAAATCCTAATTAATCATGGAAAAGTGCATGCTATATTTTTTAAATAATAAAGAAAATATTCAAGAACACCCATCAACCTAATAATGAACAAAAAAGGTTTTCTGATATTTTCAGCAAAATCCGCGCAAATTTCAGATTTTTGGATTGCTGAAAAAATCAGTCAAACAAATATTGCTGAAATGTTTACTGATTTTCAGTAAAATGTTATCATTTTGACGAAAGTTGGAATTGCTGAAAAATGCAGCTGCATTATTTTGCTGGCACGTTTGCTGATGTTTCATCAAGTCTAAAATCAGCAACATATTGCTGATTTTCAGCGATTTAAATTTGGTGTGTATCATGATCAGCAATCCAATGCTTTACTGAAAAACAGCAAACAGGGAGGTCCGAAGTGAAAATGTTATACAATATAGGCCCAAGAATGCTACCCTGAGGAACTCCTGCTCTAACAGGTAGTCGATTAGATTTGGAATTTTGATAATTTACCTGCAGAGTTCTAATTTCTGAACTAATTTCATAATATAAAGTGGAAAATTAAACTTTTTCAATTTAGCAATCAAACCTTCATGCCAAACACTTTCGAATGCTTTTTCTATGTCTAGAAGAGCAACTCCAGTTGAGTGGCCTTCAGATTTGTTTGAACGAATTAACTTGGTAACTCTTAAGAGTTGATGAGCAGTTGAATGCCCATGGCGAAATCCAAACTGCTCATCTGCAAAAATTGAGTTCGTATTGATGTGAAGCCTCATTGTATTTAAAATTATCTTTTCAAAAAGTTTACTTATTGAAGAAAGCAAACTTATTGGACGGTAGCTAGAAGCTTCAGCTGAATTTTTATCCGGCTTCAAAATTGGAACAACTTTTGCATTTTTCCATGTATCAGGAAAGTATGCCAAATGGAAACATCTGTTAAATAATTTTACCAAGAAAGACAAGGTACTCTCTGGGAGTTTTTTGATGAGGATATAGAAAATTCCATCATCACCTGGAGCTTTCATATTTTGAAACTTTTTAGATATAGACCTTACTTCGTCCAAATCAGTCCCCCAGGAATCATCAAAAATATGTTCCCGAGAGAAAATATTCAGATAATCCCGAGCAACCTGATTCTCAATAGGACTAGTAAGACCCAAACTGAAATTATGGGAACTCTCGAATTGCTTAGCAAGTTTCTGAGCTTTTTCCAAATTTGTGATCAAAATTTTACCACCTTCTTTAAGCGCTGGAATAGGCTTTTGAGGTTTTTTCAAAATTTTTGTGAGTTTCCAAAAGGGTTTGGAACTCGGGTCTAATTTAGAAACATTATTTTCGAAAGTTTTGTTCCTCAGGGCAGAGAATCGTTTTTTAATTTGTTTTTGTAAATCCCGCCAGACAACTTTCATGACAGGATCACGTGTTCTTTGATATTGTCTCCTACGGTCATTTTTAAGACGGATCAAGAGCTGAAGATCATCGTCTATTATAATTTAATCGAATTTAACCTAGCATTTTGGTACTGAGGCAGCTCTTGCTTCAACTATAGAAGTAGTCAGAGATTCAAGAGCATAATTAATTTCATCTTTGGTTTGCAAAGGAATGTTTGGATCGAAGTTATATTCCATAAATGTTCGATACTGCTCCCAATCAGCTCTATGGTAATTGAAAGTAGAGCTGTTGGGATTACAAATTATTTCTTGGGATATTTCAAAAGTTACTGGAAGGTGATCAGAACCGAAGTCAGCATGGGTAACCAATTGGCTACAAAGTTGACATGAATCAGTTAAGACCAAATCAATAGTGGAGGGATTTCTTGCAGAAGAAAAGCATGTTGGGCTGTTTGGATATTGAATAGTGTAATAACCTGCAGAACAATCATCAAACAGAATATTACCATTGGAATTGCTTTGAGCATTATTCCATGAGCGGTGTTTTGCATTAAAATCACCAATAATGAAGAATTTAGACCTATGACGGGTAAGTTTCTGGAGGTCACCCTTGAGAAAATTCTTTTGCTGGCCTACGCATTGGAATGGCAAATAGGCAGCTATAAACGTAAGTTGTCCAAATTTTGTTTCAACAGAAACTCCCAAAGTTTCAAAAACTTTGGTTTCAAATGAAGAAAGAATTTTATGTTTGATTCGTCTATGAATAATGATGGCAACGCCACCACAGGGTCCATCAAGACGATCATTTCTATAAATCAAGTAATTTGCGTCCTTCTTAACCTTATGGTCAGGTTTAAAAAACGTTTCAGTTATAACGGCAATATGCACGTTATGAACTCTCAAAAAGTTAAATAGCTCGTCTTCATTATCTTTAAGAGATCGAGCATTCCAATTTACAATATTTAATGCTTTAAAATCCATTACTGAATTTTAAAGTCATGACAATATTATTTGCAAATTTTACTCCAGTTTGAATAGCATCAAACATGGAGTTAGATTTAAGCATATCAGAAATCATGTCAATTAATGATTTCTGTAAAAATTCCATTTTAGGAGCAGTAATGCTTCCTAAGTCAAAATTGTCAAAATTTCCGTTAGAACGTTGGTTAGTATTTTGATTTCTACCCGGTGCAATAGCAGCATAGGTAGCTCCATTAACTCGCTGAACATTGTTAGCAGCGAGGGGAGTAGGTACAGATGAAACATTTGAAGCAGGGGAGATATTTGTACCTACGGGTACGAATGTAGAATTTGTTCCTCGCTGACTGTTGTTAACAGCAGAGGAATTTGTACCTGGTCGGAAACGTGGAGCGTTTCCTACCTGACGGTTAGAACGAGATTGTAGGATCGCTTTGCGAGTCTTACATTCCCAAAAATTGGATTTGTGGTTTTCACCACAATTTGAACATTTAAATTTCTTAGGATCTTCCTTCACAGGACAGTCGTCCTTTGCGTGAGAGGAATCACCACAATTCATGCATTTAGCTGGCATGTAGCAATTTTTATTTCCGTGACCCCATCCCTGGCACTTACGGCACTGGGTGAGGTTTTGGAAATTTCCTCCAGTCTTCCTGAAGTGTTCCCACTTCACTCGGACATGGAGCATAAGGCTAGCTTTTTCTAAGGCCTTAAGGTTGTTTAGTTCACTAGACTTGAAGTGAACTAAATAAAAATCATTAGAAATCCCGTTGCGCGAATCGCCAGGACGGGATTTCATTTTCATTTTGATCACTTGGAGTGGCACAACTCCAAGTAATTTTGCCAGTTCATCTTTGATCTGATCCAGGGATTCACCACTGGGCAGTCCTTTCATGACAACCTTGAACACACGTTCAGTTTTGGTGTTATAAGTAAAAAATGTGTGCTTCTTCTCAGTAAGATACTTGAGAAGACATTTAAATCCGTCCAAGTTTTCAGTCAAAACACGGCATTCACCCCGACGTCCAATTTGTAGTGAAAACTTAACTTTCACGAAATTCAAAAGTTCCATGTGAAGAGCATGGAAATCGGAAGTGGTTATCACAATAGGGGGAATATTTTCCTTCTTGGCATTAAGCCGGGAAAGTTTGTTAGAATTTTTCTTGGATGATTGATCATTCTCATCATCCGTGAGCAAATCAAATTGATTACTCAAATTAATTTCATCAGAAGGGAGGTCAAGAGTTTGCCCCTTTCTTTTGCGCTTAGGCGCCATGGCGGCAGTAAATTTTTATCCAAATCGACTTCCAAGCAGATTACTATAAGAATCTGAAGGATCGAAGAGGAATTTTCCAAATCGATATCCAAGAAGGATTACCTCGGGTAGGGTCCAAACAAGGATCGAAGAGGAATAAGCGTTGAACAAGGTAGAAAATGTTTACAGGTTGAGCTCTGAAAAGTGCTGTTTAAATTTGTTGTAGCTTTAGGTAGTAGTAACACTTCCTTAAGCAAAAAGCAAATAAATCCGCACGGCAAGAGAGCACGATGCGGACTGAACTTATTTCCTTATATTTTCTCTACGTTCTTGGTTCATGAGTTATGAATTTTCAAAGTACGTGATGTTTGGAAAAATCCATAAACTCCAACTCAAATTTTCCGGGAAAATAATCTTCTCGAATTTTATGAAACTTTGTTTCGTTCATATACAGGGTGAGGAATATTTATCCGTGTTTAATGATTTAGTCGTGACTTTATTGCTTGTGTATTGCATTACAACATATTTATGGGAAATGTAGGTACACCAACATAGTTTATGATATTCACAACAATTTCTCAAAATGTGCTCCTTTGACTCGTACACACGCCTTCAACCTCTTAAGGAAATTATCGACGATGAACGTTAGTTCCTCCACAGATATTGCATCCCAGACTTTTGTTTAACTTGCTTTCAGATGATCTAAAGATATGTGTGACTTAGCACAGGCTCTGGACTCAAGAATAGACCAGACGGAATAGTCCATTGGATTTAAATCAGGAGAGTTTGAAGGCCATCCATCTTTTGTCAAATATCTACGAAAAAGTTTGAAACTTGAAGTTTGTCCAATCCTGTTGAAGTGTCCAATAGTTGTTACCGAAATGCGTACGTGTAAGGTGCAATTGTGTCCGTCAGCAGCTTCTGGTAGACTATTTGGTTGGTTTTGGCGCCTTTACCAGTTAAACACATTCTAAATGAGTGCCGTTTAATTGCCATTTTAGCTATTCAAACTAACGAGGTTCTACGATAGTAGGAAAATTTCTATCTATGAATATACTCACCGATTTAGCGGCGCCGGTAGTGTAGTGGTAAGCGTGATTACATCTCACCCCAGCAGGCCTGAGTTCAATCCCAGTCGGCGCCGCCGGGATGTTCTGAGGCATAACATCTCTGATCACGCCTTCCTTCGGATGGGAAGTAAAGCCGTTGGTCCCCGGTTCATGAGTTGATGGGTCGATAGGTAGGGTCTAGGTGTGGGAGCTGCCTCCCTGGCGTCGGTAGCATTGGTGCTCAGCACGGAAAACAAGATCGACGAAACAAATCAAGGAAAAAAATATACTTACCGATTGGAGCGCAAATTAAACCCTCACTTTGTAGATCTCTTTGTTAAGTGAACTAATTCTTGATTTTCTGACCTTACTACTTGAGCCTGGTTTTTATACAAAAATTTTCATAAGTTGATCGAATTTCCATGAATGAATTTTTCTTTAGTACAAGCCGTCAAATATGAAAGTTTTAAAAAGGTTCCCTTTATTTTTGTCAATGACGTTGTTAAGCTTGAAACAATATAGGGGAAATGGCTCTAATGTTGGCCTATGGATCTTAGATTGGGCCTATCGCTAAAAATCTGCTATTTATCAAGTTTATCTAGATTCTAGATGAACGCGTCATTGGGGCGGTATTAATGGATATTTTTGGTCGCTATTGAAAATTTGGTCAATTGCTGTATGGGCCCAAATTAGGCCGACATTACATCCATTTCCCCTATATCCTAAATGCGCTGGAAATGTACGAAACGGGCAAAACTATAAACCAGACTATGAAAATAAAATGATCTACCCCTGCACGGATAGCGATCAATCGGTAAGATGAGCGATGCGATTAATAACCTTTTCTTCCTAAGCCTTTGCAGTAAGCCTCCTAGACCTACCCATCATCGTCATCGTCGGCGCCGGCGCCGCCGTCATGCGGTGTAAAACAGGCAGCGAAGCATAAATGCAGTTATCAGTGAGCTTCCCCTACAAACATCTTGCGTTGCAAATTGCAGATGCCCAGGATGCATTGCACGAAACCACAGCACATATCACACACCGACCGACCGTTGCTGCTGCAATCTCCTCCCATATGGTGTTGTTGTTGTTGTTGTTGCCGTTGCAGGTTAGAAGCGAAAAAATTAACATAAAAAATCATACGCCACGGCAAGAGCAGCTAGGGCTTCATATCGCACAGGTTGCTGGCTGACTCTATCAGTGCAAATCATTGGAAAGGTATCCGGAGCTCGTCTTATTATTGCACTCTAATTAATTATCCTAGGGGGAGCGAACGAAAGAAAGAGGAAAAGTGCAGCAGCGATCGTAATTTTCATGTTATAAAAATAATAAAGCGCAACGGATGCAACTGACCTGCGGAAAGATCAGTGAACACTCATTTATCTGAGTCTGCTGCGAGGGGGGCTGACGAGAATCCTGGGCGTAAGGCGGAAATCAAGTAATAACTTTGCGTGAGGAAGAGACGAAGTAGAGCAGCTGTATCGTTCTTAAGACATGCGGAAGTTCTCCCAGAAATTCAAAGTTTGTGTGGGGATCCAAACTTGAGTTGATCGAAGTTGGTAGCAGCAGCACTACGATGTACTCATCAATGGTGCAGAGACGGAGAACCAAAGAAGGAGGAATGGCTAGTGTCCTAGTGCCCTCGGGGAAGTAACTAGTTTCTGACATGGACATCTTTGTAGCAAAAAAGGCTATATTCCATTTTATTCCACTTATAATTAATTTTGGTATCCGTAGATCCGTATACGTAGATCTCTTGATTGATAGTTCCCGTAGTAATGAAAATGCTGCTTTTTAGACCACACGTGCATATGGCCTGTCAGACGAGATATTTTTTCGGGAACTTCGATAGTTTTAAGGTTTTGAAAATTTCAGCCACCTTCCCTTTTTCTGATATAAAACTCCTGTCCCGGAAGCTGCTTGAAATGCATGTGAGCAGATTCGTGTACAGTTTTCGGGACTGCTGCTTTGCCGACGTGTTTTGTTTGTAATCTCGGTTCGCCACTTTCACCTTCTTAAACGTTGATAACCTGGCTCGTTTCTTGGCCCGCTGCACAGTAGTATGGGTGACATTGAACTTGCCAGCGACGTTCCGGAAGGAGAGGTTAGGATTCCGCTTATATTCCACCGCCACCTTCTTCGTCGTCGCTGCCACGTCCGGATTACGATTGCCGTCACTTCCAGGCTTCCTGACGGTCGACAGACGCTCCCCGAACGCTTTCAAAACATTTGTCACGGTCGATTTGGCCACATCCAGCAATTTTGCCAACTTGACGTGTGAGAACGTCGGATTCTCTTGCTGCGAGAGCAAAATTTTGACACGCTGCTCCTCTTGCTTGGACGTCATTTTGAAAACTGGAGAGCAAACGGTGAAGACTCCTAGACCCAAATATAGTAAAAAATATGAATAAATTCAAATTGATTTTATACGAGTTTAAAAAATAATATAGGGGAAATGCAGGTAATGTCGGCCTAAGTGTCCCTAATTTGGGCCCATTAATAAATTCAGCAATCGACTAAATTTTCAATAGCAACCAAAAATATCCATAATTAACGTCCCAATAACGCGTTCATCTAGATAAAATTGATAAATAGGAGATTTTTAGCGATGGGCCCAATATTAGATCCATATGCCAACATTAGAGACATTTCCCCTACCTCCATTTTTTTCGTATTATTGAGAATAAAATACGTCCTTTCAAATGCCGTAAACAACTTCTTTTTTTGTTTGCCCCAACCAGAGATATTAACATGTGAAAAGTGCATATTTTTAGTAGAAAAACGTCAGTAACTCTTGATCGGCGAAAGATATTGACAAGCTTTTATGCAGCAAATATTATAAAGATCTAAAAGTTATTTGAAGACACCCTTGCCGAGAAATTTGAAATAAGAAAACTAGAGAAAAATAACTGTTTTTTTAGAGGCACCCTAACTCAATTCAAGAAAATAGCTCTAAATTGGCCAATTTAAGAGATAAAAAAATTGTTTTCAACAAAGTTGCTAGAAATTAGCTCAGCTATAACTTTGCCGAAAAATGTATACCTTAATTTATACAAAAAAAAAAAAAAGATTTTTGATTTGATAAAAGGAACCACCCTAGAATTCATTGTCATAAAAACGAGGGCCTAACTATAAGGAACAACTTTGTAGAAAAAACTTTTAGTCTAATACCCCGTTCACATTACAGTCTATATCACGTAATATAGGCTGTCTTGCAATGGGCACTCATATATAGGATTTCCAGTGAAAAATAGATGTATGAGTGCTCATTGCAAGACAGCGTAATGTAATGTGAACGGGGTATAAAGTTTCAATTTCTCAAAACATATCATTCCACCTAAATCTACATTCTGGACCACTGTGCAGTGTGACAACGTACAGGGGTTGTGATAAATATAGGGTACTAGCAAAATTTTGTCCAACTTTGGACTATTGAAACTTCGTTGAATATGGTTTGATTTTTAATCTTCAAGAAAAATTCGACTGGAAAACTAATCAAGTTTTATGGTGAGGTAATGGAAGTTACCATGGTTTCCGGATATCGGAAATATTCCGGGTTTCTTGAGGGCATGTCTAAATTGCTAAATTTGTGATGAGTTTTTCTCAGACTGTCCTTTACTAATCTGTGTTTTTCCAAAGCAAATGACGTACCAAGAGCTAAAATCGACTCAGAATCAACCTACTGATACCATTTTTGAAACCATAGTGATGTGGTGAATTGTTAGATAGATATGAACAAAAACATAAGTTTTCCCATGTAATTGCCATATAAACTTGAAATGGTTTGCGCCAAGTCTGTTTCTTACTAAAGTAGCTCAAATTTTGGGAGGCTTAGCAGAACCCAATTTGGAACCGTTTAAGCACTGTGGAGCGAAAATTTCAAATTTTGCATCAGTCTATTGGACAACTTTACAATGAGGAATGTCTGCAGAAGATAATGTTGGCATTCATTCAGTCTTACGAAGGTCCCGTAAAGCTCTGGCCCGACTTAGCTAGTTGCCATTGCAGTGGTACAAGCAGACAAATCAAGAGCCACATGTGAAAAGGGCATACAAGCTTTTTGTAAACAAACCTTTGTAGGTCTTTGTAGAGTTCAGTAATATTATACGTTATGCAGAGGTACGCCTCTGTATGGTTGGGCTAGAATACATCCCTGTATTCGTCTAGTAGTATTGGCGAACTATAGGAACGAGAGGATGATCACAAGCGATATCGAGTTAGTTGCGATACGAATATCACTGGAGGTGGACGACAGTAGCTGGTTGAAACAGAACAAACCAAGAGGCATCGGGTGATTCTACAATTTGGCGCAGCCGGTACGATTTTTTTTATAGAGATCGGTGACTGGAGAGATGGAGGATAATTTTACTTGGATACGGTACGTAGATGTAATTTCATGAATTGTGTTTAAAGATGCACCTGTGGAAACAAATTATGATGAAGCAAGTCCAGCTAAGAAGCTGCAGTGCTACGCGAGTCCGGTTTTCAACCGAAGCGCTAGAGGAAAAAGCGAGTCCAGTGAAACACTGAAGCGCACTATCACATTGCTAGGCCAGTTGATGAGCTGTAGAGCACAAGCGAGTCCGGTTATCAACCGAAGCGCTAGAGAAAAAAAAGCGAGTCCAGTGAAATACTGAAGCGCATTAGGAACAACATTGCTAGGCCAGCTGATGAGCTGCAGAGCACAAGCGAGTCCGGTTGTAAACCGAAGCGCTACAGGAAAAAGCGAGTCCAGTGTAACACTGAAGCGCACTACTACTACTACATTGCTACGCCAGCCTATAGGCTGAAGAGCAAGAGCGAGACAGGTGATCTACCTTAGCGCTGTTTGATAAGTGAGTGAGTGAGACCAGTTGTTTCAGACTGTAGCACATGACTAATCTAGAAGGAATTGACCAGCAAATGTGGCTGAAGAGTATAGTGATGTCCGATTTTCTCAATTAAATGATTATTTATTAATCGAGAAGTAATAGGACATCACTACTGAAGAATCAGAGAGATAGCGTGGGAGTGTGAGTCGCATGAATATTGTTAGCTCAGTCGTAGATTGAAAAACGAGGGGGAGTGTGAGACCATAACTTCGTAGCACACATGGAAGTCATATTTGATACTACACTCAAGGCTAGACCACTGAACGGTCGATTGGAAAGCTGAAAGAACAGATGACCGCAAGGCGAGTCGAAGGGTTGAAGTGCGAGAGCGAGCGCAATGAAATAAATCGCTTGATAAAAATAAGGCACAGTAAAATGCTGAAGTGCATTATTGTTGATTCGTAGTGAAATTAGTGAATAAGCCAGATCAGTTGTTGCAGATCATAGTGCAAATTATTGGGGACTATCTGATAGACCAGAAAGCAACTGATTTTAGGAAATTGGATTTTAATAGACAAAAAAAGAAAACAAACGAAGTGAGAGGAAATAGTATGATCAATTGATTGATTGATCGATTTCCTTTATTTAAGAGATTTTCAGCCGTAAGATGGTTCATCTCCGGATAGAAAGATTATGATTTGTGAGACCAGGATTTAGAAGAATTCAGTAGCTTTTAAGCTTTAGAGCTAGAATATGTGAGTGAAGCGACGTTTAACAACATTTCGATGCATGCTATAAACACAGATAATTCTGGTCCAGAGAAATATGAAGCATAGAACAGGAAACCAGGGGACTAGCATCCCTATATCAATCCTATACGATTGATCGTAGGAAACATCGCGGGCCTTATTTAAATTCTGCCCGCATGATGGTGGAAAAGGATGGAAAATCATGTTTGAAGCAAAAGGACAGGGCAGATGATAGCATAAAAAAACATGGCTGCAAGTCAGTTTTCTGAAGAAAACTATTCAACACGTGTGTTTGTAGATTTTTATTTGAGATCAAGTACTGATTTAAAACACCGAGTACAACCAACAATCAATACGAAACTAACGATTTTAAATTGGCTCACCACTTTAGTAGCCTATTGGTCCCAAGCAAACGATTAACGTACCCTATTCTAGTTGAAATTCTATTACTACACTATGTTTGTTTTGATTCGCTATGAAAGTTTGACAGATAACATCAGGGGTGTGTGGATTCATGCAGAACATGCAGGGGTGAGTGAAATAGCTTGGGACTGCTTGGGACCGTTGTTCTGGTACTGAGTGAGCCAAAAATAATAATGATTTTCTTCGGGACCCAGTAGTCTTAGAGTTACCTCTATGGTACAACTGCAGACCTACGGATAATATTTCCAAGCACGCACACAGATGCCGTTGTTGTTGGATGGACTGATAATCGAACACTAATCTAAATGATGAACCATAACACAATGAGAAACTTTCTGAGACAGTATGAAAACGGCGTCCGTGGTGTAGTGATAAACGTGACTGCTTCTTATCCCAGTGTGAATGCTTTCAATGTCTTTCGAAATCTTTGGGTTTTTGTGTGATGTGTCTGATAACGTCTTCCTTTGACAGAGAAGTAAAGTCGTTGGTCCTGGTCCATATAGTGACGGGTGCGATATCTACCCAGGTGTGAAACAGCCCCATGGAATTCAATGGTCGTCAAGGGAATTCAATCGATGCCCGTCGGCGGCACTTGATTGCGGAGCTGAGGCCAACGTCAATAAAAAAAATGGAATCGAAATCCAAAATTTCATCACTTTTGGTACACTGGAACTATTTTAAATAAGTACGATTACATTAGCAAAAATCACCATCTTAGCGCCCCTTGGTGGAACTTTGTATAGGAGCGAGCTGTCAACGAATAGATTTAGTGTCAACGATCAAAAAAATTTAAATATTGATTTAAAAATCGAGATGAATGTCTACGGGATCGATAAAAATATCGTTGTCTCAGAAAACAAAGCTCTATCAGATGATGTATAAAAATCGATATATTTTTCGAAGTTAAACAACCCAATTAGAAGACCTGATTCTTAATCTTTTTGGTATGACATAGGAATAAGGCTCTATGGTCTAACTCTTAGCAATAAGTTCAATTTAGGATGTGATCTTGCACATTTTATAAATGTCTGGATGACATTAGTGTTGCTGATCTTTGGTTGGCATAAATAGCTAAGGAAGGGCTCCATAGAACACGTACTTGATTGCAGGAGTAAACTTGTGTGAGAGCGTGAAAGCCAGGGAGAGCAGAAAGAAGTATCCCGAGCAGCACACTTGTCGCTGAACAGTTGCGGTTACTTATATGAAACTTGTTACGGTGCACGTGTGCTCCTTGGGGTGCTCTTCGTATTGGAAAAGTGACTTAATTTTTCCAACGTAAGAAATAATGCGGTAAAAGTCGATTAATAGTCTTAATAGGGAAGAGCACAACTACGGCATCAGTGCCCATTTCCATCATATCGAATAGAAACCGTCCATTATTTTAATGTGTTCAATCTATTAACAAAAATTATTTATGAGGTTGTTAATCCCATCAATAATACAACACTCCTGAATGATGAGAAGCTCATACAAAATAAAACATAAGTAGGTTTTATCTTCTCCTAAAAAAACAAAATCACCTGGTAGAATTGATCTAGAATGTTATGGTCTTGATTGTTGGAGTATTTCGGAGCTTGCTTTGTTTGGTTGGAGTGGAGAAGGGATGTAGAGTTCAGTAATATTATACGTTATGCAGAGGTACGCCTCTGTATGGTTGGGCTAGAATACATCCCTGTATTCGTCTAGTAGTATTGGCGAACTATAGGAACGAGAGGATGATCACAAGCGATATCGAGTTAGTTGCGATACGAATATCACTGGAGGTGGACGACAGTAGCTGGTTGAAACAGAACAAACCAAGAGGCATCGGGTGATTCTACAGTCTTTTTCTCGCCCACCGAGGGCCCCCCACGAAAACTAATAACATCATCGGGAAAAAGAAAACGTGCCCTATCCGGCGATGTTGATGGTTTGTCGTTGGTTTCACATGGGTTGCGAGAAAAGGGCATAAGAAGGTTTGTTTACATTGCCCTTGTATGCCCTTTTCACATGTTGTTCTTGAAATGTCTATTTTATTGAAAAAAGTATCAATCCAAGAGTAAAATCATCAAAAAACCTGAATTGATAAGGTCGACTTATTTGCCTTCCAAAGATCGCAAGTCTTATTCGTGTCAAGTTAGGAAATCATTATGCATTACAGGTATACCTCGATATAACGTAGCTGTCAATTTTGACTTCCACCGTCAATATCTCCCTAATAACAATTTAATCATACAAATTAATATTACCAATATATGAGGGATCATCTCATCTGTCCGATGGTGTTATTACTTTGCTTGTTTGAATGATCTGATCGGCGATGGAAGTCAAAAGTGACAGTTACGTTATATCGAGGTATACATGTATATCAAAACTACGATCGTATCACTTATCACGGTAAATCCTGATCCAACGAACTCAACCTACTAACAGAATATGCCTACTGTGACATGGGGACGGAAAGTTAAAGGGCGAACACGAAATTATTGCGACACCGAAAATGTCATGCCAATTTTCTTATAATTTTTAGAATCAAACCAAAATTTTAGGGTAGTTTTATACATATATTTACTTCCAAAATCAAAAAAAAGTTAATCGATGGAGCCTTGAGCATAAAATTGAACGCATTTTCGCTTGATGCCCTCCATCAAAGTCTTTACAGTGTCATCCGGTACCAGTTTCTCAGTTTTTTTTCCATTTTCTTAACATGTCCTTCTCGTCTTTGACTGTCTTCTTGCTCTTCCGAAGTTCCCGTTTCATTATTGCCCAGTACTGCTCCACCGGGCGCAGCTCCGGACAGTTTGGCGGATTCATGTCCTTTGGAACAAAATGGACAGAATTGGCCTTATACCACTCCAGGACACTTTTAGAATAGTGGCATGATGCCAAATCTGGCCAAAATAGCGAAGCTTCGTCGTGCTGCTGCAAGAACGGCAAAAGGCGCTTCTCGAGGCACTCAGATTTGTAGATCTCGCCATTTACTGTGCCCTTTGTCACGAAAGGCTCACTCCTCAGTCTGCAAGAGCAGATGGCCTGCCAAATGAGATATTTGGAGGCGAACTTCGACATTTTCTTCTTCTTAAATTTGTCGTCCACATCGAACTTGCTCTTGCCGGTGAAAAACTCCAACCCCGGAATTTACTTAAAATCGGCTTTTATATACGTTTCGTTGTCCATCACACAGCAGCCATATTTTGTCAGAATCTTCTCGTAGAGCTTCCGTGCCCGAGTTTTAGCCGTCGATTGTTGCCGCTCATCGCGGTTTGGGAAGTTCTGTACCTTGTATGTATGTAGTTCAGCTCTCTTCTTTGCATTCTGGACGTAGCTCTGCGACATGCCGATTTTTTTAGCCAAATCACGGCTTGAGACGTTGGGATTTGCTTTAATCATCCGCTTCACCTTTCCCTCCGTCTTTTTGTTCTCCGGTCCCGGTTTTCTTCCAGCTCCTTTGCCGTGGTCCAACGTCAACCGCTCCTGGAACCGCTTCAACACTCTAGAGACGGTTGAATGGTGAATGTTCAACATTTTTTCCCAACTGCCGGTGCGACAGGTCAGGAAATTCCAGGTGTTTGGAAAGAATTTGTTCTCTCAACTCGCGTTGGTTCACCTCCATTTTCGTTGAATCGAAAAACACGACTTCGAGTTTGACAGCATGTACACAATACACATCAATGAGAAAGTGTGCAAAATTTGGTTGATTTTTACCCAATGGTAAAAAAGTTATGCCCTGTTGAATGTGTCGCAATAATTTCGTGTTCGCCCTTTAAACACGCTTCCCAAAACAATAAATGACGCTCTAACATTCCATTCCTATTCCCACCTGATTGCAAGGACGTGGCTGCCACCATTATTGATCTTTAAAATGTGGAGTACCAACACCATTCAGTTGATTCATTGTGCAATTTCACTGGTTCTGATCAATCACGGAGTAGTAATCATTTGATATGTGCAATCAGTCAAGCTAAGCGAAGCATTAAATAATGATTACTTCAATTCTATTGATGTAAAACTAGTCTATAGTATCGCACAAGCTGACGAGATCACCGAGAAGGACGGTAGGTGTAAAGACACCCCGAAGTGTGATCCCTAGATACGCCAACTTAGCGGAAGGCACGAGTTAGACTGCATAACTCTCCATTTTGGTTTAGACTTGACAACATCTCGAAGAAGAAAAAATGTGAATCAACTGATTGGACCATTTCAAAGAGCAACATATTCAAATTCCTTCGTCAAACTTTCATCGGTCATTTGAGCACGCCGACGATGAGTACATAAAACCAATTGATAAATTATGCAGTCTTCAGGCATAGATTTTCACCCACCTTATGATTAGTGACTGAAGACGTTAATTAGAGAGTCAGAATTAAAAATTCTGCACGCCACCGTAGCCATCGAACGGTACCGAACTAGTCTGTTTATCTTTACGACTAGTGCAGCAGTGTGCATCATTATCCATCTATGCTGCCAAGCCAAGTTTGCAGCAGCACCAGCAGCAAGTGAAAAGTGCACTGAAATTTTAAATATTTGAAATGCAATAGAGAGAATAATTAATAATTTTTCGTTTATGCTCGCTTTGCTTTCCGCTCATAAAGCACGTGCAGGCGCGCCTCGGATTCAATACCACGACAATGCCATGTTGCAGAAGGTAAGTAGGTACGTACCTACGTGCATCTAGCAGCTGCTTCCTGGGGTCTATTAATTATTCTTTAGTTGCACTAGTTCTTTCACCGGTAGGAGCCGCCCCTCTGCCCGTTAGGAGTCAGAGAGTAGCAGCTCTTCTCCTATTTTTTTTTATCGTCATTATCATCATCTTCCTAACCATCGTACATAGACTGCACATACCTACCCTTGTGATCGACGATCCGTGCCAGTTTTTGCCAGGGTGTAGGTAGATGGGTACGTGTTCCGTTGAGCCTAGCCAGCCAACCAGCTAGCAGTCAGTGGATCAGCCACCGAAGCAAATAGGCAGGCTCGAAAATCACCGACCGCTCAGATAATCACAACATCAACATCACTATCAACCGAACGGGACCTACATGTGCAGATGTAAGGAAAATTATGCCCTGTACTGAAAGTGTGTTGCTTGAAAACAGTGGCAGAACGATGGTCCACCCACCAAAGCTTAATTCGTAGTGAGCAAGGATTTA
Source organism: Ochlerotatus camptorhynchus (assembly GCF_037179485.1). Lineage (NCBI taxonomy): Eukaryota > Metazoa > Arthropoda > Insecta > Diptera > Culicidae > Ochlerotatus > Ochlerotatus camptorhynchus. Next base: position 7,406,541 of record NW_027040918.1, on the reverse strand, counting down.
TTGCACTTCCCAACTAACATTTTCAGCTGTATAAGCCAACTTTTATGCAAACACCACACGGGCAAACATATTGCCAATACTCAAAATTAAATCAATTTTATGCAACTATTGACGACGAGAATATTGATGAACAAATTGACGCAAAATCAAAAAAGTTTAATTTCATATTTCAATATTTCCCCTCATTTTCCTCTTCTGATTCACTACCCAAGTAACCATAGGCACGTTATTTCGCCTTTTTGGCTATATACAGCTGAACATCGGCTATACCAGAGTTTGTAAGTTCTGATGAGGCCCGTATATAGCCAAAAAGGCGAAATAAGGTGCCTATGGTTACTTGGGTACAACAGCAGATGGGGCCTGTTCCCCGGCAACTTTTGTCAAGGTGGTTTTGATTTGACTAGAAATATTCCATCGGGCACAACAATGTCAGTGAGGAGTGACCCTATATTGCCCCCCCCCCCACAATCAGGCTAAGGCCTTGTTGTTCTCTGCTGTCCGAAGAAGTCGTCTCCACTCTACTCGATCCATGGCCACAGTTCGCCAGCCTCGTAGTCTGCGAAGGGTTCGCAGGTCACCTTCTACTTGGTCGATCCACTTTGCCGGGATCTTCTACTTGTTCCTGTTGGGTCGCCGTTTTCACTGGGTCGTCGTGCGGCATTCTTACGACGTGCCCAGCCCATCGTAGTCCCCAATTTTTGCAATATGGACGATGGATGGTTCTCCCAGCAGCTGGTGCAATTCGTGGTTCATTCGCCTCCTCCACGTTCCGTCATCCATCTGCACTCCACCGTAGATGGTACGCAACACCTTCCGTTCGAAAACACCAAGGGCCGTTGGTGCTCTACGAGCATAGTCCAAGTCTCGTGGCCGTAGAGGACCACCGGTCTAATCAGCGTCTTGTAGACAGTCAACTTCGTGCGGCGGCGAATTTTATTCGACCGGAGCTTCCTCCGGAGTCCAAAGTAGGAACGATTCCCTGCCATAATGCGTCTTTGAATTTCTCTGCTGGTATCATTTTCGGCGGTCACCAGTGAGCCCAAATACACGAACTCATCGACCACCTCGATTTCGTCACCGTCAATCTGAACTCGGGGTGGGAGGCTAACATTGTCTTCCGTAGAACCTCTTCCTTTGATGTATTTTGTCTTTGATGCGTTGATGGCAGTCCAATCCGTCTAGCTTCAGCCTTCAGTCTGATGTACGTTTCCGCCATCATCTCAAAGTTTCGTGCGATAATGTCAATGTCATCGGCGAAGCCATGGACCTGGATGGACTTCCTGAATATCGTGCCACTCGTGTCTATCCCAGCTCTTCTGATCACACCTTCTAACGCGATGTTGAAAAGCAGACACGAAAGTCCATCACATTGTCGTAGCCCCTTTCGAGATTCCAAGAGACTCGAGAGTGTCCCTAATACTCGAACAACGCACATCACTCGATCCATCGTCGCCTTGACCAATCGCGTCAGTTTATTCAGAAATTCGTACTCGTGCATAATCTGCCATAGCTGATCTCGATCGATTGTGTCGTATGCGGATTTTAAATCGATGAACAAATGATGTGTGGGCACGTTGTATTCGCGGCATTTCTGCAGAACCTGCCGAATCGCGAAAATTTGGTCCGTGGTAGCGCAGGCACCTATGAATCCCGCCTGGTATTGCCCCACGAACTCTCTTGCAAATGGTGACAGGCGGCGGCATAGAATTTGGGAGAGTACCTTGTAGGCCGCGCTCAGCAATGTGATCGCGTGGTAGTTGCAACAATCCAACTTGTCGCCCTTTTTGTATATTGGGCATAAGACACCTTCCATCCACTCCTCCGGTAATATCTCCTCCTCCCAAATCTTGGCAATTACCCAGTGCAGCGCTCTAGCCAGTGCTTCACCACCGTATTTTAATAGCTCACTTGGTACACCCAACCGAGGGATGTAAGATTCGCTTACAATTATGTGGGATTCATCATCAGAGGTTGTTAGTGGAGACCGCATGAACCAAGGATGCGATATACCTAGCTGCGGTCCAATGCAAGAAAACTGGAGACCGAAAAATGTAGAGTGTAATAGTGAGGTAAATTAGTTATGTCGAAAAAATTTGAAATTGACTGCCGCGGCTGGACTCGAACCACGAACGTTGCGATTATCAGACCTGTGCTTTCTCCACTGCTCTCTCCATGGTTCTGAATATGGATAACCTAAAAGCAAAAATGAAGTGCTCATTTTCTCGCATACTCGACTTCGTATGCTTTTTCTGCTGGAGAGATTCAAGGCAAGTGTGTGCGTCGTTCTACAATGTTCTACAATGTGCGTCGTTCTACAAGTTTACTGGTATGTATAGTCGAAAGCGTAGATAGAACACGAAATAAAAAAGACAAAAAACCATTACATCGCCTGCATGGTCAATTTCTAACATTCGTTGCGATGTTCATGAACAGAGGATGATATGAAACGGAACTAACATTCATTGTAATAGATTTTTGGTTTGCGTGTAGTTGATCTACACCAGCACATATCGGCATGTGGCACGTAGCCTTTGCGCGAACTATTTAGCTTCTCATAGAACTTCCGTGTGTCGTTAACGCAGTACAAATTTTCCATCGCCTCGCGATCTCGGTCTTCCTGCTGCTTCTTCCTTCGAAAAACCGAGTTTTGTCTGTTCCATGCATGTCTGAACCGCTCCACATTCAATCTCGTGCGGTGTTGCAGCATTCTCGCCCGTGCTGCATTCTTCTCCTCTACTAACAGTTTGCATTCGCCGTCTAACCAGTAATTTCTTCGGTCCAGGATTGCAGTACCTAGTGCCACGGCAGCAGTACTACCTATAGCGGATCGGATGTCCCTGCAGCCATCTTCAAGCTGCTCTTCCGTGGGTAGTGCAACTTCCAGTTGGTGCGCGTATTCCTGGGCAACTCCGGCGTCCCGTAGTTGCTTAATGTTCGGTCACGGCGTTCAACTTCGACGTGTGTTATGCACCGTCGAGAGTTTTGAGCGCATGCATACTACATCTAGGTAGTGGTCCGAATCTATGTTCGCACTGCGGTACGTGCGGACGTTGATAATGTCGGAGAAGAATTTCCCGTCGATAAGAACGTAATCTTTTTTTTTTTTTTTTCTTTATTAAAGAGATTTTTAGCCATTGGCTAGTTCATCTCTTATTAGAACGTGATCGATTTGGTTTTCTGTGTGTTGGTTAGGTGATCTCCAGGTGGCTTTGTGGATATCCTTGCGGGGGACACTGGTACTTCGAACTACCATACCCCGAAAGGCTGTAAAGTTCACGCATCGTTGGCCATTGTCGTTCGATACGGCATGCAGGCTGTTTGGCCCGATTGCCGGTCTATACATTGCCTCCCGTCCTCCCTGAGCGTTCATGTCGCCAATGACGATTTTGCCGTCTCGTTGCGAACAGCCGTCGTACACCTGCTCCAACTGCGCATAGAACGCTTCTTTCTCGTCGTCGGGTCTCCCTTCGGGTGGGCAGTGCACGTTGATAATGCTGTAGTTGAGGCAACGGTCCTTAATCCTCAACTTGCACATCCTCGCGTTGATCGGCTGCCAACCAATCACGCGTTGGCGCATCTTACCCAGCACTACAAAACCGGTTCCCAGCTCGTTGGTGGTGCCACAGCTCTGGTAGAAAATAGCCGCTCGATGCCCGCTTTTCCATACCTTTTGTCCAGCAAAGTTCCTGCAGTGCTACGACGTCGAAGTTGCGTGGTTGAAGTTGCGTGGTTGAAGTCGCAGTCCGGGAAGCCAAGCGATTTGCAGTTCCATGTTCCGAGTTTCCAATCGTAGTCCTTATTTCATCGCGTAGGTCTGTGCCGATTTTTTCCGATCCGTATTTCTTTCTGCAGTATTTGCAACTTTGTGATCAGCCGCTCCTAACATGGAGAACAGACACCGTTTTGAGACGCACCTCCATGGTGAACAGACGCTCGGGTTCGGTGAAGCATTTCCTCTATCACCGTACTATGGTTACCGCGCCAGTGCTCGCGTCGAACCTCTTCACTTTGCTATTGCCGGACTGGCAACATTGCTCAGGCTACGCCACCCAGCTATGTCCATGTTTCAGCTGGTAGTCTTTTGTTATCATACACGCACAAAAAATATTTTAAGCGCAATATTATTTGACGTAAAATCAATAAGAATTTCATTTTGTTTTGGCTGCAGAAAGAAATCATTATTGTTTCAGCAATCCAGTATTGTTGTTCCTTAAAACCCATGGATTGCTAAATCAAAAATAAAATCTTTTCGAATTTACAAGAGCTTTTGACGTAAGCTGTTAAATTTGGCAGCTGGGTCTACAACAAAAATATGTTTGTTTTTAAAAGAGATTTCTTGTTGATTCAATCAAATTTATTTTATGAAGTTTGACAATTCACGCAGTAGAAATAAAAATATTTTTAATGATTCATAAATAATGTCGATTTTTTTATGTTTTGTTTTCTTTTTGCAACAAACAGAATTGCAATTGACTTTCTGAGGCATAAAATCACTGATCACGCCTTCCTTCGGAAGAGAAGTAAAGCCGTTGGTATCCGGTTCATGAGTTGATGGGTCGATATGTAGGGTCCAGGTGTGGGAGCTGTCTTCTTGGCGTCGGGATCATTGGTACTCAGTACGAAAAACAAGATCGACGGAAAAAAAAATCAAGGAAAAAACAGAAAAATTGATTTAGCAACTGCAGCTCGAACTGCAGCATACTTACCTACCTCAAGTCTCAAGATTTTCGGAAATCTTGCACTTATTTCCTAAAATTCGGAACGCGGAAAAAAAGCTAAATCAAACGAGAAAAGTTTTGTTATTGGTTACATTTTTATCCGGGTGAAAACAAGGGAGCGGTTGGTAGTTATTTTTGCATTCATGGCCTGGGGAATGAACACAGCAAATAAATGCTGAATTAAAATTAACTATTGTTGGCTTAATAATAGAATATTGTTATTTTAACAATAGTTGCAGTTGAAAAGTGGCTTATTAAAACAAAAATAATCCTATTTTAATTTATATCACTAAGCATTATTGAAACAACAAAATGCAATATAATTTCAACCGGAATTGTTTGTGTAAATACAACTAAAGTTTTTTTTTTTGGTTCAATGCAAACAATTTTCTGTCCGTGTATGACTCGAGGAGGCGTGAAGTAGGAACTTGTGATGACCAGGGCTAGATATTCCGCTCCTTCCAGGTTGTCAATTCACCATTTTGTAGCCCATATTGGTGACACCCCGTAAATATTGTTGAAAATATTGACATGAAAATATTGATGGAAATATTGACAAAACTTCTATCGTGTGGGGTGCACTTTACGGCATCGTGCTGTAAAGTACCGTAAGGCGGGGTGACATTGGGCCAAAATTGAAAAATGTTTATTGATGCAAATAGGTTTGTTCCCGTACTTGCTTTTTTGCTTTAGCTGGTACAACACATATGAGTTTTCCATTGCCATTTTGTTGCTGAGTTACCAATCGATCTAAAATCGACGTATATTTTTCAAAAAACTTGTTTTGAACTAAACAAGCTAAACTGTTATTACAGTAAACCCACAAAAATGCGGATAATAGGGAAAATGGAAATGGAAACCGCGCAAACGGTGTCTATACTTCGTGGGATTTGACTTAACTGGTTACAACCGAGGGGGACGACTCTATCTACGATGCAAAAAAGATTGTGTTTTACTGTGGCTAGCTGCGCGCACGCTGAGTAGATAGAAAGAAGATTGATGACGATTCTCAAGATTTCCTGCAAAAAATTGATGAGCGATGCAAGTAGATGCGACAAATGAAAGAAGATTGTTCGAAGATTGATTCGCTAGTGTGAGATTTGTTGACCATCTAAACTTGAGATTTAGATGTGTCGCCCCCCTCGGTTACAACATGGAATATCTCGAGATCCTGCCCAGATAGAAAGTTACTGTCCTAAGTAGGCAAAGTTGTTCAGGAGATCATAGCCTTTTTACTGGTGGACAGTAGTTAAGAATTTTCTCACTATGTGGTGCTAGTATAAACATGAAATTCTCGTATATAAAATAATTCGAGACCCAGACCAGATATAAAGTCATTCGCAAAGTTGTTCAGGAGGTAGGCCTTTTGGCTGCTGGACAGTAGTTCATAATATTCTCACTACGTGGCGCTAGTATACATGTGAAAATCTCGCATATAAAATATCTCTAATTTTTTACCAGATATAAAGTAAATCTCTTCGGCAAAGTTATTCAGGGGCGGAGCCAAGACTTGTTGGCTGGTGGACAGTAGTTCTGAATTCTCTCACCAACGCAGCGCTACACGCAGAAAAATTGATTTTTGTTTCAGGGCCTAATGTATTTTGTTATTGATTCAAACATATTGTATCACTATTTCAACAAAACATATTTTTGAATCAACAAAATGGTTTTTAGAATCAACAAACAGATTATTGACTCTACAACCGGTTTATTTTTTTATTGGGTATCAAGCTGGAGCTGCGTGACAGCTTAGTTTTCCAGACTTGACCCATTTGAATAAATTGTAGGGGAAACGCTCCTATAGTTGCGGTACGTTAGAAGCGTTAGGTTCCTATAGTTGTGTATGGAGTCTCCATACACAACTATAGGAACCTAACGCTTCTAACGTACCGCAACTATAGGAGCGTTTACCCTACTTCTTTCTTTGACAATACGCGAATTCCGAAAGCCGTGCGGACAACCGAAGTGAGAAAAAAGGCTTATTATCATTTAAAGAGTGCCACCAAAATAAATGTGATAGTCTATGTTGGCAAGTTGATTAATTTTGGTTTCCTCCCTAGATATTCTACTTATTTACTACTGGGCTTTGTATCAAATTAGTTAATTTAAAGAACGTGTCAATCATTTCAAGATTTCGCGACCGTACCGAACAAGTTCTATACTAAATAAGCTCAAAAGCGTTTGACAAGCTCTATAGAATTGCGTATCACTTCTGCGTAAGCTCCGTAGACGTAGGCGCGTTGATTCCGACAGCCGCGAAAAGTTAAACATACATCGATGCGTCAATAGCTGGCGCCGGTGGTGTACACTCAAAATTATTACTAAATGAAGAAAGGTTAAAAAATAATAATTTTATTGTTAAGTAATGTTTATACATTGATCGGATTAAAGCTTGGTTTAAAATGATACTTAATTAGAATAATGTTGCGGAATGCATTCAGTGTATACGAGGTAAATATACAAAAAATGGCAAAGTTTCACACGTCATGTAAAATTCTATAGCGGTCATTCGTTCAGTATTATTTTTTGTGTCTTTATTTATTTGGAAATATTGGAAGAATGATCGTTAAATCTTTCCGGCTTGTTGGGTGAGTATGAGCAGGTTTATAATGCTGGACCTCCCAAATAGCATGTACGTGGTCTTCGGGTCCAGCTTATACTGTATAAATTTCATTGTTTAAAAAACAGATTGACCTTCTAAGGCTCCTCGAATACACCGGCCGTCATCATCGCTGAGGGAAACCCAAGGAACCAATCAAGGCAACTTTGGACCAACCCCATTAGGCTTTGGCGACCAGTTCGAACCGAAAGCTGGGTCATGGTCTTGTTCTGGATGCTACACCAACAACAAAACCGATGATCTGTTCTGTGTGACACTCCCCGAGATACAACCGTGCCCTATAAGGAAAACTAAGGAGTTCTTGGAGGTAACACTCCAAAATTCAGTCAATAGGCTCAGTTTCACTTTGACTTCAAGCTTTATAAAATTCTGATAATGATTCCCTCATTCCTTCAGAAATATCTGTGATCCACGGTGCTTATTACCGATGTCACTTCACGGTGAAGTGACAACTTATCACTCACGGTGAAGTGATTCCCATTTGATTCACACGGCAATCACTTCACCGTGAGTGACAACTGATCACTTCACTTTGTTTTCACCGTGAAGTGACACCCATAATAAGGGCCCACATAACGTAAAGCTGGCTGTACTATTCGCCAACAACAACGCTCTGGTGTTCGACTTCTGGACGACGTAGGATGCGTATGGAATCGATCGCAGCAGATACGATGCACTGGCAATGACATTCTGGCAAATATCCGGCAGTCACAATCTGGCCGCAAGCCTCCGTTGGCTCAGTGCAGATATCATCAATGCATTCGTACACTAAAAAATATTGAAATCTAAATAGTATAAAAGTTACGCTAAATAGCAACTCTCCGTACCGACGCAAAGGTCGGTATAAAGGGAGAGAATGCAAAATTAGTATAAAAATGGTTTATGCGTGCCATAGTATAAAATCGAAATATATACTCACAATGCATATATACGGTTTATTCAAGAGAATTTATTTTTCGCTTCTTTATTTCATTTATGGTAAATATTATTGTTTTCAAATGAAAATTAAAATTGTCTCAGGAAGCTTTTTTCATTAGTTTATTTTTTATTAATAATATTCAAAAAAATACTTACAATTTCGATGCTGCCCAGCAGATTACAGGCGCAGTATAAATCCGCTGGGTCAAAGCCCTTCACCAGCACGAAGCTCCGAAGGGAATCCAGATGTTCTTATTCCTGTCATTTTAGTAAACACTGATCGAATTCCACTCCGTTATTCGAACTTAGTATAATTTTGACGAAAATTTTAATCGTACATAAAATGCATATAATTTAATCTATATTCGCTTTGTAATATTTTTGAGTGTAGGGTATATGCTCCACTATGTCGTACCACAAAAATACGTATGGTTATGTCACAATAGAAGCACGCCACAGTGGAAATCCCGAGCCATAGTGCAAACACTTATCTCAAATCAATACCATGTACAAAAATGGTGTTTAACATTGTTCCCTGAGTAATACCTCAATGAAAACAACAATGAAAGTTTGTCACGCAAGTAGAAGGAGCATTGTTGGTAACTTTCTGAAATATTTCAATAGTATCATTCCCTTGCAAACCCAAATAAATCTATCTGCAAATAAAATAAGAGTGATTTGCGGAGAAACCCGCCAGTATCGCACCCAACGTCAGTGCCTATACGTACGCGTACTACAACACGGCTCTCAAACAAAGGAGTAACAAGTGTGAACCTATCACTGTTAGACTAGATCTTTGGTTTTCTCATGTAGTGGTTCATCAGAGAGAGGAAGCTTATTAATCCCCATTGCCTGGCCATGACACCATTCTATCGCGGCATGAGCCAGCAACGCCGGTCATAAACCTACCGTCTCCAACACTCTACTATAAAGCATGAAGTTAAGCCCGCCCACCAATAGCAAGGTGCAAAAACTAGCCTAGGGGAGGGACTCTACAACCAGTTTATTGATTCAAAAAAAAAATTCTCTGAGTTAACCGAATAATATATTTGAATCTATGCCAAAATTATAGTAGGCCCTGAGCCAAAAATATATCCATTTGAATTTAAAAATCATTTCTCTGCGTGTAGCATACATGTCAAAGATGAATACTAATAGTACGTTCAGACTACAGAGTTATAACATGTTATAGCGCTATCTTGATGGTGGTTTCTGTGTAGCAATTATTTGACAACCGGTATAACATGTTATAACTCTCCAGTCTGTACAGCGTTTAAGATGAAACTGTTGGAAGAAAAACTTTCTATTTATTTTAGTGTCCTCTTTCACGGTCCCTTTCATCCAATGAGAAACCCCCTTATTCAAGGTAATTTTGTGGTTTTGCTGCCCCCTCGGAAGAGATGACATTTTGCGCTCATTTTTATCAAAACAATCACACCAAAATCAGAGATGTCCCATTTTTTAATTACTCGATTAACAACTAATCTATTTTTTGTTCGCTGTGCTGCCATTTTTTCACCAATGCGAGTGCACCACATGTTTGTAACTATCGGTGATGATCCTCTGGAGATGTTAATGCTTATATTGGCATGATATAACCGATTACACATATTTTACTTTTCGGTTCGTTAATCTTTTTTTTTTTTTTTTTTTTTTACTTTATTATAGAGATTTTTAGCCATAGGCTAGTTCATCTCTTGGTTCGTTAATCGATTGATCGATTATTCGAATGAAAATCGGCCACCACTAGATGAATGTGAAACATGCATCATTTCAAATATAAGGACCGTACATAAATAATGATACAATTTGAAAGGGACCGGGGCTAATCACAAATTACGTCCCCACGGTAACTGAAATAAACACGAGTGTTCACCGGTTGTACACCCGCATAAACGCGAACCATAAATGGACCTTACCTAAAATGGTTAAAAATTGTTTATAATCCCTGCTAAACTTTAACTGAAATGGTTATGGAACTTTACATGAACGTTCAATGATAAAGTTTCAACCTTATGTATGATGGTTTTTTAGAACTGGACCTTACAAATAATGGGTTGTTAAGAACCATTACCATTCCAAATTCTTGTTTTCTCCATACATTTTCGGAAAGAGAACTATATTAGAACCTTTTAACTTATGGTTTGAGAACTTTAATGATAATGGTTATGGTAGTCAGTAAGGTCCACGAATGGTTTGGTAACATCGATCAACTTTATGTGGAATATATCGCGAATTGGTTGCCTGTAATTAACTGATTACCAATTCACGATATATTCCACGTAAAGTTGAGCGATAATACAAAACCATTAATGGACCTTACTGACTACCATAACCATTACCATTAATGTTCTCAAATCATAAGTAAAAACGTTCTTATATAGTTCTCTTTCTGAAAATGTATGGAGAAAACAAGAATTTGGAATGGTAATGGTTCTTAACAACCCATTATTTGTAAGGTCCAGTTCCAAAAAACCATAATACATAAGGTTGAAACTTTATCATTAAACGTTCATGTAAAGTTCCATAACCATTTCAGTTAAAGTTTAGCAGGGATTATAAACAATTTTTAACCATTTTAGGTAAGGTCAATTTATGGTTCGCGTTTATGCGGGCATGATGTGGCTCATTCCAGCTCAAGTATATATACCATCTTTGGTCAATGTCACCGATTTGAACCAAACTTTGCCAAAACGCCTATTTTGGCATTCTGAACAAACAACTTTTTCGGTTTTGCTCTTATGTGCCTAGATCCGATTGGGCTATTACCAACAGTTACTTCTATGGACGCAAGCCACCGCCACCGCCGAGGTAAAAATGGTTAATGGACCGGCGCACAGGTCTACAACAAATGATTTTATGCAAAATTTGTAAAACTTAATTACGGACAGAACATTCTATGATGCACCATTCATAGTTTCATGGGTCATTTAACATTGAAAAAGTATACATTTTCAAAATTATTGGGGGTAGCACTAGCACTCTTGCCCCACCCTGCCATACTTCGGTTCATCGTTTATCATTATCACAACCTGTTAATAAAAATTGCAGTCTTGCCTAAACCACTCATTACAACCTGTGGGAACTAGAATGACTCATAGATAGAAGTCGCGGAGGGGGAATGAACTCACTGTTGCGCCTGTCTGCTGCCATTCATAAGCGCATATTGTCCTCTATCTGGTTTCATGGGTCAGTAACTGTAGTAACTGAGATAGCAATTTGAGCTGCTAATGGAAGGTTGTTACATTACGAAGCCTTACTTACCTTAAGGTATGTTGTTTCCCACAGGAAATAAAAACAGTCTCGTTTAATACTATTACAGTTTATTATTTATGATAGGTTTATTCTTACAAATGTTTCATCCAAACGAAGCATCTTCCTATTCGGGCTGAACTTCTTTTTTCTTTCTTATATTTTTGACATTGTTCACTCTCTACTGCTAGATAGTAAATACGATAGAGTCAAAACAAAAACAAAAAAAAATGAAAATAAAATAAAAATCTAGTCTTAAACATCAATCGACAAGGATTGCGTGTCCTAATACGAAGGTAAAATGCATTCGATAATGTAGTTGCGCTCTTACAAATCTACCACGGTACACCAATAAAGAATAGTTGATTTTCCCTTTTTTCTCTCGTTCCAGGCCCAGCATGGTGGCCTTTCGTGCTATATTTTAACGGAAATTTATTCGCCATCGTAGTAATTGACCCGAACCTTTGCGGCGTTGCGTCTGGATGATTTGCGTCCAATGTCGACTAGCTTAAGTCGCTCGGTCGGCTTCCTATTGATGCGCAGTTCCTTAACGGTAGCGCTCTTGGTTTTGTCCAGCTTTTCGTTGAACTTTGCGATCAGATCCTTGCAGTTCAGGTGCTCTTCCGGTTCCCACGTGTCGTCCTTGGAGGAGAATCCTTTCCATCGAACCAAATAGTCTCGCGCTCCGTTGCGTTTGAAGTGTACATCAATAATCTTTTCCACCTCGTATTCGACTTCATCTTCTTCCTCATCCTCGTCGTCGTTATCTTCTTCGTCGCTCTTGGCAGACTGCTTCTTGGGCGATGCTTTGGGTCTACCCCTCTTGCCAGCGGCAGCCTTTTTTCCAGCAACTGCTTTCGGGGTAGCTTTACCCTTCTTTGCAACTGGAGCAGAGTCTTCCTTTTCAAGCTTGGCTTTGTAGCGCTTGATAATATCCGGACACGATAGTGTAGCTTCCGGTTCCCAGGTATCATCGTTTGCCCCAAAATTCTTCCAGCGAATACGGTAAACCATTTTACCACCACGCTCCTTACGATGGTCAACAATGTCCTCGACTTCGTATTCTTCTTCTTCTTCCTGCTCCTCATCTTCAATTTCTTCTTTCTTGGATTTCTTAGCAGGTTTTGGTTTGACGGCCTTTTTCAATTCCTTCTTCTTAGGAGCAGCACGTTTTCCTGGAAAAAATATAAGTTGTAAAGCCCTTCCATTAAAACCTATCCACGCCTCTGTAAAAAAAAAACATCGAAACTCACCTAATCCACCCTTCTTGCCCTTCTTCGATCCAGACTCATAATCCGAATCGTTGTCATTCTTTACGTCCTCGGCGTCATTCTCTTCGGCTTCTTCCGCTTCCTCCCCGTCATCTTCCTTCTCATCATCCTCCTTGCCATCTCCGTTTGCCTTCACATCACCATTGCCTTCCGGGGCAGCCTTTTTAGCCGGCTTGGCCTTGGCTCGGCCAGATTTTTTCAACGGAACATCGTCCTCCTCTTCATCACCATCGTTCTCTTCGCGCTTCTCGGCATCATTGCCGTTGGTCTTAGCCTTTCCCTTGTTCTTTGCATCCGCATCGTCACCAGTTTCGGCATCCTCGAAATCGTCATCGGTGCCGAGCTCTTTCGAGTCACCATTTTCTTCGGTGTTATCGTTTGCGTTTTTAACTTCGGCATCTTCTTCCTTGTCGGCGACCGGTGAAGTCTCCTTCTCTTCATTGTCCGATGCATTTTCGGCATCGTCGACTCCTTTGCGTTTAAGATTTTCCTTCCTCATTTCCGGTTACAATCAGCCACTAAAACTGCACTTTTCTATGAAATTTTAATACGAAAATTTTTCAACGAAGCTGTATGAAAACCACTGAGAACTTGAATCGGTGAAGAGACGCTGCAGTCGAAAAATATTTTTCTCCTTGTTCTCACTCAGTCAGTTTGACACGTTTGACAGCAAAGCTTGAAAACAACAGCCTGATGAGCGAAAAATAATTCGGCGGGCGCAGAGAGACTCACTCACACCGTTACACAGAAAGAGAAAAAAATATTTTTATTCAGCCGGAGCTACACTCAATTGGCACTGCACTGCAAATCTGCACTCAAAGATAAATTAAATCAAAAAAGCTTAAAAAGTATGCAGTTTCCCGCTTCACCTTATCGAATCCGAGCCATGATTACTTCGGCAGTAGTCATGCACAACCCTAATAAAAATAACCATAAAAGAGAGCTCAACGACGTGTTTGGGGTATCATCCAAACCATTTGTGGGATAGTTTACCCATCCGGGATACAGTTAGTTTATGGTATTTGTTTATTAGGGAACCCTAATAGAAATGTTATGGTTATTTTGCTTAACGACGTGTTCGAGGTGATTCTGTGACACTACCCCGAATGTCACTACCCCGAACGCCGTTACCCCGAATAGTACACTACCCCGAATGGCCATTACCCCGAATGGCGACTACCCCGAAATTAAGACAAATAGAAGAACAGCAAGGGATAAATTTTTGAGAAGGAAATTTTCTTTTCTAATTAACCACTTCATTCGAGCACTTACAATGACGTTTACTACCACTCGAACTTTGAAATAAAACATTATTTTGAGATTTTTTCTTCTAGAACCTCGAGAAAAGTAGCCAACATTTGTGCGTTTTATAATTAAAAATAGAAATTAGTTGGTCCAGTTTTGTGAAATCGCTGGTAGAAAGTCACGCCAAAACTGCTTGACAAAGTGGTCAATTTATACTGAATACATATGATAGGATTCTATAACATTCCCCAGAAAACCATTCCCCCGAAAACCATTCCCCAGAAAAGCATTTCCCAGAAAAGTATGCCATGTACATATTAGATTGACTATTTTTGTTTATTATAGTCATTCCTGGAATATTCTTTCGCGTATATAAAAAGAAAAGAAAAACTTATTAGGATATGTTCATAAATTACGGAGACAGTTTTGGGGGGTGGGGGTTGACAATTGTGCACGGTCCATACAAATTTTAAAAATTGTGTATGGAAAATTGTCTACGCAGGGGAAGGGGGGGGTCAAGAATCCCAAAAAAACTGTCTACGTAGTTAATGAACAGCCCCTTAATGGCTCAAGGGGGTTTCCCTAGGGGAAGGACAGCTCCAAGTATCAGTATCAATACTGATGGTGGAAATATTAAATATTTTAATATGTGTGATATTTGCGAATCTTATACTTAGTCTGACAGTTGTTTTTTGTTTGTTTTTGACTATTTTTGTTTTAAGTGTACATTTGACATTCGTTTAATCAAAAATGTATTTCACACGAGAGGCAAGTCATTCCTTTGTGATCTTGTTGGCCACCGCCACCAAAATCCGCTCCTTGTTCTCATAACTTCGGCATTTTTTGGTAGCTGTTCTCAGTGCACATAATCGGCCGCACTCTAGGGGAAGTACAACTTGATCTGAAGTAATATTTGATGTAAAAATTGCTCAAATTGGTAGATATTATAATTTTTAGTATAAATATTAATGATATTAACTGTCAAGCGGAAAGCTTCAAAGTAAAAAAAAAATAACAGTGTAACTTTAACGCATACACTCAATGACGTTGCACCGTTGTTGTTTATGTTTACTGCAGCTTTCTGCAGTTAATTTTTGCCTAGATTTTCGTTTTCGATAGCTCTGATCGATTTCGTCTTCGGCTATTCATGATAAAAACGGTACTGGACATTCCCCCAGCAACAAATCTCTCCAAGTTGCATTCTCATGGCGAATCGAGCGTAATACGACCACGGGACCATCACTCTGGGCTTCCGTTAACAGGGGCGGCATTGTCAATCGATTCCCGTTCCATAGGAGAACAGCACATTGGTTAACAGTCGATGAAGAATTTGTGGAAATTAATTCCTAGGAATGGAAGTGCGGCCTAGGGGAAGGACAGCTCCAAGTATCAGTATCAATACTGATGGTGGAAATATTAAATATTTTAATATGTGTGATATTTGCGAATCTTATACTTAGTCTGACAGTTGTTTTTTGTTTGTTTTTGACTATTTTTGTTTTAAGTGTACATTTGACATTCGTTTAATCAAAAATGTATTTCACACGAGAGGCAAGTCATTCCTTTGTGATCTTGTTGGCCACCGCCACCAAAATCCGCTCCTTGTTCTCATAACTTCGGCATTTTTTGGTAGCTGTTCTCAGTGCACATAATCGGCCGCACTTCCAGTATAAATCCGCTGGGTCAAAGCCCTTCACCAGCACGAAGCTCCGAAGGGAATCCAGATGTTCTTATTCCTGTCATTTTAGTAAACACTGATCGAATTCCACTCCGTTATTCGAACTTAGTATAATTTTGACGAAAATTTTAATCTAACCAATGTATAAATTTTGAAAAACGATAGAATGCATAAAATTTAATCTATATTCGTTTTGTAATAATTTTGAGTGTTTGAAATAGAGCTTTTTGACGTTTAACGGTGCACATTACTGCACCATTTAATCGAACGAGTGCGAGCAAGAGGGAAACAGATTAGTGGGAAAACAAACCGTTCATTCTTCCATGTGTGCTAGATAGAGAAAGACGATTAAACGTCAAAAAGGTCTATAATGATGTAATGGCAAAAAGCAGATACAATATTACAAAAAAAAAACAATCACACATCCAAGCTCGCATCATGATGGGCTTTATAAGCATATAAGTAGATATAAGTAGACATGGAAAAAACATTTATTCTCCATGATGAATTACACACACACAAGCCATTGGAAATGCCGTCTTCCTTATACCCCGTTCACATTACAGCCTATATCACGTGATATACGCTGTCTTGCAATGAGCACTCATGCATCTAGTTTTCACTGGAAATCCTATGTATGAGTGCTCATTGCAAGACAGCCTATATTACGTGATATAGGCTGTAATGTGAACGGGGTATAAAAGTAAACGTAGTGTATCATCAATTTAGTAAAGTGAAACTAATCAGAGAGTTTAATCACAGACAACAGACATAACACTTTGAAAAAGTTTTTCTTGAAAACATAGTATCTCAAAACATAGGACCTCAGTAACGACATCTCTCGGGCTTCTTGCGTAAAACAAGCTTGCTCGCTTGCAAGCTTCAAAATTCCAATAAAAAATTATCATTTGTTTTCAGTATAAATTCCAAAACGAAATTTCCTTCTAAAAATGTACCCTTCTTTTGACCCCTTGCTGTTCTTTCATTTGTCTTAATTTCGGGGTAATGGCCATTCGAGGTAGTAGGGCATTCGGGGTAATGGCCATTCGGGGTAGTAGGACATTCGGAGTAGTGGCATTCGGGGTAATGGCGTTCGGGGTTATGGCGTAGTGACATTCGAGGTAGTGTCACAGAATCGTTCGGGGTATCATCCAAACCATTAGTGGAAGAGTTCGACTATTTGGGTTACGTTTATGGTATTTGTTTAATAGGGAAGGTCATGCATGATTAAAATCGAAATAATTTTTCCAGTATTAAACTTTATTCTTTTTCAATACTGATATATAATCAAAAGAGATGAAAATTCAATCAAAAATTATTAAAATAGAATCAAAAATGATTTAATTTTATTCAAAAAAACATAATCTACAATCCAATCAACCATGATTAAACTGGGATTACTATCAGATGCTTATTTTTTAGATAGAGAGGATTAATTTTTAATCATTCGATATGATTAAACTGAGCTTAATGTCAAATTGATTAAATTTCAAGCAAAATGTGAATATCAGTGATTATCAGTGTGAGCAAATCATATTTTGATTGAAAAGTAATCATTTTAATTCAAGACAATCATTTCAAAAGGTCCTATCTGTCATTGAAGCTGATTGGAGAAAAATTATTTGAATTTTTGCAATATATTTTTAAATACCATTTTTAATTACGACATAAAACGATAATCTTTTGTTTTCTCAAATGCATAGGAAACACATAGAATTCGACTGAAGTGTATGATTTTTCGTTTTATTCATAATTTTCAGGTTTAATTACTGGTTTTGTTACATAGGACCTTTGGCTTTTTTCAGTATCAGTTAGGACCTGTCAAATTGGTCTGATTGCAAAGATTAATCACAGACAAACAGACATAACACTCGCAAGTTGTTCATCGAACAAGCATTTAACGGTCAATTTCAAAGTATCGTAGTTGGTAGCACCATAGAGGTAACTCTAAGACCACTGGGTCCCGAAGAAAATCATTATTATTTTTGGCTCACTCAGTACCAGAACAACGGTCCCAAGCAGTCCCAAGCTATTTCACTCACCCCTGCATGTTCTGCATGAATCCACACACCCCTGATGTTATCTGTCAAACTTTCATAGCGAATCAAAACAAACATAGTGTAGTAATAGAATTTCAACTAGAATAGGGTACGTTAATCGTTTGCTTGGGACCAATAGGCTACTAAAGTGGTGAGCCAATTTAAAATCGTTAGTTTTGTATTGATTGTTGGTAGCACCGCCACCTGTGGCGCGCATAGTCAATTCCCTTGCGTTTGACGTTTACACACTACCGCCATCTGTTCAGCGTACTACCCACCACAGTGTACTCAACAGATGGCGGTAATGTTTTAGCGACGATGTTTTACAGTGAGAAATATTCAATGTGTTATGTCTGTTTGTCTGTGGATTAATAATACTCAAAACCTTGGTAATACCCCGTTCACATTACAGCCTATATCACGTTATATAGGCTGTCTTGCAATGAGCACTCATACATAGGATTTCCAGTGAAAAATAAATCTATGAGTGCTCATTGCAAGACAGCGTATATCACGTGATATACGCTGTAATGTGAACGGGGTATAAGAATACGGTTTAGAGGTCAGATAATTACAACTACAACATTATTTGTAATTGTTGATGGGCTTAAAACTACTATTCTGCCAATTTATTAAGTAAACAACGTTTATAATAAGAACTTGTCCATTATTATTTTTTTTCTGATGTATGCAGGAAAAATGTAAGTGTAATAGTACGTTCAGACTACAGAGTTATAACATGTTATAGTGCTATCTTGATGGTGGTTTCTGTGTTGCAATTAGTTGACAACCGTTATAACATGTTATAACTCTCCAGTCTGGACAGCGTTTAAGGAAAATTTGCATATTTTTTAAATATTCGGTATATTTTTATAAACAAACTGTTTTTTTTTTGCATTCTACATTATTCGTTTAGCATTTATTAGCTCAAGCTGTTCATCAATAAATTTACATTCATTCATGTTATTCGAACAAATCTACATCGCTGTCCTCCAGTAGATTGAGATCCCGAGCTAGATCAACATCAAAGTGGTCTACAACGGTATTATTGTTCTTCTTCCTGTTTTTTTTTCTGGAACTAAGTATTTGAGGAATGTTGCAAAATAATCTTTTTGCTTGACATATGGTATCAGTTTGCGTAAATCGTCCAATTTAGCACTTGGCAATTCAAGTGGTTGATCCGCAATTGGATTCAAATCCTCGTCCAAATCCACGCTTGTAATATCGCATGTCGGATTTGACAGAATTTTGAATAAGCTTTTGCCTTGGTGTACCCCTGGAATTGCAATTAATTCGTCAACTCCATACCAGAACCAGAGCGATTGATTACAGGCATCGTAAATGAAACTTTCTCATATCCCACTTCCCAGTTAGATCACAAACGAAGTGACAGACGGAGCGGCTCAAAAACTTTGGTGCCCAACCTGCTATTTCAATTTTTCAGTGTACCACATGGCAACACCACTACTACTAGATTGTACCACATGGCAACACTACTACTGGATTGTACTAGCATTTTCACCAAATGCATTAGAATGTTTTGGTTCTATCTCTTTCACTCTACTCAAAACTGAAATGCATAAAAAAAATGACAAAATTAATGATACCCCTAATAAACGGGTACCATATACTAACGATATCATAGATGGTACGACCATAACATATAAAGTTGGGATGTTATCCCGAATTGGTGGTTAGGCGCTTCTTATGGTTATTGTTTATGCGGGACACTCTTTGCACACTGTCAAAGAATCATTGTACACAAAATCAACTTTGTTCGATTCAAAACAAAAAAACTAACCCATCTGGTTAGCACATTCTATTACAGTGAACCACATTATTTTAATGGATTTCTTCGGCTGTTAGTCGTCTGTCACTTCGTTTGTGGTTAGATGTTGCATCCATAGGACTTTCTAAAGCTTCATGTTGATATTAGTATAGCATTTCCAACTAACTATTATGAGTTTTAGTTTTTCTATTCCACGTGAAACACAAGATGAAACAAAGGTCCTAATAGCATTTGTCATTTTTTTTTTGGTTGAATGATAGATTGGACTGTAAACATGTTTAAGGTCCAATCAGAGAGCTGTGCGATATTATAAAAACTTTCAAATTGTGAGGGGGGCGACACATCTAAATCTCAATAGTCCATTTTATGAAATGACAGGAGCTGGTTTGCCTGCCAGAATTTGATGATACTGATATTGCTTCTCACAGCCGTAAGGTAACCGCCTCCTGTCAAAGTTCATTCATGAGTTGAACCAGAAACGTCTCATAAAATGCTCTATTCTAGATGCTCAAAAAATCTCACACTAGCGAATCAATCTTCAAAAAATCATCTTTCATTTCTCGCATCTACACAGCAAAAAAAAGTTGTTGAATATTACATTGAAACTACTGCAACCAGGTCAATCCATCGGTTGAGTAATATCACATTGTACGATGTACATCGATTTTGCCAACAAAATTACATCCATTGATGTAATATTGTATCTGCTTTTTGCTATTACATCATTATTTCATACATCAGCTTGAATTACGTTGATCGATATTACATTTTTTTTGCTGTGTACTTGGATCGCGCTTCATCTTTTTGCAGGAAACCTTAAAAATCGACATAAATCTTCCTTCTATTTACTCAGCGTGCGTGCAGCTAGCCACAGCAAAACACAATCTTTTCTGCATCGTAGATAGAGTCGCCCCCCTCGTCAAATTGGACGTTTTTTTCACATATTTTTATAATTTTCTGAATATTGATAATTAAAATTTCTAGAACAATACTTAGAGATGGTGAGCTCTGCAGTACAGAGAAGCATTAAACTCAATTTGTTTACAAATGTCAGATAGGACCTTTTGAAATGTTTATCTTGAATTGGCTAATCAAAGTTGGTACTCGTGGAGAATAAAAGAACTATGTAAATGATGATGGTTTCAAAATTTCACACGGTGAGGTATACGAGTTCAATCTTAAAAAGCTTCTATTTGTGTAAGTGGAGCATTTTATTTAAATCTGGTTGCTGGATTTCCAATAAATATTAGATGTACAATGTACACAAACATCATCCTCTGATCGAATGAAACCTCAGACCATTCAAAACAAAACACCGAAATCGCTTTTTCGAATGATAGCTGCAACCGGATGACGGTTGTTTTGAAATCAGATGATTTTCCTCTCGAATACAGGATGAAACTTGTTATGAGAAGGGATAGGGCCTTCAGTTGAAATGCGTAATGCTGTCTGCAGAATGACTGTCATACTAAATGGAAATGCATATGGTATTGGTTCAGCCCCATAACGCAAATCATTCAAGTGATGATGGTTTCAATATTTTCCATGGAGAGGTATACGAGTGCAATCTTAAAATGCTTTTATTTTGCAAATGGAGCATTTTATTTAAATCTGGTTGCTGCTACAGTTGTAGAAAAGCTGATATCTATGTATGTACCTAAAAATCTGAAAAGAAATTATTTTTCTATGTTATATGTCTATTGAGTAGTCCTCCAGTTTTCTACTAACGTAGCTCTAACCAGATTTAAATAAAATACGCCATTTGCAAAATAAAAGCATTCTAAGATTCACGCAGAAAAATTCATCGTTGAAACATAAATATCTGAGATAAATTCAAACGTAAACTCCGGTTGTTTTGGCTTCAAAAATAAACAGGGTTGTTTGAAGTCATGTAATATTATTGTTAAAATAAAATTAATGTTACGTTTATTTAAAAAATATTCGTGTTGAAAATAAACGTGAATATTTCTGTTTGGTATGTTTCTTTCAAACATAAGAAGCATGTTTAAAATAAAAATATTTATTTTTGTTCGCATAGTTGTCAATATGCAAACAAAAATAAATATTTTTATTTTAAACATGCTTCTTATGTTTGAAAGAAAAGCCTCCTAAATAAAGCTAAATTAATTAATTGTTTGAAAGAAACATACCTAATTTTAAATTATATTAGCATTTGAACAGACCTCCTTCACTCTTTGGAATTTATAGAGACAGCTAACAGCGCCAAAAGGATTGTGACGAGACAGCATTGAACTGCAGCCTTGGAAGTAAACACGCACACCAACATCTATGCATTTACGAACCCACACCACTGAGCGGACGGTACAGCGCAAATCAAAACACGAAGCGGTGTCATCACTTATCGTCATCACTCAGCTTCGGCAGCTTCCGGTTGCGTTTGTATTCGCAGGCCTTGACACCTTCCTATGTTATACAATAGGAAAGCATTCATTATCCAACATAATTTTTGAATTGAATGCGTGCTGCGTTGACTAAGGAAGACGGCATTTCCAATGGCTTGTGTGTGTAATTCATCATGGAGAGTAAATGTTTTTTCCATGTCTACTTATATGCTTATAAAGCCCATCATGATGCGAGCTTGGATGTGTGATTGTTTTTTTTTTGTAATATTGTATCTGCTTTTTGCTATTACATCATTATAGACCTTTTTGACGTTTAATCGTCTTTCTCTATCTAGCACACATGGAAGAATGAACGGTTTGTTTTCCCACTAATCTGTTTCCCTCTTGCTCGCACTCGTTCGATTAAATGGTGCAGTAATGTGCACCGTTAAACGTCAAAAAGCTCTATTTCAAACACTCAAAAATATTACAAAACGAATATAGGTTAAATTTTATGCATTTTATGGTTTTTCAAAATTTATACATTGGTTAGATTAAAATTTTCGTCAAAATTATACTAAGTTCGAATAACGGAGTGGAATTCGATCAGTGTTTACTAATATGACAGGAATAAGAACATCTGGATTCCCTTCGGAGCTTCGTGCTGGTGAAGGGCTTTGACCCAGCGGATTTATACTGCGCCTGTAATCTGCTGGGCAGCATCGAAATTGTAAGTATTTTTTTTTTTGAATAATATTAATAAAAATAAACTAATGAAAAAAGCTTCCTGAGACAATTTTTATTTTCATATGAAAACAATAATATTTACCATAAATGAAATAAAGAAGCGAAAAATAAATTCTCTTAAATAAACCGTATATATGCATTGTGAGTATATTTCGATTTTATACTATGGCACGCATAAACCATTTTTATACTACACGCAGAAAAATTTACCGTCGAAACAAAAATATATGAGGTAAATTTAAACGTAAACTCAGTTTGTTCTGGCCACAAACATAAATTAGGTTGATTTCAAACGTATTCTACGTTTGAATCCATTGATAATAATGTTTAAAACAAAAATAATGTTACGTTTATTTTAAAAATATTCGTGTTGAAAATAAACGTGAATATTTTTGATTTATTTGAAACCTATATGCAATCAAAAATTAATATGTTTATTTTAAATATGTTTTTCATGTTTAAAATAAACAAACATGTTTTGAAATTATTTTAGCATTTGAATGCTGAATAAATCAAAATAAAATGGATAGCAAATTAATGGAAATTCCCTCGGAAATTCCTGCGATTATGAAAAGTCTGTGGATGTTTGGATCCGAGAGGCCGTCGGGGTGGGTGTCCGATCCGATCCAGTTCAGTAAAACTGGTGAAACTTTGTGATATTAGCGTCATTTTGTTGTTTCTGACGCTGTTCGGGGATGATCTGTTTTTCTTTCGACGTCGGGTGGGGGGTGAGGATGATATGGGGATCGGTATCAGAAACGACGGATTGACGTTAATATTGTGATGTTCCACCGGTTTTGTCGAGCTTGGAACATTTGCTTCCGTGGGTTTCTGGACCCTCTACTTCGGTTTCGCCGCTTGCAGGCCGTTTTCGGTTAAGTTTGCCGAATATAAACAAGAAGGAAAAAAGGACACGCTAAAAATTGATTTCCCAGATTATGTATTGTTGAAATAAACATGCTTTTGAATTTATTTTAAACAAACATATTTTTGTTGAAAACAAGTTTTTAATTTACTTTGAACTATGCATATTTTTATTTAATAAACATATATATTTTTAACTTAAATGAACAAAATTTGGTTCCGTGTAATTTTGCATTCTCTCCCTTTATACCGACCTTTGCGTCGGTACGGAGAGTGGCTATTTAGCGTAACTTTTATACTATTTAGATTTCAATATTTTTTGAGTGTACATCAGCATTGATCGATATTACATTTTTTTTTGCTGTACTGTATAGTCAGCAACAGGCACACTGCGTTGTTAAAAATGGTTTTGAAATTATTCGACAATTCATAATTTTCTTGTCAGCGAATCGTTTTGAAATGCACTTGCGCGCCAAATCTTTTGCTTTCGATTGGCTGTCGCTCTTCTCGGCTCTCTTGCTTGCTCTCTTGTGTTGCTGGTCTTCCTGAACTGAAGGCGCCACAAATTTATCCCAATCACTAACTTTACGCAAGCTTGCCTCTAAACATCTACCGTATTTCCTCCAATACAATGAAGCCGGAACCGAAGTGTGTCCTCCGTTTTGCCAAGATTACGGATCAAGCCTTTGTACCAACCAAAGGATCCGCCAAAGCGGCGGGATTTGATCTAAAGAGGTAAGGTTCTTTCGGCAATATTTTCTTCATGCAGCTCCTCTAGTGGCCCAAATTGTTCTTTTCAGTGCATACGAGTACACGGTTCCGGCCCGAGGCAAACAGCTGATAAAGACCGATATCCAGGTCCAACTTCCGGAGGGTTGCTACGGTCGTGTTGCACCTCGGTCCGGTTTGGCAGTGAAGAACTTCATCGACGTCGGTGCCGGTGTGGTTGACGAGGACTACCGAGGCAATCTCGGTGTGGTGCTGTTCAACCATTCCGACACGGAATTCAAGGTGGCCCGGGGGGATCGTATCGCGCAGTTCATCTGTGAGAGGATCTTCTATCCGGAGCTGGAAGAGGTAAGCAGCTTGATGGACACCGAACGAGGCAGTGGTGGTTTCGGATCCACCGGAACGCAGTGAGACTGGTCCAGTCAGTTCCTGGAGGAAGTACAAATTTAATGCTGGGAATGATCTTTGTTAGGGTGTAAGTTGCTGGTATTCTTTTTTTTTTCGAATAAAAATATTGTTTTATTTCATAAAGATGAAGTTGGTAACTTTTTTCGAAATTATATCAGCGGTGAGCTTTATAAAGATTGCAACAGCAGGTAATTGTTGGAACATCAGCCCGTTCAAATTCAACCATATTCCAGAAACGCAGGTTTCTTTGAAAGAGAATCTCGTTCCTGCGAGTGAGTAGAATAATGCTACGAAGTTGAATGACTTACTCCTAGCAAAGTACACTTCATACACTCAAAAAATTCCACACGCCATCATCATGTGTCTCACACTTAATTTTGCGCTTATTGTGAAACACATCCATTTCATGTGTGAATCTTATGCTATGAACCATGCCTGAACACTATGGATTTGAATTGTGACACACTTGGATTCTATGTGTCTCATATGGTGATATCAATAGCTTTGCACACCATAGTTCAATATTCTACAATATTTATTTATTTATTACTTTACCGACTCTAAAAATTGAAACGACAAATATATAATCAAAACTGCCAGAGGCCAGAGCTTTCACATATCTTTATAATGGGTCTGATTTGGGATTCGATCATGGACTGTTGGGGTGTGCTGCTGCCGGAGTCTTCGTTCTATCTCACTGTGCCAGGGTTGTTCTCATATATGAGGCGGCCCTAATCAAAAATAACCATAAACGAACGATAACCCAAATCATTGAACTATTCCACAAATGGTTTGGATGATACCCAGAACACGTCGTTAAGCAAATTAACCATAAAATTTTTATTAGGGGGGTTAATAGGATAAAGTCACAACTCTTGTTTTCGATGTTTACCTTTCTGAGCAAGCAATTCACATCGTATTGAAATGCAAAACACTTTAAATCCATCTGTTTTGAACAGTAGCGTGATTCAATGTTCAATACACTTGAATAGAAAGTGAAAATTTTTCAACATTTCAAAGTTTGAAACACTCTAAATTAACGTGTATAACACATCGAACCAAGGTGAAATACACTTAAAGTAAATGTGATTTTGCATTTAAAAAATCAAGTGTTTAAACACTTCGATCAAACGTGTGAAATTTTTTGAGTGTAGAGCAAATTTAGAGGAAGATGCCGAGAGCGGAATGAACCCGTACAAAACGGTTAAGCTGGGTTTAGACTAGGCAAGTCAATTGATCAGGTCAGTTGAATTCAATTGGCTTGAAAAGTTGAGCCTGGTTCAACTTTTTTTAATTCAAGTGAGTTGATCAAGTCAGTTGAATGGCATGGTTTACACGTTCAATTCGCGTTCAAGTCAGTTGAATTCAACTGAGTTGATCATTTGACTTGACTAGATAAATTGAACAGTAATTTTTTTCAGGAATGGGTTTTGCAAGCTGGTACCGGGACCCGCAATCCTGTGTGTGTGTGCCACCAACGAAATTTTTGATGAGATCTACCGAGCAAATGTAGAAATTTGGTTTCGGTAAGACTAATAGAATGTCGAGATTATCATATCATTAGGCCGGGAACCCACTAATGTGACATCATACAACATGTGAAAATATCATGTTGAAGTCGTGTGGTGCACGTCGACATGATGTTTTGACATGCTAGCAGGTGCCACAAAAGTGGGCGCCCGGCCTTAAGGGTAACATTATCAATTTTGGCATGTTCCGAATTTGGCTACATGGTTCGTTTTTGGAAACACATAAAATTCTAGATAAGGCTGGAATTAGGGCGTAACAACTTTTGTAAACAATGACTTCTCTCGATGATTTCTAGGAATTCAAGGCACGCCGACGCAAACCAACAGAACCATCAAATAGAGGAAATCTAGACTAACATTTGAAAAGGGCGGAACTCCAAAATAACCATATCGAGAAAATCGCTTCTGAATTTTGATGACCTAAAAATTAATCCTATTTCACGTCTTTCCATTTTCTGGATGATTTTATAAGCTTGACATATAGTTGATAGTGTAATCTATCATCATGCATCACTAAAAACTCAAAAAAAGGTTTCTTTGTTGTGAAATTGAGAAGAAAACATCATACGCCCTGATAATTTCCTACATGTTGTTACCCCCCAGATCTCCCGCATAAACGCAAACCATCACTTGACCTTACCGATAATGGTTATAAATTGTTTATAATCCCTCCTAAACTTTAACTGAAATGGTTTTGGAACCTTACATGAACGTTTGTGTGATAAAGTTTTAACCTTATGTATTATGGTTTTTAGGAAGCGGACCTTACAAATAATGGGTCGTTAAGAACCATTACCATTCCAAATTCTTGTTTTCTCCATACATTTTTGGAAAGAGAACTATATTAGAACGTTTTTACTTATGGTTTGAGAACATTAATGATTATGGTTATGGTAGTCAGTAAGGTCCATTAATCGTTTTGTATTATCGCTAAACTTTACGTGGAATATATCGCGAACTGATAATTATTAATTTACAGGCAACCAATTCGCGATATATTCCACATAAAGTTGATCGATGTTACAAAACCATTCATGGGCCTTACTGACTACCATAACCATAATCATTAATGTTCTCAAACCATAAGTAAAAACGTTCTAATCTTATTATTATTATTATTTAGCTTTATTATGGAGGCTTTCAGCCTTGGGCTGGTTCGCCTCCACCGTTCTAATATAGTTCTCTTTCCGAAAATGTATGGAGAAAACAAGAATTTGAAATGGTAATGGTTCTTAACAACCCATTATTTGTAAGGTCCGCTTCCTAAAAACCATAATACATAAGGTTAAAACTTTATCACACAAACGTTCATGTAAGGTTCCAAAACCATTTCAGTTAAAGTTAAGGAGGGATTATAAACAATTTATAACCATTATCGGTAAGGTCAATTTATCATTCCGTATCGAGCGCTGAGCCAGTTAACAGCGTCCTGGTCTCTTCATACGACACTCGTTTTTTACCGCGTTTCCATCGCTATCGTTGTTGAAAAAAAGTGTTCAGGTGAATCGCGCACGGTTTTCGGAAGCAGCTATCGTAAGCTGAGTCTTACGTATAGACTGTTCACCTTTACCCCAGTGATCGATCATCATCAAATCATCACCATCATCATCGCATCATCTCCGTCAATAGCCGCAGCGTAGCAGCAGCAAACGGAATACCTAGCTGCACCGGCTGATAGGTTGTTTACACAACCGGCATAAGTATAGTACAATACATTTTGCAAGTCCATTGCCTCCCTATTGACTTCTCGACGTAAGATCTCACTAATACAACCTAGTGAGCTTAGTCGTGTAAAATCGATTTGTTTATTATTTTCAACCACAAAATCAGCTGTCAAACTGTTCGACTTGACAGTGGTTTGTTTTTTATTTTCAACCAGTAAAATGCATGTATTAGTGAAACTTCTCACTAATACTAACGGTGGTAGAGAACTCTATTGTAGTTTTGTTTTGCCTCGTGGCGCGTGGTTCTGTCTCTCACCCCTGGTAAGGGAGTATGGTTCATAGTGAGACAACTTGTTGCAACTAGATAAAAGTTTTTTTTTCGATTTTTTTTTCGCTTTAATTTGCTTGTACGCCGTGCAAAAAAATTAATTACTAGTAATTAAAATTAATAAATTGGAGAAGGTTTTTATTTTTTTTTCTCCTTCTTAAGCGGTTGCGCACCGCTTTTGCGCAACACTTATGGCATCTTCCGATGCCAACGTTGCGCGAACCAGGTATTACCAACCACTTTCGAAAGGACCATGGGTTGTCTTTTTTCGGCCTAAAAATAAACCCTTGAAAACTCTCGATATTTCGAGCGACTTGCTGCGTAAGTATCCGGGAATCTTGGTACATAAGGAGAGATTCAACAAACTGCGTGTAGAAGCACCGAATTATGATGTAGCAAATAAAATTGCTGATCACGAGTTGTTTAGTGTTGAGTACAACATCTACATCCCTTCTCGAGATGTGGAGATAGAAGGCGTGGTCTCCGACGCGAGTCTGTCTGTCGAGGACTTGAAACGTGCCTCGGGTTGTTTTAAAAACAGAAAAGTCACAAGCGAGCTTGTAAAGATACTGGATGTTAGGCAACTGCATTCAGTGTCTTTACAAGATGGCAAGAAAGTCTATCAGCATTCAGACTCGTTTCGGGTGACTTTCGCTGGTTCAGTTCTCCCAAACTTTGTCAAAGTTGATGGTGCTTTTTTTCCGGTGCGGTTGTTTGTACAGAGGGTTTATAACTGTACCAACTGCAAAAGGCTAGGACACTCGGCCAGCCATTGCGGCAACAAAACTCGTTGTGGCAAATGTGGTGAAAACCACAAAGAGGATTCTTGCCACAAAGAATCAGTAAAATGCGCGTACTGTGGCGAGAATCCTCACCCCTTGCAGGAGTGCCCGATGTACAAGCAGCACTCCGATAAAGTGCAGCGTTCAATCTCAGGACGCTCCAAGCAGACATATGCTCAAATGTTGAAGGCTGCATCAGCCGTCCAAGATGCAAACCAATTTTCGATTTTGTCAGCTGAAGAATCGGACTCTGACTCATCCGATGAAGGTGATTCTACGGTGGTACACGCACCTTCAAAAATGGACGGATCCTCAAAAAGAAAATGCCCCTCCCCGAAAGTGCGCCGTAAGAAAACAAAAGTCACCTCCAGAAGATTGGCAAATTCCCAGGGTAATGAGGATGAAAAAACGAAACCGAAGGCTCCTGCTGAACCAATCCCTGGATGCAGCAGGAATTTTCCACCATTGCCCAAAAAAGATAAGAAAAATAATAAAGCTGCTCCTCAAACTTCTCAAAAGAAATCCAAGTCCGAACGAGGTTTGCTAGCATTTTCGGACATTGTGGAATT
Organism: Ochlerotatus camptorhynchus; assembly: GCF_037179485.1. Lineage (NCBI taxonomy): Eukaryota > Metazoa > Arthropoda > Insecta > Diptera > Culicidae > Ochlerotatus > Ochlerotatus camptorhynchus. The sequence goes on along the minus strand of NW_027040918.1, from coordinate 7,377,049 downwards.
CATATTAAATATGTTCAACATACAAGACCCTCTAAGAAGCTTAGTTTCTGCCTTGCTTCCAACGTTAGAATCATATCTTAAGCAATTGACTGTTTCATGGCCCCTCCTTGCATCAATCATATCTTTCGATGGATAATTCGTCGAACGAGGTTGAAGATATGATCACTGTGCTACAGTGGAACTGCCGTAGTCTAGTGCCTAAACTAGACTCGTTCAAATTTTTACTTCACAATTCTGATTGTGATATATTTGCTCTCTGTGAAACATGGCTTTCTTCCGATGAAGAACTCAACTTCCACGATTTTAACATTATACGCCTGGATAGAGACGATTCTTATGGAGGAGTACTTTTAGGGATCAAAAAGTGCTACCCTTTCTACAAAATTTCCCTTCCTGCTCTATCAGGCATCGAAATCGTCGCTTGCCAAATAAATGTGAAGAACAAAGACCTTTGCATAGCTTCAGTTTATGTTCCACCAAGAACCTCCATTAGCCGTAGTCAACTCTGGAATCTAGTTTCGATTCTTCCATCCCCAGTATTAATTCTGGGTGATATGAACTCCCATGGTACTGGGTGGGGCGATCTATATGATGACAATAGAGCGGCTATTTTTTACGATTTATGCGACGATTTCAACTTGACTATTTTGAACACTGGTGAAGTGACACGTATAGCAAAACCTCCGGCTCGAGAAAGCCGACTCGACATATCTTTGTGTTCAAGATCGCTATCATTGGATTGTCTGTGGAAGGTTATCAATGATCCCCATGGTAGCGATCATTTGCCAATCATCATTTCAATTAAGTGTGCCCCTCACTCTGCAGAACCATCTCGAGTTCCATTTGATCTTACAAGGAACATAGATTGGCATAAATATGCAACGGCGGTGACAATCGGTGCCGAATCAATAGATACGCTTCCACCATTGGAAGAATATCGATTCCTCGCCGATTTGATTTACAAAAGCTCACTGGAAGCACAAAAAAGAAAAGTTCCAAGTGCGCCCTTCAAAAGGAGACCAGCCACACCTGGATGGGACGAAGAATGCACAAGACTGTATGTAGAAAAATCTGATGCTTTCAAAGCTTTTCGTAGACACAAAACCTCCACATACTTCGAGGAATATTCAAAGCTTGAGACAAAGCTGAAACAGTTAATCAAAGCAAAAAAACGCGGTTATTGGCGCAATTTCGTCGAGGGACTCTCACGAGAAACCTCAATGACCACCTTGTGGAGGGTGGCTCGCAACATGCGTAACCGCTCATCTTCTAATGAGAGTGAAGAATACTCCAACCGATGGATATTCGATTTCGCTAAAAAGGTCTGTCCGGACTCAGTTCCAGCACAACACATTCTTCGAGAAGCGTCTCCGAGCGGCAGCTCTCTGGATAGACCATTCACAATGCTGGAATTCTCTATGGCTCTTCTTTCATCGAACAACTCCTCACCGGGAAGCGATATGATTAAATTCAATCTTCTGAAAAATCTCCCAGATATCGCTAAAAGACGCTTGCTAGACTTATTCAATTCCTTACTAGAAAACAACATTATACCGCCTGAATGGAGACAGGTCAAAGTAATAGCCATTCGAAAACCTGGCAAACCAGCGTCTGACCATAACTCATACCGCCCGATTGCGATGCTTTCGTGCATTAGGAAATTGTTGGAGAAAATGATCCTTCGGAGACTCGATCAGTGGGTCGAAACAAATAACTTGCTATCAAATACACAGTTTGGGTTCCGCAAGAGCAAAGGAACAAACGATTGTCTAGCGCTGCTTTCCACAGATATTCAACTGGCCTTTGCGCACAAGGAGCAATTGGCTTCAGTATTCTTGGACATTAAGGGGGCTTTTGATTCAGTTTCCATTGAAATTCTGTCAGACAATCTGCACAGATGTGGACTTTCCGGAATTTTAAATAATTTCTTGTACAATTTGTTGTCAGAAAAGCAAATGAACTTTTCCCTTGGACAACTGACAACTTCCAGAATTAGCTACATGGGCCTGCCCCAAGGCTCATGTCTCAGCCCTCTTCTTTATAACTTTTATGTCAAAGATATCGACAACTGTTTGGCAGAACAATGCACGCTAAGACAACTTGCAGATGACGGTGTGGTTTCCATAAGAGGTCCACATGCCGTGGACTTGCAAGGACCATTGCAAAGTTCCTTAGATAACTTGTCTTCTTGGGCTAGGAATCTAGGGATCGAATTCTCGCCGCAGAAAACTGAACTGGTAGTGTTTACTCGAAAGCGGTACCCAGCCCAAATGCATCTTAATCTTTTGGGCAGAAACATTACTCAATCATTGTTTTTCAAGTACCTTGGGGTCTGGTTTGATTCAAAGTGCACTTGGAATACCCATATTACGTATTTGAAGCAAAAATGTCAGCAGAGGATCAACTTTCTCCGTTCAATTTGCGGCACATGGTGGGGTTCTCATCCGGGAGACCTCATAACGCTTTATAAAACAACTATTCTCTCTGTTCTAGAGTACGGCTCTTTCTGCTTTCTCTCGGCAAGAAAATGTCACCTAATAAAATTGGAACGAATTCAATATCGTTGTCTGCGTATTGCTCTTGGCTGTATGCACTCAACGCATAACATGAGTCTCGAGGTTCTGGCAGGAGTAACCCCCCTCCAAAACCGTTTCTGGGAGCTCTCTCTCAGAATACTAATCAAATGCGGAGTGACGAACACACTTATAATTGCAAATTTTGAAGAAATTCTTGGGCTGAATTCACAATCTCGATTTATGAGAATCTACCACCACTACATATCGTCGGATATGTGTCTTCCTTGTTATACTCCAGACCGTGCTCACTTCACCAATCGCAGTTCCTCAATTGAATATGATCTGTCCATGAAACAAGTGATTAACGGGATTCCAGATCAACTTCGAACTATTATTATCCCGCGTATTTTTACTGAAAAGTACCAACACGTCAATTGCGTAAACAGATATTTTACAGACGGGTCTCGTCTCAGTGGATCCACTGGCTTCGGTGTCTTCAATGAAAACTCTAGCGCCTTCCGCAAACTCCAGGAACCTTGTTCCGTTTTTGTTGCTGAGCTGGCAGCAATCAACTTCGCATTGGGGATGATTTCCAACATGCCCGCAGACCATTACTTCATCTTCTCGGATAGTCTCAGTTCGATTGAGGCTATTCGGTCGATGAAACCAAGTAGGCACTCATCTTATTTCCTTTCAAAGGTAAGGGAGCAGATGAGTGTACTGGTCGAAAGATCACATATGATTACCTTTGTATGGGTCCCATCACATTGCTCAATCCCAGGCAATGAGAAGGCGGACTCTCTCGCAAAGGTGGGCGCGCAGGAAGGCGAATTTTATGACAGGCAAATTTCACACGATGAATTTTACCATTTAGTGCGTCAGAGTACCCTTTCGAGTTGGCAAACCGATTGGGACAATGGAAATCTTGGACGGTGGTTACATTCAATTATTCCTAATGTTTCTTCGAGAGCGTGGTTTAAAGGCTTGGACTTAAGTCGTGACTTCATTCGCGTGATGAGTAGACTTATGTCCAACCACTACTCGCTTGATGCTCATCTCAATAGAATAAACCTCGTAGACAGCAACATCTGTCGGTGTGGAAACGGTTACGATGACATCGATCACGCAGTTTGGCAATGTACGGATAATGACGCCGCCAGAGAGCGACTTTTGAATACCCTTGAGGCCCAAGGAAGACAACCCTATGTTCCTATCAGAGACGTGTTGGGAACTCGCGATATCTGCTATATGCAGTAGGTTTATGTGTTTCTTAAAATGTCTAGTATAAGAATTTAATTCCTTTGTCTTTTGTCTCTCTTTAATAGTTTCTGTTTGTCTTGTCCCCCCGTCTCGATGAGTCTCATCGTCGCCCACTGGTCACCATAGCCGGTCGAACTCCAGACGAAACTAGAACCGCACTACCATTCATACTGGCGACAACGCTCTGATGAGACAACGAAACCTTACCCCCAAACTCCTCCCCTGATCCTATCCTTCGACAATGTACCTCTCTAACCTCGAGTAAGCCGCGAGTATTCGGCCCAACTCCTACTAGACATAGAATTAAGTGAATTTTGTTACAAACAAAGAACAATGAACTATCGGCTCCGTAAAGCAAACGCGATTGAGCCTCCCAAATAAACGAACTAGTTAAAAAAAAAGGTCAATTTATGGTTCGCGTTGAAATGACATTTTGTCATTTTTTTTATGCATTTCAGTTTAGAGTAGAGTGAAAGAGATAGAACCAAAACATTCTAGTTCAATTAGGTGTTTCCTGCTGCTTCTGGCAGCACGCATCACCAGAGGGCGAGCAACCTGCAATCGTATGGACTGGTGGAAAATCGACTTGAGAATGTATGGTGAAATTCGCTTTTAATTAAAAATATCAATAATGGTGCAATTTGTCCGATATATTATTTCTACATAATGTCACTATTACTAAAATATTCGAAATACAGAAATTTTCTCACTTATAGAAGCAAGCTTTGATGAGAAAACGATGATTTTTCGAGAATCTTCATTCCACAAAACTGGTTTATCCACCACTTGCGGGCGACATCTGTCGGATTTGATTGTGGAAACTATTACTCAATTGGTGAAAATGCTAGTTCAATCCAGTAGTAGTGTTGCCATGTGGTACAATCCAGTAGTAGTGGTGTTGCCATGTGGTACACTGAAAAATTGAAATAGCAGGTTAGTCACCAAAGTTTTCGAGCCGCTCCGTCTGTCACTTCGTTTGTGCCTATAGTACCGCACACGGTTTCCGCGCTGACTGTTCCTTACTTTCTCACTCTAATCAAAATTTCCTTCTATGAGTGAGAAAACAGCACCTCGTCAACGCGAGTTAGAATGCAAGTTGCCAGATCATTGCACACAAAACCAATTTGAATTAATTCATATCAAAAATACTAGTGAACCTGGCGGTGAGCGGCGGAAAGTGGTCTAACATTCTATTACAGAGAACCACATTATTTTAATTAATTTCTTCGGAGAAAGTCGTCTGTAACTTCGTTTGTGGTAATATTATGAGCACAAAACGCTTTACACGCTCCACATTCCGATTTACTTCGTGGACATCGGAAGAAGGAAATATAAAGCAAACAAAACAAAACAAAACTGCACAACGAAGAGCTCTATGATGGCATGAACGTTTTTCACGGATGCCAGTAAGATCATTAATTTTTCATGGTTGCCAAAACAACTTTTTGTGCCTCCGCTTATCTATGGAATGTATTGTATCTATAGGAAAGACGCATGGCTTCGCGTTGACGGAATTGGTCCTTTCGGTGGAGTGAAAAACGCACCCCTGGGGTAAAATGGCCCTGCGCTGTTTTTCATAGCTTTACGATTGTCAATTCGTGAATTTAACAATCAGCATGGCTAGTCCAGTGCTTGAACTAACATTCTGGCACATGATATTTCCATAATTAGTAGTGGGAAAGTAAAGAAAACCCGCCAGGGCCATTTTACCCCAGGGGTGCATTATGGGCTGTTCTCCCCTACCGATGGTCAGCCCCTATCTACTGATGCTTGCTTATAGCTAATTTGTTTATTATCCAATTCCAACCTCGATTGGGTATCAAGTTAGGGATGCTTGTTTCTAGCAAACGCCAGTTTGATCGTTTGTTTTTACAACCTGACACGGGTCGACTTTCGAACTGACAAAAAGTTCGGGTTTGCACTGGGTTGGAACTGGTTCCAACCAGGGAATAAACAAATTCACTATTGCTCTGTAACCCCAAACTGGCAAAGAATGCGACTCACAGAGAGACACTCACTCCCGTCTTGTGAAATAAGCACAAGTTGCGATTTGTGGATATAATGAGCGAAAAGGGTAACTAACTTCTCTGAGCTTGACTCAGCTTAACAATGTATTTGTTATCTCAAGAGCCACATGTGAAAAGGGCATACAAGCTTTTTGTAAACAAAACTTTGTAGGCTCTTTTCTCGCCAACCGAGGGTCACCCAAGCAAACCAACAACATCATCGAGAAGGGTAAAGTTTCCCCTACCTAGTGATGATGATGGTTTGCGTTGGTGTCATATGGGTGGCGAGAAAAGGGCATAAGAAGGTTTGTTGACATAAAGCTTGTATGCCCTTTTCACATGTTGTTCTTGATCTGTGAGTTGCCTATGCAATAACGTATTTTCAAGGTGGAAGAGGACGATCTGTACAGTTTACAACAAACTGGAAATCGGATCATGCTCGCTTGATTTCCATCACTGATAATACTGTCTAATTAAACGTTACTTCACATGACAATTAAGCGTTTACAGAGCATCACTGTTTTAGGGAAGCAGCTAGGGGAAGGACAGCTCCAAGTATCGGCATCAATACCGATGGTGGAAATATTTAATATTTTAATATGTGTGATATTTGCGAATCTTATACTTAGTCAGACAGTTCTCGATGAACATTTCAAATGGTCCTATCTGCTTTGATCGATTCTCTTCATCGACTTTCTCTTTCGTTAATAACTCAGCTGCAAAACCTTTCCCTGTTGTATTTGACGTTTTGGACGCTAGATAAGAACCTCCTTTATCAAACTATTGGGTAGAATCAGCGCGAAATCTGTTTGCATAGCAGTGGTTATGAAAAGAGAAAGTCGATGAAGAGAATCGATCAAAGCAGATAGGACCATTTGAAATGTTCATCGAGAGTTGTTTGTTTGTGTTTGACTATGTTTGGTTTTAAGTGTACATTTGACATTCTTTTAATCAAAAATGGATTTCACACGAGAAGCAATTGATGATCTTGCTGGCCACCGCCACCGAAATCCGCTCCTTGTTCTAATAAATTCGGTTGCACTTCCGTTCCCAGGAAATAGCCATTAATTTCCACGTCTGCTAATCAATGTACTGTCCTCCGATGGAACGGGAATCGACTGACTACCAACAATCAATACGAAACTAACGATTTTAAATTGGCTCACTACTTGACTAGCCTATTGGTCCCAAGCAAACGATTAACGTACCTAGTCGAAATTCTAGTACTACGCAATGTTTGTTTTGATTCGCTATGAAAGTTTGACAGATAAAATGAGGGGTTATTGGTTTTTCCTATGTTTCGAGGGGTGAATCGATTAGCTTACGACCGAAGATAGTACCAGAGCTGAGCCAAAAAGTTGAGCACGTTATTTCGGGACCTTCCAGTCTTAGAGTTACCTCTATGTGACTACGCCGTCCCTGTAAACGGAGTCCCAGAGTGATGGTTCCGTGGTCGTACACACTTAAAATTTTTCGCCAAGATTCCAAAAGCCGAGTAGTTCTGCAATTTATTTTGCTGAGATTCAGTAAAACAATTGCCGAGACTCAGCTAACAAATATCATTTTGCTGAGATATCAGCTAACAAACAAATATTTTGCAGATATATCAGCAAAAGTAAATGCCGAGGTAATTGGCTGTTGGAGATTTTTCCGAGCTAGATTAAGTGTGTATTACTCTCGATTCGCCATGAGACTGTAACCTGGAGAGATTTGCTGCTAGGGGAACGTCCAGTGTCGTTTTTATGATTAAAAGCCAAAGACGAAAACGATCAGAGCTATGGAAAACGAAAATTTAGGCAAACATGATGACAAACAGAAAGCTGCAGTAAACATAAACAACAACGGTGAAACGTAATTGAATGTATGCGTTAAAGTTACACTATTAAATTTTTGTAGCTTTCCGCTTGACAGTTAATATCATTAATATTTATACTAAAATCACAGACAAACAGACGTAACTCTTCATTGTGTATCTTTGTTCACGCATTTAACGGTTGATTTGAATATTATCAGTTCCGCGAACTACTCGCCGCAGCGCTGGCATCGGATCACTTTGACGTTTCTATACATTCTATAGAACTTTTATGCAATATTGTTTGCGAGTTAGCGAGCAAGCTTGTTTTCCGCGAGAAGCCTGAAAGATGTCGCTACTGAGGTCCTATGTTTTGAGATACTATGTTTTCAAGAAAAACTTATTCAAAGAGTTACGTCTGTTTGTCTGTGCTAAAATCTATAATAACTACCATTTTGTGCAATTTTTACACCAAATATTACTTCAGATCAAGTTGTACTTCCCCTAGGGAAGCAGTGATGTCTAATAAACGCTGAATAATCAAAAATGTTTTCGAATAAGCTCTGTTACAACTCATATAAGTCGAATAACAACTTCTTGACATACCTTATACAAAACCAATAGATCAAAGTGTTGTGGTTGAATAAATTCTCCAGATTTGTGGAAACAAAGCCTGAACAGAAGTTATTTTTAAAAATAATACAAGTATTATTAAGCATGCAGTTGAATAAAATTTTCAAAAAGTCGTTTCTTCAATAGACGATTGTTTGTTGGGAGGTCTTTTTGTACGTAACAATTAACTTTTAGTCAGCCTTTAATCAGGTTTTAGTTTCTGTGTAGAGTTAGTTAGTGGTTGAAGTGAATAATTATCCAATGTAACAAACAGTGATTGAAGAATAAAAATTATTTTTATTGCATTCGGACTTCGGATTCAGAAATTAAGTCTATATCGTTTTGCTATGGAATGGCTGAATAATAAAAATAATACCTACCATGTTTATGTTGAGGGAAAAGGTTTCTTGAAAATGTCTGTGAGTTTATTACCGAAGACAACATATCATTAAGACTGGCAACTCTTACGTTTTTTTCATGCGACCGCTATGAGATAGGCACAATTGCGCCATCTGTCGCAGAAAGATAATAACTCCATACGAATTTTTTAGCAGTTCTATTGTATCTGTCTGATATGATGTCTTCGGTATAACACAAAACAATACAAAATATACTTAGAAGGACAATTCGGGCAATAAACTAGCTTCACTTTGATTCAGTTGACATTTTTTATTAAATCAACGCGAACAATGGATTACGTCCTAAGTAACATTGACAGATTTTCTTCATCGATGTTATCTTTGCATCCTAACGGCCCAACTTTTTCGATAAACGAAGCTATTATCCAGCAACTAATACGGCAAACACGGCAAGAAACGGTAGTCTATGAAGAGAATCTGTCAATGTTACTAAGGACCTAATCCATTGTGCGGCTTGAAATATCCAATTTCAATATGGTTACAGACAAAGGTATTAGTAAAATTCATTTTGATTGCAAACGCACTTAGCAAAAGGCACGGCTAAAACTAGTATGTATAAAATATTTTACATGTAAAAAAAATGCTTCGTCAGCCTGATTCCGTTTACCGTTATAAAAAAAAACAAAACGATGAAAATATAATAACTACATATATACGCCTACGCCTTTCTATGCAGCTCCCCTATGACGCAAATTGACTAAAATGTGTTAGTTCCCTGTCGTTCTACAACGGCCGTTCCTTTCTTCTCGTTTCTATGTTCAAAAGTATCACAAACAAATAAAAAACGATTTTTTCTTCTCTTCCACACTTGATCCGAACGCGTTCAATTCCCTACTAAACTTGTCCTGTTACCGTACAATGGCACTTGTAATTGTCTTGCTGTTCTAGAAATACGATCCTTGATTGCATATGCCGCAGTTTAAACAATATGATAAGATAATATTTTCAAGTACATTGCTTTGCAGTTTTTGCCAATTTGTTGCATCCCTATCGCTAAATTAAGCACTTGTGTGAGTGTATGAGTCCAGTGCTGCCGGTGGACGCATAACTGCCCCATGCGTCACAAACAGAGAAAATCGCCAGAATGTTAAGGGGTCATCGACAAATTATGTAAGGCAATAGTTGGTGTGAGGGTTATTTCTTACATTTTCTTACAACCCCCATTTTCTTACATAAGATTTAATAGTTAGAAGTAAATAATTTGATCTTGACTCTTTTATGACAAAAATCCCAGGAGCGCATGAAAAAGTTATTTATTTGTATAAAAATGTTCCCAACTCAATATATAGGTTTTGGGAAGACAGAAGGTCAAAAGGACAAACGGTCGAAAAGCCAAAAGCTGATGTAAATATTCTGAAATAGATTTGTCATGACTTCAAACAATTTCTCAACAGTAACTTATACTATTTCCACTTCAATGCTCATTCTTTAAAATTTGGTTTACATTGATTTTGCTTTAATGTTGAATAATATAATTAAAGCTACTATAAATGCCATATTACCTTCATAGAAAATTTTATCATGAGAATTATTTGAAATACTGTGGTTGAGTTTTAAACATGTACACTTTAAACTTTGTAAAACTTGTGAGGTTTAGGATTTGAAAAATTGATGAGATATTAAAATCTTATATTTTTATTAGATTAGTTTTTCTTTTATACATGATAAGATCTTCCGAAATAAATGGAACAACTAAGATGAGCTATTAGAACCTCATATTTGTCAGTGGCTTTTCCTTCTTTTATTCGTGAGCAGTGCTTTAATGTATAAAATATCAATACAATTTACTCTTCTTTAAATTACACTACTTCTTCAAAAATAAATATTTTTGGGGATTTGACCTTTTGTCCTTTCGGCTTTTTGTCCCTTTCAACCTTTTGTGCATTAGACTTTTGTCTTTCGACATTTTATTATGGATATCAATATTTAACGGTTTTCTTGGAACATTAAAATCTTTAAAACTAAGATTTTAAGGGGAACCGGGGTTAACTGTAAATCTTACAGTGTCATACAAGATGGTGAGCGGGGTTCTAATAATAACTCAAAAACCTTACATAATGGATTTCCCCTATGTCGATTTGTCCCACTTGAATGATGAACGCATACTTCACCCACTGGAACAATTCAAAATCAATAACATGAAATTAAAAAAAAAATGTTTCTTAAATCTAGCTTTAAGAATCATAAGGGCGTAACTGCGACGATCGGTTCTCATCGATTTTCTTTTGTGAATCGTTCCAGTGCGACAAATCGATTTTTGTTTTTTTCGAATTTTCCTATAATAAACAGCATGTAATATCCCAAAAGTACACATCAAATTATGGCGATAAGCATTAACCTCAAAATTGCCGAAACGTCACATGGGACAGTTGTTATGCGTCCGCCGGCACTACTCGTTTAAACGGATCATATCCGGTTTTTTCTTGTACAATCTTAAAAAAGATACTGTTACTGCTTCAGTACACGTACGTTAGAAACCCATTGGAAAGTAAATTTAAAAATCATACTTAAAGCACACACACATTCAAATGAACGAAAAAGAAAAACACGGCAAACATTATATCGCACTACCGTACGAGGAAGGAACCTTAAATACGATTACAGCACCGGAATGTTCGAAGGCGGGCGTCTCGACGCCTGCGACGGCTTCTACGCTCAGCGTGCGCATCTTATTGCCCAGGCGAAGTTGGAACGTCGGCGATACGCTCACCGGAAGGTCCTGGTTGCACAGTCTGAAACGGGAACGAGAAAATGGGATTATAATCGGTTGATCGATTTATGAAGATATGTAGACTTAGAGCAGGGGTGCTCATCTACATGCGGCTCACAGATTGATTGTTTCTTCTTCTTCTTCTTCTTCGCATTTCAAGCTTATTGCATATCGCATATTAGATTATTGCGTGCTCTCAACTTAGTGTTCTAGATGCACTTCCACAGTTATTAATTGAGAGCTTACGATGCATGTACCATTTTTGCATTGGTATAATTGTGTGGCAAGTCCAATCATACTTCTATGCCCAGGGAAGTCGAGAAATTTTCCAACCTGAAAAATTCCTAGACCGGACCGGGAAATTGAACCCAGCCACCTCCAGCATGGTCTTGCTTTGTAGCTGCGCCTTTACCGACTGAGCTAAGGGAGGCCCCTATTGATTGTTTGCGGTCCGCGGAATGCTTTCAGTGTCCGCAGACTGACCAAACATTTCAAAGATGCTTGATGTGTGTTGTAATTTCATAATAGTACTGTAGAGTTTAGGATTAGAGTGTTCAGAAGCTTGGATAGGATTTGAGAGAGCAAGCAAGATGTAGAGAGAGAAATAGAATGCGGGGTTGTAGGTAGCAGTTTCATCTAGCTAGAGGATTGAGGATTGGACGGTACAAGCAACAATCAATACGAAACTAACGATTTTAAATTGGCTCACCACTTTAGTAGCCTATTGGTCCCAAGCAAACGATTAACGTACCCTATTCTAGTCGAAATTCTAGTACTACGAAATGTTTGTTTTGATTCGCTATGAAAGTTTGACAGATAAAATGAGGGGTTATTGGTTGTTCCTATGTTTCGAGGGGTGAATCGATTAGCTTGGGACCGAAGACAGTACCAGAGCTGAGCCAAAAAGTTTAGCTCGTTTCTTCGGGACCTTCTGGTCTTAGAGTTACCTCTATGGTACAAGTGCCCGAATAGAAATTGTAATGTAGGAAACATCAGCAGACATCTTCAATACATTAAATTTTAACGTGTATTGCTGTAACCTTAATGTATTCAGACTTCAGTGTGACGTCCAAGTACATAAAAATACATTAGCCTCAAACGTTACATCAGAATCAAACGTCTTGACGATGTAAAATTTGACATCAGAATACATCCAATGACAACAGAACCTAACGTTACATTAGAATCAAACATCATCACGATGTAATTTGTTGCACGCATAAAACATCAGAATACATCCAATGACAACAGAACCTAACGTTACATTAGAATCAAACATCATCACGATGTAATTTGTTGCACGCATAAAACATCAGAATACATCCAATGACAACAGAACCTAACGTTACATTAGAATCAAACTTCATCACGATGTAATTTGTTGTCCCTCGGTCTCTCGCCGCATGCAAAGTTTGTTTTGTCCTGAGTCAGCACTACACGGCGAATGAGAACGACCCTAATTTGAGGTTAGTTCACTCATAAATCGCAAAAAGTGCAGGAACTCAGTTTTGAATTAATTTCCCTCATGTTCCGAATATGAGAAAAGCAAAGATTGGATTCTCTGGATTCTCGTAAATTTTCCTTATTTTAGGGCAGATTTTTGAGGTTTTCCACAGGAAAACATGCGGCAAATTTACTCATCCTGCACTTTTTTCGATATTGAGTACACTGTACTCAAATTTGCGTTGATCTCATTGGCCGTGTACAGTTTTTTTTCGCAGTGGGAAAAGTTTGATTTGTTTACGAATTAGCCCGGGAAAGTGCCGACAATGTGTCCGTCGCGAGTTTTGGTGGCGATGCAATGTTTTTCTGGTAAGTAAATGTGAATTTATTAATTTAATGTAATGTAATTATTTTTTTTTTAGGAAAGTGTACCGGTACCAGTCCCAGCCGAATCCCGGTAGGGAATCCGAAGCTGGATCCCGGGCGGGGAGTTTGCAGCCAGATCTATTTGCAGGTTAGTCAGTGTATTTTTTTACTAAAAGCTACAAGCCCGATGACGGGTTCCGTAAACGGAGCCCGATGGGGATTCCGTAGACGGATCCCGATGGGGAAACCGAATACGGATCCCGATGGGAAAACCGAATACGGGTCCCAATGGGAAAACCAAATACGGGTCCCAATGGGGAAACCGAATACGGATTCCGATGGGGAAACCGAATACGGATCCCAATGGGGAAACCGAATACGGATCCCAATGGGGATTCCGTAGATGGATCCCGATGGGGAAACCGAATACGGATCCCGATGGGAAAACCGAATACGGGTCCCAATGGGGAAACCGAATACGGATCCCGATGGGGATTCCGTAGACGGATCCCGATGGGGAAACCGAATACGGATCCCGATGGGGAAACCGAATACGGATCCCGATGGGAAAACCGAATACGGATCCCAATGGGAAAAACAAATACGGGTCCCAATGGGGAAACCGAATACGGATCCCGATGGGAAAACCGAATACGGGTCCCAATGGGGAAACCAAATACGGGTCCCAATGGGGAAACCGAATACGGATTCCGATGGGGAAACCGAATACGGATCCCAATGGGGAAACCGAATACGGATCCCAATGGGGATTCCGTAGATGGATCCCGATGGGGAAACCGAATACGGATCCCGATGGGAAAACCGAATACGGGTCCCAATGGGGAAACCGAATACGGATCCCGATGGGAAAACCGAATACGGATCCCGATGGGAAAACCAAATACGGGTCCCAATGGGGAAACCGAATACGGATCCCGATGGGGAAACCGAATACGGATCCCGATGGGAAAACCGAATACGGATCCCGATGGGAAAACCAAATACGGGTCCCAATGGGGAAACCGAATACGGATCCCGATGGGGAAACCGAATACGGATCCCGATGGGAAAACCGAATACGGATCCCGACGGGGAAACCGAATACGGATCCCGATGGGGATTCCGTAGACGGATCCCGACGGGGAAACCGAATACGGATCCCGATGGGGAAACCGAATACGGATCCCGATGTGAAAACCGAATACGGGTCCCAATGGGGAAACCGAATACGGATCCCGATGGGGATTCCGTAGACGGATCCCTACGGGGAAACCGAATGCGGATCCCGATGGGGAAACCGAATACGGGTCCCAATGGGGAAACCGAATACGGATCCCGATGGGGATTCCGTAGACGGATCCCGACGGGGAAACCGAATACGGATCCCGATGGGGAAACCGAATACGGATCCCGATGGGAAAACCGAATACGGGTCCCAATGGGGAAACCGAATACGGATCCCGATGGGGATTCCGTAGACGGATCCCGACGGGGAAACCGAATACGGATCCCGATGAGGAAACCGAATACGGATCCCGATGGGAAAACCGAATACGGGTCCCAATGGGGAAACCGAATACGGATCCCGATGGGGATTCCGTAGACGAATCCCGGCGGGGAAACCGAATACGGATCCCGACGGGGAAACCGAATACGGATCCTGATGGGGAAACCGAATACGAATCTCGATGGGGAAACCGAATACGGATCCTGATGGGGAAACCGAATACGTATCCTGATGGGGAAACCGAATACGTATCCCTATGGGGAAACCGAATACGTATCCATTAGTTATCGTTTCGTGTGGAAAACCTGGAATTGGGTTGTATAATTTCGAAAAACAAACAAATTTTTATACATCATCTGAACGAGCTTCGTTTTCTGAGCACAAATATATTTTTATCGTTCCCATAGACATTCATCTCGATTTGTAAACCAAGATTTAAATTGTCGATAAATTGCTTTAGATGACATTAATATCCTTTTGAATGACAGTTCGCTCTATGGCGAGGGCCGCTAAAATGGTGATGTTTGCAAATGTAATAACACTGATTTATCATAGTTCATGTGAACCAAAATTTATGAAATTTTGGATTTAGGTTCCATTTTTAAACCATTTTTTCAACCTATTAATATTGGATTCAGAGAGCCGCAATAATGGCGGTAAGCTCCAACTCGGATTAACTTTTAATACCGTTCCTGTTTGGATGATCTGCGTATTGTTTGCATAGCATCGTGTTGAATAACTCTGATGTCGACATCAAAGCAGCCGGACATTCTTGATCGGGATATAATCCGAGGATAATACCGATTGAAGCTTACAGCCATAAGTGATTTAATGAATAATTCGCTGATTGCGACTCTCTGAAAACTAAATGCACAGGTTTCATACGTCAAACTCATCCTTTGCAACGTCCTCTTGTAACTTAATAATACAAAATGTCATAATAACGTAGGGTAGAGAACTACTTCGGCCTAATCGCCCGTTTTGGGCCTATCGAGCAGAAAACTTCAATAGAAATCCATTATTTCAGAGTTCGTCAATTCAATTATGCATTTGGTACGATACTTTAGTGAATAAGCTACGGAACGAAGTCAATGAGAACACGTGATATGAAGGTTTGCACCCATTATTCCCAAAAACAAAAGAAGCGCTCCGACCGAATCAATTTTTATCTTCATTCTTTATTCTTTATTTCCATTTCGTCAAGCCAGTGTAGACTACATACAATGATTAATACAATGTTTAATCTTCATCCGATAGGCCGAAGTGAATTCATTGGCGTTTCAATGGCGTTTCAATGCGCTAGGACGAGTTTAGAATCCGTAGGCCAAGTTTGGTGTCAAGAAGCAGTGTTAGACTTTTGACAATATCTCAACGATTGGTTTCTCTTTATCAAATCTTACGGTACATACGGAAAGGTAAATAAATTTGGAAGCCATCAGTAATAATAACATTCCGTTTGGTGCTAAACTACGCTAGATAAAGAAGGACTAAGTGCAGGTTGTGCTTAATAGGCCGGAAATGGGGTAGTTAACCCTATAATGACTTCATAATTCCGAAAAAACATGTTTCCGGGCGAAATAAGTTTCATCAAGCCTTATGATGGTACACAAGATGGGTCGCAAGTTTATATAAAATTTAAAGTGTGGTTCGCAATCAGGGAAAGACTGAGATTTAAGAATTCTAATGTAAATTTTTCATAAATAATGCCAATTTAGAATTCTGTACTATCTAATAACTATTCTTCGAACTTTTAGGCAGTTTGGATAACAATTTAGCCAACGTATAAGATACTTACCACAGACAAATAGACATAACACATTGAATATTTCTCACTGTAAAACATCGTCGTTAAAACATTACCGCCCTCTGTTGAGTACACTGTGGTGGGTAGTACGCTGAACAGATGGCGGTAGTGTGGAAACGTCAAACGCAAGGGAATTGACTATGCGCGCCACAGGTGGCGGTACTACCAACTAAGATACTTTTAAATTGACCGATAAATGCTTGTTCGATGAACATCTTGCGAGTTTTATGTCTGTTTGTCTGTATACTTACTTTACTTTTGCTGATCCGACATCCCTCGGAACCTAACCTGTATAACAAGTTGCGCCAACTAGCTCGGTCCCTGGTTGCTTGTCTCCAATTTCTCGAGCGTCCCACACTTCCTACATCTTACTCCACTTGGTCTAACCACATAGCACGCTGTGCTTTTCTGCGTCTTGTACCGGCCGGATTTGAGGAAAACACCATTTTTGCGGGATTGTTGTCCGGCATTCTTACAACGTGTCCCGCCCGTGGAAGGGTACAATCTTCCACTTTTAGCGACTTTCTGGATATTGGGTTCGCCATAAAGTTACGCCAGTTCGTGGTTCATTCCTAAATAGAGCTGGAACTAGGGCGTAACAGCTTTTGTAATCAATGACTTCTCTCGATGATTTCGCGGAAGTCATGGCTCTCCAAGGCGAATCGACATCACCATCGATTAGAGAAAGACTTCTACTACCCGATGGATATGTTGGTTTGTGTAGGCGTGTCTTGAATTCCGAGAAATCAACAAGAGAAGTCATTGTTTACAAAGGCTGTTACGCCCTAATTCCAGCTCTATCTTGATTCTTCTACTCCATTCACCATTTTCATATACCCTCTGCCAAAGATGGTCCTAAGCACGCGTCGTTCGAAAACTCCCAGTGCTCCTCGAGCATTGTCCATTGTCATATTTTTCATGCACAATAATTTTGTTTATTATATATTTGCAGTTCGTTTGCAGCAATTTTTGGAGCGATCCGTGAAGGGGAAGGCTTGCCACTTGTATATCCGAACAGTGGACCAAACAAGCCAGCAACCCCGTCCAAAGTGTCATGCATTATTGACAAATTGGCACAGTGGGTCGATTTAAAGGGAGATCTGGAGGCGCAGCGATCACATTGTCATGATTGTCTGGTAGTTCACTCAAAAATGCTATAACAATCGCCAAGCTCGCTGTAATGTCACCAAGTGCCTCGTCACCCACGAATAGGCGCCTATGTCAGTGGTCTAACAACTCTTAGCGCGCTAATGGCATAGTTCCCCTGCCGCATAGAGAGTTGCCACAATGATATTAGGTTAGCTAAGGTCAGTTAACTGACTGGTGGGAAACGGGAGCTTAAGCAATGGCTATTCTTTATGCATTTAAGAGATAGTCTACCAGAATGGATGACTTTTTTTTTGTACAATTTTATGTTTTCTGATGGTTTCGGTTGTGCAAAACATGAGAATTAACTTTTTCAATACTTTCAATTGTACAAAGCATTAGAGCTAGAAACAAGATCTTGTAAACACTACACACCTTAACTGGTAGTTTGCTAAAAAAATGCTGCAAAAATCGTCAAGCTCGCTGTAATGTCACCAAGTGCCTCGTCACCTACAAATTGGCGCCTATGTCAGTGGTCTAACAACTCTTAGCGCGCTAATGGCATAGTTCCCCTGCCGCATAGAGAGTTGCCGCAATGATATTAGGTTAGCTAAGGTCAGTTAACTGACTGGTGGGAAACGGGAGCTTCAGCATTGACTGTTATGCACGCATTTTTATGATGTAATCTAACAACAATCGTGTGTAGTGTTTACACGATCATGTTTCTAGTTCTAATGTGTTGTAAATATAATTGAAAGCATTTGAAAAGTAAGATTACTAAAAACATTAGTAAACATCTACATTTGAAAACATTCAAACAACGTTTACTTTAAACGTTTTGTACATCTGAAAACATCAGAGAACATCAAACACGAAGTACAATTGAAAACATCCGAACAACGTTTAGTTCTAACGTTGTGTACATCCGAAAACATCCAAAAAAAGTTTGGTTCCAGCATCGGGAGGCATCTACGTTAGAAAACATCAGAATACATTTACATATAAAAACATCCGAACAACGTTTAGTTCTAACGTTTTTTACATCCGAAAACAACCGAAAAACGTTTGATTCTAACATCAGGGAACCTCTACATTAGAAAACATCAGAAAACGTTTACATATAAAAACATCCGAAAAACGTTTAGTTCTAACGTTTTTTACATCTGAAAACATCCAAAAACGTTTGTTTCTAACATCAGGAAACATCTACATTAGAAAACATCAGAAAACGTTTACATTTAAAAACATCCGAACAACGTTTAGTTCTAACGTTTTGTACATCTGAAAACATCCTTAAAACGTTTGGTTCTAATGTCAATAGATTGAAATTTTCGACGTCAGACCGACATTAGAATGGCAAAATTTTGTTCCAAAATTTCTGATGTATACACCATGTTACGTTGCTTAAATACAACTAAATCATAATGTTTCCTAATGTTTGACACCAGGCATACATTTGATTTCGATGCTGATGTAGACATCAAAATCAAACGTTGGGCTAATGTAAATTTCTATTCGGGTGGTTGGTTGTGAAATACAAGTGTTGTGTAAATAAACCAAACATAAAAGGTCTCGAGCCGAAGCCTATGCTAGCCCAGTATGTGTACTGAAGAGCCACAAAAAAAAAATGGAAAGAGTAGAAGGGTCTGTGCCTAGGGGCACGGACGGAAGTTTGACGTAGGACCGCTAGTGGACGGAATAAATGTGAAGAGCATTTAGTTCTTTTAATTGATCAATTATGTATTCTCTCTTATCTCAACTCTTTCCGTTTTTTTTAAATTGTAGGCGTACCAAATTTCTAGTATTTTTTTTCAAAGAGAAAGTTGATTAAGAGAATCAATCAAAATCACTTTCACCCCTTCCTATAAGTTTGGTTACAAGATTACAACTCTGGAGAACATTTTGTGTGGTCGTTGGGGGCTTGTAGCTCTGAATATGGACAAACAGGCACAGATAAATTCTATTCCAACTCTTTACTGATGTAAACTTGATGGCCCTGAAAAAGGCCGTTTTATTAAAGAGGACATCCATGGCCACTTACGCTTGGCGTGTTTAGTGTAGGTGACAGCATCACGGACCTCATTTTCCAGGAACACCTTTAGCACACCTCGTAGATCAGACCGGAGATACGTTTGACACCACCACGGCGAGCCAGACGACCGCTGGCGGTTATCTCGAAGAACTTTGCGATGACGCTTGGCGCATCATTTGCCACGACCAGTCAATTGTTGCTTGTTAGGTGTGAAGGAGGCTACTCCACTCCTTCCTACTGCTGCTATTGCTATTCACCACGCCGTCCGAAGCGAAAATGAGGTAATGCCATACAGCAACGCTCTTTTATATCTTTTCAGATTAAAGCAGAATGATGTGCAACCAAGTGGTATAAAATCTACAAAGACTCCTCCCATTATGAGTAGTTTGCTATCAAGTATCGACACTAGTTCTTTTCCTTTTGCGTACACGGTGAATGAGAACGAAGTTTGAGTTTAGTTCACTCATAATCGCCAAAAGTGCAGGAACTCAGCGATGTGTAAATTTGTCTGTGGAAAACCTGTTTCTGTGGAAAACCTAAAAAATCTGCCAGAAAATGAGGAAATTGACGAAAATTTTATTCAGTCTCGGAGTTGTACCAATAGACTGAGACGAGACGAGACTTTTCTCAAATTCGGGAAATTTTCCCTGGAAAATACTCGGAAAACATGAGGCAAATTTACTCATCGTTGAGTTCCTGCACTTTATTTCTCATTTCTGGGCGTCGGTAGGATTGGAGCTCAGTACCGAAAACAAATCTCGCGTCACTTGTCAATAGGTCCTATCTACATTGATCGATTCTCTTCATCGACACTCTCTTTCGTAAATAACTCGGCTTCACAAATGTTTCCTGCTGTCTTCGTCGAATAAGATGCTAGATTGTTGCTTCTTCCATCAAAAATATCCGGCCGAGGCGATTCAAAGTTGATCAAGGTTGATAAAAATAATGTGTACCACTACTTCCAGTATGATTACATGAGCATTTTGTGTGATCGTTGGTTCTGAATATGGACAAACAGGCAGATGAATTCTATTCCTACTCTTTACTGTAATAAGATTGGTGGCCCTGAAAAGAGCCGTTTTGTTGCCAAAGTTGGTGATGATTTAACCTTCGAAACCAAACAGAGTGCGTCTCTGCCACTTCAAAACGTAGATGACATCCATGGCCGCTTACGCTTGGCGTGTTTAGTGTAGGTAACAGCATCACGGATCTCATTTTTCAGGAATACCTTCAGCGCACCTCATAAATCAGACCGGAGATACATCAGACACCGCCACGGCGAGCCAGACGACGGATGGTAGTTATCTCGAAGAATTTGCGTGTGGTTTTGAGTATGGCGATGAGTTTGCAAAATATTACGCAATTCCATCTTCCATCTTACGCAATTCCATCTTCCCTATTCGCCCGAGGATTGGAGGCGAATGCCACTTCGACTTGTTTCGTCTACTTACTACTCTCTGACCAGCACAGTCTGGGGAAGCAGCATACGCATGTAGGTAATTGGTGGATTTGTTAGTTAATTCGACGCTTTTGGACAATGTTGGACATTTACCAGTTTTCAATAGTTTCTTGTTGAAAATCAACATTCGGAAGCATTGTTATCGATGCGTAGCCATATTTCTGATCGATTGGTGATAAAATGATTGAAAATGGACCAGGGGCAGCTGAGTTATTAACGCTTAAAATCTTTCTTAATTTGTTACATGTTCCATTTTTGGTTTTCACAAAGTGTACCCCCATATAGAAATCAAAGACGTAGTCCTACGTCAAAAAAAAAAAACAGAAAAGCGAGTCCGATCTACGATCGAAGCGCACCAATACTGCTAGTCCAGTCATTGTACTGAAGAGCATGAAGCGAGTTCGGTTTCAAGCCGAAGCGCACATACACAACGCAAGACCAGTCAATGTACTGAAGAGCGAGAAACGAGTCAAGTTTTGAACTGAAACGCAGCGTTGCCAGGCCATTTTCAGAAAAATCTAGAAAAGGTAAAATATAAAATCTGGAAAAATCTGGAATGCTCCAAAAATCCTCTTTTTAACATAATGCTATTGAAATCAAAGTGATGTGCCAATCTCCCGTCAAAATAGGGCAGTATAATCACTAATCAATACGAAACTAACGATTTTAAATTGGCTCACTACTTGACTAGCCTATTGGTCCCAAGCAAACGATTAACGTATCCCATTCTAGTCGAAATTCTAGTACTACGCAATGTTTGTTTTGATTCGCTATGAAAGTTTGACAGATGAAATGAGGGGTTATTCGTTTTTCCTATGTTTCGAAGGGTGAATCCATTAGCTTGGGACCGAAGAGAGTACCAGAGCTGAGCCAAAAAGTTGAGCACGTTATTTCGGGACCTTCTAGTCTTAGAGTTACCTCTATGGTATAATCATCTGGAATTTATTTAAAGTACTAGAAGGGTTATAAATTACATATCTAAATAAATTATATAAAGCAAATAACTTGCTAGCATTCCTAACATCATCAAAAAGTTGAAAAGTATTGACACGGTATGCTCAAAAAGTTCAAATATCCATTTCAAAAATTGAGTTAAATGTGGGTAAATATCAACAGAAAATTTGGTTGAAATTGTTTATGAACTGTATTTTTTTTTAAAGAATGAGAAGCAAAGAATCTAAGAAGTTTGATGGGATGGATTTTTGAACTAATTGATGATGTAGTCCTTACTATTTGATACAGTACCAGAATTTAAAGATTTTATTAGTTCTAAATAATTCTAATATTACTCTGAGGTTGATCAGATTTACAATTTAATTTTTGACATCATACAACACACAACACCCAGCAGACCAGTAGACAATTTTATTTTGAAAGCCAAATCCACCGGACTGAAGTGGGAATCAAAGCCTAACATGGAACTCACACACAGTTTATCTAAACTACGGGTTACTCCACTATTCGCATGACCATTACGAATAACTTAATGCAAAAAATATTTTTATTATATTACTAAAATGAAAGTCTGATAGCTTAATTTTTGTAGTCATAGGATCTTGCAATGATTGTAAATTCCGGATTTTATATTGTTCCTGCTTCCCAGTTTTAACAATTTACTTGGTACACTCTTCAGCATGACCGTCACACTCTTCTCAGACTTATCCGATAATTCCATTTGAACTGCTTTGTAGGTAAGGTCAGAAATGTTTTGAAATCCTTTTCAGTATTACTTAAGTACTCAAGTACTTTGCCAACATGGTTTTGAAAGTCTCCCAGAGATTGCGCTTAAAATTTGATTAAAATTAATCTCCACAAAAACATGGGTCAGAATTCCATTGAAATTATTCTCACGATTCCTATCAGCATACTCCTTAAGTTTCATCATAGGAATTTTCTATGATTTCTCTACCGGATTGTTCCAATTGACACTGTCTTCAACCAGAGATCGCACAGACTGAATATTCAACACACGACACCCATTAGACCAGTAGGGAAATTTTCAGGTTGCCAAAATTTGCACCGGCTGGAGCGGGAATCAAACCCTCACTTCATGGCACTCACAATACGCCTGATGAGTGACGCCGCACAACCCTGAAGCCCACAAAGATGGATGTAACTCTACACAGAATTTGCTTGAAATTCTTCTTTGATTTCACAAAGAATTCGTCTCACACTTCACTGTGAACTATTTTCAGAATTACCTTACAATTCCAATAATGTCCAACGTTGTTGGCCTTTTATAATTAAAGTAGCAGGTTTGGCTTTTATTATTTTTTTATTAGAGGGTAAATCAATTGCAGTGATATTTTTAAAACAACAAGTTAAAAAAATCTGGGAAAATCTGGAACATATTTAAAAAATCTGGAAATATACGTGGTCTGTCTGTGGATCTGGCAAGACGACTAAAAATCTGGAAAATCCAGATAAATCTGGAATACTGACAACGCTGCAGTGAAACGCACCAATACAATGATATCTGTCATTGCATTAAAAAGAGAGAAGCTATAAAAAGTGTTCTCATACTACTAAATACCAACAATCAATACGAAACGAACGATTTTAAATTGGCTCACCACTTTAGTAGCCTATTGGTCCCAAGCAAACGATTAACGTACCCTATTCTAGTTGAAATTCTATTACTACACTATGTTTGTTTTGATTCGCTATGAAAGTTTGACAGATAACATCAGGGGTTTGTGGATTCATGCAGAACATGCAGGGGTGAGTGAAATAGCTTGGGACTGCTTGGGACCGTTGTTCTGGTACTGAGTGAGCCAAAAATAATAATGATTTTCTTCGGGACCCAGTGGTCTTAGAGTTACCTCATATCTTTTGTGTAGAGTATGTAAAAAAGTCCCTCCTTTAAAATGTTAAAGCAAATGCATATATTGAGGTACCAGACATGTTTTGTAGTGTCAGGTACTCTATTTTGTAATCTGTGAAAGGGAAATCACAAATCGAGTGTCAACAAAATACATGGCATGTTGAGAGATTGAGGTCGCGAGAGCAAATTTTCTCTCTCAAATTAAAATTTTTTGGCTCTCTGGGAGCTGGTAGTAAATCAGGTAAAAATGTATGGGGAAAAATCATTTTTATTTAATTATAGCTTGTATAACAATAATTTCCGGCAAAAAACTGAACTACAAAGTCCGTGATTATTTTTTTAGGTTGTCGTTCACTTTTGTTGACCTGAATATGCATCGAAAGCGAATTATTCCCACTTCTCTCAATTTCTATATGG
Source organism: Ochlerotatus camptorhynchus (assembly GCF_037179485.1). Taxonomy (NCBI): domain Eukaryota; kingdom Metazoa; phylum Arthropoda; class Insecta; order Diptera; family Culicidae; genus Ochlerotatus; species Ochlerotatus camptorhynchus. The sequence goes on along the minus strand of NW_027040918.1, from coordinate 7,352,796 downwards.
GGATTTTTATCACTTCCTAACAGCGCCATCTCTGTGGAAAATGGTCGAACAAAATGTTTAATTGGCATTGGAGTTCCGGAATGTTGAGACGCAGCATGAAAAGCTGGTTCTGCTGTTATCTTGTGGTGGTAGGGGACTACAGCGCATTTTTTATAACTTGAGACCGACATCCGACGAAGTTTATCCCGCACCAGTGAAGATTCCATTTAAGCCGATCGAAGTTCCTGAGTATGAAAACGCAATCAAGAGGTTGAACAAGTTTTTCATCGGGAAACGAAACGAACGTATAGAGTTGGAACTTTTCCGATCACTGAAGCAGACTAGCGATGAGCCATTTAACCAGTTCCTCCTCAAGCTTCGGGCACAAGCGGTGCGATGCGATTTCTACGACCGTGAAGAAAAAGAGATACTGCAGCAGATCACAATGGGCGCTCGGGACGAAAGAGTTCGAGGACATCATGGGTCTCGATGAGCTAATCAATTACGCCATCAATCGGGAGATTTTACTGAAGCAAAAAGGAAAGTCGAGGCCTTTCGGTGAGGAATTCCATCCACCACAGTAGCAGCGGTGAACCAGTAAGCGAGCAAGTGGAGAAACTAATGTGCTACGAGGAAATGAAAGATGGAAGGAAGAGCCGGATACGGAACAGTTGGCGAAGGTAGCGTATCGATAATACCACAAGGAATTTCTTGTTTTTTCTTTTATAATAGTTACGTTTGTGACGTTTTTCGATAAAGAAAATAAATGTCCCATATGGTCTGTAAATCTACTTGTTCGGTGCCTGTAAAACATATATTATTTCTTTTGCTTTAGGTTGATGCTGATACTCAAGATAATTGAACGATAGTATGTCTGATTGATAAACTACCTGTGGCTTTCTTGATTGATTCGTGTGCATCAATTAACACAATAACGGAAGAAGTCTGCGACCGTCTCGGTAAAAGTAATGCAACTCTTTTCAAGAGAAAATTCCAATGTGATCGGACATTCATAGCTTATGCAAGCCAAACCCCCCTGCAAGTACTAACGGTTTTCGAGGCATGGATTTCGGTGAACGATTCTAAACCAAGGTGCTATGCTGAGTTTTTTGTTATAGAAGGGGCCAACAAGTCCCTATTGAGCAAAACCACCGCGGAATACCTCAAAATACTTCAAGTAGGCCTCGGTGTTAACAATATTGAAGTCAGAATCGAACAATTTCCCAAGTTTCCCGAGGGGGACGACTCTATCTACAATGCAGAAAAAATTGTGTTATGCTGTGGCTAGCTGCGCGCACACTGAGTAGATAGAAAGTAGATTTTTGACGATTCTGAAGATTTCCTGCAAGAAGATGATGCGCGATGCAAGTCGAGGGGGACGACTCTATCTACGCTGCAGGAAATATTGTGTTTTGCTGTGGCTAGCTGCGCGTACGCTGAGTAGATAGAAAGAAGATTTATCACGATTTTGAAGATTTCCTACAAAAAGATGATGCGCGATGCAAGTAGATGCGAGAAATGAAAGAAGATTTTTCGAAAATTTATTCGCTAGTGTGAGATTTATTGAGCATCTAAATTTGAGATTTAGATGTGTCGCCCCCCTCGATGCAAGTAGATGCGACAAATGAAAGAAGATTTTTCGAAGATTGATTCGCTAGTGTGAGATTTGTTGAGCATCTTAACTTGAGATTTAGATGTGTCGCCCCCCTCGAAGTTTCCTAATGTTCAAGTCAAACTGTCAATTCAAGACCAACAATTGAAAAGGCCTTAACTCCATTTTGTAAACAATCCTTGTAATGCCATTTTCTCGCGAACTGAAACCTACATTCACAAACCTACCACACCATCCAGTAGAGGAGAATTTTCCCTACCTGTTCATTTTGTTGGTTTGCGTTGGCGGCATTTGGTTCGCGAGAAAATGGCCTTACAATGTTTGTTTACAAAATGGAGTTGAGGCCATTTTAATTGTTGGTCTTGAATTGACCAGTCTGTTGTATCACGAAAGCTTGCTTATTTGAGGGTACCTGAACCAAGGAAAGATAAAGTCGATCAGAAAATTTTGGAGATGTTACGCACTGATGTGATCGAGCCAGAGGATGGTCCAGCAGATTGGATCTCGCCGATGTTTGTTGTACCCAAGGGTAAGGACGACATTCGGCTCTGTATCAATATGAAACATCCGAACAAAGCAATTCAACGAGAACATTTCCCGCTACCGGTCATTGAAACGTTTTTTAACAAACTTAGGCTGTGAACCATTTGCCGAGTTAAATTTAACTCGTGGTTAAAAGTGACATTTCGAAAGTTATTTCTTATGTTCGAAAATCCCTGTGTTACCGATCGATCGGTTTTCGAGCAGAACTCAACCACGGTTGTCAAAATTTAACTTCTTGTCTGTCAGAAATAACCACGCTCGGTTAGCAGGGTTAATCGATAATTTTCCATCTGTCAAATTTTAACCAAAAGTTAAAATAATCCACCAAATGGTTCAGAGCCTTAGAGGTGCAACGCATTTTTCGAAACTCGATATAACGTCGCCATACCATCACGTAGAGCTTCACCCGGATTCTCGTAGTATTACAACGTTTATGACGGATCGGGGCCTTATGCGATTCAAAAGGTTGATGTTTGGGATCAACTGTGCTCCTGAGATCTTCCAACGAATCATGACGCAGATGCTGGCAGGAATTGATGGGGTAATTGTCTACATTGATGACATAGTCGTGTCTGGTAACACTCAAGAGGAGCATGACGAGAGATTGCAGCAGGTTCTAGCAGTTCTCAATGAGAACAACGCTCAACTTAACAACGAAAGATGTATATTTGATGTCACGGAACTAGAGATTCTAGATTTTAAGGTTAGCTCGAAGGGGATAAGGCCTTCGGATGAAAAGGTAAAAGCCATCAGGAATTTCAGAAAGCCTGAATCAAAAGAGGAAGTTAGGAGTTTCTTGGGTCTCGTTAATTTTGTTGGCCACTTCATACCGCATCTATCGACTAGAACTTGCGGGGAGATGTTTTGGTTATCGGTCAGGAACAAAACGACGCTTTCGATGATCTCCGGAAGGAATTATCAAACAACGTGCGGACATTAGGGTATTTTGATCCAAAACATGCTACAGAGCTATATGTTGAAGCGTCTCCTGTCGGCCTTGGGACAGTCCTCGTCCAGAGAGATCAAGACACTCAGAGAATTATCAGTTTTGCGTCAAAAGGATTAACGGCTACCGAGCGAGTGTATCCTCAGACCCAACGTGAGGCGTTGGCGGTGGTTTGGGCGGTCGAAAATTTTTATTTGTATTTGTGGAAGCGTTGGCGTCGGGAAGTTGGCCAGCAGTTCTTTTTCGCTACCAAGCATTTTCAATGGAGCTAGGAGTTACAAATGGAATAGTCGTTCAGGATGAAAGAATCGTTCTTCCAAATAAATTGGAGATCGCTCACAGGGGCCACCCGGGAGTAGTAACCATGCGAAGAACTTCGAGAGAATGTATGGTGGCCGTGTATGGATCGGGACGTGGTTGATAGAATTCAGGAGTGTTCTGGTTGTGCTGCTGTTAGAAATGAAAAACCACCAGAACCTATGCACAGGAAAGCCATGCCAGAACGTGCCTGGCAAGAGATCGTTATTGATTTCTTTTCAGCGAAAGAATGCGCAACGTTTTTAGTGGTCGTCGATTACTACCTACCCCATGTCCGGCCTATTAAGCACAACCCGCACTTAATCTTTCTTAATCTAGCGCAGTTTAGCACCAAACGGAATGTTATTATTACTGATGGCTTCCAAATTTATTTACCTAGATTTGAAAAAGAGAAACCAATCGTTGAGATATTGTCAAAAGTCTAACACTGCTTCTTGACGCCAAACTCGGCCTACGGATTCTTAGCTCGGCCTAACGCATTGAAACGCAATTGAAGCGCTAATGAATTCACTTCGGCCTATCGGATGAAGATAAAAATTGATTCGGTCGGAGCGGTTCTTGTGTTTTTGGGAATAATGGGTGCAAACCTACATACCACGCGTTCTCATTGACTTCGTTCGGTAGATTATTAACTAAAGGATCGTACCAAACGCATAATTGACTTGTTAACTCTGAAATCATGGATTTATTTTTAGTTTTCTGCTCGATAGGCCTGAAATGGGCGATTAGGCCGAAGTAGTTCTCTACCCTATTCGAGATTTTTTCAATAATGACGAAATAAGTCGTGCACGTCCCGGAAAAGGGATTATGTAGCAACTAGAAATCCTCAGAGGGAGAGATGAGCGCAAAGAATTTTTTCAGCCAAATGAACTGTCAAAATCTCAGCCAAACGAACATTTCCATTAGAAATATTCAGAGGATTTATTATTCTTACTAGATCAAATTAGAGAGTATTGTAACCGAATAGAAATTCAATCACCCTTATTTCTCGTGTGCTTTTCAAGTTCAACTAGTTTTTGGAATCAAACATAATATCCCAACTCTATTGATTGATTTTTGTCAAAAAAAAAAAAAAAAAACTGCAAAATATTGCGATGCACCTAGTAATTCACACAATTACAGGGCTGGTAGTTCGTATGTGACATAGAAGTAGTGACATTAGTGACTAAAATAACAAACATAGTGACCAAATATTGACTTTAAAAGAAAAAAAGTGACCAATAGAGCCATTTTATTGATTGAAAAGATATTGTTGTAGCTTGTCATACTTGGCCGATATCGTCACCCCCTCACTAAGCTAAACTACACGGCAAATAAGAACGACCCAAATTTGAGTTTAGTTCACTCATAATCGCCAAAAGTGCAGGAACTCAGCGATGAGTAAATTTGTCTCATGGAACCTGTGGAAAACCTAAAAAATCAGCCAGAAAATGAGGAAATTGGCGAAAATTTTATGCAGTCTCGGAGTAGTACCAATAGACTAAACGAATCCAATCTTTACTTATCGCAAATTCGGGAATTTTTCCCTGGAAAATGCTGGAAAAACCTGAGAAAACATGAGGCAAAATTACTCATCGCTGATTTCCTGCACTTTATGTGATTTATGAGTTGACTAAACTCAAATTTGGGTCGTTTTCATTCACCGTGTTGCAATATGGCCTGCCATATGCCTTCAGCTGAGCACCACTGACTGCCTTAGCAAGTTAATTGATGAAAAAACAGGTTCTCAATCGGATCTCAAACATGATTGCCTACTCCATAGCGATACTTACTCGTAGTACCGCTTGGACACGTGGGCCACTATCTCCCCAATGCGGTCTTCCTTCAGAGCATGGTGTTCTCCCTGCAGCGCTATCACCAGGTCATTGTTGTGATGCGAATGAAATACTACCAGCTGATCACGGCCGGGGCTCACACTGATGGACGAAATCTGCAAATAGCAAAGAAACCACCGTTCGCCCAAACTCTTCCCTGGTAATTATGAGCACGCAAAACTCACCTCCTTGATGGCAACGGTGCGCTTCATGTTGCGGAATTTATTCTTCGGGCCGTCCAGTTTGTAGATGGCTACGTCGGTCACGATAATCGCTCGGTCTGCCGATTTGTTGCATTTGTTGAATTTTTTGACGAAAGACGAAAATAGCACCACCCGGAAGTTGTCCGTGTTCTTAATGTTATTAATACTGGCATTGTACGATGAATAGTTGGAGTTTTCCGCCGTGTTGGAGAGATAATTTCCCAACCAGCGGCGATCGTGGCCCCAGAACTTGCGCCGCTTGCGGAGCGCACTCGCTGCGATGATCTGCAGCCGTAGTTGGGGCCACTCATCCCTTGGGTACTTTCGCAGGATCATTGACGCTCGCCAGCGAGAGAACAACATCCGCAATTGTTTCTCCGCTTCGCGACCCACGAGCGGAGGCTGTGGCCATTGGATACCTTTGCCGTAGTCTCGCATCTGGCGAGCATTACGGAAGCGCATGGCTAGGTCCTGGACGTAGCTCTTCAGTTTATACTTGCGATAATGACGCATAATGATGAGAGCGGCCTTTATCTTCTTGTACTGCTGCCGGCAAATCCAGCCACGGACCTGCTTTTGCAGTAAGGTCACAATGTGCGGTATCATCTCGTTGCGTTGCTTCTCCAGCGAAAACAGTGTTTGCGGGGAGCGGATGAAGATTTTCGTCTTACCGAACTTGACGTCGTGGCTAAAGTTCTTCTCGTTGATCAGCACCTTAACGCCATCCCTGTCCGAACCTCCGCGGAAGTTTGGCCACGTGTACTGAGAAATCATCTTGTATCGCAGTAGGAATTTATCGTACCGTTGTCGATGGACGAAACCTGCTCTACGGACCCGAACGTTCTCCAGCAAACCCAGGTAGCGCACCTGATGTTCTACACGAACGTCATCGAAAATGGAGGCGCTCTTGATGTCGTTCGGTTTGATACACCGAACGTAGAAAGGTTCCTTCTTCAACAGAGTTGCTACCAGTTCTGCCATCGATCGCTGGAACAATGTTCCTGCCGTCAGGGGTCTCTTGGTAGTTTTCGATATGTCCTGTGCTCCCTCAGGCCACATGGAACTCATCAAGCGATCATTCGAGTGGAAGAGCAGACGTTTGAAATCCTGGAATAGGGTGTCCCGATTCTTCTCAATAAATCCGTTGACGCAGTAGATGACGTCCCCGGCATAGTGCGTGATACGGAAGTCTTCGCGATGCTTCAACTCCTTGTCCATCGGTTTCAGCTGTCGGCTACTGTAGTGTGGATGATGCGATAGCTTCTTATCCATTGCGTCCAGTAGCATCTCGTCAGTGATTTTCCCAACATTTAGACAAGCCTCGTCCATTATCGATATCACACCCTTGTGAGGCTGTTCGACGAGTTCGCAGATGATCTGAAATAAAATAAATATTCTCCGTTATTCGTGCCTCTTCATGCGAGACTTCGAACCATACCTGGTTATTGAAGTATTCCACATTAGTCCACTCGATCCCCTCTCGACGGTACTCCTCCTGTTCCTGCTTCAGAACCAGCTCGATAAACAACTGCTGCAGTTTCTCGTTGCAATAGTTGATACAGAACTGTTCGAAGCTGTTCTGGTCGAAAATCTCGAACCCATAGATGTCCAGCACCCCGATGACCCGGTTGTGCCGTTTCTGGGTGTTTCCACCGGGCACCACTATGGCCTTGTTGATTCGTTGAATGATCCACGTAAACAGCCGATCGTAAACGGCTTTGGCCAAGGCATCCCGCCCAAACTCGGCCTGCTCGATGTCGTGGGTTTTCGTCATGATCTCACCTCGGGCCGCAATCACTCGTTCCGTGAGTGAGCGCTGCATTTCTTCTTCGGTTACGTGCAGTAGCTGCGCTGCCGTGGTCAGCGGTTTACGGGTAGCAACTTGGACCTGCTCTTCTTGTGCTGTAATGGACCGGTGTTGAAATAGAAAACAAAACAGAAATGAACTTTTTGTAGATATGTGCGGAAAAAAAAAACACCTACTTTTAAATCTGATATTGCCCAGATGGAGCACGGCGGCCACGATTCGCCATACCATCGTAAGTTCATCGCCGCTGAAGCCGAGTGCCTTAAGGCCAGCGGTCGTGGCCCGATAGTCGCCCTTCTCCGACAGAACCTCTACGCTGCCTTGGTTGGTGTAGTGATACTGAGCCGGGTCTCTCGTAAGGTGGAATTGCTTCAGTTCCGCATCGGATGCACCGCGTAGCAACTGGAATAAACGGAAAATCAAATTACTCGTTAATTATATGGGTAACGTTCACACCTGGTAATCGGTAAAATAAAAAGATTTTTTTTTGTTGAGACTATAACTCGAATTCATGTTTTGTTTATTGGAAGTTTTCGAAACATACACTTAAATTAATAAAATTTAACTTTAGTTTTTACAGAGTGGCCACTAAATTTACGAAATTCGTCGGTTTTTTCTCGGATCCCGGTTGCCTTAACTATTTTCGAAGACAACATATTTCGCTATTTTCCTTGTTTCATATAAACAGCTCAATATGGTAAAAAAGCAATACCGGCATGGTTGATTTCAGCAATTTATGTCACTGGCAAACATGTGTCATGCAGTTTATTATAAAAACAGAAAACTGGAGGAAAACCCAAATAAATTTTCTAGCGGCACTGGTGATTACCACTCACCCCAGCAGGCATGGGTTCAATCCCATTCAATCCTTCGGAAGGGAAGTAAAGCTGTTGGTCTCCGGTTCATGAGTTGATGGGTCGATAGGTAGGGTCCCGGTGTGGGAGCTGCCTTCCTGGCGTCGGTAGCATTGGTGCTCAGCACGGAAAACAAGATCGACGGAAAACAGATCAAGGAAAAAAAAAACAGTATGTCATAAATTGCTTTACGCAAGATTTCAATACCGCCTTGTGTATTCTTGTTCAACTGTAAGAAAAGCATCACATATTTTATAAAATTACTTGGTTTCCAGTCACAGTTCGTGACAGCAGCCGTCTGGCTGCATTTGACGTTCCACTTTTCTCTCTTCGCTAGTCTCACTCAGTTTTTTAAGTACACGGCGAATGAGAACGACCCAAATTTGAGTTTAGTTCACTCATAATCGCCAAAAGTGCAGGAACGCAGCGATGAGTTAAATTTGTCTCATGGTTTCCTGCACTCAAAAAATTTCACACGTTTGATCGAAGTGTTTAAACACTTGATTTTTTAAATGCAGAATCACATTTACTTTAAGTGTATTTCACCTTGGTTCAATGTGTTATACACGTTAATTTATAGTGTTTCAAACTTCGAAATGTTGAAATTTTTTCACTATCTATTCAAGTGTATTGCACATTGAATCACGCTACTGTTCAAAACAGATGGATTTAAAGTGTTTTGCATTTCAATACGATGTGAATTGCTTGCTCAGAAAGGTAAACATCGAAAACAAGAGTTGTGACTTTTTCCTATCAACCCGCCTCATATATGAGAACAACCGTGGCCCAGTGAGATCGAACGAAGACTCTGGCAGCAGCACACCCCAACAGTTCATGATCGAATCCAAAATCAGACCCATTAAAAAGATATGTGATAGCTCTGGCCTCTGGCAGTTTTGTTTATATATTTGTCGATTCATTTTTAGAGTTGGTAAAGTAGAAGCCGATAAAGTAGAATATTGTAGAATATTGAACTATGGTGTACAAAGCTATTGATATCACCATATGAGGCACATAGAATCCAAGTGTGTCACAATTCAAATCCATAGTGTTCAGGCATGGTTCATAGCATAAGATTCACACATGAAATGGATGTGTTTCACAATAAGCGCAAAATTAAGTGTGAGACACATGATGATGGCGTGTGGAATTTTTTGAGTGTGTGGAAAACCTAAAAAATCTGCCGGAAAATGAGGAAATTGACGAAAATTTTATTCAGTCTCGGAGTAGTACACACTTAATCTAGCTCGGTAAAATCTCCAACAGCCGATTACCTCGGCATTTGCTTTTGCTGATATCTCTGCAAAATATCTGTTTGTTAGCTGATATCTCAGCAAAATGTTATTTGTTAGCTGAGTATCGGCAATTGTTTTACTGAATCTCAGCAAAATAAATTACAGAATCACTCGGCTGTTGGAATCTCGGCGAAAAAAATTAAGTGTGTACCAATAGACAGAGTGAATCCAATATTTACTTTTCTCAAATTCGGGATTTTTTCCCTGGAAAAACCTGGGAAAACATGAGGAAAATTTACTCATCGCTGAGTTCCTGCACTTTTGGCGATTATGAGTGAACTAAACTCAAATTTGAGTCGTTCTCATTCGCCGTGTAGTTGTGATATCGCGATGCCTTTTTGGTTCTTCTTCTTCTTCTTCATTTGTATATATGGATGTAGAATTTTAGTGTTCGTGAGATTGCGCTTGGAGATCTCTATATAGCTTTTCGACGTTTAATCGGCACACACTACACACCAAATTTAAGTTTTCAATATCAGTAAAACGGATTGCTGGATCATGACCAGCAATCCAATGCTTCACTGAAAAACAGCAAACGATATTTTTACTGAAAACATCAGCTAACATAAACTAACACCCAGTAAAAGAGCTGTCAAACTGTTAGCATCACAGTCGCAAGTATTTTTGCATTCGTACACCACCACTCGGATTGAACCCACGCCTGCTGGGGTGAGAGGTAATCACTCTTACCACTACACCACCGGCGCCGCTGACAAACTGTTGTTTCCAGTTATTTAATTCAATGGGACACCATTTCTTTTTAATTCATTCAAAATACACACAAATCAATATTGAAAAATACCATTAACCAAGGTTTTGACAAAACATCTAATGGCATAATAAAAAACCAAACAGAAAAGTACAGTTTCTCACTGCATACTGAACAATCTCAAACAATCACTACACGCTCAAAGCAAAACATATTATTTTGCTACGCCTGTTTTGATTTGATTTCAATGGCACATCATGACAAGAACAATAAGTCGACAGTGAGCATGCATAAGGGCCTATACGCGATGATCGATTCTCTTCGTCGTTTTTCTCTTTTGTTAATAACTCGCTAGATTTAACGTTTCTCGGTGCGTTTGCTGTTGCTTTTGATAGCCAATACAACCTGTTACTACTCTGCATTGAACAAATTCTAGAAAATTGTTTCGCTTAGCTGTAGCAATGCAAAGAGAAAATCGATCATCGCGTATTCGCCCTTTTGCATGCTCACTGTCGAAATATACAATGAATTCCGCGTGTGCCATCTGCTTCTCCTTCACTGAACCAATATGACATATTCCTGTTAAGTGGAAGTCTAATAAATTTGCGCTATAAGCTAATCCATTGAAAATGATATGATTGAGAATGTGACAGGTAAATTTATTTATTTATTTATTTATTTATTTGTAGTTTGTTACAGTCAACAGGTTAAAATACCCAAATGACAATTAAAACTTAGAACTATCGCACTATTGCTACTGTGACATAAATCTCAAGAAATTCTGCCTATTGGACGCACGTGAAAAACTAAAGTCAAATACATGTTGACAATGATTGAACACACGGCACATGCTACGAACTGGCTCATTCAAACCATAATTTGTCCTGGAAGTATCGATGAACAAAAAGGCGTGTGTACGTAGCTAACGTCTCCTAATGTTTATGTTTAGCTGTGTAAGTAGCGAAGGGCAGTCGATGAGAGACGTTAACAGATCACTGACAAAGCAAGCTTTTGCAACATCACGTCTAACACTGAGTAGGTCCAGATGAATGAGTTTGCAACGACTCTCGTAACTAGGAAGATCCAGACGGTCAGTCCAGGGAAGGTGTCGTAGAGCATAACGGATGAATTTCCGTTGAATCTTCTCAACGCGTTGAATTCCATTTTGGTAGTATGGACTCCAAACAACGGAGGAGTATTCAAGTATGGGTCGCACCAAGCTGCAGTACAAGGCCTTTAAGCAGTATACATCTTTGAAGTGCTTGGCAAAGCGAAATATGAAGCCTAGCTGGGAAGATGCTTTCGAGATGATGTATGTCAGATGAGCGTTAAACGTTAGCTTCGAGTCCAAAAGCACTCCCAGGTCTTTAACCAAGGATTCTCGTGCTAGAGACACTCCGGACAAGCTGTAGTTATGGATGAGCGGTGAACGTTTGCGAGTGAAGGAAATCACTGAGCACTTGGATGTGTTTAATACCATACGATTTCTTCTGCACCAATCAGCAAACGTTTCGAACTGATGTTGTAAGAACTCGGCATCGTCTAGTTTCTCGATGATCGCATAAATCTTGAAGTCGTCTGCATAGGATTTCTTGTGACACCTTAGAACTGAGTTGACGTCGTTCATAAACAACAAAAACAGAAATGGCCCCAGATGACTTCCTTGCGGTACACCGGATGTAACAGGAAACGAAGTTGAAAACTGGTTGCCGAGCCGTACACGCATGTTACGCCCCATCAGATATGAACGTAGCCATTTGAGTAGCCTAGCATCAGCGCCTAATTTATCATACTTGGCCAGAGCGATTTCGTGGTTCATCTTGTCAAAAGCTGCTGACAAATCCATGTAGATTGCGTCAATTTGGCAGCCACGCTCTATCGAGCGAGCAAGAAATGAAGTGAACGTGGTTAAGTTTGTGGTAGTAGAGCGCTTGGGCATAAAGCCGTGTTGATCTTCCGAGATGTAGTGCGAGCAGCCGTGTGAAAGGAAGTCCAGAACAATCAGCTCGAAGAGTTTTGAGGTTGCACATAGAGCGGCTATGCCACGGTAGTTTGAAACTGTTTGCTTACAACTTTTCTTATGTACAGGAAACACGTACGATTCCTTCCAAATAGTCGGGAACACGCCTGATTCCAATGAGAGGTTGAACACAGTAGCGAGAGGTGCTGAAAGAGAGTGGATGCATTTATTCAGCACTATAGACGGGATACCGTCTGGGCCGACTCCGGTAGTATTTTTCAATCGTCTGCTAGCGGAAAGCACCGTGTCACTTGATATCGGAGGAAGTTCACCAAGCGGAGGAAGTACAGGCACATTACTCACGGCATCAACAATATCCTGCGGGCTAGTTGGGTCATTGCAAAAAACTCCGCTAAATTGTTTCCTAAACAAGTCAGCGATGTCGTCAAGGGCAGAAGCTTCTGTGTCACCATTACGCATAGTGGAGGGAAGTCCCACTTCTTTCCGCTGGCCATCTACGTATTTCCAAAAGCTTTTAGGATTGAGTTTGAGACTTCGCTGCAACCTCTCTTGATAAGAATTGAATAGGCGTTTGTTAAGGATCTTGTAGCGTTTGTTTGCTTTGGTGTAGCGTGCTCTGTTTCTTGCGGTTCGGTGTCGAATGAACTTCCTTAAGGCACGCCTTTTAGCCGTTTTGAGACGTTTCAAGCGTGTGTTGCTCCAGATTGGGAAAGCCTTCTCAGGGTTGGTCTTTGTCGGCACGTACTGGTCAATAGCGTAGAATACGATGTTCGAAAGGGTCGACGCCGCCAAATCGGTGTCACAATCACGAAACGTAGTGTTCCAGTCTATACTCGATAGGAAAAGATTCATGCCATCGAAATCAGCTTTGTTGAAATCCAAAAGCACCTCTTCGGTAGTATCCTGAAACTGGCAATTAGTGCAGTTGTTCAGAGACAGCAGTAGAGCTGGATGATGCATGCAGTCTTTGACTAGAGGATGAGGAGCTTGTGTTACAGAGCAATTGGGTCGGAGGTCTTCACTGACAAATGCGAGGTCTAACATGCGGTTGTTGCTATTAGGTACCACATTTATCTGCTGCAGGTGCTGCAGAAATTCTATATGAATATCTGATACATTTACAATGCTGATAATTTGGTAACTTTTATATGATCGTTATATGATAAATGAAAATAGGTCAAATTATTAATATATAATTAACTGAAATTGATTTGAAACCCATGAGCATAAGCTTTACTTTTCACCACAATATAATATATGTGTCATAAATCAATCGAAGTAAAGTTTATGTGAAAATCACATTCTTCTTTTGACACATATATTTAATCGATTTCTAAAAATAAATTGAAAAATAAACATCAGGCAGTGTGAGCTTTCACAGTTGTCTTTTTTTATTGTAGTTGATTTGGGATTCGATCCAGAACTGTTGAGGTGTGATGCTTTCGGTGTCTGCGCTCGATTCCACTGGGCCACGGCTGATTTCAATATTGACCTCGTTCAATTAGCATGAATTAAGAACAGCTCTCCCGACATGGAATGTAGTGCAACGTTATGCTCGTTTTGCTAGAGTGAAGAAAAATAACACTGACAAATTTATGCTCCGTTTCGGTAGTGTCGTGTATTCAAATCTTTCTTAATGCTCCTGTGTGCAATAAATTAACGACTACATTATATGAGTTCATGGAACTGGTTTATGAAGTTCGAGTAGGGTTAACTACCCCATTTCCGGCCTGTTAAGCGCAACCCGCACTTAGTCTTTCTTAATCTAGCGCAGTTTAGCACCAAACGGAATGTTATTATTACTGATGGCTTCCAAATTTATTTACCTTTCCGTTTGTACCGTAAGATTTGATAAAGAGAAACCAATTGTTGAGATATTGTCAAAAGTCTAACACTGCTTCTTGACGCCAAACTCGGCCTACGGATTCTAAGCTCGGCCTAACGCATTGCAACGCCATTGAAACGTCAATGAATTCACTTCGGCCTATCGGATGAAGATAAAAATTGATTCGGTCGGAGCGCTTCTTTTGTTTTTGAGAATAATGGGTGCAAACCTTCATATCACGCGTTCTCATTGAATTTGTTCGGTAGCTTATTAACTAAAGTATCGTACCAAACGCATAATTGACTTGTTACCTCTGAAATCATGAATTTATTTGAAGCTTTCTGCTCGATATGCCCAAAATGGGTGATTAGGCCGAAGTAGTTCTCTACCCTACTAGTGCTGGAATCTGAATTAGCCGTGTAGAAGGCTTACAATTAGAATCTTAGCAAATAAATAATGCAGTAGAATAATTTTTTTTCAATCTCAATACATTCTTTTTCGGAACCCCTTATCTTATGGAACAATAACAAACAAAGATTATTCAATAAAGTATCATTGTTGCTAGCAATATTTAGTTCAACTAATCATTTTAATGAGTGTACGATAACATCGTTGAAAATTTTTTCAATAATGTATAAAGAACAATCATGTAAGATGTATTTTATTGGGAGCGATATTCATCCCAGAAAACCATGCCAAAACAAATGTTTGCTGTTGGATTTCTTAAAAGGCAAATCTATGTGAATATATAATTTTTGGGATAATGATTGGGATAGATTAGTTTACAATCTTCCAAACCTCAAAAATCAAAGGAAACTATTCCAATGAGATATACATGTTTTTCTATACTGCAAAGTTAAATGACTGTCCAATAGTTTCTACATGGCTGTTTACACGCGTCATATCAACAAACGTCAAAAATCGTTAAAAGCAACTCCAATAAAATATACATGATTATCTTATATTTTACTGAATTTTCTCATAGTGCAAACTTATATGATTTTCCATTAGTTTCTAGATGTCTGTTCCCACCCATGACATATCAACAGTTTTTCACCATGAAATATATCAGACAATATTCAAATACGTCTTACCTATCGCTAACCAAGTTCGAAGCAAAGTTTTATCAAGTAGGGGAATTTACGTATTCTCGGCAACCTAAGCAGCGACCTTCTTTCTATAGCCTTTTTCTCTATGGAACGCACACATATGCAGTATTGGTTTGTTTACAATCTTTTGCTGCCAGCTGCTCTAACAATTTCAGTCGAAAGAATTGTCGAAAACTGTTTTGAAACGCTTTTACAAAGCTCCAATCTTCTCTAGTGAGAGCGAGTATTGTCGGCAACCAGTTTTTCTTCGGCAACCGTTCCATTTGAACTGCATGTAAATCTGCTGTTCTATTATCGGCAACTCGAAATCAGCTACAATTTGTAGTGCGTGTGTTTCATTTCAAGAAAACCCTGCTAGATTGCTTTTTCTCAGTGGTAAAAATATAGTCAAATTGAAGCTGAAAGCATAAATAATCGTTTGCATGCATTCAGTGAAGTGTTTTCGTAAGAAAATCCAGTGAAAATAGTGTTTCAATTTGGGTTGCCGAAAATAGTCTGTCATGCCGAAGCCGTCATTTCCCCTACTAAGTATGTGAAATTACGATAGAAATCATTCCATATCGCAGTCATGGTTTTTAAGTGATAATCCAATGGAATCTATCAATCATCACATAAAATGAATAAATCTGCTGACATTGCTATGTTATAAGATGGATCCAATAAACGGTACATGTCGATTTGTTTCAGTGTATGTCGCTATATTCATAGTCTGGCGGATAGAATCTCGCAAACCAATTTTTTTTTTTTTCCTTTGGTTTGTTTTTTTCCGTCGATCTTGTTTTCCGTGCTGAGCACCAATGCTACCGACGTGCCAGGAAGGCAGCTCCCACACCTGGACCCTACCTATTGACCCATCAACTCATGAACCGGGGACCAACGGCTTTACTTCCCATCCGAAGGAAGGCGTGATCAGAGATGTTATGCCTCAGAACAGCCCGGCGGCGCCGACTGGGATTGAACCCAGGCCTGTTGGAGTGAGAGGTAATCACGCTTACCACTACACCACCGGCGCCGTTGTCGCAAACCAATTGAGAGCTGTCAAATAGCGGAACCAATCGAGCAAATCATGACCAACAAGAGCACAACAGCTATTGCGAACAAAACTTCGGAAACCCTTTTCTCGTGCCTCAAGGCTCGCCTACGCAAACTAACACCATCTTTGGGTAATTTGCGTTCGATTGACGAGGAACTAACGTTTTATTTATAAATTTGATAGTACCTTTTCAATTATTGGTCTAAAATAGATTGAATTGGATCAGCTTTTTGAAAGATCGAAATTCTATCCGCCAGCGCCAGACTATGAATACAGCGACTTCAATTCTTCCTCCCAGTTTAAAAGGTACACGGCCAATCAAACCAACTCAGCGACTGAGAATAATTGACTCAAAGAATTTTCTTTCCATACAGAATTTACTCAGATTTGGAAGAAACTGAAGTTACTCATAGCTTATGAGTAACTGCAGTTTCTTCCAAATCTAAGTAAATTTCGTATGGAAAAAAAATTCTCTGATTCAATTATTCTCAGTCGCTGAGTTGGTATGATTGGCCGTGTAGCGCGTGGTCTCATGCACACTTTTGTGCATCTGGAGAATACTATATGTTATCAATGGATGAACTTTATTTGTACTCTAGCGCCACCTAGCTAATCAATTCTGAACAACTATGCTAAAGATTGAATCGTTCTATCTGGTATAGTTCAAGGACTATAACTGGAATTATTCGCCGTGTACTCAGTACATAGAGTTCTCTACCACCGTTAGTATTAGTGAGAAGTTTAACTAATACATGCATTTTACTGGTTGAAAATAAAAAACAAACCGCTGTCAAGTCGAACACTTTGACAGCTGATTTCGTGGTTGAAAATAATAAACAAATCGATTTTACACGGTTACGCTCGCTAGGTTGTATTAGTGAGATCTTGCGTCGAGAAGTCAATGAAGCGACACGGACGAAAAAACTTTTAACTGACGCACACTAGCGGGTACATCATCGTGTAAAGTTGTTTATTATTTTCCTATGACTAACCTTACGAATATGCACGGCCAATGAGATCTTCCGAAATCTGAGTTTAGTTTACACATAAATCGCAAAAAGTGTAGGAACTCAGCGACTTTAATAAAAAATACCATAAACGAACGATAACCCCAATTATCGAACTATTCTACAAATGGTTTGGATGATACCCCGAACACGTCGTTAAGCGAATTAACCATAACAATTTGCCTCATGTTTTTCCAAGTTTTTCCCGGAAAAAAATCACAAATATGAGAGATTTACACGGCGAATGAGAGCGACCCACATTTGAGTAAAGTTCACTCATAATCGCCAAAAGTGCAGGTATGCAGAGATCAGTTAATTTGCCTTATGGTTTCCTGTGGAAGACCTCAAATATCTGCCGGAAGATTATTGACGAAAACTTTACTCATTCCAATAGTACCAATAGACTGAGTGAATTTAATCTTTACTTTTCTCATATTCCGGAGTTTGTTACTGGACAGACCTGGAAAAACCTGGAAAACATGGGGGGGTGCTTTAGCACCCCCCCCCCCATGCAACAGCTTTAGAGTTCCTTTTCTAGGTGTCGTTGTAAGCATCCAAATCGCATGTAAAGTTTTCATGGGAGATTCTTTTCGCTACATATCAATTTGATTAAGGCATATCAGGATTTAAAACCGAGTTGATACAAAAGAAATTTATTTAGGTTTTATTAAAAATGATTGAGAATCGAATGACTTTGTCTTCGATGTTTTGAACTTGTTTCTCGAATCAGAAACCAACAATAGTCACCCATCATTGCTTCATCCCAAAACCCTTGGTAACGACGTTCCATCATCTTCATTTGTTGGTTAAAACGTTCGCCGTTCTCATCACTCTCGTCACCAAGATTTTCCGGGAAAAAATCCATGTGAGAATGTAGGAAATGTATCTTCAAAGACATATTCACACCTGTGTTCAGTGAAATAAAAGGATTTGAAATTAATTATATGTAACAAACACAATATTTTTGATTTATACCTATTTTCTCATAATTTTTGAGCAATTCATCGACGGCTTCCTCATAATCTGGGCTTCTGAAATTTCCTAAAAAGGTTGTGACAACACGCTGGAACGATTTCCACGCTTCTTCCTCATCTGGTGTCAAAACTGTATTGAATGCGGAATCATTGAGCAGTTTTTTGATCTGTGGGCCAACAAATACACCTTCCTTTATCTTTGCGTCAGATAAATTTGGAAATACTGATTTCAAGTACTGGAATGCCGGCCCTTCTTTTTGCAACGCTTTGACGAAATTTTTGAATAGCCCAAGTTTTATATGTAGTGGTGGAAGTATTATGCGTTCTTTTACCACAAGAGGATCATTTTTAACGTTGTCTTTACCAATTGTGAAATTATCCCGTTTTGGCCAATCTTTTCGGACGTAGTGTTCCTTACGAGCTCGACTGTCCCATTTACACAAAAAACACATATATTTTGTGTATCCCTGTTGCAATCCAGTCAACATGGCAACCACTTTAAGATCGGAACAAATTTTCCAATTGTGTTGATTGTAATTTATCAAATTGAGCAATAGAGCCATTGATTCATACGTTTCCTTCATATTAACGGCATGAGCTAATGGAATAGAAGGTTTCTCATTCCCTTGATGCAGTAAAACGGCTTTCAAGCTCAACTTGCTGCTATCGATGAATAAACGCCATTCAGCTGGATCATATGGCTCACCAAACTCTTCAAACAAGCCGTTTACGTCATGGCAAAAACATGCCTTGTCCTTTGTAGAATAATATTTGTCAAATTTCTTGTGACGATTCCTGTGACAAGAAATTTTGACCTCCTTGCTCAGCATGTTGTGTTCTTTCAAGCGTGATGCCAGCAATTCGGATTTCTCCTTCGATAAGTCGAGATCTCGCACCAAATCATTAAATTCGGATTGTGTAAACAGTTTTGGGTTTCTTTCCAATTCCACCTCGAAGTCTTCCTCGCATTCCTCCTTGAATTCCTCCTCACTTTTTGTAACGGTCGATTCAACAGAGGGCGCTCGTTTCCGCTTTGGATAAACAGGATACGGGACCGAACTTGAATGTGGAACAGGTTTTGTCATAGAAGCCACTTGTGGATACTCAACTGTTTTGTGACGTCCTTGTTGCTTAACTTTTGTCAAGCAGAAATAACAATCCGTTGCATGACAAAACGGTCGACGCCATATGGTGGGCATGTCAAAGGACAAATAGCGACTGACAGATAACAAATAAGTGAGTTAGTAAGTAAGTTAGATGAAGTAAGATAATTTCGATCAGGAAAGAACAAAGCACTACCATGCTGTACATAAATTGTTTATATGAAAGTTATTCAAAAAATCAATTTACCTTGCGCCTGACATCCACCTAGCCAAGCACGTTTTGCACGAACTACATAATACTTTTGGAATCCACGGTTGATTAAAACAAAATTTTTATGGAAAATTCGCAGGAAAAATAAAAAAAAAATGCTGTAAATTTTTAAATGACTTCAAAATTAAATTTTTAATTTAGACATAATATTCTAGTGACTGATAGCAAATTTATTTAGCTTCACTTTCAGAAAAAAGATTTAAAATTGGTGCACTAGTTCCAAAGATATTGACATTTTAGTAATCGTACTTTCGTCCAAAATTCAAAAAATCAAAATTTTTGTACATCTCAAAAATGGCTCTACTTTAATTTTTTCTGACCACGGCATTGAATTCAGCGTAGGATTTTGCATTAGAAACGTTGGTCAACCACTAAAGTTCACACTTTTTATGTTGTTTTGTAAACTAGTGTTATTAGGTATCCAAATTATAGTCATCCGTAAATTTATTATTGAATATATGGATGAAATTATCTATTATTGAATAACTATTATTTACGATAATTACATGAAATAAATAAAATATAAACTACAAACAAAACGTGACTCCTAAAATCTCAAAAAGATATTCTCACAAATATATTTCACGCCACCAGGAATCTCAAAACCATTAGACGTTATAATGATCCTCTGCACATGTTAGACACAAGAAGAGGCTAAAAAGCAAGCGTCCGACAAACAAAACCCGTCAAATCCACTTGCAGTCACAATCAACGATTCTACGAATCGCGAGCGCTCACGAATCTTAAAGGGTGTCCACGATGAAATTGCCACACTATGAAATTGCTCTAACTTTTTAACCGTTGGGTAGAATTTAATGAAAATTTGGGTGGATTTAGTTCATAGTGCATTATTTACATCCTGCAAGTTTTAAAGTCCTGTGATCAAAACTCGCGGAAATGGAGTCGAAAGAACAGCTCGTGCGTGATAAAATCTTGCGCATTCATCACGAGAACAAGGATCTCTCGCATCGTTCCATCGCTAAAACGTTGGGAATCGCGAATTCCACGGTGTCGCGAGTGATTAAGCGGTTCGAGGAACGGTTGACCACCGATCGGAAGCCCAGAAGTGAAGGAAAAAGTATTCCGAAATCCGAACGCCTCCGTTAGGGATGTGGCTAAGAAGCTGCACCTAAGCCGAAGTTTTGTCCAGAAGGCCAAAACTAAGGCTGGGCTTCGAACGTTCAAGGTACAAAAGGCCCCTAATCGCGACGAGAAGCAGAACAAGTCCGCCAAAACCCGTGCCAGGAAGTTGTACCTCAACATGCTGACGAAAGTTGAATGCTGCATCATGGACGACGAAACATATGTGAAGGCCGACTTCAAACAGATCCCCGGCAACCTGTTTTTCACGGCCAAGGATAAGTTCAGCGTTCCGGAGCATGTCCGCACTCAGAAGATGTCCAAATTTGCGAAGAAATTCCTGGTTTGGCAAGCCATCTGCACGTGCGGGAAGCGGAGTGCACCTTTCGTGACCCAGGACACGATGAACGGACAGGTGTACATAAAATAGTGCCTCCAGAAGCGGCTGCTTCCTCTCCTGAAGGCCCACAACGTCCCAACAATCTTCTGGCCGGATTTGGCCTCATGCCACTACTCCAAGGACGTGCTGAAGTGTGGTATGCGGACAATAAGGTCAATTTCGTGCCGCAAATGTTCAACCCTCCCAACACTCCGGAGCTCCGCCCCATCGAGAAGTACTGGGCGATTATGAAGCAGCACCTTCTTAAACGACCTAAGGTAGTGAAGACAGTCGAGGAACTGAAGAAAGTATGGGTTTACATGCAAAAAACGGTTGATTCACAGGTTGTGCAGAATCTTATGGCCGGGGTTAAGGCCAAGGTGCGGGCATTTGCGTATGGACTGTAAATAAAATACGAGTAAAATGGTAAAATGAAGTTTAATAGTTATTTCTCAGTCCCTGAAAATTTGATGGCAATCGGATGAAAACTCGAATTTTGCGAATCAATTTTGTGTGTGGCAATTTCATCGTGGACACCCTTTATTCTGTCACGGCATGAGCCAACAATGCCAGACCTAAAACATCCGTCTCCAACGCTCCACTATGAAGCATAAGATTAGGCCCGCCCACCAACGTCCAGGTTAAAAACTAGCCAAGGGGAGGGTGATATAAGCCCTTTTCATATGGAATTCTCGATTAATCCAAGTGATTAGTTGCTGATTAGTTGCTGATTAGACAAAATTGAATCATAAATTGAGCTTCAGGTTCTGAGATGATTTTGAGCTTCACTGGTTTAGTTTTGTGTAAAAATGGTACGTTAAAAAAATCAGTTCAGACATGAAAAAGTATGTATGAACGGATGGTAGTAAACATAATTACCTAGCATTAACCAGATTTAAATAAATTGCTCCATTTGCAAAATAAAAGCATTTTAAGATTGCACTTGTATACCTCACCGTGTAAAATTTTGAAACCATCATCATGTTGTAAAATCAAATTATCGATGCACTGCTGATTTGATTTGTGATTTTTTATCTGCATAATTTCTAGTTTCGATCCCATGCCATCTGGGGTGTACTGATTTCGTTGTTGCTTGCTAATCCTCGGATCCACAGCTGCTGTTGATGAGCTTATCAACGACAGGCAAACACACCCTAGTTAGTGGTGTATTGAAATTTCTGTAAACCTTTTCATACATGAATTCAATATTTATTTATCATAACCATCAACCAGTCAGCCGTGTAGGTGTAATAGAGGTCAAAAAGGTATCAATTTTCCTCATTGGGTTCCAATTGGCGAGAATCCCACCACGCATGCTATCACGGGTTATTAAATATGTAAATAGACGTAAACTTGAAGAACTACAATGGTAAACATTTGCTGCGTCGCGGCCATCGGTCTTCTCGTTCATTTACCGGTAGATTGCTTCTTCCGATGAAATGCCGAATATGTTGATAAATAATATAAACATTGTCATCTGTCACCTGGTGTGTCTCGCACTCTTTTTAACCAGCGATGCAAATCGATAACAAGGAGATTATAAATGTGCATCGATGGCAATCTTTGTTGTTCTTTGTCAAAGTTCAAAGTTACGATGATATCAGTATTTAAATATTTATTGATGAATATTTGTAAAGAATACTAAAGTCTATGTGACATATCGAAATTAAAAGAAATTTAGTATGGCACCTTTATAGATTACTATCATATGACCGATGAAGAAATAATCTTAAATGTAAGTATCGATCGATAAATATTTTTAAATGTGTACATCGAAATCAAAAGTAAAGAATTGCCGACATAAATCTTTATTTCTGTATGAAGAACTTTGAAGAAGTTTCACGAACAGTTGGTCGGGAAAGTCTCAGATAAGGTACACCATGGCAAGTTGAAACGCGTGGAAGACTTGAAACGCAAGGCGTATTTCGTAGTGGAAGTGAAGAATCAGTGGGCGCTACCACACAATTCCACTAAAATATAATCACAGTTAATATTCACTTCAACTAAGAGATACACCTTCCGTTTAAACATGCCCCAGTGTACCATTTAGAAATATTTCACAAACATCTTTTGAGTGCTAATTACAGTACGTAAAATTACTGGAGTGAATTGAATGCATACTTGGAGTGGTTTGTCACATGCAAAGCTCGTGATAAAATTCCCTTACGACTCATAGCAACGATTGCTTTATTATACTGATAATTACAAGTGATATCATTGATACTTGCGATCCATTGGTATTTGCCGTTTGCAAATGTTATCTACAAAAGTACAGTGTAATTAAAACCCTACTGCAGGTATATAAAGATTGCGGTTCTATTGCTGTGGCTCGATAGCTTTCCAAGCACCAAAAGGCTTGATTTATTAGTAAATATGCCTTGGCACCAGGTCTATTGACTCTATGTTCAAATACTGACTGATATGAATCATATGTTGTTCCCCTCTAGGAACTAGAAGTTTGCCAAAAAATAAAAAATAAACTTTACCTGATAGAAACAGTGGAAGTTTCGCTCGCCCGGATGCTGCTGGATGACCCGCGATTTTTCCAGCAAATAGTTCGTTATGATACCGCCTACCGGATCGCCTTTGTAGTCGAACTCGATGTCCATGTACTTGCCGAAGCGGCTGCTGTTGTCGTTTCGGTTGGTTTTTGCATTGCCGAAACATTCCAGGATGGCGTTGCTCTGGATGAGAACATTTTTTACCCTGAAAGAGTTATGATCAGTATGAAAATAGATTTTTTTCAGGCGAAATGCTCACAATAGACTCTTCTTTTTATTGTTTAAGCATTCGATTGTATTGCTTAACACACATTGACTTTTACGATCATAACATTTTAATTGATAATTGATTAAGACTTTTCCAAATAAAAAAATAATGTTATTTGCTTACACGATTCATTATAATTTACACTCAAAAAATTTCACACGTCCTCATCATGTAGCTCACACTTAATTTTGCACTTATTGTGAAACACATCCATTTCATGTGTGAATCTTATGCTTTGAACCATGCCTCAGAACTATTAGTTCGAATTGTGACGCACTTGGATTATATGTGCCTTACATGCTGTTATCAATAGCTTTGCACATCATAGTTCAATTTTCTACAATATTCTACTTTATCGACTCAAAAATTAAATCGACAAATATGTAAAACAAAGCTGCCTGAGGGCAGAGCAAACACATGCCTTTTACTTAATGGGTCTGATTTGGGAATTGATCCTGGACTGTTGGGGTGGTGCTGCTGCAGTTGCCTTCGTTCGATCTCACTGACCCATGGTTGTTCTCATATGTGAGGCTGGTTGATAAGTATGAAGTCACAACTCATGTTTTCAATGTTTACCTTGCAGAACAAGCATTTCACATCGCATTGAAATGCAAAACACTTCAAATCCATCTGTTTTGAACAGTGGTGCGACGCAATGTGCAATACACTTGAATTGATAGAGAAAGATTATCAACATTTCATAGTTTGAAACACAAGAAATCAACGTGTAGAACAAATTGAACCATGGTGAAATACACTTAAAATAAATGTGATTGTGTATATGAAATATCAAGTGTTCAAACACATCGATCAGACGTGTGGAGTTTTTTGAGTGTACAAATTTGTACTATAGCACAACTTTTCAAAGAAAACCTTGTTTTGTGTCCTCTACATTTTTTTTTACAACAACAATAATAATAATAAAGTCTGGAACGCGCAAAAATTGGTCAACTTCAAATTGGTGTATTTCTGTTAAAAATGCATAAAAAACCTGGAATGCTGCATTCGGAAGTTGAGTGTATATACAATGGTTGCTATGATGAGTTTTCACCGTTTGCTCTCCAGTTTTCAAAATGAAGTCCAAGCAAGAGGAGCAGCATGTCAAAATTTTGCTCGCGCAGCAAGAGAATCCGACGTTCTCACACGCCAAGTTGGCAAATTGCTGGATGTGGCCAAATCGACCGTGACAAACGTTTTAAAAGTGTTCGGGGAGCGTCTGTCGACCACCAGGAAGCCTGGAAGCGGCGGCAATCGTAATCCGGACGTGGCAGCGACGACGAAGAAGGTGGCGGTGAAATATAAGCGGAATCCTAACCTCTCCATCCGGGACGTCGCTGGCAAGCTCAATGTCTCCCATACTACTGTGCAGCGGGCCAAGAAACGAGCCGGGTTGTCGACGTTTAAGAAGGTGAAGGTGGCGAACCGAGATTACAAACAAAACACGTCGGCAAAGCAGCGGTCCCGAAAGTTGTATACGAATCTGCTCACAAAGTTCGACTGTGTCGTCATGGACGACGAAACTTATGTGAAGGCGGATTTCAAGTAGCTTCCGGGACAGGAGTTTTATACCGCATCAGGAAAAGAGAAGGTAGCTGAAATTTTCAAAACCATTAAACTATCGAAGTCCCCGAAAAAATATTTCGTCTAGCAGGCCATATACACGTGTGGTCTAAAAAGCGGCAGAACCAACAATCAGGAGATCTACGTCCAGAAGTGCTTGGAAAAGCGGCTGCTACCATTCCTAAAGCAACATAATAGACCTGTGCTGTTCTGGCCGGAAAAAGGAAATCGAGTGGTACGATGCGAACAACGTGGTTGTGGTACCAAAAGACCACAACCCTTCCAACAGCCCAGAACTCCGCCCTATCGAACGGTATTGAGCCTTGGTCAAACGGAATCTCAAAAAACTAATAAATCCATGGAAAAACGAGCAGCAGTTTAAATCTTACTGGCGTTCGGCGGCGAATGAGGTCGATGAGACCACTGTGCAAAATTTAATGGAAGGCGTTAAGCGGAAGGCACGGCACTTCGGATTTGGCAAACCAAAAGAATAAACGAACATTTTTTTCTTTAAATATATGAATTGAACTGCCAGAAGAAAAATAAGAAGATTTTTGTGATATGAATTTTGACTGAAAGAAACGATTTTTTTTCGAAGGGTGTATTCGACAAAAATGGACACACATCAACAGCTGTATCTATTTAACTATTATACCAACTAATTTTAAATTTTCAGAGAATGTCCTTTAGAGAGTACTAAACTAGTAAAACATATGCCATGATTCAAATACGAGCTTTGGCTTAGGTTTTAATCAAGAAAACAAAATGTTGCCTTGAAATGTTCTTACAGCGATGAAAAAAAAATACATTTTGCTAATTAATCTCATGGTTATATTACTCGAGATGGAGCAACTTTTAGACCTTCATAAAAATTGCATGTGTACGTTATGGACCAACCAATCTTCACTGAAATCATTTGGTATAATAGTTACGTGTGTGCCATTATTTCGAATACACCTCTTATTACATGTAATGCTGACATTTTGTGACGCGGCTTATGAGCATGGCAAAAATGCTGGCGGCTTTGTAAAAGTTTTCAAAGGGGCAATTAGCGAAAGCTGATTTTTTTAAATTTGATTGTCCGAGGAGAGCGCCATATGGTTCCCATAGTTATTTCGGACGGGTAAACAATTCGTTGAACACTTTTCGGTGAAATAACTCGTTATTTCGTAGGGAATCGTTAAGGATAGTAATGTTTTTGATAGGAAGCGTCTATTAACCAACAAAGGGCACCCATTTTTCATTTGTTTTGTTTGGAATATTCAACCACTTACCTTTCAATATCGTTCTGCTTGCCCTGGTTGGTAACGGCGGCAATGTATTTCATTATGATTTTCGAAGCCTCGGTTTTGCCGGCACCGGATTCGCCGGAAATCATGATGCATGTATCTTGGTTCCTTTGTTTGTGCACCCGGTAGGCGGCATCGGCGATGGCAAATATGTGTGGCATATTTTCGAACAGCTCTCGACCTTTATAACGGCTGACCTGTTCCGGGCCATAGATGTTCATCTCTCGGTAGGGATTCATCGAGATGCATACCTCGCCGATGTATGTGTAGATTTTTCCAGCTTGAAACCTGCGGAATGGAAACGATAAAATAGAGAATGTGGTTCAATCGACAAAGGATAACAAATTTGTGGTATACGGGGAATGTGAGCAACATGAGAATTAAACAATTTACACTGGCATTTATACTAGCAAACGTTAGCATATTGTGGGGGAAAGTAGAGAAGTTGTTCGACTGGACATGGAATGTCAAGCGTTTTTATTTTGGAATCAATTCTGCGCTACAGCAATATTCTCTATTGATACTTCGTAATTTAGATGAATCTACAGCTGTTCTTAATAACGCTTTGAAAACGTGTACCAATCAACTAGTTGAGCAAAAGTTTGTTTCTTTGAAAAACTCGAACAGCTGGTACAATTTGGATCTTTTGCTTTTTAAACGGAAAAGGGACAAATGGTTCAAAAAGTTTTGTAGATCAAATAATGACAATCATTGGAATAGATACACATTCGCGCGTAATAAGTATTCACAATCGATAAAGAAAACTCGTTGTGAATTATGCACAAAGGAAGATTGATCAGCATCAAAACAACAGCAAAGAATCATGATGAATGTGGGCGAGAGAAAGAAGGATTAGTAATTTCCATTTCCACTAGAGTATTAGTACAAGACACTGAAGAAGTCTGCATATTGTAGACGAAATGCGCGTATCTGTCAAGGATAAGCAAATAAGGTAGTGGAATTAAATGGAAATTACTAATCCCTCTCTCTCTCATTAAACAGCAGAGTCATGGAAAATTTTGAAATCTTTATTAAAACCTAGTAATTGCAAACCGCGGTCCATAACTTTTAATGGCACATTAGAACAGTCAGAACAAGTAATTGCATCTAAGTATAATGATTATTTTGTCGACAGTTTTTAATTGATTAATCAATCTATTGAATTGGTCGATGAACCTGACGAAATAATACGTTTAATAAAAAATAATAAAAAAAACTGAATTATCCACCACATCACTGGATAGTAGCTGAATTGTTTACCACATCGCTGCTCAACCTCCGTTTTACCCACCCCTGAAAGAAATGTACGTAAAACAGAAGCGAGGCATAGCGATCTTGTTTTCACGTACGGGCACGCTGGGATTTTACCACGTGCAGACCAATGAGCTGGATTACCAAGGTGAAGCAATCACTCACACAACCACTGTACGATACACGCAAGTACACGCAAGTAGTGACGTCACTACTTGCGTTTACGTTGATTTTTTGGTTTACTAATACAACCCTATTTCACGATCTGCGCCACCTCTCTCTGTACCTCATTGCGTGCAGACAACACTCTTTTTGGGCTTCTATGGCGAATGAGCGACACAAAACAAGCAAGGAAAATATGCCTTCGTTCTACTAAAGCCACCGCATGCTAAGTTCTCCCAGTCTGAGCACTTATGCTTGTGCACCAGAAACGCTCGTATTTACACCCAGATCAGTTGTATATGTATTGAAGTCCCGTAAGCATAATTGCCGCTGTGTTAGTGTTTATTTTGTGCACTTCTATCTTTGCACAGTTTAAAGAGAAGATAATAAATTGGCACGTATAGACTACGTCGCATTTGAGTTTCTCTCTGAATTGATTGAATCTTGGAGAGCCGTCATTCGTTGTATACCTACCTACACGCAAACATCGAATTTTTAAATTTTTAAATTTTCTCACTACCATGTCTGCATTTCTCGATGAACATTTCAAATGGTCCTATCTGCTTTGATCGATTCTCTTCATCGACTTTCTCTTCATCGACTTTCTCTTTTCATAACCACTGCTATGCAAACAGATTTCGCGCTAATTCTACCACATAGTTTGATAAAGGAGGTTCTTATCTAGCGTCCAAAACGTCAAATACAGCAGGGAAAGTTTTTGCAGCTGAGTTATTAACGAAAGAGAAAGTCGATGAAGAGAATCGATCAAAGCAGATAGGACCATTTGAAATGTTCATCGAGATTTCATTCAGTAGCCTCAGAGCATTGATGGAATATTGTTCATAGCATAGTGCAAAATTAAATAGGAATCATGGAACAGGATATTGTTGATGACCTCCTGAAAAGACCGTTTGCCAGAAGGTGAGTAACGATGACAAATATCATAAACATGAGACTTAAAAAGAAAATCAATGTTTCTATGCAAAATAGTAAGCAAAACTGTTTCCCATCATCATTTCGTTTATTTTTTATGCAGGTACCCCCGTCGAAAGATTTGTATCCCATTTTTTTTTATTATGCATCAAAATTGGCTTCTACTGTTACAGACAAAATATAAATAAAATAGGTGCACAACTAGTGAATTTTCTCACGTGACGCCACTGGTATTAGCGAAGTGTACAGATACGATTGTTGGATCTTAAACGCGCTTTTGAAACAATTTCTAGGCCCTTATTGCTAAGATCAATCAAGCGCTTTGGAATTACGAGTACTGCATATAAATGGTTTGAAAGTTACTTGTCTGACAGAGCTCAACGGACTGTTTTTAATGATTCTGTTTAGCGGCGCCGGTGGTGTAGTGGTAAGCGTGATTACCTCTCACCCCAGCAGGCCTGGGTTCAATCCCAGTCGGCGCCGCTGGGATGTTCTGAGGCATAACATCTCTGATCACGCCTTCCTTCGGAAGGGAAGTAAAGCCGTTGGTCCCCGGTTCATGAGTTGATGGTCGATAGGTAGGGTCCAGGTGGGTCCTCTCTGGCGTCGGTAGCATTATTGCTCAGCACGGAAAACAAGATCGACGGAAAACAAATCCAGGAAAAAAATGATTCTGTTTCCAGTCCCGTGGGGAATAACCTTGGAGTGCCCAGGGAAGTGTATTAGGGCCCTTGTTATTTTTTATGTATATGTATTAATGATTTTTTTACGATTTTGCGATCAATGTGTGTTTTGCAGATGATATTGTGTTATTCATTGCATCTAAGGATTTAAATGATGCCGTTTTACACTTGAAATCTTTTCTGAACACGTTGTATTCGGAGATTCCACACTAGCTAATATGGAGACCATTCTCAAGTATGGGCCGAACTGAAGCGCAATATAGTGCCTTCAAGCAGTGAGGGTCTTTGAAATCTCGTGCAATCTTCGAAATAAATCCCAGTTTAAGATTCGCCTTAGAGATGATCGAGGAATAGTGAAGATTGAAGGTCATACGTTCTACTCTGCGAAGCGTTACATTGTCAATGCAGTAGTCGCAAAGGATTGAACTCTTAGAGCGGTGAAACGTCATCACTGCACACTTAGGAACGCTGATGATGAGCCTATTGCGACGGCACCAATCTACAAACAAATCTAGCAGTGCTTGAAGACGATGACAATCCTCAATCGAGTGAACTATGACGTATAGCTTAAGATAATCTGCATACACATTTAACTCCCAACAAAGTTGCTACATCGTTGAAGAATAGCGTAAACAAAAGTGGACCCAGGTTACTTCCCTGAGGTACTTCAGAGGTGCTGGTAAACGTAGAAGAAACACAAGATCCTAGTCGTACTCGAAGAGTTCGTCCAGTCAAGTAGGAATGTAAGCACGACCTAAGTTTCTCAGACGCTCCTAGTCGGGAAAGCTTGCATAACAAAACCTTCTGGTCGATTTTGTCGAATGCGGCTTTCAGATTAGTATATATGACGTCGACTTGTGCCTTAGTTATCCTCCATCGCGGTGATGCATGTACTGGTGAAATCCAAAAGGTTAGTAGTTACCGATCTACCGGGAATTAATCCATGCTGGTCAGTTGAAATGTGAACTATGATCTCACATAGTTTGGACGCTGCCAAAAGACTGGTCATACCTCGATAGTTCTTAATATCCCGTTTATTGCCAGCTTTGAATACAGGAAACATATACGACAGCTTCCACAATGTTGGGAATTTTCTTTGCTCAACGGATGCATTAAATATGGCTGCTAAAGGTTCTGCTAAGGCAGCTGAGCAATGGTAGAACACCACTGCCGGAATTCCATCTCGACCAGGAGAGGGTGAGGTTTTCAGTCTCCTACCTGCCGATAAATTGGTATATTTGGCAACGCTGTCCTGTCATCTAGGAAGTTGCTGTTTTCGGCAAACTTGTTCAAGTGAGGACATTCAGAACTAATCTGTTTACCATCCAGATGATTGCAATCACCTGATCAAATTTTCCGAAGATAACGTCTTAGATATGTTTTTTTTATTAAATAGATTTTCAGCCTCGGGCAACTTCTTACATGATCAGGACATCAAAGTAAAGTCCACATGCACATTAGCGCCTCATAGTGAGAGAAGTTTGAACTAATTTGCCCATATTTTATTTGGGACGATTGGTGGAAAGCGAAGAAAAACTCAGGTCAGTGGTTATTATCGACCACCGTTAATAAAACTGTAAATTTAATAAAGCAAATTTCTGTATTTTTCTCCTATCCTTCTTTTCTTACATTTAAAAGACCTTGATCAGCTGAACAACTTGCTCAAAGTCGAAAACTTCCTTCATAAAGGGTGTATTCGATAAAAATGGCACACCGAAAATCTTCTCTTACTTTTGAACCGTATGAGTAAAAACCTGAAAATTTGAGTAAATATTATTCAAGTTTCATAGTTATTCATACATTAGTTCCAGTAATGTCGTCAAAACAAGAAATTGTTTGTGAAAAAATGTTGCGCACTTTCAATCGAACCCCAGAGGCGTCCCACCGATGGATCGCTAAAAAACTTGAAATTGCAAATACAACTGTGTCTCTCAAGACGCTGTGAACCTTCAGTGTCTTGTAAACAGCCAACTTCGTGCGGCGGCGAATTTTATTCGACCGGAGCCTCCTCCGGAGTCCAAAGTAGACACGATTCCCTGCCATAATGCGTCTTTGAATTTCTTTGCTGGTATCATTTTCGGCGGTCACCAGTGAGCCCAAATACACGAACTCATCGACTACCTCGATTTCGTCACATTCGACACCTTCCATCCATTCCTCCGGTAATATCTCTTCCTTCCAAATCTTGGCAATTACCCAGTGCAGCGCTCTAGCCACTGCTTCACCACCGTATTTTAAGAGCTCACTTGGTAGTTGATCTAAACCAGTAGCTTTGTTGTTCTTCAGCCGACCGATCTCCTCCTCTACTTCTTGAAAATCAGGGGCCGGTAGCCTATCGTCTTCTGCGCGTGCTCCAAGGTCTGTTGCCGTGCCACCTTCGTTTTCTGCTGCTTCACCGTTGAGGTGCTCGTCATAGTACTGCTTCCATCTCTCAATCACCTCACACTCGTTCGTGAGAAGGTTACCGTCCAAGTCCTTGCACATATCGGCTTGCTGCACGTAGCCTTTGCGTGAACTATTTAGCTTCTCGTAGAACTTCCGTGTGTCGTTTACGCGGTACAGATTTTTCATCGCCTCGCGATCTCGGTCTTCCTGCTGACGCTTCTTCCTTCGGAAAACCGAGTTTTGTCTGTTCCGCGCTTGTCTGTATCGCTCCACATTCAATCTCGTGCGGTGTTGCAGCATTCTCGCCCGTGCTGCATTCTTATCCTCTACAGGGTGCGTGACGAATTTTTGCAGTAAATTTCAAATAGTAATTTCTCATGCTTGTGCATCATAATTTAGATATATTTGGCAGCACTGGATAGCTTATACTGTTAGGTGTAAGATTTAAACAAACAATGTTGAGTAAACGTAAAGATGTCGAAACAAGAGAGCAATCTGTCAGCCGTTGTCGCTTTGTTGCGCGCCGGAGTATGCATGAAAGAAATAATTCGGTCGGTAAATGTGTCTGAAAGAACAGTTATAATATTAAAAAAGGCTTGGGAAAGTGATAAGACGGAGCACCTGCTCATACTGCTAATAAAGCACAGAAATGGCTTACGGAAAATATTTCGTAAATTTGGGAGGAAGAAATTTGGCCCCCAAGCAGTCCCGATATCAATCCGTTGGATTATTTTGTATAGGGCGTCGTCCAACTGGATACCAATAGAACCCCTCACACCACACTTAAGTCACTAAAAGCTAAAATCAAGGCAGTGATGACATCTATGGATCGAAACATTTTAAAACGTGCATACTGCAGTTTCCGGAAGCGTCTAACTACAGTCGTCGAAAGGGAAGGCAATTTTTTTGAATAAATTTACTTACAACTTCCATATGTTGCGAAAGAAAATAAATCGCACAAAATTCATTGCTAGAATAACTAACTGGTGTATTTTTTCTCAAATATGCCTAACAGTTTGCATTCGCCGTCAAAGCAGTCATTTCTTCGGTCCGGAATCGCAGTACTTAGTGCCATTTGCAGCAGTACTACCTATGGCTGAACGGATGTCCCTCCAGCCATCTTCAAGTGAAGCTGCGCCAAGCTGCTCTTCCGTGGGTAGTGCAACTTCCAGCTGCTGCGCGTAATCCTGGGCAACTCCGGCGTCCAATAGTTGCTCAATGTTGGGGCTCGGCGTTCGACTTCGACGGGTGTTATGCACCGTCGAGAGTTTTGAGTGCATGCATACTGCAACTAGGTAGTTATCCGAATCTATGTTTGCACTGCGGTACATGCGGACGATGATAATGTCGGAGAATTTTTTTTTTCGGATTTGGTTTTCTGCGTGTTGATCAGGTGATCTCCAGGTGGCTTTGCGGATATCCTTGCGGTTGAAAAAGGTACATCGAACTACCATACCCCGAGAAGCTGCACAGTTCAAGCATCGTTGGCCGTTGTCGTTCGATGCGGCATGCAGGCTGATTGGCCCGATTGCCGGTCTATACATTGCCTCCCGTCCTACCTTAGCGTTCATGTCGCCGATGATGATTTTGACGTCCCGTTACGAACAGCCGTTGTACACCTGTTCCAACTGCACATAGAATGCTTCTTTCTCGTCGTCGGGTCTCCCTTCGTGTGGGCAGTTGATGATGCTGTAGTTGAAGAAACGGCCCTTAATCCTCAACATGCACATTCTCGCGTTGATCGGCTGCCATCCAATCACGCGTTGGCGCATCTTACCCAGCACTACAAGCCGGTTCCCAGCTCGTTGGTGGTGCCACAGTGCTGGTAGAAAGTAGCCGCTCGATGCTCACTTTTCCATACCTTTTGTCCCGTCCAGCAAAGTTCCTGCAGTGCTACGACTTCGAAGTTGCGTGGTTGAAGTTCGTCATAGATTAACCTATCGCAGCCCGGGAAGCCGAGCGATTTGCAGTTCCATGCTTCCAATCGTAGTCCTTATTTCGTCGCGTACGTCTGTGCCGATTGTTCCGATCCGTATTTCTTTCTTCGGTATTTGCAACTTTATGGTTTTTTCCAGGGCGGCTTGTTGGGGCTGCCCCAACCCCCTGTCTCGCCGGGGGACCATCGTGCACAGTTCTGTTTAGAGTCCCACGCTGGCACTAGAATGGTGATCAGCCACCCCTAGCATGGAGAACAGACGCCGTTTTGAGCCGCACCTCCATGGTGAGCAGACGCTCGGGTTTGATTAAGCATTTCCTTTGTCACCGTACTATGGTTACCACGCCAGTGCACAGTGGTTCCCCTTAGAACAAAAGTTGGCCAAAACTTCAAAATTGTTGCTGATAGGCAAAAAACAGTTTTTTTTTTCCTTTTGGTTTGTTTTTTCCGTCGATCTTGTTTTCCGTGCTGAGCACCAATACTACCGACGTGCCAGGAAGGCAGCTCCCACACCTGGACCCTACCTATCGACCCATCAACTCATGAACCGGGGACCAACGGCTTTACTTCCCATCCGAAGGAAGGCGTGATCAGAGATGTTATGCCTCAGAACATCCCGGCGGCGCCGACTGGTATTGAACCTGCAGGGGTGTGAGGTTATCACGCTTACCACAACACCACCGGTGCTGCTATGCAAAAAACAGTTGAAATAGATGTTTTTTAGCTGTACGAAGAAAATTTGACAACAAGACGTCACAAAAAGGAGTATAGTAGAACCAAAACCAATGCACAATGGTCCCAGCCGTATTTACCTAGGAAGACAAAAATGTTTGCGCCCAAACTGTTAGTTTTAGGTATATGGTTTCTTAGGGAAAGTTGCTTCATATTTTTTGTTCAATCTTTTTATGTTCGTAAAATTAGGGTGGACCATAAAATTGGAGAATTAAAAATACAAAGTATTTATTATTTGAGATAGACCAAAGTAGTGTTCTAAACAATTGTAGAACATTAAATTCAA
This sequence comes from Ochlerotatus camptorhynchus, assembly GCF_037179485.1. Lineage (NCBI taxonomy): Eukaryota > Metazoa > Arthropoda > Insecta > Diptera > Culicidae > Ochlerotatus > Ochlerotatus camptorhynchus. Next base: position 7,317,968 of record NW_027040918.1, on the reverse strand, counting down.
AGCAACTTTGTAGAAGACACAACGTTTTTATCTCTTATGGTTCATGAGTTATGGGTTTTTAAACAAGCAGGTTAGGGTGACCACTAAAATCGATTTTCTTTGAATATCTTTTCATGTGTTAATTTCTTGTAAAACATTGTTCTGATTACATTTAGAACTTTTGATGACGCATATTTTTGCTCAAGCAACTAGGTTACTATCTCTTTTGATTAGAAAGTTATGCTATTTTCTTCGAAAAAATGACTCTTTTCAATTGTCAATATCTCAAAATAGAGCAAACCGATTTTCAAACATTTAACTTAATTGGAAACATCGTTTTTTTCATTTTTGGTAAAAAAAAACTGCAAGAGCTTTTTGTGTTTAAAGCATTTAATTAAACAAAAAAAAAAGTAATATTCTTCAACAAAACTAGTCATAACTTTTCAAATAAAAGAGATTACAACTTAGCAAAAATATGCATCCTAAGAGTTCTTAAAGTATATGGTATAAAAATTTCACGAGATTTGATATAAAAAAATATTTAAAGAATGCCGATTGTCTAACCTGCTTGTTTAAAAAAATCATAACTCATGAACCATAAGAGATAGCTATATGGTGCGTGTGTGTATGTGATTGCGTATTGGTGTGCTTTGAAAAAGGCATTGTGAAGCTTGCTACGGTATACACCGCAGATTATATAACTTAGAAGCAGATATTTTCAAAGAACACTTTACTTGTTATTCCTAATTTCAATATGTTTCGCAAAAAATCGCAAAACACATTAAAGCCTATCTGAATGCTAACTTTTCTAGCTATCTTTTGGTTACTAAATGATAGTGGGCGGATGTGTCCGTCATATGTTTTGCTTAGTCTAAATGCGAAAAAAGTATATTTTTGCTAATTTTTATATCAGAAACTGTCACTAAAAGCACTAAGACACTCTTTTTTACCATTCATTTGACGTGAAATAAGCCGAAAAACATTTATTCTGAAGCAATCAAGTTTATAAACACATTATTTTTTGCTATATTTAAGCAAAACAGTAACATGAAACATTACGAATTTAAAAAAAAAAATTGATATCTCTACACTATAACAGCCATAAAAAAATATTTAATCAACAGAACTGCACAAATCATTCAATTTAAGATACTCTTAACATGTAAAAATGATAAAAAAATATGGAAATAAAAATATATCAACTTTAATTTTTGAGATTTTGGCCAGCCAGGAACCACTGTGCAGTGTTCGCGTCGCACCTCTTCACTTTGCTATTGCTGGACTGGCAACATTGCTCAGGCTACGCCACTCAGCTGTGTCCATGTTTCAGCTGGTAGTCTTTTGTTATCATATGACTCGGGGAGGCGTGAAGTAGGAACTTGTGAGGACCAGAGGTTGTCAACTCACCATTTTGTAACCCCAAAAAATGTTCGAAAGAAGAAATTATCGAAATTAGCAAAGAAGTTCCTGATCTGGCAGGCGATTTGCGGATGTGGTGAAATAAGCGCTCCCTTTATCACTTCCGGAATAACCAATCAGTCTTGATCCACTGTAAAACTATGCCGAAGACAGTAACCTTCTAATTGACCAGGATCATTTGATATTCCATGTGGCCGTCTTATCCCTAGGGATGGCCTTACTTACTTACAGTGATGGCATGATCATGAGCAAATTGAATTTTTTCCACTCTCATACGCTCTGAATATCACGCGTGATATTGGAGAAAAATACCAAACTTGATATTGATTTTACAAGCTCCTTTGATATTACGAGACTATTCGCAATGTGTAAAGTTGAAGCAAAAATCTCGCGTAACATTTGAAAAGGGCCTATGTCCAAAATGTAAACAATCCAGAAAATGAATTGTAAATTTTTCCGCTAGTATTTAATTCCTATATAAATAAATTGAAGTATTTTAGGCATTTATATTGTTCACAATAACAATAGTAACTATATCTCAGTACACAACATCCAAAACAGGCGAAACGTTTTCAAAAATACATGAAAATCGATAAAAATTTAATATCACAGTAATAAGCCTTTTTGTGAATCTTTAGATGGTTAGGCCCTTTTTGTTAAGCCGTTGTGCTTGTCATCATAAATTGTAGGCCCTTTGCTAAGCCTTTTCTTAACGTCAAATAAATCATCGGCCCTGCCTCAAGCAGTAGGGCCTAGCTTTGATTTGAAATTTTTCAATCATCGGGCCTTCTACGTCGCTAGGCTTATGAATGGAACCTCATCGAACGAAAAAAATATATGTTAGGCCCGAGGTTAGGCCATTTTAGCATGAATGATTGGAAAAATTTCGTGCATCGGCCGTTTTTAAAATCAAGTTATTTTTAATGATTTTTATCGATAATGCGGAACATTCCTATATGACTGGTAGCTAATTACCAGTGCTACAGAATGGTATCAAAAATCGGTTTGTTTACATTTTGATCATAGGCCCTATTCAAATGTTACGCGAGAAATCATGACACTCAATTGACAAGTCCAAGTTTATGCCGGCCACCGCGGCGCTGTAATCGTAGCGGTGATGAACTTGAGATCATCTGTCAAACTGCATATATTTTCAAGTTTGTGATAAGAAAACTATGTTTTACGTGTTATTGTAATTGCTTTATTCAATAACAGAAAGCAAATATGAACAGAAAAGTAGCGCCGGTAAGAATGGTAAGTAAATCCCTAGGGGCAAGTCAGCTGTACTCTGAGCTAATATATTAACATTGAGGCTGTGTTCCATTTGGAAAATTTTCACTTAGATTTGACACTTCGAAAATAAATTAAGATGTTCGAAAATCCCTCTGTTGTTGATCGGCCGATTTTCGAGAAAGCGTCTGTCAAAATTTATTCCTTGTCTGTCAGAAATAAGTCAGCTGGAATAGCAGGTTTATTTGAAAATTTTCCATCTGTCAAATTTAAGTAAAAATTCACCAAATGGAACACAGCCTGAGTAACTGTGAGTTACTCGTAGCTACTCAAAAAATAACAAAGTAGCCTTAATTTAACTTTTTTCAATCTGTCGTATTTACAAACAAAATAACGTCAGCCATCATTAACAGTTTTGTTTAGGATTAAGATTAAGATTTCCTTATTAAAGAGACTTTCAGCTGTAGTTTTGCTTAGTAAGTTATTTTTCTCTTAAAAAAAAACTTTCTTTTTTAAGATACTTTATAGATACTGCTACACATCCCACTGCGTCCTAGCAAGAAGTACGATCGACTTGTTTCGCGCTCCGTTGTTTTGGAAGTTTTTTCGATATTCGCTTGATATAATTTATCAGTTTTTTCTCACTAAGTGACTCCTGGCATAGTTCCCGGTAAATTGATCGAAAAGTGAGTTTTTTTTTAGTAGAAAGTGTCATTTTCGGAAAGATTAATCCGTGCTATTGGAAATTCGCAAACAAATTTGGGCATCATCGTTGCGTGGTCACGCATACGCGCTTACGCATACCCGCTCACGTATCATCATCATCGAGTGTGAGCACCCGTTTCTACATCTACATCGTTCATCAATCATCGTGCACCTGTGTGCGCTGAGTGCCGCGCCTCGATCAAGTGCACCACAGCGAAGGTCATCCACGCTGCGCGTCGCTTCCCAGCCATCGGTGTAAACGCCTACACATATAACACTCGGTGGTAGTAGTATAGGATTATCAGATAAGTTTTTGTTTTTTTCTTGTTTCTTTTACTCCCCCATTAGTTAAATTTTCATTTTGTATTTCTGTGTTTGTAGTGTTTTCTGTGTATTGTGTCTGTGCGTTCAGTGGGAGAGCGTTTTGCGCTCCCACTAGTTGAACAAAATGGATGTTTTGTCAGAAGACGACATGGATGACCATTCATCTCAGAATAATGATGATGTCATCCCTGGTTCGTCGTCTCAGTCTGTCAATGGGCAGGATGAGAAAAGCACCAGATTGCGGGCCTACCCGAATGACTCGACTGGCCCATGGGTTGTCTATTTTCAGCCCAAAAACAAACCCTTGAATGTTGTTCAGATATCTGATGATCTGACAAAGCGATTCTCTGCCGTGACCGAAATAACGAAGGTTAGGCACAACAAACTTCGTGTGACCGTCGCTAACCTGAAACAGGCCAATGAAATTGCTGTTTCCCAATTTTTCACACTGGAATATAGGGTGTACATTCCAGCCTCTGATGTGGAGATCGAAGGCGTGGTCACTGAGGCGAGTCTGAACCCCGAGATACTGGAGAAGCAAGCGGTTGGCCGATTCAAGAACCCCTTGCTTCCTCCGGTAAAGATACTGGCCGTTCATAGAATGAAGTCAGTATCGCTCAGCGAGGGTAAAAAGAGTTTTACCCCCACAGACTCGTTTCGGGTGACCTTTTCTGGATCTGCCCTTCCTCAATACATCGAGCTGGGAAAACTTCGTCTTCCTGTGCGGTTGTTTGTACCTCGGGTCATGAACTGCCAGCATTGTAAGCGGTTGGGACATACGGCCTCCCACTGCGGCAACAAGGCACGCTGCTCCAAATGCGGGGAGAAGCATGAGGATGACACCTGCGCAGCTACTGCACCAAAATGCGTGTACTGCAATGGAACTCCTCCTCATGCTCTCTCGTCGTGCCCGGCGTACAAACAGCTCGGGGACAAAATGAAACGCTCCCTTAAGGAACGTTCCAGGCGGTCTTTTGCAGAAATGCTTAAGACAGCCACGCCATCGACCAATGACAAAAATCCCTTTTCTCTTTTGTCAGATGACGAGACTGACTCTGACTTGGCTGAGGAGGGAACTTCTTTCAGTTTTCCGGAAGGTTCTGCACGGAAACGAAAGCGCATCCGTTTCTTCATCTGGGTTCTCATTTGATGACATTGTGGACGGTATTCTCAAATACCTCAACATTTCTGATCCTCTGAAAAGCATTGTCCTCACATTGCTTCCCACTGTGAAATCCTTCTTGAAGCAATTGACTTCAAAATGGCCCCTTCTTGCAGCTATCATCTCCTTCGATGGATAATTTTCCAAACGAGGTCGGGGATTTGATCACTGTTCTACAGTGGAATTGTCGAAGTCTTATTCCGAAATTAGATTCGTTCAAGTATTTAGTCCATAACAATAATTGCGATGCATTTGCCCTCTGTGAAACATGGCTCTCTTCAGAAATTGATCTCCCTTTTTACGATTTTAACATTATTCGATTGGATCGTGAGGATTCACGTGGAGGAGGGGTACTTTTGGGGATCAAAAAGTGCCATTCCTTCTATAGAGTGAATCTTCCCGAATTCCCCGGTATTGAAGTTGTCGCATGTCAGGCTACCATTAAAGGTAAGAGCCTTTGTATTGCTTCTGTATATATTGCTCCTAGAGTCTCTGTTAATCGCAAACAACTTTTCGACATATGTGCGGTACTTCCCGCTCCATGGTTGATCATGGGAGATTTTAACTCCCACGGTACAGGCTGGGGGGAACTGTACGATGATAACCGTTCTACTTTGATTTATGATCTCTGTGACAACTTCAACATGACAATCCTTAACAATGGAGAAGTAACACGTTTGGCTGGTCCATCCTCGAATGGTAGCAGATTAGACCTCACCTTTTGCTCCAATTCACTATCGTTGGATTGCACTTGGCATGTAATCCAGGATCCGCACGGTAGTGATCATTTGCCGATCAAAATTTCGATTGCCAGTGGGTTCAACTCGTCAGAATCCGTTAACGTCGCGTATGATCTAACCCGTAACATCGATTGGACTAAGTTCCAATCCGCGATAGACGATACAGTATCGTCAGTGGAAGAACTTCCGCCGTTGGAGGAATATAATTTCCTCTCTAATCTCATCGTCGACAGCGCACTTCAAGCTCAAACACGACCGGTGCCGCGATCGTCTATTCGTAAGAAAACACCATCGCTCTGGTGGGATCAACAATGCACGGAGGTTTACCGTAAAAAGTCCGACGCGTTTAAACTTTTTCGGAAACGCGGGACACGCGAGCATTTCGACGCATACACATCTCTTGAACGCGAACTCAAGAGCCTCATCAAGGCCAAAAAACGGGGTTACTGGCGGCAGTTTGTAGACGGATTGTCGCGCGAAACGTCTATGAATACGCTTTGGAGTACGGCGCGAAGAATGCGTAACCGGTCTACTAACAACGAAAGCGAGGAATGCTCGGATCAATGGATTCTTAAATTCGCGCGAAAAGTGTGTCCAGATTCCGTGCCGTCGCAGTTGATTACTCACGAAACCGCGAATTCGGTAGACGAAATCAGTCAGCCTTTTTCAATGGTCGAACTTTCACTCGCTCTCCTTTCGTGTGGCAATTCTGCCCCGGGATCTGATAGAATCAAGTTCAACTTGCTGAAAAACCTCCCAGACGTCGCTAAGAGGCGCATGTTGAACTTGTACAATCAGTTCTTGGAGCTCAATATTGTTCCCGACGATTGGAGACGAGTAAGGGTGATAGCCATTAAAAAGCCTGATAAACCCGCGTCGGATCACAATTCGTATCGGCCCATCGCGATGCTGTCGTGTATTCGGAAATTGATGGAGAAAATGATCCTTTTTCGCCTCGACAAATGGGTTGAGACGAACCACCTTCTTTCAGATACTCAATTTGGTTTCCGTAGGGGTAAGGGAACGAACGACTGTCTCGCGTTGCTTTCCTCGGAAATTCAGTTAGCTTTTGCTAAGAAAGAGCAAATGGCTTCTGTGTTCTTGGATATCAAGGGGGCTTTTGATTCAGTATCCGTTGAAGTTCTTTCAGAGAAACTCCACGTTTGTGGATTGTCTCCATTAATTAATAATTTTTTGTACAATTTGCTGTCAGAAAAACATATGAGCTTTTCTCATGGAAACTCTACAGCTTTTCGATTTAGCTACATGGGTCTCCCCCAAGGCTCATGTTTAAGCCCCCTTTTGTACAATTTCTACGTTAGAGAAATTGACAATTGTCTTAGTGACAATTGCACGTTGAGACAACTTGCAGATGATGGCGTAGTGTCTATCACAGGGCCAAAAGAGGTTGACCTGCAAGGACCCTTACAGGATACCTTGGACAATTTGTCTACTTGGGCTATTCAGCTAGGTATCGAATTCTCCACGGAGAAAACTGAGTTGGTCGTTTTTTCTAGGAAGCATAGCCCAGCACAACCGAAGCTTCAACTTTTGGGTAAACCGATCACTCATTCCATGTCTTTTAAATATCTCGGGGTCTGGTTCGATTCCAAATGCACCTGGAGATCCCACATTGAGTATCTGAGAAGAAAATGCCAACTAAGGATCAATTTCCTTCGATCAATTACCGGAACGTGGTGGGGAGCCCATCCACAAGATCTTCTGACGTTGTACCGGACAACGATTTTATCGGTTTTAGAGTACGGCAGTTTTTGCTTCCAGTCGGCAGCTAAAACGCACATCATCAAGCTGGAACGGATCCAGTATCGTTGTATTCGTATCGCGTTAGGATGCATGCACTCGACTCATACTATGAGTCTCGAAGTGCTGGCGGGCATGTTGCCACTATCCGTCCGTTATCGAGTTATCTCTGAGGCTCCTCACCCGTTGCGAAGTAATGAACCCACTGGTGATCGAAAACTTTGAGAAGCTTCTGGAGCTAAATCCTCAAACATGTTTTATGACTTTGTACTACCTATATTTAACACAGGATGTCAGCTCTTGAAGAAATATTCCCAATCGTGTAGTCTTCTCCGATTTCGGCAATTCAGTGAATTTTGATTTATCTATGACGCAGGAAATCCGCGGAATTCCAGAGCATCATCGTCCTATGATTGCTCCGTCATTATACGCTGCAAAGTTTGGCCATGTTGATTCTGCAAGAACGTTTTTCACAGATGGATCTCTAATAGAGGAGTCCGCTGGTTTTGGTGTATTTAATGAATTTCATAGCGCCTCTCGAAAACTTGAAGCTCCTTGTTCTGTGTATGTGGCTGAACTGGCAGCAATTCACTACACTTTGGAAACTATTGCTTCACTTCTTCCAGACCACTATTTTATTTTTACTTATAGTCTCAGTTCTGTCGAGGCTATCCGTTCCATTAGGCCGGTAAAGCACTTCTCGTATTTTCTCTTGAAAATACGAGAACTGCTTAGTGCTTTATCCGTGCGCTCTTTCATCATCACCTTCGCGTGGGTCCCTTCGCATTGCTCAATTTTGGGCAATGAGAAGGCGGATTCACTTGCGAAGGTGGGCGCTATGGAAGGCGACATTTATGATCGACAGATCGCCTATAGTGAATTTTTCTCTATTTATCGTCAGCAGTCGCTCGTTAGCTGGCAACATCAATGGAGTGAAGAGAGCTTGGGACGATGGCTACATTCAATTATCCCTAAGGTGTCGAAGTTTGCATGGTTCAAAGGGTTGGACTTGAGTCGAGACTTCATACGCGTGATGTCTCGTCTCATGTCCAATCACTATTGTCTAAACGCTCACTTGTTCCGTGTGGGGTTGGGAGACAGCAATCTCTGTGAATGTGGACAAGGTTACCAAGACGCTGATCACATCCTTTGGTCTTGTGTGGAGTATCGTGGAGTCAGATCACATTTTTATGATTCCCTTCGGGCTCGAGGTAGACAACCTAATGTTCCAGTTCGGGATATTTTGGCTAGACGCGATCTGGAGTTTATGAAACTCATATATGTTTACTTTAAGGATATTAACCTTAGATTGTAAGTTTGATTAACCTTGTGCTTAGTTTGTATTTTGTACGTCTGGGGGTTTTTTTTTTCAATGTTTGTTTTCAAGATGAATAGAAATAATTTCATGCTTTAGGATTAATTAAATAGTTATATCGTAAACCACATTTAAAACCTCCTTCTTCCCTTTTCCCATCCAAAAAATTGTAAATCTCCACTAACCTCGAGACGACCGCGAGTACTCGGTCCAGTTCCTTTAACTTTAAATATAAGACAGTAACAATGTATAACGCAAAGGATAACTCGGCTCTGTAAAGTTTATTCGATTGAGCCTGTACAAATAAAGTAATTACAAAAAAAAAAAGATACTGCTACAAACTGAAAACGTTTCTCTATATTCCAACATCGATCATACGAACTCTAACAACTTATATGGATTTACAGGAATGATTAGGGAATGATTGCATAGTTCGTCATCCTATTATTTGAACATTCGGTAGTAACGACAAGGATGGTGTTTTAACTAATACTCTGCGCTTGTTAAGTTTTACCCTGATTGAAACCCGTTTAATTATTCCCAGATCATCAAGAGCTATTCCTGGTTTGTTTTCATTACGTGTTTGGTAGAATATTCGTAGTATGCTTTCAATTTACAAAGAGTTATTGGCAATGATTTTTCACTAACACTGCGATATCTGGAATAATTATATGGTAGAAGCGACTTGTTCCTTAGTAATGGCTGACCAAAGTAATTAAAGTCATGCAAAATGCAGGGAATGCAACTGATACGCTAGAATATAAGAAAAGAAGTTTACAAAATTGTTTTGAACTTACACCGGTGTAACATATGTGACACATAACTCGATCAAAAATTTTCTCTCGTTGACTGAGTTGCTATATTCATCATTGAGCAGCGCGAGTAACTCAGAGCTACTCAAAATTTGCTAAAAAATTACTCATGATTTAAAGCTGTCTGGCCCCTAGGTAAATCCTAATTTTTAAATCCAAAATTATTAGGATTTCTTCAAAATGATAAATATGTTGCTCCCAGCAAAACATCAACAAATAATGTTAACAATATTTTTACAGGATTCAAACTGAGAATGCAATCCTGCAGGATCATCCCATCGGAGATTGAATTAAATCAATTAGTTTTGCTGTTTAAGGTGAGTTGTTAGAACAATTTTACATATTGAACCAATCAAAACAATATATTGTTCCATCCGCAGGAATATCATCTTTCCTATATAAAGGGTGTCCACGATGAAATTGCCACACACAAAATTGATTCGCAAAATTCGAATTTTCATCCGATTGCCATAAAATTTTCAGGGATTGAGAAATAACTATTAAACTTCATTTTACCATTTTACTCGTATTTTATTTACAGTCCATACGCAAATGCCCGCACCTTGGCCTTAACCCCGGCCATAAGATTCTGCACAACCTGTGAATCAACCGTTTTTTGCATGTAAACCCATACTTTCTTCAGTTCCTCGACTGTCTTCACTACCTTAGGTCGTTTAAGAAGGTGCTGCTTCATAATCGCCCAGTACTTCTCGATGGGGCGGAGCTCCGGAGTGTTGGGAGGGTTGAACATTTTCGGCACGAAATTGACCTTATTGTCCGCATACCACTTCAGCACGTCCTTGGAGTAGTGGCATGAGGCCAAATCCGGCCAGAAGATTGTTGGGACGTTGTGGGCCTTCAGGAGAGGAAGCAGCCGCTTGTGGAGGCACTCTTTTTTGTACACCTGTCCGTTCATCGTGTCCTGGGTCACGAAAGGTGCACTCCGCTTCCCGCACGTGCAGATGGCTTGCCAAACCAGGAATTTCTTCGCAAATTTGGACATCTTCTGAGTGCGGACATGCTCCGGAACGCTGAACTTATCCTTGGACGTGAAAAACAGGTTGCCGGGGATCTGTTTGAAGTCGGCCTTCACATATGTTTCGTCGTCCATGATGCAGCATTCAACTTTCGTCAGCATGTTGAGGTACAACTTCCTGGCACGGGTTTTGGCGGACTTGTTCTGCTTCTCGTCGCGATTAGGGGCCTTTTGTACCTTGAACGTTCGAAGCCCAGCCTTAGTTTTGGCCTCCTGGACAAAACTTCGGCTTAGGTGCAGCTTCTTAGCCACATCCCTAACGGAGGCGTTCGGATTTCGGTTGAAGGCCCCAACTACGCGGTTGTGATTTTTGGTGTTGTACGGAATACTTTTTCCTTCACTTCTGGGCTTCCGATCGGTGGTCAACCGTTCCTCGAACCGCTTAATCACTCGCGACACCGTGGAATTCGCGATTCCCAACGTTTTAGCGATGGAACGATGCGAGAGATCCTTGTTCTCGTGATGAATGCGCAAGATTTTATCACGCACGAGCTGTTCTTTCGACTCCATTTCCGCGAGTTTTGATCACAGGACTTTAAAACTTGCAGGATGTTAATAATGCACTATGAACTAAATCCACCCAAATTTTCATTAAATTCTACCCAACGGTTAAAAAGTTAGAGCAATTTCATAGTGTGGCAATTTCATCGTGGACGCCCTTTAGCTAAAGGAATATAGCCGAACGGAAACCCTTTCTTCTCTGGCATAAATAGAATCTCTCTGGTAAGTAAAATTAGACATTTAAGTGCTAAATTATTGAAATAGCATTGAAACAAAAAAAAAAGTAGAACAAACATGATAAAACCAACTAAATCCTGCATGCTTCGATCGATGGTTGCAAATCGTATCCGAATACAATCCTACCGTATTAAACCAACAACCAGCATCGGGTGCCTGCATTGGAATACATTTTACAAAGGGGCTCTTCTATTTTTATTTAATTTGGTTGGTCACGCCCTAACAAAACATTACCATAAACGAACGATAACCCAAATCATTGAACTATTCCACAAATGGTTTGGATGATACCTTGAACACGTCTTTAAGCAAATTAACCGTAACATTTTTATTAGGGCGTCTCCATATCAATATTAATCGATGTGGTATGGCTGTTAACATAACCATGTTTTTTCAATTTTATTTGAAAACTGGTAATTTTTATTTTAGGATAGACACATATCACAATAGTTTTTAAGGTTTTGTACAAGATTCATCCATTTTAATAGCATATTTACACGAACTTGCACTGTAATTTAACAAATTTCCATAAAAATAATGAAATTTCCAAGGGCGGTCCTATCTGATCACCTTCGGATAGTGCTTATTCCTGTCACCAGGCACGCATTAGCTTAAGTTGGATTCGTCAATCGCACCACAGTTTGGTAAGATTTGCAGCTGGTGACTGGTGAGTTTTGTTAGCTTGATATTCCGAACTGCGATAGCAAATCTTGCAATATCAACCGCAGTTGTTTGCATGTTGATTTTCGTCTACGAAATTCAAGCGTGATCTTGTTCTTTGTTGAGATTTGATTTTTTTGATAATTCCGGAGTGATCTTAGATTTGGGCGTAATTGCATTTGTAAACAAACAAGTCAATCGCCCAATTCTCGTGAATAACAGATTAATCTCATGAATAAACTAAACCAAATGGTAGAGGAATCATTCCTCTACCTGATGGTGTTATTAGTTTTTGAGATCGAGTTTTTGTTCGCGAGAAATCGGTGATTGACTTGTTTGTTTACAAATGCAATTACGCCCAAATCACAAATCACTCCGGAATTTTCCCAACACTGCGCATGATTATCCCCGTGCATTATACAGTTATTAAATTTCCTCAAAATCAATGTAATTAAGGAAAGTACTCTAAAGATCAATGTTCACTTCATTTATTGCGGTTATTTTCTATAGTTTTGGTTAAATTTTACTTTAAGCTTCATGGAGGCCGTCTTAAACCGTCATCCCTTACTCATTATTATTGAATTTATAGTTATTGAAAATGTATCCGCAATACCGCATAAATCAGCAATGTTGTATACAATGTTGTAAGCAATTGTGTTGTTTACGCCGATTATAGCTCATCATCAATACTAAACAAAGGGGGGTTTTACGTGGCGGGTGAAATTATGAGTTTTTATCTGTGTAGCATTCAAAGGGGATGAACCAAATCAACCCTACCGGGCTCAGTTCGCGATATATTTAATGAATCATGCATCCCCATCCGCTTATATATAGCCATCATTCATTGACTCAGAATGACATCACCTCTTTACTCATGCCTTGCTCACGAGCCTTGAATCAGTGTGTTATGTTTATCATTGTCCTATGCATTGCTCGCTTCTCCTTCCCTCAATCCATCGATCGTCCGTCGATGACGAATCGGTCAGCTTTGAAGACGCAGCTATCAACCGTTCAACTATAAACTGCAATAGCACGCGTGCACGGTGTGTTTATTTCAATTGATTAAAGCTCTATTCAGTCCTGAGTTATATTGGCACGCCGGGGCGGGATTTTGATTGGTAAGAGAGAAAGAAAAGTACAAGTTGTCTCTCTGATACCAATGACAATCTAGCTCCGCTCCGCTCATGTACGCTCAGGTCTGAATTCACCTTAACAATTGATGCCTAGCTATTCCTTGACGATGTCAAAACTGTCTGATAGAGCTTATATAGTCCTCAAGCCGCTTGTGCTCCAGTTTGCTGTTTCGATAAGATAGCGAACCTTCGAGTATCGCAGATAACAGCACAAAGCTTATGATTAACTGTTCTGTGAATTTCAGTTGAACAGTCGTCAGAGTTTTAATTTTGCAAGCCTCACCGGATGGGATCACAGGGATGTACTGTCCTTTGGACGTCTTATATTAAGCTCCTTACCAAACACTGTTTCACTAATTTAGAAGAACTGCAAACCAATATTTCAGCATTCGCCACTCAAGCAGAACTGAAAATCATTGGAAGTTATCTGTTTGGCTAAATATTACTTCTCAACTGGAACTGTATGGATGCCCGAGCAAAGTAAAATAACAACCGGATTTCATCTTGAAAATAAGTCTTGTTATTCAAGATATCATTTTGTTTTCAGTTGTTATCGCATAACTAATTTAGTTAGCAACCTCGACTAATTTTGTTATCAGTTGATATCATGAAAGAATATGGAATGATGCAAGGTTAGTTCAAAACTTCAAATATTATCCACATGGTGAGAAAAAAAAACACTGCCAATCATATTTTGGTTATCAGTGTAAGGCTTTAATATCAAATTTATGAAATAATTTGGAATTTGATGAAAAAATTGGCATGGATCACAGGGTTTGTTATCAAGATGTTTTCAATGATAACTAAATCAGTTATTTTGGTGATACCCCAGAAGTATTCTTTTGTTATTTTTTGTTATGTTGGCTGTTTATTCAACCACAATGATAGCATGTTAAGTAATCAGATCTTGATAACCGGGTATCAGAACTTGTTTTCAATTTGGTATAATCCTTTGCTCGGGTGACCGTTACTTATAACGAATTCGTTTATTATTCAGTTCCAACCTGGATCGGGTATCACGATTGGGTCTGCTTGTTTTCTGAATTTTTAATGAATTTTTGATGTTTTTTTTTGACTCCCCGGTATTTTGTCAAACTTGTTAAGTTCGATGCTACTATTAACAGTGATTAATAAAATTGGACCACCAACAAAGATTTTTTTAAAGTCCTTTATGTTGATTACTTTTGTTATGTTCTGGACTATTTTGAGAAATTACATTATATCAAATCGATGGCAATAAGACGTCTTCAGGCTCTACAAATTGGTCATGAGCCCAGGGATTTTTCTTTAACTTGTGGGAGCTTCGTAAAACTTCAAATAGAAGTTTAGGGAAGATCGTAGAAATCAAGTAAACTTGGTAGACATTCTGGGAACTTCATAGACCTTCGGAAAAATTCGTAGAAAAAAAGGAACTTGGAAAAGTTCTGAAAACTGCGTAGAATTAGAGAATTCATTTAAATTTGAGGAGCTCCGTAGAAGTTAAAGCAACATTATTTTATTTTCGAGAAGCTCATTATTGATCAGGAACATCTACATAATTCAGGTTTTTTTTGGCCTCATGGACTTGAAATAGTCGTGGAAATTATGTACAAATTCAAAAATATTCGTTCATGTTCGCGGAAAATCAACGAAAAACGTAGAAGTGCAGGAAACTTTGCAGAAGTTTTTCGAATTTTGTAGAATTTTGAGGAGCTGCTTAAAACTTCATATAAGTATAAGGAATTTTGAAAAAGTTCAGGGAATTTTGTAAAAGATCTAAAAATAGTTCAATAAACTTCTAGGAACTTCAGGGATCTTAAATTCAGTTTAGGGAACTTCGTTGCAGTTTGTCAGAGATCTTGAGGTTTTGGAAACTTCGCTAAATTTCGAGGAACTTTCTAGGTGTTCAAGAGTATTTGTAGATGTCTTAGGTGTCTTTCTAGAAGTGCAAAGATGTTCAGAGATCTTTGTAGAATTAAGAGAGATGGAAAAAATATGGAATTTGGAATAAATTCAGGGAACAAACTTCGTAGAAGTTCAGGAAATTTTGAAAAACTTAAGTTTTGTAGATGTTCAGGAAAAGTTGCATAAGTTACAGGATATTCTTTCAGATATCCTTCCTAGACAGCAGGAAATATTCGAAAGATCTCCATATAGTTGATCAGGAAATATTCAAAAGTCTTACAGCTAATGAATGATGAATCTTGATTTTATGGTCATATTTGTACTTTCTCTATAGGGAAGACCCGTGGCGTGGTTATCTAGCTATATTGTCAAAAATTTGCACTCCAGCAGCTGAATTCCGTGCAGAAATTTCAATTTCTGCATATACCTAATATGTATAAATTTCATTCTTTTCGACGAAATGTATGCCCGGAATTCAGCTGCAGGATAATTTATATGGATTAGCACATACAAAATTCCATGATTTTTGTGTGTATTTTTTATTAAATAAATTACCTGAAAAAGCTCTAACAAAATTCCATGATTTTTGTGTGTATTTTTTATTAAATAAATTACCTGAAAAAGCTCTACCCTAAAAAGCACAAGCCCGGCCTGTCACTGTGTTGCGTGTTTGTTCTCCTTCTGGCACAGTGTGGGACTCTTAACCACTAAAACCTTACTCGCCTCTAGCCACTATCCCCCCGGAACTCCCCTAGAGTATTTCGTCGGGGGGGCTGTGCTTATGCACTTCTCTTTAGCTCAGCTATCCGGCGTTGCTAACTCGCTGATCATCTCTCCATTTTCGCTGCAGCTCCGACAAAATTTGCGTCACTGCCCTGCTGACGACGCTCCACTTCCTCTCATCCCGGCACATTTCACTGACGACATTTCTCGCGCTAAGGGCCGGCATCTCCACTCGCACTGCCTCAAATCTTGGGCAGTCGAAAACCACGTGCTCCGGCGTTTCGTCCACGTTTCCACACTTCGGACAGAGGGGCGACGTTGTGCGTCCAAAGCGATGCAGGTACTTCCTGAAGCAGCCATGGCCAGACAGGAACTGCGTCAAGTGGAAGTTGACTTCGTCGTTATTGAAGCTTAACTTGTCATCGAGTATCACTCCAAGATACTTCAGCACGCGCTTTGATGATATGGCGTTCTCCCCGACGGTATTTCTGCTCGCTGAACAGCTTTACAGTTATTGACCAATAGCACTTCCGTTTTGTGGTGGGCTATCTGCAGCTTCGCTCCTTGCATCCAGTTGGAAACCGTGTCAATCGCCTCGGTTGCCAGCATTTCCACCTCTTCCAACGTCTCGCCTACTACCGCCAACACGACGTCGTCCGCAAATCCTACGATCTCGACTCCTTTGGGCAGCTTCAGGGTTAGCACGCCGTTGTACATCGCGTTCCAGAGCGTTGGGCCAAGGATGGAGCCTTGTGGCACACCCACCATGATCCGGATTGATTTCTCTCCCATGTCCGTCTCGTAGACTAGAACCCGGTTCTGGAAGTAACTCCTTATAATGCTATACAGGTAATCAGGAACCCTCATTCCATGCAGTGCTTCGGCGATGGCCTCCCAGCTGGCGCTGTTGAATGCGTTCTTCACGTCGATCGTTATCACGGCGCAATATCGATCTCCTCTCCGCTTCTGTTTAGACGCTTTCTCGGCACTCTCGACCACTGTCCGAATTGCATCAACCGTTGATCTCCCTTTCCGGAATCCGAACTGCCTCACCGACAATCCATGCTCACTCTCCGTGCATTTCGTTAGCCTGTTTAGGATGATCTTCTCCAATAGCTTTCCGACTGTATCCAGCAAGCATATAAGCCTATACGATGCTGGATCCCCCGGCGGTTTTGCGGGTTTCGGCAGCAGCACTTCTGCAGCACTATCCTGAACATGTCCGGGAACGCCTGGATCGCCGCCTTCAACGCCACGTTGGGGATTCCATCCGGACCGGGAGCTTTTTTCGTCTTTAGCCCTTTCGCCACTGCTACGAGTTCCTCGTTGGAGACTTGTCTACCTTCGGTGTTGTCTGCCTCTGCCTCGCCGTACGGTTTAGGTCATTTGGTCGTGCTTCGGGAAAAGTCCCTCCACGATGACTTTCAGCTTGTCTGGGCACATTTCAACGGGCATCGTTGGACCTTTAACTTCGCCATTGCGACTCGGTATGCGTCACCTCAGGGGTTGGCATCAGCGTCTCGGCACAGCTCCTTGAAGCAGTTTGACTTGCTCAGCTTTATCTCCCGTTTTAGAGCGGCCTTTGCTGCTCGAAACACCACCCTTCGCTCTGCTCTGTTTGCATCAGTTCTTGCCCGCTGAACGCGCCTTCTGGTTCGGAGACAGTGGGTTATCTCCATTACTATTGGCCCGCTATCGCCTGAAACTTCCCGTCATATGACCGTTTCCGTCCTCCTTTCTGCAGAGCATGCACCTCGGTTGCTTCATACAGTCTTTAGCAACGTGCCCCTTCTCTCCGCATTTCCTGCACAGCTCCGATCTATCAGGGCCTTTGCAGTTTCTCGCCTGGTGACCAAAGTTCATGCATTTAAAGTATCTCTCCATTTGCTTGGTAACCCGAGGGATAGCTTTCAGGGGGCATACTGACCACCCAACCTTGACTCGTCCTGTCTTCAGCAACTCGTTAGCTGCGTCCGTCGCAAGTCGTATCGACGCCGTTTGTGTACCACCGTACGCCTTCCTCAACCGGATTGTCATAGGCACATCTCCCAGATTGCATTGCACCTTCAGCGAACATCGTACCTTGTCTTCCGTTTTGATCTCATCCAGATCCTTGCACTCGACCACTGACTCCTGCGATAAGGCTTTTACGTTCGCGTCCTCGCCAAAAGATTTTTCGACGAGTTCCTTGAAGACTGAACTCCTCACCGACGAGTCCTTCTTCAGTTCGAAGAGCATCTCGCCTTTCTGGGTGCGCCTGGTTTTCACCACGTTCTCGCCTAGTTGCTTCAACTCCGGATCCTCTCTCACTTTCCGGTGGAGTGCTGCGTATGTCGTTTTTTGATATCTGATGGGTCCCCCCTCCGGGCCGCTATCTCCACTCGTTGTATGTAGTCTCCTATCGTGATCCCATGGTTATCTATGCAAGCAGGGAAGCCATGCTAGGGTTGACATGGTCCTTCATGGGGGCCGTGTTCAGAGCCAGATCGGCGTAAGTCAGTAATGTTACATCTGAGCCTACTACTCACCAATCACCAATTGTTGACGAGTTTTGAACGTATCCGGAGGCCTGCCAAGGTTTTACCGGGACAGGGGCAGCCGCACTATTTGCCCACTCGCCATTTCAAGAAGGTTTCACCCTTCTTGGGAGCAGAATAGCACGACTGTGTGTGTGTGTGTGTGTGTGTGTGTGTGTGTGTGTGTGTGTGTGTGTGTGTGTGTGTGTGTGTGTGTGTGTGTGTGTGTGTGTGTGTGTGTGTGTGTGTGTGTGTGTGTGTGTGTGTGTGTGTGTGTGTGTGTGTGTGTGTGTGTGTGTGTGTGTGTGTGTGTGTGTGTGTGTGTGTGTGTGTGTGTGTGTGTGTGTGAAAATCTCTACAAATTTCATTCAGAGAATTTTAATATGGGGTCCATGGACATATGCAAGTCTTTATTATGCACTATGTATTATTATTGTTGTTCTCACAGAAAATGCTTGACCACATATGCATTGAGTGGCCATTCAATTCTTACCAAGTCCATTTTTTAAAGTATATTCTAAATAATTTTTACGGCAATGAATGTTTTTAAAATTTAATATTTTTGAAACAAGTACTAAGGATCCAAGAGTCAATTCGTTAGTAATATGTTTGACGGAAATTAAAGCATTTGCACTATTTTTTTTAGTTTTGTGACCGAACTTCGGTTTTTTGATTTGATAATGTTCGATGAATGTAGAAAAAATAGGTGAAACTCAAACAATTAAGTTTTTTAAATATGAAACTTTGAATGAGTATTTAATCAGAAAACATCATAAGCAATAAGAATACAACATTGAATTTGAGATGGCTATATCGGAAATACATTTCATAAGTGATGGTTTGAGTGCTTTTTAAAACAGGCGAGAAACACGAAAATTGTTTTTTTTTTAATATGCTTGTAAAATATGTAACACATACTATATAAAAACTACATACGATATATCAACGGAAATACCCTAAGCTACAATATAGAACCAATGTTTCTAATTTGGAAAAAGCGCAGCGAGTAAATTTAATCTTTACATTATCCTATCAAAGTTACCCGCATTATCAAAGATACCCCGTTTTACGGTACTTCTAAAGTTGTTAATCTAAACCTGGCCATTTTTTATTCGTATATTGTGTACCAAATACAATGATACACTATACCCAGGGAAGGCTGAAAATGCTTGGCCAGACTGGGAACCGAACCTTAGGCCCCAAGCTCCACTATAGGTACTGAATTCGAGTCAAAGTAATAAATTGAATCAAGTTCAAGCACTGAACAAACACTGCAGATTATGGTTCGCTGTTAATTCTTGCAACCACATTTGGGGGTGTTTGAAAATAAATTGACTCGATTTGCACAACGAAAGATTGACGCATCGGCAGGCACTTTTAGCAATGCATAATGCTCACAAATGTTGGCCTCGCACCGTGATGGTCGCGTCTATCGGTGTGCTAGTGACTCGGGGTCACAACACAGCAACAACGCAATACTGTGAAACGATGCAGGTAAATATGCAGAACGTGAAAAGGAGGTACAAAACAAAACAAAACAAAATCAGCTCATCGCCGCATACGACGATCGATCATTATTCGGCGGAGTCAACTGATTGGTGGACTGAGATTCTTTGGTAATTTGTGGGTTGCTGAATTACTAAATCGGAGATTATAAAAGAGATCACTCCCGCTATGCGTTTTTCAGACTATGCAAGTGGATAGTGCCCATAGTGACTGAATAAGTCTACACAAAAAGTGACCCAAAATTACGAAAAAGTTACCCGCAAATTGAACAGATTGGTAGGGAAAATGTCGGCTTCGGCAATACCATAACCTATTATCGTCAGGGGGTAAACAAAGTCCTAGAGCACTCAAATTTTGCCATTGGATGCTCTGAAACACAATGCATCCACCTCCTAAAATTTAGCTCTCAAGCACGTTGTTTACCCCTGACGATAATAGAATAAGGTATTGCCGATGCCGTCATTTACCCTAATTTTTTTTTTAAATCTCATTTTAATAAATGTTCAAGTTTTTTTGATTTTTTCCATAGCTTAGACTTATAAGTTTCAAGTATCAGAATTTAAAAAAAGTAAGAAGTTGTGTCCAGGTAAGGTAGTTTAAAGTAAATATTAAATTTATTTCTCAACTCGTTACCAGTGAACAAGTACGATAGGTTGAAATTCGGAAGCAATTTGAGAGTTCTGTTTGTGAGGTGCTCTGTCGATGTCCATGTAGTACAAGCCAATCCTGCACGATATGTCTTGGATACAAGCTCTTACATGAAGTTAACTCTTCTTCTTCTTCTTCTTCTTCTTCTTCTTCTTCTTCTTCTTCTTCTTCTTCGCATTTCAAGCTTATTGCTTATGGCATATTAGCTTATTGCGTGCTCTCAACTTAGTGTTCTAGATGCACTTCCACAGTTATTAATTGAGAGCTTTCGATGCCTGCTACCATTTTTGCATTTGTATAATTGTGTGGCAAGTACAATCGTACTCTATGCCCAGGGAGTCGAGAAATTTTCCAACCCGAAAAATTCCTAGACCGGACCGGGAATCGAACCCAGTCACCTCCAGCATGGTCTTGCTTTGTAGCTGCGCCTTTACCGACTGAGCTAAGGGAGGCCCCTGAAGTTAACTCTTGTATCAGTCATTTGTGGTCCCGAAAGGACCGATGGATTGGAAGCTTGGAAGCCAGTTTAGAACAATGCTGTGGAATTTTTTCCTCAATGTTCTTGGAGATGATAGCGGTGTGGAAATGAAATATGTATTAGGGAAAACACATCAATCACAGAATCTGAGCATACCGGACGGTACCAACATTTATGCTTTTTGATGCCCCTTCTATTAAGAGAATTCGCCAAGATTTTTTTTTTGGCATAATTCTCCAAATAGGAGGGGTTTAAATTTACATCATAAGGCATAAAGATAGCTCCCGTCTGGCATGCGCAATGCTAGGTATCAATATTCGCTGACTGTGATAAAAGATAAGCAATTATAAGCGGCGCCGGTGGTGTAGTGGTAAGCGTGATTACCTCTCACCCCAGTAGGCTTGGGTTCAATCCCAGTCGGCGCCACCGGGATGTTCTGAGGCATAACATTTCTGATCACGCCTTCTTTCGGAAGGGAAGTAAAGCTGTTGGTCTCCGGTTCATGAGTTGATGGGTCGATAGGTAGGGTCCAGGTGTGGGAGCTGCCTCCCTGGCGTCGGTAGCATTGGTGCTCAGCACGGAAAACAAGATCGACGGAAAACAAATCAAGGATAAAAAAGCAATTATAAGGGAATTAAAAGGAAATAAGTCAACACACTGAAAAATCTCTTCATAAAGGAATTCCGGTAAAAGGTTCGACAAAATTAAAAGATTCATATTATACTGACAATACATAATTGATGAAATAAGTTTGGTATCCGGTACCGTGAATTCTGGGATTCAGTTTGTTATAGTTATGTATATCCATAGCAAAATAATCATTTTCCCTTTTTGGTTTAAGATATTATTATAATCGTGAGAACCATATCATGCAGCAATTGAGCTTATAAGCAAAACGATATATGTAGTGGTTATCAGAATTTCGTAAAAATTAATAATATTAATAATAATCTTTGAACCACTGCAACCGATTTCAAAGATCAAAATGTCAAAATATATGTAATTAAAATTACTTGTTTGGAGAAATATAATAATATGTTAATATTTTTCCTTGAAAGTTTTGGCTTTTCTACACAACATATAAAAAATCAACCGTGTATTTTGTTTTTGGTTTTTGAGTTATATTTTTTTGAAGTTATAAAATTTTTGGGTTTTCGCTCAATACTCCTATGCGCCCAGACTCTTTAGACAATTAAACGATTTTGACGTAGGAATGCGAATAAGAAAAACATACAGTTATCTAAAAAACTTCAGAAAACAGAAGAACAACAAAGCGTCAAAAATTAGTACACGAGTATGGGATAATATTTTGAAGGATTGTCAAGGGCCAGAAATAGATTTCTGTAATGAACACGATTACGTTCCGTTACCAAACCCTCCTACCTTAGATGAAATTAGATTTCTGATCAATACTTCTTGTAATGGAAAAACGCCAAGGCCAGACCGAGTTTATTTAGCATATCTTAAAAATGCAGATTAGAGCCATTGGCGTAGCTAATGGAGGTGCCAATGGGGGCCAGGCCCCCTCCAAAATTATCTAGGCCCCTCTCAGAATTGTTGATGTTTTTTTTTGACTCACCGGTATTTTGTCAAGCTTGTCAAGTTCAGTGTTACTATTTAACAGTGATTAATAAAATTGGACCAAAACAAAGATTTTATTAAAGTCCTTTATGGTGACTACTTTTCTTATGTTCGGGACTAGAAGAAACAATTTTGAGAAATTATATTATGGCGATATTTAATCGATGGCGTAATAAGATGTCTTCAGGCTCTACAGATTGACTATGAGCCCAGGGATTATCCTTAACTTCTAGAAACTTCGCAAAACTTCAAAAACTTCTTAGAAGTTCAGGGAACACAGTAGAAATTGAGGAAACTAGGATTCTAGGAACTTCATAGATCTTCAGAAAACATCGTAGCAACAAGGACCTTGTAAAAAATCTGAAAACGGCGTAGAAGTAGAAAATAGATTTACCTTTGAGGAGCTTCTTTAAGGGAACATTATTTTATTTCCAGGGAAGCTTATTATTGATCGGGAACCTCTATATAATTTCTTGGCACTTTTTTGAAGCCTGGAATAGCTGTGAAAATTAGGTACTTTGCTTCAGCTTAGAGAAATTCATTGCAGTTTGTCAGAGATCTTCAATTTGTTAAATTTTAAGGAACTTTCTAGATGTTCAAGAATTTTTGTAGATGTCTTAGGTGTCTATTCACAAGTGCAAAAAGATATTCCGAGATCTTCGTAGAATTAAGAAAGATGGAAAAATGTGGACTTTGGAATAAATTAAGGGAACTTCGTAGGAGTTGAGAAAATATTTTGTAAAACCTAATGGAGCTTTTTAGATGTTCAGGAAACGTTTAATATGTTACAGGATATTTTGTGTGACATTCATCCTTCCTAGACAGTAGGAAATATTCAAAAGATTGAATATTATATATAGACGAAGATATTAGTAATGTTCTGCAGACTCCAGGTTGATCCAGTTCTGAGGACCTCCAACTGTTTAAAAACTCAAGTATTCTTTCAAGACTGTAGGTTTTTCAGGAAGTATTCAAAAGATTTCCAACTAATTGAATCTTGAATGATGAATTTTGATTTCATGGACGTGTTTGTACATTCTCTATAGGGAAGACCCTTGCCTTGGTGATTTAGCTATATTATCAAGAATTAGCACTCCAGCAGCTGAATTCCGGGCATATATTTCAACGAAGAGATGGCAATTCCTAAATATACCTAATATAGGTGTGCGATGCATAAATATCGGTGATTCGGACACTATGTGATTTCATTACATAAAGCATGAACAAACGATCGTTGCTTGTTCAAATTAGTAAGCTTTAAAGGATCCCTCAATCGTGATTGCTTCACCTTTAAAATAATAGTAAGTTTCTACGTCATATTATTGGTCACAGAAAAAAATGTACCCAAAAACAAGTTGCCTTGGCGCAATTTTAATGAATAGTTTCGCGAGTTTTTATTTAACCCAAGTTAAATTTTTACCATAGTTTAGCAAAATAAACAAAATGCAAAAGCCCCCCCCCCCCCCTGGGCCCCCTCCAGATAAGTTTTCTAGCTACGCCAATGATCAGAGTACGATAGAAAAGCTAGTTGAAATTATGAAGTTAGTATATGTAGAAAACATAATGCCCAAAGACTGGAACAAATCGACGCAAATTCCCATTCCAAAAAAGGCAGGAGCCGATCATATTGGTAGAATATCTCTTTGTAATGTGGCTTATAAAGTACATGCTAAATGGATAGGTATAACCAGCTTCGAAAAATTCACAGGAGATCCAGGGTTCCATCAAGCAGCATTTACAAGAAGTAGATCAACAGATGATCATATATTGGTTGCTAGGCGAGTCAAGGAAGAATATTGGAATGCAGGAAAAGATCTAATTGTTTTAGCGTTGGATATCAGTAAGGCATTTGATACAGTAAATGTGCAGAGTTTAAGAGAAGTTTTACTCAATTTAAATGTTCCATCTAGATTAGTTGACAGGGTGTTATTATGTGTTAAGGATGAACTCACTAGAGTTTTTTGGCAAAACCAATTTTCTAAAGAGTTCAAAAGAGGTAAGGGAATTAAACAAGGATGTCCCCTGTCACCTCAACTTTTCAATTATTTAATACAAGATGTTTTTAAAAACGTGGCAAGAGATATTCCTGAATTAGAATTGATAGATATAGGTTGCTTAAAACTGCCGATAATTTTAGCATTTGCCGATGACATATTAATAATAGTAAGAAATATAAATGAGTTAGAGAAAATGAGTTAGAGAATATTCTTGAAGTCCTAGAAGAGAAGCTATCCAAAGTAGGAAGAAAAGTCAAATTTTAGTTAGATACCCAAATGACACAGCAGTACAGCCAAACGAATTAATACTTAATGAAACTGCTTTTAAAACTAGTCAATACATTAAGTATTAAGGAGTTTGTCTGACAGCAACCCTAAACAGGAAATTAACCAATAGGCATAGATCTATAAACGCTTTGAAAACTTAAAACTTAATAGCTTATATAGAATACAGTTTTGGTGCCAGCGTTATTATACGGAACTAAGGTAGCGGCATTAACAAAGAAAAACAGGGTGGCACTAGCAAAGTACGAAACAATTATTCTAATGAACATTTTTAATAGCTGTAAAAAACCAAGTCGTATGCAATTTAATGCAAGAAAAATTTTAGCAGGAAAAATAATAAATAGA
Source organism: Ochlerotatus camptorhynchus (assembly GCF_037179485.1). NCBI lineage: Eukaryota > Metazoa > Arthropoda > Insecta > Diptera > Culicidae > Ochlerotatus > Ochlerotatus camptorhynchus. Next base: position 7,292,991 of record NW_027040918.1, on the reverse strand, counting down.
CGAGTTAGGGTAGGCAGAATAAGTTATTTTGGACATATCAGAAGAAGAGATATAAATCATCCACTGCAATTAGCGTATAGATTCAAATTCAACAAGAAAAAAGAGGGTAGACCAAGCCTTACTTGGAGGAAATCATTAAGTCAGGACTTTGATAGATATGAAGAACTTGATATAGAAGAATGGAAAGAACAAGCTAAGGACAAAGAAAAATTAAAAAAAGAAAGTGGAAGAAATTTATAAGAATGAGGATAGCGAAATTTCAGATGCATCGACAGAGGAAGAAGATCAAGGAAAAGGAAGTTATAAACACTGGAAGAAAAAAGGATAAGACAGAGAATGTGTAGCAAGGACTATTGCCAAAAAAATCCTGTTTGTATCTCTTTTTCGTTTGCATGCATTCCGGGTTGTGAGCGAACATGATGAAGAAGAAGAAGATGGCTTTATCACATAGCCCCGTCTCAGAACGAGTGTATTGTTGAACGACATGGTCTACGATTCAAGATTGGTTTCTGTTATGATAAGTATCACGATCTTCATCGAAATGTAAGTATTATTGACAATAATCATAACAATCAACTCGTATATACATTGAAATACATAAATAAAAGGGAAGGGACGGTCCAACAGGGCACCCGATTTAAGCGATTTGGACGGGGAGAGTGGGAATGCCAACTCCCTGTTGATAACATTCCGTGGATAAAGGGCGGGCTCTTCTCCCCACTCATTGGGGCATCTTCCTGTTTGGGAGCTTGTCTTTCTGACCAATTGGCTGATCAAGTTGCTGGAAGGAGATTTTTTTATTGTTCCGTAGATGCGTATAGGCGACTTTGCCTATCGATCTACCCAATCCGTTTTTGGCCCTTCATACAGCGACATGTTGAGGACAATCATAAGTTATTAAGCTTGATCAAGACAAACAGAGAAGAGAGCCCACTGCTGTCGGACTTAGTTTCCGTGCTACAATGGGTGGTAAACCACTATCATCATCATCATTATCATCATCATCATCAATACTCCTATGCGACTAGTTTACTATGCATTTCCATCGATTTATAGCGACTTTAACATGGTCATGACTAGGTAATTACAACCATTAATCCTAATTGCTACATAGGGGCTCTACAAAGCTCTAAGATTGCAAAACATTTAGTCTGTAGAACCTCAAAATCTGAACTCCATTATGATTTGGAGAATCTTAGATATATTTTAACACACCTATACGGCTAACATGATGAAATGAGGTCCCATGTAGGTCCATGGATTTAAGTAATAAGTCAGGACACTGTACAAGACTTGTGCCATTTGAACTTCAAGATCTTAATTCTGGATTATTTGGAGGACTCGGGTTATTTTGGCACCTGAACATCGTTCAAAATCTGGTTGATTCTATAGAACAAAATCTGAACTTCAGGATGATTTGGAGAGTCTTATATATATTATATATATATATTAGACTGATGCAAAATTTGACTTTTTCGCTCCACAGTGCTTAAATGGTTTCAAATCGGGTCCTGATTAGCCTCCCAAAGTTACAACTCATTTGGTTAGAAACAGACTTCGCACAAGCCATTTGAGGTTTGCATGTAAATTACTATGGGAAAACTCAACTTTTTGTTCATTGCCTTCTTGTCTTTTCCATATTGAGCTGCGAAACAGTTCAACTGCTATTCTTATAGAAAATTTTCTCAGCTACAACTTTGCTGAAGATCGTTTCTATGCAAAACGAGACAGGAAAAAGTTATTAATTATTTAAGAGATTGGTAAACTTATGACATGATCAAGCAGCTGCTCTGTAGGCAACACTGTATTTTACAGTGTGACATAGTAGCCATGATTTTTGTGTCCTATTCAACGCCCCAGAAACACCAATGTTGCCTGCTGAGCAGTTGATTGAGCATGATCATAAGACATCAGCGCATTGAACCATTGATAACTTTCGATTCTTGCATTTAATCAAAAAATGGTCTTGAGCAAAGTTGTAGCTGGGGGCGACCCCGGCGTAGTGGTTAGCATCCATACCTTCACGCCAAAGTCACGAGCTCAAATCTCACCCCCGGACAAGTCACGAATGACCCAAGAGCGTTAAAGTGACTATAACTATAAAAAAAAAAAAAAAAGTTGTAGCTGGGAAAATTTCCTACAAGTACAGCTGAAAGCTTTTGAAGCAGACCGATATGGTGAATTATTAGATAGACATGAACACAAATCTTGGTTTTACCATAGTAATTCCCATACAAACTTCAAATGGTTTGTGCCATCTCAGTTTCTCACCAAATGGGTTCAAATTTTGAGAGGTTAGTCAGAATCCGATTTGGAACCGTTTAAGTATTGTGGAGCGAAAATTTTAAATTTTGCATCACTCTAATATATATCCCCTCTAATGTAATGAACTCTTACAAAGCTCTCTGGAGTCACACATTTAGTCGGAACACCGAAAAAAAACTTTTCAACAAGTTTTCAGGTAATTCATTGTTTTTGTACTATTATAGCTGAATTCTACTAAAAAGCATAAAAAGTTTAATTATGCCTTAGAAAAATATGAGACTGAATCGGTTAAATCACAAGAGAATGGGTACTTTAGTCGAAATTTCTATTAGTAAGTAGGGCAAGATTTTATCATTGGAGAATCAATTCAGGTATTTAACTATGTTCTCTATAAAATCGTAGGTGGTACAAAGTTTTGATTGTCCCACCCACGCATTGCGCCTCTGAAGTCAATAAAAAGACTTAAAATACAACATTCAATCATCAAAAACTGATAATACAACTCAATACAATACTCGATACAATACTTCTTTGAACATGTACAGAGAAATGTTTCACAAGTGTCCTTTTTTAAAGCAAAGGTGCGAGAAATACGTTTCAGAATGCAACTTAATAACTGAAGCGTGCTTACCTTTTCTTCAAGTTGGCCATGAAATTCTCCAAGGTAATCACATCGAGCAGTACAAAATCTTGCACGCCGACCTCCTGACTGTTCTGATGTAGTGCCATCGTTGTTGTTACTGCTGCTGCTGCCTTTCTGTTATTATTATTATTGCTTTTCTGGCATCACACGCCTTCGCCTTTTCTGGAATACTTCTTTTTTTCTACCGATGGCCGTTCGTACGGTCACCAACACCGTACAGCTAACACAGATCGCTGTTTAGTGTTGTTTTATTTTTAGGTTAGGACTATTTTACATATAAACCGTAGTATATAGCGGCATGAATCACCCGCTTTTCCACAGATGGGTTGAATTTCCTGCACTATTCAATTCACCTAGTGTCTCACTATTCTCCACTGACGACACTCTATCTTCTGTACATAAACAATACATACAAAACACAACCGTCTCTTTTCCACTGAAGTCGGTTACCGAATTAAATCTGTAATGTATTTATTCCAGTGGTGCATTTTAGTTGGACTGGGAAGTCATTAGTTGCGAGTAGCGCTAAAAAGTAAATAATTCATTCAGTAGCAGTTCACTTGTTGAATTAAGTGACAACGCGAAAGTTCAACTCTTTCTCTTTCTTCCCCAAAATGTCCAACAACGGTGGATGAGACGGGTTCGGGGTGGACCGCAAACTGGACAGAGCGAATCAAATTATTACAAAGGTAATGACACCGAACCGAATACGGACGGCAAGCCGTGTACATGCGCGTCACGATGTAATTCGCTCGATGCGTCCACAACGAACCGTTCGAGGCCAGATACACCGGGACTGGATATCAAAACACTCCACTGAATATACCTAATATACTACTATGCTCTGTGATGCTACTCGAAACAATAAAGGTGCAAGCTATACGCGCATTCCTGCACGCGTACCGACGTCAGATAGTTCGGGCTTTTGTTGTATTATTATCACTTCACATCGGGCAACGGTAAATATTCACACCTCTAAAAAACGCTGACTGACCAATCCGATAAATACTATACTACACACCCGTAAGAGAATGAATGAATTTGGGCGAAACCTTTCAAATTGATTTCATTTCACCCTTCAACTTGATTGATTTAATTTCTGCCTTTGTACCACCTACAGATGACATAAGCAAACTGTAGATATCTGTTTTGCACTTTATCCTGATTTGCACACCTTCAGGGACACTGTTGAAGTTACCATATTTGCACACAGAACGAAGACTTTAGGTCACACTATATCGACAAGTAGTAGCCAACATCAAGTGGAAAAGGAAAAGAACCAGTGATGGAATAATCGTAAGAAGTAAGCAAAACACGGCGACGGTCGGCCTGAAAAGACGACCGCGGGAGCGACCAGAAACTGTCTTTATTCCGACGGAGTCAACACGAAAACTAACAGCTGGTAAGAGAACGCCTCATCACAGAGACCGATGCGATGCGACGAGCGAAAGGAGTCGAAGAATGATGATGGACAAAAATTACCGCACCACGCCAACCGTATTAAATCACTCGTGTGTGTGAGTGGAACATCATTTCTGTATCATGTCGTCTTTATGTGTGACTCACCACCTGTGTGACATGACAGTTTATGTTACGCTACACCATCTACATGCATTACTGCTCTATCAGGGTGGCTCTTGGTGGTACATGGCTTTTAAAATTTATGGCTATAATTAACCATTTTGTCAAAAAACCTAGAAATCCCTTTCACAGACTACAAAATAGAGTATCTGAGACTGCAAAACATGCCTGCAAAAAATGAAGGGACTTGGCTGTGCTTATTGTGTTTCGTGTGTGTTGTTGGGTGTCGGAAGGTGTTTCTGGGTGTTTCTTCATGTCGACCGTGCTGTCAAATCATATCATCAACGCACACTTGAGTAATCTCATATTCAAGTGCGAGGTTTGTTATCCTCACTTTTGCTTCAGCCAAAAATGTTGGTTTGTTTTGTTATCCTCACTTTCAAACCATCAATACTTGCGCATATAGAATGGACAATAGTATAATGACAGATTCCCCTACGACTCCTCTGATGTTTGTTTAAAGAAAAAGCACTACCAGCGGGAGGATTTTTTGGCTTTCGAAGTGATATCTGAAAAGCTGCAGAAGAAAGCTCAAGTAATGGGTGTAATCCTACCCGTTGTAGAATCCAGTCGGTGGCAATAGTTTCATAGCTATTTATCAAAAATTTCTAGGAAAAAACTGAACGATAATGAATGATTTATTTTAACTTATTTTGACCATAATATGCATCCAAAGCGTTCCATCCACTTTTCCAAATTTCTAACTTACTATCAATGGAACAGCGCCATCAATGAAAAAAAAAATAGCCTTGACTTAATGGTGAAAAGTATTATGTAGATCTTTAAAAAATCTACTCTAACTCTTTTCTTAAATGAACTTGGTGGCCCTGAAAAGGCCGTTTTGTTACTTGGTTGTTGGTGATAATGATGCGTAGACGACATTCATGGCCGGGACTGTCTGCTCTTGGCGTGTTCAGAGACGGCATCACGGATCATTTGACTTTTTTTTTTGACTTTAAATGATCTATATTTCTTGAATTTGTGTGGTTTACATGTATAACTTATCAATTGACACAGATGCGTCTTTTCAACTTTAGTTCCTGTGAAATTTCAATTATTATTAATTACAGTTCCTAGTCCTATCAGGCCTGTTTTAGAGAATGACCACCTTGGTGGGATTGGTTTGTTTTAAAATTTGAAAAAGGAGACTACTTATAACTACTATTTACAACAACAACTAACCTACAACTACTATGTACACCTAATCTACTATATACAACTTGCTTATCAAAGCATGTTCTGATAAATTACATTTTTGTGCAAATTTAGTCTTAATTTCGTTAATTCTTGAATCTATTTTGGCAATTCCTGCCTCTTCGTGTAAATTTGTTATTCTAGTGTCGAAAGGATGATCAAGAACCATCCTCAGCACTCTATTCTGAGCGACCTGAATTTTGTTCCTGTGAGTCTGTGCACATGATTCCCACACCGGAGCTGCGTAGAGGATCGCAGGTGCTATGATTTGTTTGTAGACGGCCAGTTTGTTTACCCTTGAGAGGCGAGATCTGCGGCAAATCAGCGGATACAGACACCTAATCAAGGCAGAACACTTGACTACTGTTTTCTCTACATGCGAACGGAAGAGGAGCTTTTCATCGAACAACATCCCGAGATAGGTTACTTCGGCAGACCACTCAACCCTTGTGCCATCCATGATTACAGTACAAGATGGAGCCGGTTTCAGTTTGGGCGATTGCCGATGGAGGAACATGATCGCTTGTGTTTTGGAGGCATTGATTTTGATTTTCCACGTCGTGGCATAATCAGCAAAGGCGTTAAGGCATCGTTGAAGTTTGTTCGTTATTTCGCGAGGCATTCTTCCTTTGACGGCTATTGCGGTATCATCTGCGAACAGGAAGAACACGCAACCGTCACCGAAGGGAGGAATGTCGGAAGTATAAATGCTGTAAAGCAAGGGGCCCAGCAGACTGCCTTGCGGGACTCCTGCTGGGATGGAAAACGTGTCGGAAAGACAACCATTCAACGATACCTTAAACGACCTTTGCTGGAGGTAGTTACGGGTGATTTTAACCAGATGTAAAGGAAAGTTAAAGTTACAAAGCTTGTACACAAGTCCATCATGCCAAACATTGTCAAACGCTTTCTCAACGTCTAACAAGGCCATGGCTGTGGACTTGGATAAAGCTTTGTTACTTCGGATGTTATTCATCACCCGCACTAGCTGGTGATTGGTGGAGTGCCCCTTTCTGAACCCAAACTGTTCCGGAAGGAGAATGTTATTTTCCTCGACAAACTTGAGCAAACGATTGAGAATGAGTTTCTCGAACAATTTGCTCAGCGCTGAAAGGAGGCTGATTGGTCTGTAGCTTGAAAACAATGTTGGATCCTTACCGGGTTTGCGGATCGGTATGATTTTTGCTATTTTCCAGATGCTTGGAAAGTAGTGCAGTTCCAAACATCTGTTGAAGATAGCGGTTAGAAGAGACAGCACTTTCATGCTGAGTCTCTTCAAGATCAAGTTAAATATACCGTCAAACCCAGGAGCCTTCATGTTCTTGGTGCATTTCAGCGCTGAGCAAATCTGTTGTACTGTAATGATATCCGCCGGAGGCACGACACAAGGGGAGACATCTAGGTTTTGAACGCATTGCGCAACCTGATCTTCGAGCGGACTTTGGATAGTCGAGCCAAGCAAATGCGATGAAGCGACATGCTTGCCGATCGCATTTGCTTTCTCCTGTGGGGTAATTAAAAGCCGATCGTCATCATTTTCGACTTTGAGAGGTGGAACGGGTTTGGGATGATTTTTCAGGACCTTGGCTACCTTCCAGAATGGTCTGGAGCGGTCGTCCAGATTCTGGACAACACGCCCGAAACTTTCATTTCGGAGTGAGTCCATTCTGGAAGCAATCTGCCTGTTCAGAACGGCCACTTCACGTTTTTTGCCCAGATCTCCAGTCCTCTGAAACTGGCGTCTACGCACATGTCTCAATCGAATCAATAATTGGGTGTGGGAATCAATAGCAACAAACTTACCCCTCACAGGAACTTGTCGAACGGCCTGTTGGAGTCCTTCCAACGCCCGGTCGATGTCATCTACGGTGTCGAGCAGTGGATTTTCATCGATGTTCCTGTCCACCATTCGTCCGTACTGCACCCAGTTGACATGGTGGTAGTCTTTACGCAGGTAGCTTCTAGCAGGAACCACGTTGACACCGACTTCAGTCACCACCGGTTGGTGGTCAGAACTGAGATCGTTGTATGCCTCCAGCTTGGATAGTCCGATGTTTGTCAGGAAAAAGTCCAGGGTGGAGGGATTTCCCGCCGGAGAGATGAAAGTTGGTTCGTCCGGAAATTGCACAGTGTACAGACCATGTTGTGCGTGGTCGAACAATAGACATCCGTTCCGGTTCCGCTGGTAGTTCCGCCAAGCTTCATGGCGGGCGTTCAGGTCACCCCCAACGATGAATCGGGAGCTAGTACGAGTGATGGCGGTCAGGTCGTTCGTGAATTGGATGCCTAGGCCGTTGCTTGTGGTACACTGGCGTGGGCAGTAAACAGCGATAAACCGGACGTTTCCAGTTGGTGATTCCACCTCCACACTAACGGCCTCGATGATAGAAGTGCGGATGTGGGGCACACTGCAGAACTTGATTCCCTTTCTGACGATGACCGCTACACCACCCCCCTGGAGCTGGTGCGATCAAGCCGGATAATGTTGTTGTCAGGCAACCAGAAGCTGTCACCGGACTTTAGGTGGGTTTCGGTTAGAAGACCCACATCGATGCTATGCTTGCGGAGGAAGTCGGCAAGCTCAATCTGTTTTGCCCTTACAGAGCAAGCGTTCCAGGTAACGATGGTTAGCGGTTTAGACACCATATTGGATAATGAACTTACCGAGCACTTGGATCTGTTCGGGCTTATTGCGGCACTTACGTAGAGCACCGGTCATGTTGATGAAAATCTCCATCAATTCATCCGCTGAGAACAGATCGGGATTATTTAATTGAGCTGTTGGTTGTCTCCAGAATCCAGGGGGGATGGAGAGCTTAGTCCAGCAGAAGATCCAGACGTTTCTTGAGGGGGGGGGGGGGCGGTTCGCACCCTTGGATTCGCTTGTCCATGAAGAGGCGGAAAGTCCTCCGCCCTGAAAGCCGGGGCCTTATCCTTCCTTCGTGCTGGTTGCTTGTTGGTGGATGCCTGATTTCGGATGCGCTTGAAATCCTCGCGTTTAGGGCATTGCTTGTTGGATCCTTGGTGAGCACCACCACAGTTGGCGCATTTTAACGCCACCGCTCCATCCGCAAGGCAATCGGAAGTGGCGTGGTCTTTAGCGCAATTTCCGCAGCGTGGCTTAATGTTGCAGTTGCGGGTACCGTGTCCGTAGTTCAGACACCGCTGGCACTGAGTCACATCGCGATGGCCGCCACGGTATGGCTCCCAGCGAACGATGATGGAATTGATGGACCGGATGGCTTTGAGTGCGTTGAGCGTCACCGTTCCCTTCTGGAAGTGTACCAGGAAAAGGCTATCCGGATACGCCTTCACATTCTCGTCTCATCTTGTCATTCGATACACGGCACTTGGGGCCAGCTTGTACCGGTCCCTGATTTCATGTTCGATAAACTTCGGGTCGAAATTTGGTAGGCCCCTGATGACGACCTTGAACGGTTTTTCACCGGGGATATCGTGGGTGAAGAATTCCACCTTGGAAGTCCTCAGGTGGGCGATGACCAAGTCATACTCCGCTTTGGTACGGAGCACCACCTTGGTGCCGACTCTGCCCAATTTGAATTCGGCTTTGACGCCCAGCGACGCCAGATCCGCGATGAGCTCGTTGAGATGGGCATTTTTTACTACCAATGGAGGTAGCTTCACTTTTGCCGCACTCGGGCCGGCAGGATTTTCATTGCCGATGGCGTCGCCGAAATCACCGATGTCCATCGGATTGGCCTCGATTCTTCTTCCTCTTCTTGCTGCGTTTTTCCAACACAGCTGGCTGGATATTCCCATCCATGGGGAGAACAGCAAACCTGTTCGAGATAGGCACACCGGAACTTCCTTCACCGGGGTTCTGGACCTTCGCCGGGCTTCGCGACCGATGCTTCCCCATTTCGGGGCATACACACACAAATGCGAACGCGCAGTTAGCTACCTGTTATATAGACAACCAGCTCTGCTGGTACCATATTTTCTCACAATTCTCTTCTCAACATCCAGTCCATTCGTCGTCTGGCTCGACGTGGTGGTGTCAAGCTCATATCCGGTCTGATGTACGAGGAAACCCGAGGTGTGCTGAAGGTGTGCCGAGAAAATGTGATCCGTGATGCCGTCACTGAATACGCAGCTGCCTACACCTCATCATCATCTTCCAAAGGCTTTAAGGCCCACATTACCTGATTTAATCCCTTTCCTAAATTAATCCAAGACTTCCTGCATTGATTCAACTTTTCCGAACTGAATTCAAACTTCTCAGAACGGGTTTGACATTTTCCTAAGCGAGCCCCAGATTTTTGATAACTGCGTTGGCATTTGGCAAGGACACAACCTCGTTTAGGTCATCTACCTTTCCTTAAAGTGTAGAAAGTTTTTCGAAGTGAACCGACACTTTTCTGAGCTTAAACTTTCCAAACGAAGTCCAACCGTTTCTGAAGTGGTTCAATACCTTCCCTAGGGAGTCCCAATTTTTCTGTTGAGTGAATGATTTATACTTAATGTTAGTTTGAGCTTCCCTGAAATGCTATAACTAACTTTTAACCTTGATTCCGCTCCACTAGACCCCTTCCTTGTTCTTGTGCGATTCACATCCTTTGAAAATTATGCTGAGATTTTAAAGACTGGACCTTCGTGTGTTCATACCTGTTGTTGAGAAAACTGGGTTTTCATCCACAAAAGTACATATTTTAATAGAAATTTGGGTTTCTTGATCAGCTGAGTTGGATTTTGGGTCCTATCTAGGCTTGTATTTTATAGAATAGAATATGAGGGTTGAATTTATCATTTTTTGAGAAAACCGAGTTTAAATTCACAAAAGTACGTACTTTCATAGAAACTTTGATATTCTGTTCTGCAAAGTTGAATTACGGCTCCGATCTATGAAAAATAGTCTTGGATTTTATACAATCTTGCTAAGTCATAAAGGTTGAGTTTTTGAATTTTTGTGAAAACCGAGTTTAAATTCTCAAAAATACGTATTGTGATTTTTTTTTTGAAAAATAGACGTGGATTTTAAAGAATTGCTGAATCCATACGTATTTTCATAGAAATACGATTTTTCGCTTCTGCCAAATTGCATTTCGGCTCATATCTTTGAAAAATAAGCTTGTATTTTATTGCATGGACCTTACTGAATCCATACGTGAAGGTTGAACCGGGTTTGTAATTTGAAAAGTATTTTTTTTAGAAATTTGGGTTTCCTTTTCTGCTAGTTTATATTTTGATACCTTCCTTCAAAAGTTATGCTTGGATTTTATATAATGGACCTGAATTCATACGTCGTGATTATTTTTTAAGCACACACAAAGCCAGGTTTAAATTGACAAAAGTACGTATCTTAATTAAAATTTGGTTTTTATGTTCAGCCAAGATAGATTTTGGCTTTTTCCTTTGAATATTAAGCTTGGATTTTGTTGAATAGACCTTTCTGAGTCCACACGACTAGTTAGATTTTTTTTAAGCACGCACAATTGTTGAGAAAACTGGGTTTAAATTCACAAAGTAGCTTTTTCCATATCAAATTGGGTTTATTTTAAATATATTTCAATAAGGAGGAAATATCGAAAACAATGTTGTTTTTTATAAGAACTATTACATTTGTGGTATTCCGCTGGATGGTTTACTCGGAATTTATCAAACACTTTTACGCGAAATGTATTGTTGATAACCTGAGTGTTACACATAATAAAGTCAACATGTGTGGCTCCTGTTATGCATTAGTGTCAAAAATAACGGTATCAAAGATGTATAAGGCTAAAACGAAGGCTAAGAAGTAATGTAAACCTTTGAAATATACGGTTTAGATGGGATGTAAAACGAATTTTGAATGTTTTATTTTTTGTTTATTTTTAATTATGATGAAAAACGTGTTTTTGGGGTTTGTCCTTAAAAAACGCTTTCTATCTCGATTTGACTGAAATAAATGATTTTCAAGTCTTCAGCAAAGTTGTTTGTAACAACTATTTTTACATCATTGCTGGAGACAACAACTCACTATCTCGATATTTAAAAAAAAGGGGTTGTGTTCTAGGCACGACCGCAGCATGACGTGAACCACGCAAAATTGATGCATCGCCTATACACAAATTCAGCAATCGACTAAATTCTCAATAGCGACCAAAATATCCATTAGTACCGTCCCAATGACGCGTTCATTTAGATAAAATTGATAAATAGCAGTTTTTAAGCGATGGGCCCAATCGCAGATCCATAGGCCAACGTTAGAGCCATTTACCCTATGTCCTGCATTTTTGACTATTACACTTTATTTTAAATTTTTAAAGTATTTCAATGTTTTGGTTATGGTTCACTCAAAACAATTTACACATTTTTATTGACAAATTTCGATGTGAAATTCCACATGATTTTCATTTGATCACACATAAACATAATCCAGTCAGAATTACACATGAAATTTATATGTCAAATGAATAGTATGTGTGGTCACGCATGGTTTTTATAAGTACACATATTAAGTATGTGTCCGGCACATAGATATCATTTGTTGATCACATTAACATCAACAATATTTGAGTTTTTGTTAGTTTTCAATGTTGGTTCAAGTATTTTTCCTGGAATGTAATAAATTATGAAAATTCAAATGTGGGGTCCTAAACAAGCCGTTATATATTTTGGCGTAGAGAGGACAGTTTGAATTCCCATTATATGCAATTACATTTTAAAATTAACTCTTTTAATTTTATTTGTGGCCATTAAAAGGGCAGTTTGATGTTGTTGTTCCGAAAGAACCGTTGGGTGATGTTGATCATATTTGTCATCGTGATCGTCAAAGTCCATGTCTTTTTCGGGTAGTCGTTATAGGGGGGTGTTTTGCATATATAACTTTTCCACGTTTCATTTTAGTTAAACGGGAACCAAGTCTCATTCCAGCCCATCGCTGGTTGTGAGAAGGTGATCACGCCGCGATTCACCTTTACCCGCTGACTTGCTCCTGCTTGCTGCAGACCAAGTGCCACGCCGTCCGAAGCGGTTATGAGCAGAGGCACGACAGCAGGGTTTTTTTTTATATCTTTTCAGGTTCAAGCAGAACGATGTGCAACCAAGTGGTACTCGATTATGACGACTGGGTTTGGGAAAAAAACGTTTATTTCATGAAAACAGCGATAAAATTATCATTTGTACATTTTTGAAAGGTTTTATTTTATAGAAAATTGGAAAAATATGCAATTCAGCAGATTTGTAATGTAATATCCTATCGATTGGCGTATTTGGATTTCAATTTCATATATAAATTACAAAGTTACAAGCGTTCAAAACCAAACACTATTTCACCACACTTATTTTTTGATTTGCACCCCAGTATAGTCGACAAAGACGTAGTTCTACGTCAAAAAATTGATTTCACTTTTAGAGGGAATAATTATAAAACTCAAATCTTCAAAAGATGCAGCACGTCATACCTAGCAACTTTGCTGAAGACGTGATCAGTCTAAATTGACGTTTTATGGTGTTATTAAATAAGAGTGTGAAAGTGGACTTTGTGCACCCGTTGAACAGACATATAAAATCAATAGTGAGTGAGATGTATGTTTGTCTATGATTGTAGCACTGCTGGGTTTGCAACGTATTGTAACACATAAAACGAGACCCGCGTGACACAACACCTCACACTTTATTCCAATCCACGTACCGGTGTTTGTGTATTATTTAGTATCAGTAGTGACATCATCGCCCGGCCGCGTTTTGCCGAGTTCCAATCATCCCAATGGTTGTTCTTGTGTATACGTTGCGACTAGCCCTGCCGCTCTATGCGAAGGCAGACATTCTCTAGACGCTTAATCCATGCATACCATACTAAATACATATTCATATGTATGCTCCGTCTGCCTCTTGTAGGTAGGTGTGGTGCTTTTATGCTGCATAAGCTCCCGGCAAGATTGGTTCGAGGTGCATAGCAAAATATATATACCTACTGTGGATTTTTAGGAAACATACCATCCTGCGGTCACTGTAACGTTAAACCGTACGTAAAAGGCGGTTGATAAATTCTCTTCAATTGAAGGCGAGGCGAAAAATGTTGAAAGTATGTGGCCTTTTCTTGTGTTATGACATACATACATACATTTAGGCGCATTGGGGCCGGCCTACACGAACATTCATAATAATGACGTACATTTTCTCTATTCTAAGAATTACTTCTAAAGCGCTGTCCAGACTGGCATAATAGTACGTTCATACTACAGATTTATAACATGTTATAGCGCTATCTTGATGGTGGTTTCTGTGTTGCAATTATTTGACAACCGTTATAACATGTTATAACTGCTCAGTCTGGACAGCGTTTAAGATGTCTCCGATAAAATGTGTAACGGCAAACTTGCAGTGTTTGAAAAATCATAGCTCAGCCATTTATTGACAAATTCCAAATCTAGATTTTAAAGATTTAATCGGTATCAATAGGTTTAACCCATTAACACCTATTGAGTTGGCCAGCAACATGGTGCCAAGCACAGTGCTGAGTTGCTTGCTGTATTTTTAATACTCGGTTGGCCACGAACGTGACCCAAATTGTAGGTGGTGCCTTCAGCCAGCTGAGTACAATTGTTGAGTCCACCCAACAGTAGACTTCGCCGGAGTGGTTCAGTAAAACAGTTCAGTTGCGAGGAGGGCACCGCACAACTTCAAGCGGGGAATGCGTTGTTGTTTAAGGGGTGCAACTCTAGATGTTGATGTCAGTAGTGCAACCTTGATGTTGCCGGAGGAGCTGATAGAACGAATATAACAGCAGGCACCATATGCAAGCTGTGAAGCGTCTGAAAAGAAGTGCAGTTGGATTGACGTCGGTGTGGGGCAGATAACCCATCGCTCTGGATCACAAGCAGTGTGAAAAGTGCATTATTGAAGATTTCCACCACACACAATGTTGATCCCCTTCCTGGAGAAGGTGCCTGTAAAATATGTGAGGATTTGGATGCACAGGTACTATTGGAAAATAGTTCGAGGAATATTTATCGTGATAAGAAGTTCAAACCGGATGCGTTGTGCTAGCGATTGATCTACAGAAGGTATAATTCAAGAACAATTCAAAAATGTAATCGTTTTCATTAAACATTTGGATTTCATTTCGGTTGTCCAGATACCTCGGTTCGAAGGGCTTAAAACTGTCGTGTTTTACTAGAGGATGCTGGTTTTCAACGAAACGTTTGATCCAGTGGAAAGCTACACAAAGGTATGCCCTGTGCTTGCCTGCATTTGGGATGAACCAACTGCAGGTAAATCACCAGAATAGAAATTGTAATGTAGACATCTTCGAAACATTAAATTTTAATGTGTATTGCCGTACCCTTAATGTATTCAGACTTCATTGTGACGTCCAAGTACATAAAAATACATTAGCCTCAAACGTTACATTAGAATCAAACGTCTTGGCGATGTAAAATTTGAGATCAGGACACATACGTTGATATCAGAATTAATCATTTTGTCAAGCTTCTGCATTCATGTTCCATAAGATGTCACAGCAGTTGTTTGTGGTGACATCTATCGGAAACTACACACAATCTGTTTTCTTATAATTGTTCACAGAGGACACTGCAGTGCAAAACATCTCTGGTACCTCTATATATGCATTAACATTATTATTCGAAGTCCCTCCTTTTTTACACATTCTGCACACAAAATAGCTCACCCCTCACATAATTTCCCGCCGAATTTTATGTATGGGGCGGGGCATAAAGTATCTTTTGCGCAGAATATGTAAAAAAGGAGGGATTTCAAATGTTAAAGTAAATGCATAAATAGAGGTACCAGACATGTTTTGTAGTGTCAGGTACTCTCTTTTGTAATCTGTGAAAGGGAAATCACAAAACATGTGTCAACAAAATACATGGCATGTTGAGAGATTGAGGTCGGGAGAGCAACTTTTCTCTCTCAAATTTGAATGTTTTGGCTCTCTGGGAGCTGGTAGTAAATCAGGTAAAACTGTATGGGGAAAAATCATTTTTATTTAATTTTAGCTTGTTTAACAATAATTTCCGGGAAAAAATTGAACTACAAAGTCCCTGATTAATTTCTTTAGGTTGTCGTTCACTTTTTTTGACCTGAATATACACCGAAAGCGAATTATTCCCACTTCTCTCAATTTTTATATGAGGGTTTTCATCACTTCCTACCAGCAGAACAGCGCCATCTATGTGGAAAATGTTCGAACAAAATGATTAATTAAACGTTACATGAGAATCTAACTTCATTGCGATGTAATTTTTTGTACACCTAAAACATCAGATACATCCAATGACAACAGAACCAAACAACACGATGTAAATTTAGTGTCAACATTTCAAAGGGGCGTAATTGCTTTTGTAAACAATGGCTTTAGCCGTCGATTTCTCGCAAATTAAAGCTCACCCGCCCAAATTAACAATTCCAGCTGGTAGAGGATACATTCCTCAACCTGTTGAAGTCATTGATTTTCATGTGTGAGCTTTTATTCGCGAGTAATTGACGGTTAAAGCTATTGTTTACAAAAGCAATTACGCCCCTTTGAAATGTTGACACTGAATTGATGCACGCATAAGATACCTATTAGAATACATCTGCCACGGCACGGATACACTTGCATGACAAACTATGAGCATGAGTCTTATTTGTTTAATAACACTCATCCTCATCCATGGTGACACTTGAATAGTTTTTGTATAGTGCTCATTATTATTATACCACTAATCCTCATGTTCATAGCTTGTCATACAAGTGTATCCGCGGTAATCCTATGACACTACAACCTCATGAAGGCCGGGCGAAAATGTGACAGTGAGCCGATGAAAAACTGAATCGGTACAGTTCCTCCTCCGTTTCGTGTTTGGTGGCTATCGGATGGCCAAGATCATCCGGATTCGATTTCAGCTACCCCGGAGATGCCTTGGAACTGCGAATATCATGAAAAGACTAGCGATGTTTCACTTTCTGGTAAGTTTCTTTATGCTATCTTATGTTGTTGTGATGTTTAATTTCTCCCATTTGACTTTCAGATATTAAGATCGCTGCTAGCAACCTGGAGCTGGATTTTTCCATGGAAAAATCAATGTCCTGGAGAGTACCCTAATAGAAATAACCATAAGAAAGAGCTTAGCGATGTGTTCGGAATATCATCCAAACTTTTTGTGGAATTTGTGTTAAAGTTAAGTTAAAGTTACGTTAAAGTTATATTGAAGTTAAGTTAAAATAATGTTAAAGTTAAGTTAAAATTAAGTAAAAGTAAAACTTAAGTTGTATTAAAATTAAGTTAAAGTTAAAATGTTAAATTTAAGTTAAAGTTATGTTAAAATTTCGTGACAGGTATGTTAAAGTTAAGTTAAAGTTAAATTTATGTCAAAGCCATGTTAAAATTATGTTAAATTTATGTTACAGTTAAATTAAAGTTAAGTTAAAGTTTTGTTTAAGTTTATTTTATGTTAAAGTTATGTTAAAGTTAAGTTAAAGTTATGTTAAAGTAAAGGTAAAGTTATGTTTAAGTTAACGTTAAGATAAAGTTAAGTTAAAAGTAAGTAAAAGTTAAGCTATGTTAAAGTTAAAGATATGTTAAAGTTAAGTTAAAATAAAGTTTAATTTATGTTAAAGTTAAGTTAAAATTAAGTTGAAAAAATTTTAAATTTATATTACAGTTATGTTAAAGGTAAGTTAAAGTTATGTTAAAGTTAACGTTAAGTTAAAGTAAAGGTAAAATTAGGTTAATGTTAAGTTAAAGTTAAAGTTATGTTAAATTTAAGTTGAAGTTAGATTAAAATTAAGTGATAGTTATGTTAAAGTTTAGTTTAAGTTAAATTATATGTTATATCAAAGTTAAATTAATATCAAAGCTATGTTAAAATTAAGTTAAAATTATGTTAAAGTTAAGTTACAGTTAAATTAAAGTTAAGTTAAAGTTTTGTTAAAGTTAAAGTTATGCTAAAGTTATGTTTATGTTAAAGTTATGTTAAAGTCAAATTTAAGTTAAAATTATGTTAAAGAATAGGTAAAGTTATGTTAATTTAAAGTTATTATAAAGTTAAGTTAAAGGTTAGTTAAAGTTATGTTAAAGATAATGTTAAGTTATGTTAAAGTAGAAGTTAAGGTAAGGTTCAGTTAAAGTTTTATTAATGTTAAGTTCAAGTTATGTTATAGTTAATGTTAAATTTATGTTATGTTATGTTATGTGTTACAGTTAAAGTTAAAGTTATGTTTACAGTTAAAGTTAAATTTTAGTTCTGAAGTACATAGTTTCGGACATACCCTAGTTTGTCAATCAGTATCTGACTACAATTCTGCCTCCACTTTGGCAACTTCTGACCCAGATGGAAGCTATCTACATCAAGGTGTTAAAGATAAAGATAAGTTAAAGTTATGTTAAAGTAAAGGTAAAGTTATGTTTAAGTTAAGGTTAAGATAAAGTTAAGTTAAAAGTAAGTTACAGTTATGTTAAAGTTAAAGCTATGTTAAAGTTTAGTTAAAATAAAGTTTAGTTTATGTTAAAGTTAAGTTAAAATTAAGTTGAAAATATTTTAATTTTATGTTACAGTTATATTAAAATCGCCGGCGCCGGTGGTGTAGTGTTAAGCGTGACTGCTTTATCACCCCAATGGGTCTTGGTTCAATTCCAGCCGAGGTCGGTGGGATTTTTCTGAGGCATAAAAATCTCTGGTCACGTCTTCCTTCGGAAGGGAAGTAAAGCCATTAGTCCCGGCCCATGTGTGTGTTTGAATGGGTGCGATATCCTACGCAGGTGTGGAAGCTGGCTTCCTGCACATTCGATTGTCGTCAATGGATGGCAATCGATGTCCGTCGGTGATTGGCACTAGATTGCGGAACACAGACCGACGTTAAAACAAAAAAAAGTTATATTAAAGGTAAGTTAAAGTTATGTTATGTTAACGTTTAGTTAAAGTAAAGGTAAAGTTATGTTAATGATAAGTTAAAGTTAAAGTTATGTTAAATTTAAGTTGAAGTTAGGTTAAAATTAAGTGATAGTTATGTAAAGTTTAGTTTAAGTTAAATTATATGTTATTTAAAAGTTAAATTAATATCAAAGCTATGTTAAAATTATGTTAAAGTTAAGTTACAGTTAAATTAAAGTTAAGTTAAAGTTTTTGTAAAGTTAAAGTTATGTTAAAGTTCAAGTTAAGTTAAAGTTATGTTAATGTCAAATTTAAGTTAAAGTTATGTTTAAGTATAGGTAAAGTTATGTTGAATTTAAAGTTATTATAAAGTTAAGTTAAAGGTTAGTTAAAGTTATGTTAAAGATAATGTTAAGTTATGTTAAAGTAAAAGTTAAGGTAAGGTTCAGTTGACGTTAAGTTAAAGTTTTATTAATGTTAAGTTGAAGTTATGTTACGTTATGTTATGTGTTACAGTTAAAGTTAAAGTTATGTTTACAGTTGAAGTTAAATTTTAGTTCTGAAGTACATAGTTTCGGACATGCCCAAGTTTGTCAATCAGTATCTGGCTACAATTCTGCTTCCGCTTTGGCAACTTCTGACCCAGATGGAAGATATCTACATCAAGGTGATCGTAAATGAAATAGAGGAGAATCCTTTTGTTAGTAATTCCGAAGGTTTGTGTAACTGTCTTTCGTGTGGCTAGCTACCTATTGGCAATGCTGTTCAACTAAACCTGTTTTCTATTTTAAGGAGATGTAAGTGAAGACTTTACAGTTATGATTCTGCAAACCTTCGTCGAGTTTCTCTTTGTATCCCCATGACCATGTAAAGTCGTTCCCAGGTATTTTCAGCACACAGATCGGTAAAAGTAGGTTTTATCTAGCATCTAATACGACAAACACAACAAGAAACGGTTATGTGCTCAAGTTGTTAACGAAAGACAAAGTCGACGAAGAGAATCAATCAATGTTATTTAGGACCTAATGCAATATTCAGCTTGAGTTCAAGTGAAGTGAAATCGATCAGTTTACACTTCCGGTGAAGTTAAAATCTGACAGATCGAAACTTTTAATTTTAGCTTAGTTACTTAGCTTTTCGCGAGCAGCTGCATGCGTTTACAAAGTTAACGTAAGCGAAAAAGATGAGATCCACAAAATTCGATGTCGGGTCGTGGGCCTTATTACGGGTGTCCGTAATAAGCCCCCGTATCTGTTTATAGTTCCAGGCGAAGTGAAATTTTTGTCAATTCGGGTTTTTTATATGGGATTTTAAGTTCGCTTCGACCTCTATATGGTAGTTCGCTTAAAAATGTTATAACAATCGCCAAGCTCACTGTAATGTCACCAAGTGTCTCGTCACCTACGAATTGGCGCCTATGTCAGCGGTCTAATAACTCTTAGCGCGCGAATGGCATAGTTCCCCTGCCGCATAGAGAGTTGCCGCAATGATATTAGGTTAGCTAAGGTCAGTTAACTGACTGGTGGGAAACGGGAGCTTCAGCATTGCCTATTATGTACGCATTTTTATGATGTTATCTAACAACAATGGTGTGTAGTGTTTACACGATCATGTTTCTAATTCTAATGTGTTGTAAATATAATTGAAAGCATTTGAAAAGTTTGATTCTTATATTTTGTACATCTAAAAACATTAGTAAACATCTACAACGTTTACTTTAAACGTTTTGTACATCTGAAAACATCAGAGTACAACAAACATGAGGTACAATTGAAAACATCCGAACAACGTTTAGTTCTAACGTTATGTACATGCGAAAACATCCCTAAAACATTTGGTTTTAATGTCAAAAGATTGAAATTCTTGACGTCAGAACGACATTAGAATATAGCAACATTTTGTTCCAAAATTTCTGATGAATACACCATGTTACCTTGCTTAAATACAACTAAATCATTATGTTTTTTAATGTTTGACATCAGGAATACATTTGATTTCGATGCTGATGTAGACATCAAAATCAAACGTTGGGCTAATGTAAATTTTTATTCTGGCAGCAAATGAAATACTTAGCTGATTGGGACTAGTAATTAATCGATTCAACAATAAGAACAAAATTGTGCTCTGGTTGGATAACTGCTCGGCACAAAATAAAAACTGGTATCTTTTCTTGTACTTGATTCTGCAGATAGATTCAGAAGAAATCCAGGTACAGGAGGCACAGTTCGAAAAGTAGTGTAAATTTCTGTTCAATATGATGCACACAAATGGAGCGTCATATATCATATAAGTTTACATTATATATCATGTAAAGATCTGGCAAATTTCATGCAATGTAGGAAATATTGTATACAAAAGCCCATCTTTGTAAACAACATTGTTTACAAGTTGCTCGGTTGCGTGAAATTAAATTTAAGTTTACGTGAATGAATGTTTACATCACAATTAAAATTAAAAAATTTAATCTGTGGGTGGTACTGAAATATTTTGCGTCAGGTCACACCTTCATGGCTGCTGATAGTTTCTACGCATCAGTGGAAGCTCACATGAGACTCGGGAAGCCTTTGAACCGCCGTTCTAAGAGCAAAAAAAAAAAGAGTCGAAGCATTTAAGATGAAACTTGAGGATTTTCTGTCGACATCGATTAAAGTATCCCAGTATGAACCTCGTCCATACATCGATGAAATTAGAAAGGTAATCATCAAAAAGGGAACTTTGAGTGGGTTGGTTTATTTCCTTTAAATTCCGTTATAATTGCTTATCTTTTGACAGATACGCGTATTTCGTCTACTACTTGCAGACTTCATCAGTGCCAAGTACTCAACACCACTGGCACTGATGAAGTCGAAATTCCCTGAACTTTTTCAAAATGCCCTGTATTTCTATGAAGTTATACGCAGTTCCTCAAATTATTGCGCAGTCCACAAAACTTCATCAAAGCTTGCTTCACGTCTACGTTTCTCGTTCATTTTCCGCAAAGTTCGACGCACGAAATTTCTAGAATTTGAGCGGAATTCTCTGAACTATTTAAAGTCCATGAGGTTTCATCAAAGCTCTGAAGTTATAAAAAAGGTCCCTGAATAATAAAGAGGTTCCCTGCCATCAAACAATAAACTTCTACGAAGATACCTAAACTTGTATAAAGTTCCCACTTCTACGAAGTTTTCTGAACTTTTCCATGATCTCAGAACTTTAAATAATTTCACTAAATTTAGCTCATGATTCATCTGACATAGGTAAGTTGGTTTTAATGCATAAAACAAAATATAATAATAATACCAAAGCAACATTCAAAATCAGGACAGTATTCTAGTGAAAACAGTCAACGGAACATTAGAGTCAAACGTAGCATAAGTGTTACTAATCACATTAGCGACAGTATGAATAGCCTCATTCAGCCCATACTGTCAATTACGAGCTGCGAGGTGTATGAAGTGTCGTTGTCTTATAACTTTTTCAGGTACGTAGAAGAAGAGTTACCGAATCAGTTCGATGAAACTCTACGAAGTTCTCTGAAGTTCGGAGGGGTTTTACAAAGTTAGCTGAACTTTAAACAAAAATCTGCACTTCAAGAAAGTTTTCTGAACTTTTATAAAGTTCCCTGAAGTACCACGAAGTTTCTTGAAGAACTACAAAATTCCTAGTTGAAGATGCTAATTTCAAATAACAGACTGTAGTGGTAATTTTTATACGATACATGGATTAGATGAAAGCATAGAGTTGATAGTTCCGTTAAAGTACGGCAGTGTGAAGATTGTATATAGATATTAGACAAGCGAGCTAGGACAACTTTTAAGGAAGGTACAAATCGGTTTTTTCATCTCTCTTTACCAAACTCCCCCTTTGGAGAGGGATGGTGAGGGGTGTCCCCCACGCCACCACTGGCAAAAAGAGATGAAAACCGACCCGCTCATGTACCAACTGTGTGTTTGAAACAGTTCTACCGATTTTTTACCGCACTTCAGTTGTTATTTGAAGGAAGGCATCCAGTCGTAGGTTTGGAAATTGCAACTATTGTTTACCCCTACCACGATATGTGCTCCTGTCATCGTCGACTTGACGATCTCGAGGGGACACGGGTGGGGTAGGTGCTGCTACTGTACCTTTCGACCATTGACAGTAATTGATGGTATGCTCCCATCCAGAGTTATGTACTTTGACTATATGTTTTTAGTATTACTTCTACGTGAAGTCAACGATTTACACCTTCCGAAAAACCGATTTGTACCTTCCTTAAAAGTTGTCCTAGCTCGCTTGTCTAATATCTATATACAATCTTCACACTGCCGTACTCTAACGGAACTATCAACTCTATGCTTTCATCTACTCCATCTATCGTATAAAAATTACCACTACAGTCTGTTATTTGAAATTAGCATCTTCAACTATGTAAATCGTTGACTTCACGTAGAAGTAATACTAAAAACATATAGTCAAAGTACAAAATTCCTGTTATCCTCGGATAACAGTGTAGTGGCTGTAGGTGCATTGTCAGACAGCACCAGCAAATCAACAGAGGAAGTGCCCTAGCAGCACACTTGTCACTGAAAAGTCGTGGTAACTTGTTTGCAACTTATTCTAGTCACAATCTAGTTGCAGCAACCTATGTTGATGGAAGTGTGTTGCTTGGGTGGTAGAGGTGCTGCATGAAGAGGTGGTGATAATAGACGTGCCCTCAGGAGGCCGATAAAGCATGCAAAAACGAACAGCATCCTCGGCAGAAAGGGTTTGCGGATCTGTCGAGATTCGATGCGTTGCAAGCACACAAACAATATAGGAAATCGATTTAGATCTCCATTGTAATATTTGTTTAGTCCTTTGGCTCCGCAGAACTTTCAAGGATATTGAGCCTACTAAATAAACATTTTGGAAAACATGGTTTTCGATTCAGATACTGACCGTTTAGTGTGACAAATATGTTGGATTCATCCCAAAATTTACAATCCAGTTTTCTTATTTCTCATCATATTTTCAGGTTGACTACTACTTGGGACGAACACACCATGCTTTTTGTCTAAATATATTTTAACAGTTCTCAAATTTAAGACCATGTTTGAATAAACTAGTGATGTCGGCTACAACTTAAAAGGATGAAAATACTGATGGATGAAGTCACACGAATCAATTTCAACAACGAAGTTTTTTTTTAAAGGGCCCTCCGAACTATTGGTTCTCTGCCAGCTGCAAAATACCTATCAATTTGATCCACCAAGATCAATCGGATCCAAATCAGGCTGATCAATATCCCAAAATTTGAGCTAATTTGGTGGCGAACTGATTCTGCACTGGCTCTTTGAAGTTTATATGGGAATTACTATAAGAAAAGTGTATTTTTGTCCTCATCGTTCTAGCCCTGCACCATAATGATTTGCGGAAAAGTTGTCCATCGGAGCCCCCCTCCCCCCTCTTACGTTAAAATTTTCCAGCTACAACTTTGTGGAAATCCACTTTTCAACTGAATGTCAAGAAAATTTGTTATTAATTAATTTCCAAGTTGATAACTTGCTGGTAGGATTAATCGGCTGTTATCAGGGCAACACTGCATCTTTCCCTTATGACATAATAGCCTCGATTTTTTGTCCTATTATTCCAATGTTGTCTGCTGAGTAGTAAATGAACCAGGTCAGAAGAACATCATCTTCCTAATCAATTAATAACTAATTATTCTAACGTTCAATTCTTCAATTCCCACATGAACTTCAAAGGGCCAAGTGCAGTATGAGTTCGCATCCTAATGAGAACAAATTTTGTGAGAATGATCAGAAGCTGATTTGAAATCGTTTGAACTTGGTGGAGCTAAATCAATGTTTTGAACCATGAAAATTCCGTGCGCATGGATCGATAACAAATAACCCTGCCGGTAATTGGTTCGTAATCGTTTAACTCATCTTCCGCTTGAAATACTTCTATAAAACCACACGCTATGTCTGAAGGCACTTATTATGCAAGTTGCATGTACCTCCGATTTTTTTTCACAGGAAGTTAATATTGATGATAACACGGGAAAAAAAGAGTTCCCATATTCGTGAACCACAGCCGTGAACCATAGTTCACGGTGTATATTTGAGAACATTTTGTTCTGGATAGCTGGCCGTGATTTTTAGTTCACGGTCCGTTCCCGTTTTCGGGAACGGATTTTTTTTTTCCGAGAACAATCAAATCTGTGAAAGACTTAAAATATTTCATCTTGGGTTTTTTGAGAAAAAGTGTTTTGAAGTTGACACCAGGCATGGAAAATCATTTACATTAATTTCGTGCATTCATTTACATTTATTTGCCAATAACTTTTCATTAACCAAATTTTGTTAAATAATGTATGCGATATTTGTAGGTCTTAATATTGGCTACAACTTTTGTGAACATCTCAAATCTGTATCTTTATGCATGACGAACTAGAGAGATGAGTGTTTTTCAAAGAATGTAAATTATTGACTGAAAAACAATATTGGGTTCTGCTCGCTCTAGTTCATCATGCACTAGAGATACAGACTTGGGATAATCACAAAAGTTTTAGCCAATATCATGACGTATAAAAACATGACACATCTATTTTACGAAATTCTGTTGATACTCAAAGTTAAAAGCAAATAAATGTAAATAATTGCACAAAATTAATTTAAATGATTTTCCATACCTTCTGCCTTTGATGGAGGTGTATAACAAATATTAACGATACAAAACTATTCTCTGACTATACAAATCAAGTAACAACCATCTTGATTTTGACCACTTTGCGTAAGATCTATTAAAGTTGTCTCCTAGATCAACAATCATTCGCATTTTTCATCATTCATAAGTGTAAAAGAGATAACAATGGGCATGATAGTCAAAGACAGCCATGTAATCTAAGTAAGCATTGATTTTTTGTCACGTGTAAATATTGAGGTCTATCGTTAAGCATATCCGCAAAAATGAAGAAATCTCATGAGGAAAATAGAGAGAAAGTGTGATTTTTGTGCTCCATCCAAAAAAATTCACGCTACTTTATTAGGGACGATCGTTGGAAGATTTTCACCGGACTTCAATGTAGAAGACGAAAGGTATCCGAAAGTTTTGTGCCACGCATGTTACATTGCCGTTTACCGGTGTAAGAAAGGTGAGCCGTTCAAGAAAATTGAGGTTCACGTGTATCTAAAAGCAAAGATACGTACAAGAAGTTCAAACCATATTGAGTGTGACCTCTGTCGAGTTGCGCAATTAAAATGTGTAGATATGTGCAAGAAAAAGGTATCGCTGAAAAAGAAAAAAAGTTATATTAAAATCTGCAAAGCATGTTTGACGCAAGTTTCCCCGGGGAAACGACACACATGTAGTGAAACCCGGAAACTGCAAAATCTCTCCGAATTAGCGGACGAAAGTAAGGACCATTTTATTGCCAAAACCATTCGACAGGTAGCTGACAAAAAACTAACGGAAGTTAGTTTTTCGAACGTCTCAGGAAAACCAACGCATTTCAATTTAAAGCAAACGGGAAAAAAAATCAAAGTTCTCTCACGAAGATTTACTCAATATTAAAACGGACTTAAATCTGAGTATTAATAAGGTCAGTATATAACAGTATGTTATCTGGTTCGTCTAAACAAATAATATGATATTACAGACGCTTAAATTGGCTAAGCACATGAGACAGAACGGTCGTCAAATTATCCAGCCTGGTCTCAAATCAGCTATAAGCAACATGTTGTCCGAGCTCGAGGATTTCTTTTCCGTGATGAAGTGCGACATGACTTCACGCAAAGGAAAATCCTTCGCAATAGAGAATCGATCTGTTGTGATGTGTGCGTCAAAGCTCGACGTAATGCGGGAGAGATCATTTGCAAGATCGGGATCGATGGCGGTCAAGGATCACTTAAAATCATCATGACCCTCGAAGAAGGAATGAGCTCTACCGGACTAAAAGACTCCGGTGTTCGCAAGTGTTTCATTCTTGCCTTGGCTCCAGGAATTCAAGAGAACTACAAAAACATTTCCCTGTTGTGGTTGAGGCTTGGATCACATAAAATAAAAGCAATTGTGACTGGTGAGATTAACTCTTCGGGCACTGAACCATTTTATATACCTCGGAGCCCCAAACCTAAAATGAAGTCGACATTTTTTGGAGGTCGCTCACTGTTTTTGCAATATTTCCGTCATTTTTTAACCGATTTTCGATGTTTTGGTTTTTTTTGAAAGGGTATTAGTTTGCCTTTATTATGTTATAATCGATTATGTCATATAGTTCCGTGGCCACATCGTAAATTCCGGATTAATTTCTGTCGAATCGGTAGACAAGCCGTTTCAACAAGTTAGAAGTGATTGATTTATCCCATCGCAATTTTTCCTGGTAGCCTACAAAATTATCTAATAGATTGCACTATAGTCATTTTTCTATTTGAACTACTGACCAAGTACTAGCCGTAGGAGTATGATCCATGGGACTTTCAAAGGAATATTTATCTTTTAAAGTTGGACATGTCGTGCGATGCATGTTTCGCACAAACCCGATGAAATATAAATAATGTAGACTATAAGATATAATTTTGATCAATCTGGTAATGCATTAACATGTCGCAGATTACATAGGGAAGAGCACTACTTCCGCACAGGACCCATTTTCGTCGCCCCCGCCGTGTCTCGGATGTCCCTCAACTCGTTGAGCTGATTTTCCGTTTAAGTATAACTAGATTATGTTGAACATCACGTTCAAGAAATTAGCTCAACTGGTTGAGGAACAGTCGAGAGGTAGCGGTGAACGACGCAAATGGGTCCTATGCCTAAAGTGCACCCCACACGACAGTTTTTATTGACAATAATCATATTGTCAATACATATTATATTGACGTGAATATATCGATATTGACAATATTTATGTATTCACATCATCAATAATATTGTCAATACTTAGAAGTATTGACAATATTTATTACCGTGTGGGGTTCGCTTAAGCAGTGCTCTTCCTTACTTATTAAAAAAAATGTCTCTACATATATGCATTCCTACCCATACAGCGCAACCAAAAAGGTTTATCAACGAGGAGTTTTTACATGCAATTTCAGAACAAAGAAGAAAACAGCAAATTATTTAAGGCGATTCCTTGTAGAGTCCACAAATGGCCGCCACGTAGGCTTTACAAGCAATTCCACTAAAAATTTTCACGTTCACAAATCTCGGAAATTAATGCCTCATTTCACCTGAAATTACTACTTCGTGTATGCTGCAGTGCAAGAAACGAGAAGTAACAGTTTCATTGTAGTACGTGTCGTGGAAGCTGATATTTGTGCACTTAAAGTTTCGAAGTGGTTACAAAAAAAAAGGATCTCACAACAAATCACCTTAATAGAAAGGTGTCCTTGAAAACCCCCTTTCCTCGCTCTACGTTATTCGTAAGACGCAATATGTAGGGGACAACAGTCCAAAATGCACCCCGGGGCAAAACGCCCGATGCGATTTTTCATGGTATTCCCGTTTTAATTCATTAATTTGACAAGCCACAAGGCTAGTTTAGTACTTAAACTAGCATTTCGGCACAAAAAATCCCAGAATTAAGAGTGGAATAGCTATGAAAAATCAAATCGGGCGTTTTGCCCCGGGGTGCATTTTGGGCTGTTGTCCCCTATGCATGCATAGCAGTGGGTGCAACTTTGTTCCTAACGCGTTCTTCGGGGTACTGCCTTCCCCCGAAGAACGCGGTAGGAACAAAGTTGCACCCACCGCTTTCATTCAGTTGTTTTGTAACCAACCGATCTGATTTTTTGTATGTGATTAGTCTAGGGTGGGCACTGATCACATACAAAAAAAATCAGATCGGTTGGTTACAAAACAACTGAATGAAAGCGGTGGGTGCAATTTTGTTCCTACCGCGTCCTTCGGGGGGATACAGTATACAGTAGCTATGGTTTATTATATGTGTAAGCACGCTGCACAAGAAATTAGTACGCATTTCGAACTTGTTCAAACAAGACGTTGCCGACCTAGCAAGTGCTTCATTCATTTTTTCACAATGGATTCAGACACTGCAGCTGAGGAAGATTTTGAAATCGGCATCAATTCCGATATCGATTTATCTGACGTGGATAGTGTATGGGAGGAAGAACAAGAGGATCCAAAAGAAAATGACATTGTTAGCGCGGAAGAAGAGTTGGAGGATATAGCACTGAGCCATTCACAAGCGTGGTACGAATCAAAAACAGGTAAGTTTTAAGGCTACGTCATCGCAAATCGAATGAATTGAGAAAAAGTTTATCAAATGTTGTTGGACAGGATTCATATGGACGAAAACACCAGCATCCTCTGAAATATTTCGTGTTCGACCTCCCAATAAAGGATTGAGTGCTTATAGTCAGCATGTTACATCTATCATGGATTGTTTTAAATTATTTATTTCTGATGGAATAATTCAAAAAATTATTCGCTATACGAATGAACATGGACGCGACGATCCCAAAGAGAAAGACTGGAAGGAATTAACGGAAAAAGAGGTCTGGGCATTTTTTGGATTATTGATGATAGCTGGTGTACAGAAACAACGAAAAACACCAATAAAAACGCTTTGGACTACTGAATATTTTCTCCGCCAAGCATTTTTTCCGACAGTTATGTCCAGAAGTAGGTTTCAAGCCATTATGAGACATCTGCGATTTGATTGTCGCACTGATCGTAGTTTATTGCTCAAAAATAATGATCAGCTAGCGGCGATTCGGTTGGTTTATGATGAGTTTGTCAGCAATTGTATAAAAAGCTACAATCCATCCCAAATCATCACAATCGATGAAAGGCTAGTTCCATTCAAAGGAGGATGTAAATTTGGAGTTTACATGAAAAACAAACCTGGTCGGCATGGATTGAAAGTATGGGTTGCAGCAGATTCAGAAAATGCCTACGCCCGCAATCTACAAGTTTACTTCCCAGGTAATAGGTGTTCCTACTTTTGTAACATATATTGAAACTTTCTGGTCTTGTTATAGGGTCACATTTATTGTCAAAGACAACTCAAGGAAGCAGTAAACAGTTGCCGAGTGAAGTAGGAAGCACAACCAAATTGAAGAAAAAGTGTATCCGATCAAAGAAAACCGTCAAAGTTCTAAAAAAACCTAAAATACGAGAAGAGAACCAAGGTCGTCGAGTTGTTATGGACTTGGTACAACCTTTTCTGGGTCAGGGAAGAGAAGTAGTAGTTGACAACTTTTTTTCCTCAGTAGATTTGGCAGAAAAACTACTTGAGAGGAAAACTTACTTGACAGGAACTCTGCGTAAAAATAAAAGAGAAATCCCGTTAGCATTTTTGCCTTCAAAATCTCGCAAAGAGCATTCATCTTTAATTGGGCACAAAAAACGGTTAACATTAACCTCATACGTACCCAAAAAGCACAAAGATGTTCTTGTGCTGTCCAGTAATCCTCATATTCGAGGCATATCTTTCTCTGAAAAACATAAACCAAATATTGTATTGCATTACAATGCTTCAAAAGCAGGAGTTGATACTTTAGATCAGGTCACAAGAGACACGTCATGTGCCAGAATCACGTATCGTTGGCCTGTGCGATTATTTTGGGATATTCTTGATATTGCTCTGTATAATTCGTACATTATTTTCATTACCAAATATCCTGACTGGAACAAAAATAATTCTGGCAGACGAACGCTATTTATAAAATATGCATCTTATTTTATGGTAGAAGATTTCGTTACTCAGAGATTCGAAAAATCTGTTGCTGGTGGAATACCACTTGAATGTCAAGATGACATGCACATGTTATTGCAGCACATCGATGAAGTACGACGAAATCTGCCAGGATACTCACAAAATGCTGAAAATGACGCTCAGAGTTCTGCAAACCCTCCTGAAAATCGTATTTCTTGTGCAATATGTAGCAATCGTCGCAAATCTACAACCCTCTCATGTGAAACGTGCAAACAGTATTATTGCCAAAAACATCGATGGGAAAAGAAAATAATCAGCTGTATAAAAGACTGCTCATCAGATCGTAGAACACACGCCAAAAAATCTAGGAAGACTGTTTGCGAGTGCGGAAAACGAAGTACAGTAACATGTGTGAATTGTAGCTTATGTATTTGTTCAATCCACAGGAAAACAGAAGTGCAATATTTTTGTAAAAATTGCTATGTGGCTTGAACGGAAATGTATTTGGTGCATTATTATTTGTTTTTATCAGGACTGAATGATAAATAAAAATTTAAACAAACTAAACAAAAGCCACAAATCAATTGGTCTGAATGAATGAAATAAAAATTGGGGTAGGCTAGGGGTTAGGAGTTATTTATCTTTTAATAGTTTAAACTATTGGGGCATAAAAAAATAAAATTAAACATTTGACTTCCAAACCAGCTTCTACAACAGTTTGGTAAAAGCGTAACTCATGAAAAATTGTCTGAATTAAAAAAAAAATGTTTTCTTCACCGAAAAACATAAAAAACTTTATTTTTCCAAATGAACCCCATTTTTGAATTGTATTTTAAGATTTTATTTTCTGGGAAGTCAATTTAATTACTTACAAAGTTACAATATGGACGGCTTACATGGGCACTTTTGCAGGAAAAAGTTTGACTAACAATACATTTTTCTGTCTCCTTTAAAAATATTCTAAGCAAATATAATTTTCATGCAGCACCCTCCCAAATTAGAGTAAAAATGTTGTGGATGAGAGGACTTTGAGAACGGGCACCAAAATATTGTATATACCTCCGAGCCACTAACCAGAAATTAAGTCGGCATTTTTTGGAATTCACTCACACGCGCACTCACGCAATAAATTCGATAATTTAAACCATAATAATGTTCGATGATTTTTAAATAATTTAGAAATGATGGCTTAATTCCACAGTATTTTTACCAAGAAGCCAATAAAAATATCGAATAGGAAGCTCCATGTTTACTTTTTTTTGGGTAACTGATCGAGCAGAAGATGGCCTATGGAACTATTAAAGGGACAATCATCTCCAGCAAGTTAACCATAACGTAAGACACATATTTTTGTTCAATCTCATGTGTTATAATATTGCAGATTGCATATTTATTTTTAAAAAATCGACGGTGCCTTGATTATGTACACAGATTGGTTTTCGCCTTGCTTTGCGGCTCCATTTTCTCTCACTATTCTGCGCTCGCTGGACGATGAGCAACAAAGTTTCTTCAATTTACGAAGGATAGTGTCATGTGTAATAGTGACTCAGAGTTAATTGAAATAAAATCAACCTAAGTAGGTTGACTGAAATAAAAACAATCTGCTTATTAAACCCACTGTAAGGGCACGTACTTTCTTCCAGAACATCCTCAAACATTATGAATGTGGTCAATTGGTGGAAAACTGACTTCAAATGTGATGCAAAAGCTATATTTTATCAAGCAGTAGGGAGATAATTTGTCGCTCACCATGATTATCTAGCGGCGCCGGTGGTGCAGTGGTAAGCGTGATTGCCTCTCACCCCAGCAGGCCTGGGTTCAATCCCAGTCGGCGCTGCCGGGATGTTCTGAGGCATAACATTTCTGATCACGGGAAGTAATGTCGTTGGTCCCCGGTTCATGAGTTGATGGGTCGATAAGGAAGGTCCAGGTGTGAGAGCTGCCTCCCTGGCGGCGTCGGTAGCATTGGTGCTCAGCACGGAAAACAAGATCGACGTAAAACAAATCCAAAGAAAAAAAAACCATGATTATCTCACGAAAACAAATGTCATTTTGAGGTTTGCATCGGTTATCTTTCAAAGTCCAGAACTCGGTCAGTAGTACAGTTAAAAATTTGTAAGTGGTACATTCTATTAGATAATTTTATAAGCTTTCAGGCAAAAATACGAAACCCCAAATCAATTCATTTTAACTTTCAGAAACGGCTTGTCTACCAATTCGACAGAAATTAACCCGAAATTTGCGGTGTTTTACATGACCGTGTAGCCTTATCAGCTAGTTCACAAAAAAGTTGAAAAAATAACCTTTAAAACGGTAAAAAAACATTTAAAAAAGGATGAGTAGAACCCGAGATACATTATTTTGAAAAAAAGTGTCGACTTCATTTTCAGTGTGGTAGTCGAAGAGTTAAGATTTATTTTGTCCCATTATCATTATTCAACTTTTTTTTGTTTCAGGTGATCTCAAGGTTATCAATATTTTGGCTGGAGTAATTTCAAATAGTGCAACGTTTCCTTGTGCATTTTGCACGGCACGCAAAAGTGATTTAGGAACATGCAATGACCTTGCACGGACACTTGGTTCCATCAGGACTTTTGCGAACAGTTGGAAAGAATCTGGAGGAATCAACAAAGATGCCAAAAACTTTTTCAACTGTGTAAATCAACCTGTCTTGAACGGTGATGAGGATACAAAGATTCTGGATATTTGTCCACCACCTGCTCTACACCTCTTTTTGGGCCTCATGAACACAGTTTACAACAATGTGGCCGAAAATGAGCCCAATTACGCTTCAAACTGGGCGGCTGCCGCAAATGCAACTCGACATGCGCAATTTTGATTCGCTGGGCGTCATTGTAGATATTTGCTGGATAAACGCACAGTTTTGATAGGAGGCAATCTAGATCGTCAGGTAAAGGTTTTGGACAACATGCATGCAATGATAAGCCATTGTTTTGGCGAGGAGCTCAACGATGATTTCGAAAAGTCCATTGATCTTTTTTGTGAAAGTTGGCTTACCGCAAACCTTCCAGTAACCCCTAAATTCCATATTGTCAAATATCACATTAGCGATTTTTGTAAGAAAACAGGAAAAGGATTAGCCAGGTTCACGGAACAAACAACAGAAGCAGTGCATCATGATTTCATCCAAACATGGAGTAACTTTAAAGTGGCGGAGAATCATGTTAAATACGAAGAGAACCTGTTGAAAGCTGTGGTTTCGTATAACAGCGCTCATTTAAAGTAATCTTCATTTATTTGTTGGATCACATTTGCTTAACATTTTCATTATATATAGATATAGGTTCTGATAAGAAATTATGGAAATTATTAAAAATAATACAATTTGATAAAAAAAATAACTGTTTTAATATTTTACTTATAAATGCAAAATAAAACTATGGGAAAGTCGTGAAACCTTATGGTACCGCCAATACCTTATACTTTTGACTACTTTAAGGTTCAATTTACTTTGATGCATTTTCGAAAAAATCAAAAGCAGTTTTTTTCGACGCATTATTTCAGATTGCTATAAGCTCGCGTCATTTTGTGTAGAATAGCAAAAGGAATCGAATAGTGCGAGCATTTTGCAATCTGAACTAATGCGTCGAAAAAAACTGCTCTTGAATTTTTCGAAAAAGCATCAAAGTAAATTGAACCTTAATCCACTTTTGAAACAAATCATATTATTATATTATTAATTTGTATTATCAGAGAATAGTTTTGTATCGTTAATATTTGTTATACACCTTCATTGAAAGCCGAAGGTATGGACAATATTTTACATTAATTAAGTGTATTTATGTACATTTATTGCTTTTAACTTTGTCTATCAACAGAATTTCGTAAAAAAAAAATTGTGTCACGTTTTTATACGTCATGATATTGACGTTTAAAATTATAAATGTTAAATAATGTATGCAGTTTTTGTAGGTCTTAATATTGGCTACAACTTTTGTGAACATCTCAAGTCTGTATCTCTTATACTTGATGAACTAGAGCGAGCAGAGACCAATATTGTTTTTCAGTGAATAATTTACATTCTCTGAAAAACACTGATCTTTATAGTTCGTCATGCGTAAGAGAAACAGAATTGAGATGTTCACAAAAGTTGTAGCCAATATTAAGACCTACAAAAACTGCATACATTATTTAACAAAATTTGATTAATAAAAAAAGTTATTGGTAAACAAATTAAAATGAATGCACCAAATTATTGTAAATGATTTTCCATGCCTGATGTCAACTTCAAAACACTTTTTCTCAAAAAATCCAAGATGAAATATTTTAAGTCTTTCACAGATTTGATTATTATCATCAATATTAACTTCCTGTGAAAAAAAATTCGGAGGTACATGCAACTTGCATAATAAAAGCCTTCAGACATAGCGTGAACCACAATCTCTCCAGCCTCAAAAACTGAATACCAACTGATTGAAATCAACCAGTTGTACCAGCAACACGAGAATGTGACAGGACTACAACAATTCTCTGCAGTTTTTTTTTATCACCAACCAGCCACTTTTAGCATGCACGCAGGACGTAGGTAGGTTGCCGATCTCCCTGGAGCTCGCCGAGCTTAGCTCATGAGACACAGCACATGTGACATGAATGAGGCACGTAGGAACAAAAAAGAAACGCGAAATAATCACCCCTATTCTGTATTTCGTTTCGAACGAAATTCTCATACAAAAAAATATTTTTTTGTATGAGAATTTCGTTCGAAACGAAATACAGAATAGGGGTGAATACGTCTCGAAATGTACCAGGCACCTACGATCTTATAGAAAAAGTGCCTCTATCACGCGGAATGGAAGCACGTGTACATTAACTCTGGTATAATGTCACTCCAGAACTCATTATGGTTATAGCAAGATAGTGCGATAATTATGCGGTTAGTTACGCAATTGGACAACTCAACGTGCTATTATTTATTACTTTTTTCAAACAAACATATACATGTTATTAGAGATATTAAAAATACATATTATGTTAAGGCTTTCCTCATCAAAAACACGAAATCCATAAAATGCCAAATGATACAGCTACATAAGCGTAGATACTGCAAAGAGAAACTCTTTGGCTGCAATCAATCGCACTGACGGCACTAAAAACAAAATAACCACGCAAATCAAAACAGCGGTTTTGTTGGGAAATCGAAACGAATGCCTACACGAAGGGAAAACAAATTTTTATTGTACACAAGAGGATTTCAAAACTCAATAATGGTCACCTACGACCCGCAAATGGGTTTCAATTGCAGCGATGGGACTTTCCTGCCATGAGAGATTGGTAGACCTTTTCAAAGTGATTCAAATTTCGCAACGTTCCACCTGCCGTTCCCAGTCGTTCCAAGCTTTTGCGTGCTGCGTGCAACTGCCTGCGTAGGTTTGGTTTCAGTGTCCTGCTCACCCTAATTAGCGGTGCCCTGGGGACCACCTCTGTGCATGCATCCATGGTCACGTTACGGTCACAGGAAATGCATCGTACGTCTCTTATTGGGGTGCGTTTGCTTCCGGAAGCCTTCTCCAATTCCGATGAGTGACTTTTTTGAATGGTTTGTATCTGAAGATGGAGTTGTCGTATTTGTACATTGACTGCATCAATTGAGGACTGTAACTCATGCTGGTTAGCTTTCGAATTTACATATTCACGTAGAGTGTAAAGTTCGTCCTGATTAGTTTTCAATTGCTCCGACAACATCAGCGTCCTATCGTTAACATCGCGCTGTTGGTTTGATAGCTCTTGGTGTAAAACATTACTGCCTCGAGCGTCATTATTCGACGTAAATCGAATGGATTGGCGTATTCGGGATTCTATTGCAACATCATCGGCTTTTTCCTGGAAAAGCCGACTAATCAAGTGTTCTATTTGTTCCATTTTGGCAGTATTATTTTGTTCGATCAAAGCTAGCTGTTCGGAAAATTGCGGTAAAACTGGAAAATCACCCTCACCGATATCGATTGCAGTTTTGTTTGCAGCGCATATTTTTTCCGTCAGTGATTGTAGCTTGGTTTCCAATTCTAGCTGCTTAAATTCTATGTTTCGAAGGATTTCTACAATGTCAGAGTATCCGGGTTCAGCTGGATCAGTTTGTACGACGTTGGAAGAGCTGAAAGAAAGAAATAAAGAAATAAATCAACACGGCGAATGAGAACGACCCAAATTTGAGTTTAGTTTACTCATAATCACCAAAAGTGCAAGAGCTCAGTGAGAGCAAACTGAAAACCTAATTTGGTGTTCATTTTTCCTGTTGCTAACAAAACGAGTATTCAATTTGATGTTCTGTTAAGGCAATGACAAACTGCAACAACATATTTTTGAAGAGCAAATGTACAGCAGATGTAAAACAATATGTGTTATCAAACTTATCAATCGCGTAAACTGAAATCAAAGTAGGGTTAACTACCCCATTTCCGGC
This sequence comes from Ochlerotatus camptorhynchus, assembly GCF_037179485.1. Lineage (NCBI taxonomy): Eukaryota > Metazoa > Arthropoda > Insecta > Diptera > Culicidae > Ochlerotatus > Ochlerotatus camptorhynchus. Next base: position 7,256,452 of record NW_027040918.1, on the reverse strand, counting down.
CTATTAAGCACAACCCGCACTTAGTCTTTCTTAATCTAGCGCAGTTTAGCACCAACCAGAATTTTATTATTACTGATGGCTTCCAAATGTATTTACCTTGCCGTACGTACCGTAAGATTTGATAAAGAGAAACCAATCGTTGAGATATTGTCAAAAGTCTAACACTGCTTCTTGACGGCAAACTCGGCCTAAGGATTCTAAACTCGGCCTAACGCATTTAAAAGCTATTGAATTCACTTCGGCTTCATCACTATCGGATGAAGATAAAAATTGATTCGGTCGGAGCGCTTCTTTTGTTTTTGGGAATAATGGGTGCAAACCTTCATATCACGCGTTCATTGACTTCGTTCGGAAGCTTATTAACTAAAGTATCGTACCAAACGCATAATTGACTTGTTAACTCTGAAATTATGGATTTATTTGAAGTTTTCTGCTCGATAGACCCAAAATGGCCGATTAGGCCGATGTAGTTCTCTACCCTATGATTTCAGTTTGATGTTGATACCAAAATTTGATGCTGGCCTTTGCTCGGGCTACGAGTGAAATCTAAGCTTAATTCCAAAACAGCCAAAAAAAGTTGAATAGACTTCTCTGACGTTTGGGAAATGCACAAGTATTAGTGCAGAACTCGGGGTAAATTTTAAGTATTAGTGCAAGAAAACCTTTGAATTTACCCAAGTACTTGTGCAATTCACAAACGTCAGAGAAGTCTATAGGTTCATAGAAAAACACCCCATGATTTCTCCTTCTACTTCTTTCCTTTATTTAACGTCGGTCTCTGTTCCACAATCTAGTACCAATCACTGACGGACATCGATTGCCATCCATTGACGGCAATCGAATATGCAGGAAGGCAGCTTCCACACCTGCGTAGGATATCGCACCCACTTAAACACACATGGGCCGGGACCAACGGTTTTACTTCCCTTCCGAAGGAAGACGTGACCAGAGATTTTTATGTCTCAGAAAAATCCCACCGACCTCGGCTGGGATTGAACCCAGACCCATTGGGGTGATAAAGTAGTCACGTTTACCACTACACCACCAGCGCCGGCCACCCCATGATTTCAGGAACATGATTAATTATACCGACCAAAACAAAGATGAGTAGGTTTAAGGACACCACAGACTGTGAGGACACTATTTGTTTTACCACTGCACAGTTCCACGGGCACGCATTTGGCGATCTAATTAATAGATAAAGTTCAAAATAAATTTACATGTCTGACGCAGAGAAGCAAGCATCTAATTTAATTTTCACTTCTGTATGATTTGTGGATGGCGAGATCAGTGCTAGTGAAAACGCGAAGAGGAGGGATTCCATGAGCCTTCACCTTAACTTTCGAGTAGTCGCGACACAAAAAGTTACACGAGCAGTCACATCGCCCAAAACGCACCCCTGGGAAAAACGCCCGATGGGATTTTTCATAGCATTCCCGTTCACAAAATTGACAAGTCATAGTGGGAGTTTAGTAGGGTAAATGACGGCTTCGGCAATACCTTATTCTATTATCGTCATTGGAGTAAACAACGTCCTTGTGTGCTAAATTTTGGCATGTGGATACATTGTGTTTAATAGTGTGGATAGGTTAAGGTTTTGCCGAAGTCTGCATTTCTTCTACTTAAACCAAAACCCCAGAATTAAGAGTAGAATTGATCATTTTGTCAAGCTTCTGCATTCATGTTCCATCAGATGTCACAGCTGTTGTTTGCGGTGACATCTATCGGAAACTAGACACAATCTGTTTTCCTATAATTGTTCACAGAGGACATTGCAGTGCAAAACATGTACATGTACCTCTATATATTGTGTGTGGCAGGATAATTTCTCAAAATGGGATTATACCATCTGCTTTCTGTTTATGGCCGTACGGCTGCGCCCATTGATTTAACACACGGCGGCTATTTATCCAGGATTCGCTCCTCAAGCCGCTGCCATAAAATACTATCTAAGTTTCACACCTGTGTATAATTCTTATGGGCGGGGTTGCATCGCACTTATGAGCGGCGCGTTTCGATCGTCAACAAATGATAATTTAACATAAGCGCGACAATATGCATTTAGATTAATATTCGAAGTCCCTCCTTTTTTACACATTCTGCACACAACAGCTGTGACATCTGATGGAACATGAATGCAGAAGCTTGACAAAATTATCAATTTCAGTTATACCTAGTTCTTGAACTATACCAGATAGAACAATTCAACATTCAGCAAAGCTGTTCAGCTGGACAACGCCGTTCTGACAGTGGGTCGTTTAGTTCAGAATCGAGTCGCTAGGTGACACCAGAGTACAAATAAAGTACTTTCATTCATAACTCTGGATCGGGACCAGATAGAAGTATCATTTCTTCAGTAAAGTTGTTCAAATGGACAAGATCTGTTCAGGAGTGATCAGTTTAGTTGGGAATTGATTCAAAAGGCGGCGCCACAGTACAAATAATGTTCTTCTAGTGGTGACTAAGGATCGGGACCAGATAGAAGGTTTCGGTCTTCAGCAAAGTTGTTAAAATGCTCGAGACCCGTTCAGTAATGAGAAGTTTAGTTGAGAATCGACTCACTAGGTGGCTGCAGAGTACAAGTCATGTTCTTGATGTAATAAATCAGAATCAAGACTGCATAGAAGATGATTGTCATCAGCAAAGTTGTTCAAATTGACGAGACCCGTTCAGTAGTGAACATTTTAGTTGGGAATCGACACAAAAGGCAGCGCCAGAGTGCAAATATAGATCTTCTTGTGATAACTAGGGATCTAGGCCAGATACAAGTTATCTGTTTTAATTAAAGCTGTTCAAATGGACGAGACCCGTTTAGTAGTAAACAGTTTGGGTGGGAATTGATTCAATAGGTGACGCCATATTTCAATTAAAGTTCTTCTTGTGATAACTTTCGATCGAGACCAGATAGAAGTTTCCTATTGTCAGCAAAATGGTTCAAATGGATGACACCCGTTCGGTACTTCATAGTTTAGTTGGGAACAAGGAGGCATAAAAAAAATTGTTTAGATTACCGAAGTCGGTAAAATTTTACTGGGTTTTAAAACAGCTGAGTTTTCAGTAATCAACCCAGTAGTTTTTACTTTTACTGAAAACTCCGTAAAACTGTCAAAAATTACCGTAAGTCAGTAAGAAAATGCGGTGTATATCAGTAATTTATTTGTTTGCATGTCTTTTTTTTTGTAAGGCTACAATTTCTAAGCTTTCTATAATTATTACTCAAATAAGCCGTATTCCTGGCAAACTTGGCGATTGATTTTCTACTTCATTCTGTTAAATTATTCAAAGGACATGGCACACAAAAAGACCTTTTAATTGAGATACTAAAAAAAATATCATCAAGGCGATCTGATGGATGTACCCGCTGTGCGATGGCATAATGTCAACCGTGGGAAGGACTAGCAGGTCTGAGCTTTGTAAAACTAGCCGTCTTTTTCATTCCTCCACTTTTTAATAGAAGTTACATGACACTGGCTGGTACATGCTCGGTTTAAGAATAAATGAGAGAACAACTTCTATCTGCCAGACAATAGTATAGGATTATCAGATAAGTTTTTGTTCTTGTTTCTTTCTTTCTCCCATCAGTTAAATTTTAAGTTTGTGTTTCTGTGTTAGTATTTTTTTTTCGTGTATTGTGTCCGAGTAATTTTGATTATCGTTGCAGTGGTAGGGCGTTTTTCGCTCCCACTAGTACGGCAAAATGGACATTTTGTCGGAAGACGAAATGGACGTTTTGTCGGAAGATGAAACCACTTTGCCACGCGATAGCAAGAAGGGTCGAAAACGTCTGTCATCCCAGAAATCAGATGATGTCATCCCTGGTTCGTCATCTCAGTCTGGTAATGGACAGGGACAGATAAGCCCCCGATCGCGAGCCTACCCAGAAGACTCGACTGGCCCATGGGTTGTTTACTTTCAGCCCAAAAAGAAACCTTTGAATGTAATGCAAATTACTAATGATCTGACGAAGCGGTTCTCGGCCGTGACCGAAATATCAAAGGTGAGGTACAATAAACTTCGCGTTGTCGTCTCTAACCTGAAACAAGCTAACGAGATTGCTGCCTCCCAGCTCTTTACACTCGAGTATAGAGTGTACATCCCAGCTCGTAATGTGGAGATCGAAGGTGTGGTCACCGAAGCGAGTCTGACCCCAGAGATCTTGGCGAAGCAAGCGGTTGGCCGTTTCAAGAACCCCTTGCTTCCCACGGTTGAGATACTGGAAGTCCAGAAGCTGAACTCAGTATCTTTCAGCGAGGGTAAAAAGAGCTTTACCCCCACAGACTCGTTTCGGGTGACCTTTTCTGGTTCAGCCCTTCCTCACTACATCGAGTTGGGAAAACTTCGGCTACCTGTGCGTTTGTTTGTTCCTCGGGTCATGAACTGTCAAAACTGCAAACAGTTGGGACATACGGCCTCTCACTGTGGCAGCAAGGCACGCTGTTCCAAATGCGGGGAGAAGCACGAGGATGGCGCCTGCACAGTCACTGCACCAAAATGCGTGTACTGTAAGGGAACTCCTCATGGTCTCTCATCGTGCCCGGCGTACAAACAACGCGGGGAGAAACTAGAACGCTCTCTTAAGGAGCGTTCCAGGCAGTCTTTTGCAGCAATGCTAAAAACAGCCACACCATCAACCAACGACAAAAATCCCTTTGCTGTTTTGTCTGATGACGAGTCTGACTCTGACTTGGCTGAGGAGGGAGTTTCTTTCAGTTTTCCGGAAGGTTCTGCACGGAAACGAAAACGCATCCGTTCGCGGAAAGTTGCAGATAAGGAACCCCAAATCAGCTTGCCCAAATCAAGGAGTGATGGAAAAAAGGAAGTTTCAACTCCTCCTGGTTTCCGCAGAACTGACTATAACCAGAATTTTCCATCTCTCCCGGGGACATCAAAAACCCCTGATGGCCCATTTTTAAGAACAGAAGCCCCTTCTTCATCCGGGTTGTTCTCATTTGATAAAATTGTGGACGATATTCTCAAGTACCTCAATATTTCTGATCCTCTCAAAAGCATTGTTCTGGCAATGCTTCCTTCTGTGAAGACCCTCTTGAAGCAATTGACATTGAAGTGGCCCCTTATTGCAGCAATCATTTACTTCGATGGATAATTTTCCAAACGAGGTCGGGGATTTGATCACTTTTCTAAAGTGGAATTGTCCAAGTCTCATTCCTAAATTAGATTCTTTTAAGTTTTTAGTTCACAATAATGATTGTGATGCATTTGCTGTTTGTGAAACTTGGCTCTCTTCAGACATCGATCTTCCTTTTTATGATTTTAACATTATTCGACTGGATCGTGAGGATTCACGTGGAGGAGGGGTACTTTTGGGGATCCAAAAGTGCCATTCCTTCTATAGAGTGAATCTTCCACAATTTCCAGGTATTGAAGTTGTCGCATGTCAGGCTATTATTAAAGGTAAGAGCCTTTGTATTGCTTCTGTTTATATTCCCCCTAGAGCCGTTGTTAATCGCAAACAACTTTCAGATATCTGTTCGGTACTTCCTGCTCCACGGTTGATTATGGGTGATTTGAATTCCCACGGTACAGGCTGGGGGGAACTGTATGATGACAACCGTTCTACTTTGATATATGACCTCTGCGACAGCTTTAATATGACAATTCTTAACAATGGAGAAGTAACACGTTTGGCTGGCCCATCTTCGAATGGAAGTATATTAGACCTCACACTTTGCTCTAACTCATTATCGTTGGATTGTACTTGGAATGTGATCTAAGATCCCCACGCTAGTGATCACTTGCCGATCAATGTTTCTGTTGCCAGTGGGTTCAATCCGTCGGAACCCGTTAACGTCGCGTACGATCTTACCCGTAATATCGATTGGACAAAGTTCAAGAATGTGATAGAAGATGCCCTAACGTCGGTAGAAGGGCTTCCACCGTTGGAGGAATATAACTTCCTCTCCAATCTGATTTTGGACAGCGCGCTTCAAGCTCAAACTCGGCCGGTTCCAGGAACGTCTTTCCGTAGGAAACCTCCTTCCCCTTGGTGGGACCAGCAATGCACACAGGATGTCAGCCCTTCGCAGCATAATCCCTATCGTGTTTGCTTCTCCGACTTCGACAATTCTGTTCATTTTGATTTATCCATGACGCAAGAGATTCGTGGAATCCCAGAGCATCATCGTTCTATGATTGCTCCGTCAATTTTCGCTGCAAAGTTTGGCCAAGTTGATTCCGCAAGATCGTTCTTCACAGATGGATCACTAATAGAGACGTCCGCTGGTTTTGGTATTTATAACGAATTTCATAGCGCCTCTCGAATGCTTCAAGCTCCTTGTTCCGTATATGTTGCTGAGCTGGCGGCAATACATTATACGCTAGAAACGATCGCCTCACTTGCACCAGATCATTATTTTATTTTTACGGATAGTCTCAGTTCTGTCGAGGCTATTCGCTCCATGAGGCCGGTAAAGCACTCCTCGTATTTTCTCATGAAAATACGAGAGCTTCCAAGTGCTTTATCTTATCTATGGGTCCCATCTCATTGCTCGATTCCGGGCAATGAGAAGGCGGACTTGCTTGCAAAGGTGGGCGCTATGGAAGGCGATATTTACGATCGACAAATCGCCTACGACGAATTTTTCTTCATTTATCGTCAACAGTCACTCGCCAACTGGCAAAATAAATGGAGTGAAGGGAGTTTGGGACGATGGTTATATTCAATCATCCCTAAGGTGTCGAAGTGTCCTTGGATCAAGGGGTTGGATGTGGGTCGAGACTTCATTCGTATGATGTCTCGCCTCATGTCCAATCACTACTCATTAAACGCTCACTTGTTTCGTGTTGGGCTGGGGGACAGTAATCTCTGTGAATGTGGACAAGGTTACCAGGACGCAGATCACATTATTTGGTCATGTGCTGAGCACCGTGGAGTCAGATCCGAGTTGTACGATTCCCTTCGGGCTCGAGGTAGACAACCTAATGTTCCAGTTCGGGATATTTTGGCTAGACGCGATCTGGAGTTTATGCAACTCATTTATGTTTTCTTGAAGAATATTAACCATAGATTGTAAGTTTGATTAACGTTGTGTTTAGTTTGTATTTTGTATGTCTGTGTGTGTTTTTTTTTGTGTAGATTTGTTTCTGTAATAATTGTATAATTACAGAGTTGATATAACGTCGATAGGATTAAGTATATGTTTTAGAAATAGTGAAATTTTTGAATAATAAATCATATTCCAAATCTCCTTTTCCCTCTCCCGATCCAAACAATTGTCATCCAATAACCTCGAGAAGACCGCGAGTAATCGGTTCAAATCCTTTAATTTTAGATCTAAGACATTTATAATGTATAAAGAAAATGATAACTTGGCTCTGTAAAGTTTATTCGATTGAGCCTGTACAAATAAAGTAATTAACAAAAAAAAAAAAAAAAGGTTTTATTGTCCGCTGTCTGGCTGTGACTTTTTTAATTAAATAGTATTGAATCCGAGCAATCTTTGGGCCGTATGAATAAAAAGAGTTTACTTTACTTTCCCGTGCTTTTCTTATGGGAAAAGTAAAGTAAACGCTTTTATTCATACGACCTTTTATTTAATCATTGGCATAAATAAGAAAACTCCATTCGTCCCCATCATATTAAAATTCAATAAATGATTACTTTTTACACATTTTGCAGTAAAAACCGTACTTGAAAAATGTGTAAAAAATACTCTTCTATTGACGTTTGATAGGTTTACACATAAATGTGTAAACGCAGTTTACACATTTTATGAGTAGACCCCTTTTTTCACGAAATGTGTGAATTTTTACACATTAATGTGTTTACGCTGGTTACCGTGTAGCTAAACGAGAAATACAGCGGGAGTTTGTTGTGTACACGGTAAGAAAAAAGTACCCAAAGGCCAGTTCACTTTTACCTACTTTTGACTAGTTTGTCTCCTTTTCTCCTACTTTTTCTAACCGTGTGGCTGCGTCAAGCGCGTATGCCGACCCTGAGGCAGTGTAGAGGGACAGGAAGAACCTCATATGTCACAACAGAAATTGAAGAAATTCGGAAAGTAACTTTGATAACCACTGCACTCACTGCACCTGACGATCAGTTCGCAAATCAGCTGTTCGTTCGTTTATCTATCTAAACAAACCTTCGCCGTGTAGTAGCGTACTGCTTGAAGTATGTCAAGGCACTACAAGCCGCAGTGCGTTAGTCCGATAAACCATCCGAAATCATCATCCCGACAGCTGAGCTTGCAGCCGCCGATCGCACGTTAGATCGACTTGCTCAGTCATAGCTTTACTTACCAGTTCCACAAGTAACAACGTCTTGAACCATTCAAATGGTTCAAGCTGCATATTGACGACAATGGAATCATCCGTGGTGGAGGAATCATCCGTGGTCTATCAAATGCTGAAGTTCCAGATAACGTCAAGTACCCAATGGTACCCCCACTTTGCTAATACCAAATTCAATGCGGTTTCACAAGAATGACCTTCCTGGTGTCTCCCGAGTGTTCTGGTATCAACATACTATTACTATTTAAATACTCCAGCAGCTGGCCTTTCACAACAAATTCTAAAACTTTCTCTCATATGTGCAACATGTTGATGGGACGAAACTCGTCGTCTTTAATCGTTCTAGCATCTTTTTGAATAGGAACCACTAAGGATTCCTTCCAAATTTATGACGCATGCCCAGCCTGCAGTGATTCATTAATAAGGTCCAGCAAGCTGTGGCCAATGCACAGTGGTCCAGAATGCAGATTTAGGTGGAATGATAAACTTTAGACTAAAAGTCTCGTCTACAAAGTTGTTCCTTATAGTTAGGCCCTCGTTATTATGACAATGAATTCTAGGGTGGTTCTAATTAACATTAAAATAAAAAATCTAACTTTTTTGTTTGAATAAATTAAGGTATACATTCTTGGACAAAGTTGTAGCTGAGCTAATTTCAAGCAAATGTGTATCTCTTAAATTGATCGATTTAGAGCTATTTTTTTGAACTGAGTTTTTTTTTTTTTTTGGGAGTTGAACCACTGCGTTCATTATTTGAACTTTTGTGGTATGAATGTATGAATTGATTTAGGGTGTCTCTAAAAAAACAGTTGTTTTGCTCTAGTTTTCTTATTTCAAATTTCTTAGCAAAGGTATCTTCAAATAACTTTTAGATCTTTAGAAGGCGCATATTTTTGCTGCACTAAGCTTGCCAATAAATTTCGCTGATCAAGAGTTATTGACGTTTTTTTCTAGTAAAAATATGTCATTTTTTCAAAAGTTAATATATCTGGTTGGGATCAAAAAAAATTTGTTTTACGGCATTTGAAAGGATGGATGTTATTTTCAATAATAAAAGAAATATTAGTGGTACGTTATTTTTAAACTCGAATAAAATCAATTTGTATGTATGTATGCATATTTTTTACTATATATGGGTATATCTTTTTTATTAGAAGAGATGCAGACAACAAATTTCGCTATAAAAAAATCGTCTTAAAGAGTTTGATGATGACTTTCATGAGAAATTTATAATAATTTTTTTTATACAAAGTTGCTTGAAATTAGCTCAGCTATAACTTTGTCGAAGAATGTATACCTTTATTTATTCAAACAAAAAAGTTAGATTTTTAATTTTAATGATAATAAGAACCACCCTAGAATTCATTGTCATACAAATGAGGGCCTAACTATAAGGAACAACTTTGTAGACGAGACTTTTAGTCTAAAGTTTCAATTTCAGGCTCAAAACATATCATTCCACCTAAATCTGCATTCTGGACCACTGTGCAATGTCATGAATGCAATCTTGAATAACTCTACCATTAAAATTATCTACTCAAGCTGACTTTTCTCATTAAAGCAAATAACTTTAAGTTTATTTGATGAAATTTTCATTTTCATTTTCATTTTGCAGCGTTTGGTGAGACAATGGGAGCGCAAGTCAATCCAAAGCCGAGGATAAAGGAAGGGTAATGGCTGAATAGTCTATGCGGACCACTTGAACGCCATGGGAAAAGGAAGGGATTGAAGAGGTCGGTTATTGGGGGGTTTTGAGGAAATGACACATAGTACTAGATTTGTGTTGCAAAATGTAAAGAAACCGAAAATCCATCTCCCACTGATTCATCCTTTCACATATATACCAAATTGATATTTTAAAGCAACCATCAAAATAAACAGACAATATATGAATAGGCTAGTTGCCTCCCTAGGCGGACCCCCCGCATCCTAACTCTTTTGTTAATCAACTTAATGTTATTAGGCTGTCTAAATTTTCTTATTTAAGTTCGTTTGATGATTATGATATCTCATTAGTCTAATTTAATAAATAATTGAAATCTAATCCTAATCAATCATAACTCATGCTTTATTAAGTACCTAAACTGCTATATAATCTAAAATTTAACGTGTTTCAAGTAATTTTGACTTTGATCTACATTTATTATAGCTTAGATCGACCCAGGTGACACCTTCAAGTGACTAAAATGCTTCACTTTGAAATTAGTTTCCTAGCTGATTTTTAAATTATATAAGGTATATGCTCCAACTACACTCACACGTTTCCACTATGTCGTTCCACAAAATTACGTATGGATATGTCACAATAGAAGCACGCCACAGTGGAAATCCCGAGCCATAGTTCAAACACTTATCCCAAACCAAAATGAAGCATATATAAGATTAGTTACAATACCATGGTGGTGTTTAATATTGTTCCTTGAGCAATGCTTCAATGAAAACAACAATGAAAGCTTGTCACGCAAATAGAAGGAGCACGGTTGGGCACTTTCTCAAATATTTCAATAGTATAGTTCCCTTGCAAACCCAAATAAATCTATCTGCGTAAAAATAAATAAAATAAGAGTGATTTGCGGCAAAACCCGCCATTATCACACCCAACGTCAGTGCCTATACGTAAGCGTACTACAACGCGGCTTTCAAATAAAGGAGTAACAAGTGTGATACTATCACTTCAGACTAGAACTTTGGTTCTCTTATGCAATGGTTCATCAGAGAGGGGAAGCTCAGTAATCCTCATGGCATGCTCATGACGCCATTCTGTCACGGCATGTGCCAACGATGCCGGACCTAAACCAACCGTCTCCAACGCACCACTATGAAGCATAAGATTAGGCCCGCCCACCAACGTCCAGGTTAAAAACTAGCCAAGGGGAGGGAAGTTCATTTGATGAAATTGGGTGAAAATCTTCAAATCTACTATTAACCAACTTTTTTATTTCGTCAGGTCCTTCGATCAAATCAATGGATTGATTAATCAAGCATAGTCGACACAATAATCATTAAATTTTGATGCAATTAATTGTTCAGACTGTTATAATGTACCATTTTAAGTACAATACTACCGACGCCAAGGAGGCAGCTCCCACACCTGGACCCTACCTATCGACCCATCAACTAATGGACCGGGTACCAACGACGGCTTTACACCGACAAGCATTGAACACAGGCCCTTTGTGGTGAGAGACAATCGCACTTACCACTACGCCACCGGCGCCACTACATGAATCCCACTTACGCTTATTACGCGCGTTTGTGTACCTATTAAAATGATTAACACTATTTGTGCTACAAAACTTTTTGTACCATGTGTACCTTTAATGTTAAGACGCAAAAGATCAAAATTGTACCAGCTGTTCGAGTTTTTCAAATAAACCAACGTTTGCTCAACTAATTGATTGGTCCTACACGTTTTAAAAGCGTTAGTTAGAACAGCTTTAGATTAATCTAAATTACCGGCCGGGAATGGAAAATCCACGCTTCTCGCAACAAGATACGAAACAGCCTGTTTCCAATATTTCCTCCAGCACTTTGATTCTACAAAATCATCGTTATATTTGATATTATCTAATAGATTAATCACTAAGGTCTCATGATCGTTTTTTTTTTCTTCAAATCAGTATCCGTTACAGAACAAATATAAACAACATTGAATCAAAATTGTCAGATTAAAGGGATAATTCGGTATTATTATTCGTACGTACCCCGTAACGTTTTCCAATAGTTCTTCGTTATTGCCACTTTTTGTGATTTTCTCTTTGCCCTGGGTTGAACTCGTTCCATGTAGCGCATCCAGTTTGCTTTCCAGCAATTGAATTGAATTCCATATTTGTTCGGTCATTTCATCGAAACTATTCAAACTGTTCTGTGGCTGCTCGCCGACAGCAGCGGTGTCCTGTATGGTAAGCTTAGCTACTTGATGTTCAATCATACACTCCAGGCCCTCGATACGCTTACGTAATTCTTCCACAGCCTCTTCGCACACACTACTCGGTTTGAGGGAAATCTCTTGCACGCGTTCTTCCAGGTCGGAAACCATAGACGACATGGCACTCATCTGTGACACGATGCGATCTGGTTCAGGATCTATGGACTTTTGACTAATACCGTCGCATGGGAACATGATGCGTGAACCCGCTATCCTGAGGCGGGCTCCATCGAAATCGCTTCCGTTCGTAATTCGCTGCACGGTGAGCCGTGTTTGACTGCCATCCCGCAGTGCGTCGCTGAGGAGCCTTTGATCAACGATACAACTTGCATTGGATAATTCAATTTCATTAACATCCGTCGTCGTTCCGTCGCGAAGTGCTAGGATGTAGAGAATTTTGTGCAGTAAATGGAAATTGACTGAGCCCGGGTTGGGAGATCCGATGGCCAAATCAATGAGTTTTAATACATTCATGCGGCAGGATGACATGACTGATTCGACTTGGTGTCGAGTGACTATTGGGCAAACTAGCGCTTACTACGATTAATGAAATGTATCTCTTGCTTCGGAAGGGAAGTGACGCTGCCGTTTGTTGGTTGGTTGGTTGGCTGCTCTGTATCTGCTCATGTGTTGATGGATTGGATTTTGTTTTTCTTTATTCGGGACATAAATCCACTGCGACCAGTATTTCTCTGACATCTGACAAGAATTGAAGTTCACATGTCAAGTTTATTGCGGTTAAAAAGATAAATTCGAACGGGGCTGCGGTTGTTTCGACTATAGATACTATAGATTCATAGATAAGCGGAGGCACACAAAGTTGTTTTGGCAACCATGAAAAATAAATGATCTTACTGGCATCCGTGAAAAAAGTTCATGCCATCATAGAGCTCTTCGTTGTGCAGTTTTGTTTTGTTTCGTGCGTAAAAGTTCAAAATGAATTACAAAGCAAATCTTTGCAACAATGTACACGAAACGAAAATCAATTATTTTATTCATGTGTAACACTTATACATTTTTGCCAAAACAACAGCCTAATACATTCCACAAGACAAACCACATAGGTTCTATAAGAATGCATAAAAGGTATGTGTGAACGCTTATACATTTCATTTGACACATGATCTTCATTAACTTTTTGCAAGGCGTCTGCTTAATAGTTGACTTATACATTTTATGAATAATCAGCAATAGAAATTTGCCAAAAGGTATAAGGAGATTTCTATCCGTGTATCGAGGAATGGTTTGCTTTATCTTCCTTTCTTGCGTTGTCCGCGAAATAAATCGGAATGTGGAGTGTGGAAAGCGTTTTGTGCTCATAATATTACAATACTTCTCCCTCAAATAACACCATGATGACTTCATGCTCGTTTGGCTACACTAACTGACAGTTCGTTTGGCTACATTATACTTTTCCTCCGCTTATCTATGGAATCTATAGTATCTATAGTTTCGACTACCGAATTTGACCGTACTGGATTGCACTGAAAAAAAACTTAGTTTTTATTTAAAGTTTGAATTTGAAATGATAAATTCTAAATAAATTAATATTTTGATGTTAGGTGTAAAAATGTAGGTATGTACTTTGATATTACATTCTATACTTTTAAAAGATTAACATTGAAGGCCATCGTTCGGACATTTTGAGCCGTTTGTCTGTGATTAGGGTGGTTTTCCAGGAAATGTCATGAAAATCTGGTGAAGGAAAGTGAATATCTGGAGAAAAAAATTCGTGCTATTGTACCCAAGGATTTCTTTTTCCAGGAAAGTGGCATTTCCTCCGATAAAGAATATGCACGTGGGGTGTTTGATACTACTGGCTATTTCTCCCATCATTGTATGTGCGCAATCTTGCACCTACACACTTAATTTAGCTCGGTAAAATCTCCAACAGCCGATTACCTCGGCATTTACTTTTGCTGATATCTCTGCAAAATATCTGTTTGTTAGCTGATATTTCAGCAAATAGTTATTTGTTAGCTGAGTCTCGGCAATTGTTTTACTGAATCTCAGCAAAATAAATTGCAGAACTGCTCGGCTGTTGGAATCTCGGCAAAAAATTTTAAGTGTGTATGTTTTCTCGGGAATTTATGAAAGTCTTGATGGTTAGAAAGAACCGGAACAGCAAAGTTTAAAAGTAGAATGGATTTTATTTAACGACTAGCTTGAGTGGAGTCTTGAACAGGAATGAAAAGTTTTTCACTGTTGTTTATTTAAGAAAACTTAGGTTGCTAGGGGTGACGTTCGGTCTCCAAGGAGGTGATCAGCACACTGCGTTACCGATTTACTCCAACACCCCCCCTGAATCGGTCAGTCCTAGGAGGGTCCTCAGTTCGCGGAAACGTCCAGGTTCCAGGGGCTTGGTGAACGTGTCCGCTATTTGGTTTGCTGTATCAATTGCTTCGATTTGAAGTCTTCCTTGTGCCACATGGTCGCGCAAAAAATGGTGCTTTACATCGATGTGCTTGACACGCTTGCTTTCGGTGTTTGTGGCCATTGCAATGCACCCACGGTTGTCTTCGTACACCTTGAATGCCGTGTCCGGTCGAACTTGCTTCAGGTCTTCAAGGATTCCGTGCAACCACAGCCCTTCGGAGGCCGCGGCACTTAAAGCTGCATACTCGGCTTCACACGACGACAGTGCAACGGTTTGTTGCTTGCGGCTTGCCCAAGACACGGTGTTCCCAAAAACCTTAAAGACGAAGCCACTAACGGATTTCCTATCCTCAACATCCGATGCCCAGTCAGCGTCTGCGTACCCGACAAGTGCCTCGGCGTCGTCGTTTTGCTTGTACTGGAGCTTCAAGTTCTTCGTTCCCTTCACGTAACGGACCACTCTCTTCAGGGCTTGCCAGTGGGCCTCATCAGGTTGAACTTGGAAGCGCCCTAGGTATCCAACAGCGTAGCATATGTCCGGTCGAACACACAGCATCGTATACATCAGGCTGCCCAGCAATTGACGGTATGGATGCGACACAGGATTCGCAGCTTGTGGTGGCAGGAAACAGCCTTTCTCCATTGGGGTTTTGACATGGTTACAGTCTTGCATGCCGAACTTCGTCAGCACACGGTCCACAGCAGCTTCTTGCGCCAGGTACATGCATCCGGTGGCGCGGTCGTATCGGATCTTCATTCCAAGGAAATGATTAACCACCTGATCTCCTTCACCAGGTCCAGTCGATCGCCAGCAATGAGCAAATCGTCCACGTAGATGATTACGTATACCCCCCCTCGATCGTCGATCCTGGTATATAGACAGTAATCATGCCGGGAACGGGTAAAGCCGAAATCCAGTAGAAGGTCGTTTAGCTTGTTGTTCCAACAGCGGGGGCTTTGCTTGAGACCGTACAGCGATCGATCCAGCTTGCAAACGAAGTTCGGCGGTGCTGCAACTCCTTCGGGTATGGCCATGTAGACGTCTTCTTCAAGCTCACCGTAGAGGAATGCGGTCTTCACATCGAGTTGGTGAACGTGCATCCTTCGGTGGGTTGCTACAGCAAGAACGGTTCGTATCGTGGCTAACTTTGCTACGGGGGAATATGTTTCGTTGTAGTCGACTCCGGGCTTCTGTTGGAATCCCTTCGCCACCAAGCGCGCCTTGTAACGGATCGGTTCGCCATGCTCGTCCGGCTTGATTCGGAAGACCCATTTCGATTTGAGCGGAACCACACCAGCAGGGCATCTCACCAATCGCCAAGCATGGTTGTCCGCTAGCGACTGCAGTTCCTCACGGACCGCTTGCTGCCAAAGAGCTTCGTCGGCTCGTCCAGCGATCTCCTTGTACGCCTCCGGGACATCGAAGATCGAACGCTCGGCCTCATCTCGTCCAACGGAACCGTCAAATAGTACATCGGAAACGTTATGGGGAACATCTGCAGAATGGGATTGCGCGGCAGTGAAAATGTTTCCAACCAGAAATTCTTTCAACTTACCGGGGAGTCTGCGCTCCCGTTCGCTGCGCCTCGGGGTTTCCATTTCGAGGTTTGAACCACGGTCTAGTTGTGAAGGGAGCGCTCCGGTTTCTTCAACACCGTCGTCTTCAACCTCGCCTTCTTCATCATCAGTCAGGATGTCGTCATGTTGAGCCACCAGCGGCTCATCGGGTTGAACGGACTGTTCAGGGGTTTGCACGTCTTCCTCATCTTGATCCTCGAACTCGTACGGAGCAACAACCAAAGGAGTTTCGTCACGGATCTGGGTGGCAAACGGAAAATTGTTTTCATCGAACTTGACATCTCTGGCTAGGAATAACTGCTTCTTCTCTTTGTTCCACAGGCGGTAGGCGTTCGGCGCATAGCCGATCATCACAGCAGGCTTGCTTTTCGGATCCAGTTTCTTCCTCTGTGCCGTGGACACCCAAGCAAATGCTTTACAGCCGAACACACGTAGTTTACTAACGTCCGGCTTGTGACCAGTCCACATTTCCGCAGGAGTCTTCCAATCAGATACCGCGGTGGTTGGACTTCTGTTCGTCAGGTATACCGCCGCTAGAACCGCTTCATTCCATAGATTCTTCGGAGTTTGGGCTTCAATCAGCATCGCACGCACCTTTTCGACGATTGTCCGATTGAACCGTTCGGACACTCCATTCTGCTGTGGTGTGTACGCTGCGGTTGGCTCGACTTGGATCCCCTTGGAAACGTACCAATCACGCTGGTCATTGGAGCAATACTCGCGCCCTTGGTCGACAGTCAGCTTCGAAATCGAATGTCCCAGAGCGGCACTCGCCATGGACTCGTACTCTTGAAACTTCTGGAACACCTCGGACTTCTTCTTGATGGGATATACTACTGCAAAGTGCGTGTAATCATCAATAAAGGTGACGAAGTACCGAGAATCATCCCAAGCCGCTGGTGTAATTGGACCGCACACATCGGAGTGCACTCGTTCTAGAGGTCTTGTAGCACGGACTCTAGTACCCGTGAATGGTTCTCGGCACTGCTTTCCGAGAACACAAACATCACAAAAATCCAATTTATCTGGTTTCTCGGGAATACCTGTTACCATGCCATGCTTCGCGAGTGTCTGCAAACTCTTGCTCCCCAAATGAGCCAGTCGACGATGCCACAGGTTACCAGTCACAGCTCCACACATGTTGGCCGCCACCGTATCGACACGGAGATCGAGCTCGTAAAAATCGCCCCGCATGGGACATCTCGCAATCAGGTCACGACCTTGCTTCATGATCGCTTCCTTTTTCGTGAATGTGACATCAAGATCCGCTTTTGCCATCTTCTTCACAGATAGCAAGTTCGCTCGAAGATCTGGTACGAAGAGGACGTTCTTCAAGCTGATATAGTTACCTTCCTTGTTGACGCCGTTGATCGTGCCACTGTGCCGGGAAATCAGGGATTGATCATCCTTCGCCACGTTTATGACGACAGGGTGCTTCAGCTTCGTGAGGTCGGCGAAACAGTGCTTCACATTCACAAGGTGGTCCGAGGCTCCGGAATCCAGCTTAAAGGAAACTGCTCCCTCGTCCTTTGTTTGGGAGCATCTCCCGGTCATAAAAGCCACCGCCTTACCTCCAGCAGCAGCGTTAGCTTCAGCGCACCCATCTGTCTTCAACTTCACACGACAGTCCTTGGCCTTGTGCCCCTTCTTCTGGCAACGGTTACACTTTCCGGTGAACTTACCAGGCTTCTGCTTCGATCCTTGGAATGCTGCAGGTTTCTCTTGGCAGGAATCCGCTGCCCGGTCGGTTTTCTTGAGCTCCTCGGCAAGAAGGCGCTCGCGAACAACATCCAGTTTTAGGTTTTCCTCACCTAGGTTTTCCAGTGCCGTAACCAACGGATCGAACGACTCGGGAAGGGTAGCAAACAGCTGGGACACAATATCGTTCTCTTCAAGCTTCGCTCCGGCCAGCTTCAGTTGTCGGATCAGCTCTTCGAAGGTTTTCAGGTGATCTTTCACAGACGAACCTTCCATCATTCGTAGCTTCGCAAGTTGCTTCCTGACGAATGTCTGCGACGAGACGGACTTCTTGGCGTAGGCGGATTCAAGGCTCATCCACATCTCCTTGGACGTCTCCTTGTCCCGCACCAAATGCAGCAAATCGTCATGAACAAATGACGTCAGCAGGAACGCCGCCTTACCGTCATCTTCCTGGAACTTCGTGAGCTCGGCCGCTTCCATCGGAGGATCCTTCTTGATGATATCCAACAGCTTCACGGACTTCAGATACTTCTCCACTCGAAATTGCCAATTGTCGAAACCGGTGCCCGAGAACTGCGGGATCCCGTGGACCAAATCCTTGTGTGAGTCGCCCATAACCTCTTGATGGTTAGAAAGAACCGGAACAGCAAAGTTTAAAAGTAGAATGGATTTTATTTAACGACTAGCTGAGTGGAGTCTTGAACAGGAATGAAAAGTTTTTCACTGTTGTTTATTTAAGAAAACTTAGGTTGCTAGGGGTGACGTTCGGTCTCCAAGGAGGTGATCAGCACACTGCGTTACCGATTTACTCCAACAGAAAGTATATCATATTTTTAAACCAAAACATTCATCAGACTATGCACAATATTATGGTTCACATTAACATATGATTTTTAAAAGTTTGCAGTATGATTTTTCAATTTCCAAACCATGCACCAAACATTCTCGTTGTAAATTTGTCACGGACAAAAAAGCAATAAGTAATTAATCATTTTGTCAAGCTTCTGCATTCATTTTCCATCAGATGTCACTGTTGTTGTTTGCGGTGACATTTAGCGGAAACTGCACATAAGGGGCTGTCCATAAACTACGTGGACCGTTTAGGGGAGGGGGTTGGAAATTATCCACGGCCTATTAATAATTTTGTCCGACCATTTTCCACAGAGATGGCGCTGTCCTACCAGCGTAGTTTAGTAGCTCTATATGTGAATAGAACCCACCATCAGTGCAAGGATTACCTATGACTGCAGATACTTCAC
Organism: Ochlerotatus camptorhynchus; assembly: GCF_037179485.1. Lineage (NCBI taxonomy): Eukaryota > Metazoa > Arthropoda > Insecta > Diptera > Culicidae > Ochlerotatus > Ochlerotatus camptorhynchus. The sequence goes on along the minus strand of NW_027040918.1, from coordinate 7,237,360 downwards.
TGGTTGTAAAGTTCTGCATGATGGTTTGTTGCAGCAGGGTGAATCAACTTCATTGAAGACCTTTGGAAGACAAACGACAAGATGTACGTCTATCAACACGTGACAATGGACTGGCAAATCCACGAACCCTTCTCTAGTCTACAAATCCTTTGAAACCCTTAGGCTGCCCCCCCAAACCCAGCATATAATAATGTTTGATTAATGAAATGTGTTCAAAAAAGGGTTATTTAGAGAGAACAATCTTCAGATGGAACGTACTCACCAAATCAATATATCCGGGAGCGCATTCCCGATGCTTAATTTTCTCTAGTCATTTTTAAACAATTCTTCCTTCAGTGAATCCAACCACACAATAACTAAATATCACTTTTCTTCTTCATGTCACTCTGTGCAGGGACTTCGAATATTAATCTAAATGCATATATAGAGGCACCAGATATGTCTCGCACTGCAGTGTCCTCTGTGAACAATTAACGGAAAACAAATTGTGCGTAGTTTCCGATAGATGTCACCGCAAACAACATCAGTGACTGCAAAAGCTTGACAAAATGATTAATTGTCTGCGAAGGGGGGGGGGATACTTACCTTACCAATCAGGCTAAGGCCTTGTTGTCCTCTGCTGTCCGAAGAAGTCGTCTCCACTCTACTCGATCCATGGCCACAGTTCGCCAGCCTCGTAGTCTGCGAAGGATTCGCCGTCAAACCAGCCATTTCTTCGGTCCGGGATTGCAGTACCTAGTGCCGCTGTAGCAGTACTACCTATGGCTGAACGGATGTCCCTCCAGCCATCTTCAAGAGAAGCTGCGCCAAGATGCTCTTCCGTGGGTAGGATGGGGGGGTCAATAATATAAACAGTTTTTACGTAATTAATGAACAATCTAATCTGTTTTCCGTTATTTGTTCACAGAGGACAGTGCAGTGCAGAGATGTCAGATTTACAGACATGTCTGTGAATTTATTTTATTTTCACAGATATTTTTTTCGTTACAGACATTTACAGACTTTTTAGTTTTTTCACAGATATTTACAGACTGTTTTAATCAAGGGAAAATTTTAAAATTTATTGTGTTACACTGAAGAGCTTTGAGTGCGTTGGTTTATTTCTTTTAAATTTCGTTATAATTGCTTATCTTTTGGCAGATACGCGTATTTCGTTTACTACTTGCAGACTTCATCAGTGACAAGCAGCTTGCAATTGCTCATTACAGCTAAAATGCTATTGTTTGTTATTATGAAACAATGGGATACTATAATGATAATTTTAATTGGTAAGATGCAAGAAGAGGTGGTAAGGATTGTATATGACATATAAAATTTGTCTATTTTGCTTTCAGAAGATCACAACTAGCGATTTTATGATCGCTGATTGCTCGCTCATCGCGTTGCTCATCGTTACAGCTAAACGCTATTGTGACCCTCTGAAAGCTAAATTGACATGTTTTATGTGTCATACATACAGTTTACCTTCTGTTCTTGCATCTTTTAAATAAGAATTATCATTAAAATATCTCACAGCTCCAAAAAATAGCATTTTAGCTGTAATGAGCTTGCTTGGCACTGATGAAGTCTGCAAGTAGTACATGAAATACGCGTGTCTGTCAAAAGATAAGCAGTTAAAACAGAATTTAAAGGAAATAAACCAACACACTCAAAGCTCTTCATGAAGGGATTCCGTTAAAAGGTTCGACAAATTTTAAAGATTGTGTTATACCCCGTTCACATTACAGCGTATATCACGTGATATACGCTGTCTTGCAATGAGCACTCATACATCTAGTTTTCACTGGAAATCCTATGTATGAGTGCTCATTGCAAGACAGCCTATATTACGTGATATAGACTGTAATGTGAACGGGGTATTACACGGTTTTACATCTTTAATCAAATTAAACGTTCGATGCATTTTGCAACACGCATTAGAAATTCTCGCGTTTTCAAATCCACCACACGAACGAGCTGTCACTGTTATATACGCTCATAGTTATAGACCTCTCAATGTGCTGCCATTTTGTATCCAAAAGGAACATTTTCCATATGATTTGACGTTTTGTTTGGATACGTCAACTCACGTTGGCCGGGCTATAACTTGACTGTCTATAAACACTGTCACTGAAAAAGTGAATGAAATCAAGGGGAACAAAATTCCAAGATTTATTCAAAATTCGCCAAAAAGTATTCAGTTTGATTTACTGATTTATAGTTGGAGAAATCCATTTTATCGGATTCATCCGATATAATCGTCCTTAAATCTCTAAAAACAAATAAGATCATATATCTTATATCGGCTCATAACTCTATAAGTATCATGACAGGTAACGATGACACCCGTTTGTTTATAAGAAAGGAACGTCGTCAACCAACAATTCAAAAAGACGGATTAGCTTTTGTAATCACATCTTGTAATAATCTTTTCTCGCTAATCGAAGCTCACCTTGCCAAATCAACAACACCGACGGCTAGGGAAAATTCTCTCCTATTCTGGTCTGTTTAAAAGTAGATAGTCATAACTTTCAAGTAGTGGCTTAATCTTAAGATGTGGTAACCAAATTGCCGAGAACCAGTCATGTCAACTTGAATCGACACGCATTTTGCTCGGGACTTTTCCGGGTTTTTCCGTTCCGGCTGGCCAACCATAGGTCAAATTGGGTGTCTATCTATTTAAAATAAAATTAGATAGCCATATCTTTCGATTGGTGGCTGAATCATAACGATTGGTCATTGCATTGCTGAGAACCAGCCATGTCAACATGCATCGACACGCATTTTGCAGCCTTGGGGTTATGTCAGTCAGTTTTCACCATTTTCACTGCAGTTTTAGTTTTAGGTGCACTGAATTTTCCAACCGTTCGGAGGAACATTTGACAGTTGTTGTTATTCACATCGTCGTGAGTGTGCGCTGCTAAATTTGTTGATTTTTTATCACACGGCCTATCGTTATTCGTTTTTTTTCCGTTCGGTATACCTGTAATATTGTACTGGTTGTTAGTGGAAAGTGCAGTTCGTTGCGATAATCGTCTAATTAGAGCATATTTTGTTTTGTGAAAACAGTGAAAAAGTTATCCAATCAGACATATTGTAGTGTATACTGTCTAGCATTGGGCGATCTTGAGAATCCAATTCTTCTTTGCGTATTAGAGCATCTCCACCGCTGTTTCTAAATCACTTTTGGAAACTGAGTCAGCATGACTTCCGCCTGTGACCAAGATGCGCTAAACCAGTTAAAGGCGATGAAGAATCCGTCTCCTGCATGGCTTTTTTGCGACAGGATGATTCACCTAAAGTGCGGGTGCAGTTTCGAACGCCTTTGGATACGGTTGTGTTTTAAGTTTGTTCTCTGTTTTGTGCGTGCGTTCGCTCTCATAGTTTTCGGCTGCAATTGCCGGATTATCGCTGGCGCTCTGCCTCCCGGAAGTTTATACGTGTGTGATTGGTAGTTTTATCGCTTTCCGGGAAGTTTTAGAATAGAGAAAGAAAACGTGATTCAACATGTTTGCAAGCATCAGAAGAGATGTCGCGATCTGCGTTGTTTGATTTTCTCCCGGACCAGAAATTAGTGGCATCGCGAGTGATAATTTTTAATTTCAGTTTATTTACGCGCTACAAGGTGCGTGAAAGAGCTGATGTTGGCTCGCTTGAAACTTTTTTTTGTTGTGTTTTCGAAAGAAATTGATCGAAATTGTACCAGAAATGCTTCTGAACGTGTTTCGCAGTTGGGTGTGGTGAAATTCGTGAATTCGCGGTTTATGTTCAGTGAAAATTCCGTGTCACAAAATTGCTCACCGAGTTTCCTTTTTTTGCCGTTCGACGACGACGGTTTTGCCAGAGAAAAATAAGCATCGGGAATTTGCTCCCGGATGTATTGATTTGGTGAGTACGTTCCAGTTGAAGATAGTTCTTATACATATCTCGATTGCATTTCGAGGGGACGTTCGGAGAGCTTTGAGATTTAGGCGTTGTTGCATTTGCGGGCAGATGAGTTGGTCGCCGGTAAGGGCCAGTAAGTGCTGCCAGCAGATGAATCAAGAGGTATGCGAAACAAAATTGATAAGAAATGTCCATTCAAATCGATTCAATACAGTTGAACAAATTTCAAAACTATATACGTGCCAGATTTGGAAATAATATTTTTTGAATCTGGAAGTGTGTTTATGATACCATTATCCATTTGATAAAGGTAGAGTGAACATGCGGAGCTTATTGTAATTAAAAGTGACCTCGGAGTGGTCGTGAATTACCAGGCATTCTGAAATGGGTCACTGGAGCTACAATAGAGCTAACACCTTCTAACTCCCGGACTAAACCTGCTTTAATTTAAGGATAATAAAAAGCAGTTTTCTTCCATAATAACACTGCCGGACAGTGGGGGTTAGATTGTACACACACACACACACACTGAATTTTCCAACCGTTCGTGGTGCATCTCAACGTTGACCTGTACAATTGTAACGTGTTTAGGTGGGTCTTTATTGTATTTTAGCTGTGGATTTTTAATAATTCAAATTATTTATCACCTAACAATTGATTTTTAGTTCGTAAATTTTACGTTGGTTTAGATGTTAACACCACAACTCACGTGGAACTTTTAGTAGGGTAAATGTTGGCTTCGGCACCCATTGACTGTTTTCGGCAACCTAAATTTAAACGTTAATTTCACTATGTTTTCCCATCAACGCACTTCCCTGAATATGTCCAAACGATTGTTTAGCCTTTCAGCTTCAATCTGATTATATTTGAACGATCGAGTAATCCAGTAATGCTACATTTTTCTTCAAATAAAGCATACGCACTACAAAATGGGGTTGATTTTGAGTTGCCGATAATAGAACAGCTGGTTAACACGCAGTTCTAATGGATAGGTTGCCGAAGAAAAAGAGGCTGCCGAAAATAGTCACACTCACCTGAGAAGTTTGGAGCGTTGTAAAAACGCTTTCAAAATGTTTTGAAAAATTCTGTCGATTGGAATGGATAGAGAAGCAAGCAGCAGATGAATGTAAACAAACAGACACATCATATATGTGCGTGACGCTGAGAAAATGCTAGTAGAAGTGCAGACGCTGCTTAGATTGACGAGAATACGTAAATTCCCCTAGTTAGTTTTCAGGCGTACTATACTGCGAACTGACACCGAACGGCACTCCTCCGGACTATTCATTTATAACAGAGACCTGATCCTTGACTTTAAATGATCTTTATTTCTTGAATTTGTGTGGTTTACATGTATAACTTATCAAGTGACACATATGCGTCTTTTCAACTTTAGTTCTTTTAAAATTTCAATTATTATTAATTACAGTTGAGGCATGTCTTCAAGACTGACCACCTTGGTGGGATTGGTTTGTTTTAAGTTGAAAAAGGAAACTACTTATAACTACTATTTACAACTACAACTAACCTACAACTACTATATACACCTAATCTACTATATACAAATTGCTTATCAAAGCATGTTCTGATAAAATACATTTTTGTGCTAATTTAGTGTTAATTTCGTTAATTCTGGAATCTATTTTGGAAATGCCTGCCTCTTCGCGTAAATTTGTTATTCTAGTGTCGAAAGGACGATCAAGTACTATCCTCAGCACTCTATTCTGAGCGACCTGGATTTTGTTCCTGTGAGTCTGTGCACATGATTCCCACACTGGAGCTGCGTAGAGGATCGCAGGTGCTATGATTTGTTTGTAGACAGCCAGTTTGTTCACCCTTGAGAGGCGGGATCTGCGGTAAATCAGCGGATACAGACACCTAATCAAGGCAGAACACTTGACTACAGTTTTCTCTAAAGAAGGAGTTTTTCATCGAACAACATCCCGAGATAGGATATTTCGGCAGACCACTCAACCCTTGTGCCATCCATGATTACAGTACAAGATGGAGCCGGTTTCAGTTTGAGCGATTGCCGATGGAGGAACATGATCGCTTGTGTTTTGGAGGCATTGATTTTGATTTTCCACGTGGTGGCATAATCAGCAAAGGCGTTAAGGCATCGTTGAAGTTTGTTCGTTATTTCGCGAGGCATCCTTCCTTTGACGGTTATTGCGGTATCATCTGCGAACAGGAAAAACACGCAACCGTCTCCGAGGGGAGGAATGTCGGCAGTGTAAATGCTGTAAAGCAAGGGGGGGAGGTAGCTCATCGATTCTTCCGGTTCGCCTCCTAGCATCGTGCTATAAGGTACCAGGCGATAACCAGGCTAGTTGATCGATAGCTCGATGACGTCATTTCGTTGGCGTCTGCAATGGGAAATTCTCATAGCAGGCGTTGACGATGGGACGTTGTCGAGTTGTTGAATAGCAACTATCGTGGTAACTCACCGATTACCTGTCGATCTGCCAAATTTGGAAAGACGTCTGCATTGAATTGTCTCATATAATAGTATTCCGCCCACTATATCACAAGAAATTGCGAGTAGCTGAGTGGAATGGAGATAAGTTAAGCATTGGGTACAGGACCAAGTCTCCCCTGGGTGGTGCCAAAAGATGAGCGCAATAGAATCATCAAGTTGCCATAAGGCACGGAATTAGACTATTCCATGGCTGGGTAGTCAAAGTCTTCCATTCGTTAGTCATTTCAGGTGGATTAGAACAGGTTTAGGATTAGGGTGGGCGTTGGCCAGATTTGGATTTTTCAGATATAATTTTAAATAGGACCTAGATTATTTAATACACTAGTAACCTCAACTTCTCTCACAATGTTTCATTGTGACTAATCAACACTCAATGGGTAAAATATCAAATTTGCGGTAAATTTGAAAAAAAGGTAACTTGGCGTTTAGAGCGCACTGCCCACTGGACGATTCTGAAGCCTGACCAAGTGAGTGGGTTACGGGTTTATTTGATTGTACGTCATTTCCAAGTTATATATAGATACATTCATACCATTGGCATTTTGTATTTGAGATAAGACAGAGACAGGATGCGGAGGGCCTGCTTAGGGGGAGCGTAACCCATGTTATGGCTTCCATTTATTAAATAGTTCAGATAGGCTGGAAATGATAGGTTCATGGTGAGAAAATGTACCATATGGTGCCCGTTCACTGATCAAAATTAGATTCAAATCGTCAGGCCCTGCCCTGGAATAAGGGGATTGACGATGATTTGTCAAGTTTCATTTTGCATTTGCATATAATTGTAAGTTTAGGTTTGCTATTGTAATTGTAAGATAGATAGTTTGCCTCAATTGAAACATTGAGTTGTATAAACTTGACGAATCATACCTCTAAAATAGTAGTAGTTACAGTGCCGCATTATCTAACAACCACTGCCTGCAACTAATGTTGGAGAGGTCGGCAGGGCTGACTACGGATCAAAACTAACATAACTCTAACACTGAAATGATCCCGAAACTAACGCTCATTCATTGCACTTTGAGTCATAAAGTAGTTTTATTTATTTTCCTACTAATCTATCTACACACTTAGTTTTTTCTACCGAGCTCGGCTGTGCGGGTCTCGGCGGGAAGGCGGTTTCGCTGAGATCTCGGCGGGAGTGACATTTGATTGCTGAGTCTCGGATAATGCCTTTTCTAATAATCTGCCTACGTTTCTTTTCTTTGTTATCTACTTTATCCCCTTTTTATTTTTCTGCTCTTCTTTCCTCTTCTCTTCTTTTGTTTTGTTTGTTTACATATAACTAATACTAATGCCTCCTTGTTTTCTCTCTAATTTGTCTACTATGTCCCACCATCACGATGAGAGATGAGCTACCGTACATGGTACACGCTCATATACACTCCCAAAATAGTATGCCGCAAGTAAGTATATCACAGAGGCAACTAAAGATCCAGAAACGCCGATAACGCTGAAGATAATGAGCTGTGGTGATTAATATGACTATATAGTATTATTTATTTATACTAACCTAAATACAACGTGGGGTGACCCAAATCCAAACGATCACTAACCAAAATAATAGACTTATCTTTTTTCAGCAGGTGTAATTTCGTTTAGTTCTGTTTCTCTCTTTTCAGCAAAACAACTACAAAAAACCTCTATAACTCTTCTTCATTCTTTTAATCTCCTATTATCCCCTATAAATGTATCGGAAACTAGTGGGACTGTCTGTGCAAACAGAAACAGACCTGCTAGTGGAAGAAGGTCGTTATAACTCGCTTAACTCCTACTCGCACTCGCTTAACGGCAGATTGGTTTACAGTGGTCGACCAGGGTGTGTGCTGATAAATTACAAAATTACAATTACATCATTATTTCATACATCAGCTTGAATTGTGTTGATCGATGTTACATTTTTTTTTGCTGTGCACTACACCAGCCAGCAAAGTTCAACAATCCATCGTTGCTTATGCCTTTGTTGTCGTTTGGAACCAGTTTTGCGAGGTAGGCGACGATTGTGCGTGTTTCTCGCGTAACTTTTGAAAAGGGCCCATTTATAGCCTGAACAATACGTAAAGAGCAAATTGAAACATTGAACGTCGCGTGAAAGTGGAACTTAATGAAGGCCTAAGTACTTTTTCATAGTTTTTAGTTTTCGGATTTGAGAGATCGTCGGTTACAGTGGCCTGCTTACTGAGCAGGAAAACGCGGTCCCAGGTCATTACATATCAAAGAGATTTATGGTAAAATCGCTTGTGTATCGTGTATTTTGCGAAACTCGTTGTTGTCGTTAGTTCCGGGTTTGAATGGATACAAAAATTTGAGCAACGGTATTATGTGATATGAGGGGCTCGGTGGCCTTAGAGCAACCGTTTTTGCTTACTGAGCAGAACATCATGAGTCTAATCTCAGGCCCATCCACATGCAAGATTCGTCAATCGTTTTATTTGTTAATATGACTACATGGTAATAACAGCAACTCGGTGATTAAAAAGGTGCTCGTCTGCCTAGTGGCAAACGTTTTTGCTTACTGAGCAGAAGACCGTGGGTTTAGTCCCAAGCTCCTTCGCGTTATATGATCGTTAGGATATCAATTCAGCTTATTGTTTACCAAAACGAACCCTGCTGCAAACCCAACCCTCTTATCCATTATCCCAGTGATTCCTCGTGGAAGTGCAGAGGTGTTCTCGGCTTCCATCAAAGCGAGTGTCATGTCAACACAATCCTTCCCATTCCTTTCTTGACCTGTGTTCGGGCGCGGCCGGCGCTGGTATTGCCTAATTTAAGATCACCAGTGTTTACACAAGCATTATCTATTGGTTCTCTGTGTAATTACAGCTGATCTGGCAATAACAGAGTAGCAACCGTGGGCGGTCAATCAAGCTCAAGCTCAAGCTCAAGTGTAAATGCTGTAAAGCAAGGGGCCTAGCAGACTGCCTTGCGGGACTCCTGCTGGGATGGAAAACGTGTCTGAAAGACAACCATTCAACGATACGACCTTTGCTGGAGGTAGTTACGGGGGATTTTAACCAGATGTAATTGAAAGTTGAAGTTACAGAGACCTGACCCTATTCGACCACCCCTTTTTTATAGCGCTCGATGAGTCAGCGCAATTGATGCGACTCCATCATGGTTATTATCACACTTTAACACCTGTGAGCACTTTATTCATTTTCATTTCGATATGACTCTATTTTTGATTGAAGAACCAAGCCGTTTACGACCCTGTAGACCTCTGTCCCTGAGCTAACGAGTTACAATTTTCTGAGGCCTAAAATCTCCTGGGAGGGGGGGGGACGTGCTGTCAAATCAGCCTACTAATCATTCTTGTATGAAACTGGTTCCAAACGTAAACAAACCCTGTAGGTTTCTTATGGCTTGTTTACGCTTGGAACCAGTTATGCGAGGTAGGCGAAGATTGTTCGCATTTGACAGCCACCTCCCCCCCTTGAAAATCTCTGGGGAAATAAAGACGTTGGTACCCGGCCCATGCGTTGATGGGTCGAAAGGTAGGTCCAGGTGTGTGAGCCGATACATTCTGAACTGTTTTATCACTTTAATTTAAAATTTTAGTTTTTATGTTAAAGTGCAAATTTTTTTTTAAAGCATGTGCATTTTCTTGCAGTTATGCAGGCATCTTTTTATATGGTGAGCTTGTGCCCTGGAAGGCTGGTGATACTGATTACATTTTAACTTACATGCTAAATAAAAATGTAAAAATTCCAAAAAGTTGTTTTACTTTGTTTTGTAATGTTACTTAAAATTTCACTTTTTTAAACATGTGCATTTTCATTGATATCAACAGGCGTCTTCTAGATTAGTGAGCTCAAGTAGACGTGTGATAATGGTTGGTAAATAATTAATACATTTTAGCAAATTCCATGCTGAACGATTGAAAAACATGTCCTGGAACTTTGCGGGTTAAATTGCTATTTAAGAAACATCATACAACATCACCTCGCATTCCCACGATTTATCAGTTCCTATTTTCGTTTTTAGTTGGTAGTTCTTCTGGTGAAAACAATGACAATGCCAAATTTTCTCAATTTAGTTCGTAATGGTCCGGTTAAGTTAAAGTCGTAATCTACAGATACTCGTCGTAAATTTTTTTTAAGTGATAGTGAAAGTAAATAGTGAAAGTGAAAAGTGAATTAGTGAAAGTAAAAGTGATAAATACAATAGTAGTAGAATTAAAAGAAAAACAATGTAATACTAAAACGGTCATCAATCAATCAAGATTATTATTAACAGTTCCCAGTCCTATCAGACCTGTTTAGGTAGTGCCCACCTTGGTGGGATTTGTTTGTTTGAAGTTGGATAACGGAGAAGACTATTTATGACTACTATCTTCCATCTAGAACTACTATATACACCTAACCTAATATATACAAATTGCATATCAAAGCATGTTCTGATGTGTAACATTTTTGCACAAATCTAGTTTTAATTTAATCAATCTTTGAATCTACTATGAGAACGTTCGTCTCTTGGTGGAGGTCTGAAATTCTTGTGTCGAAAGGACGATCCAGCACCATCCTCAGCGCTCTATTCGGAGCAACCTGGATTTTGTTCCTGTGAGTCTGTGCACATGATTCCCACACCGGAGCTGCGTAGAGGATCGCAGGTGCTATGATTTGTTTGTAGACAGCCAGTTTGTTCAACCGGGGAGGGATCTGTGGCAAATCAGCGGATACAGACACATAACCAAGGCAGAGCGCTTGACTACGATTTTATCTAGGGTAAACGCTCCTATAGTTGCGGTACGTTAGAAGCGTTATAGTTGTGTACGGAGTCTCCATACACAACTATAACGCTTCTAACGTACCGCAACTATGGGAGCGTATACCCTACATGCGAGCGGAAGAGGAGCTTTTCATCGAACAGCATCCCGAGATAAGTTACGGGGGACCAGTCAACCCTTGTGTCATCCATAATTACTGTTTTAGTTCGGGGGATTTCCTGTGGAGAAACATGATTGCTTGAGTTTTGGGGGTATGTATTCATTATAATTTTACAAGTGTTTGCATAAACACCAAAGGTGTTAAGGCATCGTTGAAGTTTGTTAGTTATATCGCGAGGAATCCTTCCTTTGCTATTGCGGTATCATCTGCAAACAGGAAAAACACGCAACCGTCTCCGATGGGAGGAATGTCGGGAGTGTAGATACTGTCGAGACTGCCTTGCAGTACACCTGCTGGGATGGAAAACGTGACTGAAAGACAATTATTCGACGATACCTTAAACGACCTTTTTTGGAGGTAGATACGTTTGTTTTATTGCGCGATGCATTAAAGTATACACACTACTAAAAAGTCATGTAAATTTCGGTTCCCTGCGACCGACACATGTAAGCGGGCCTTTTGACATAAGAATCAGTTGAAAGAAACGTGAAAATCAATTCAATCAAACGTTCTTTTCGTCGACTAGCTGATGTTTCGGTTGGAGAACACTTAATTTTACCAGAAATGTTTGTTTACGTTTCATGAGTTACATCCAATATGGATTACGCCTCGTGTAAAAGTAATTATTTTTAAGTGTGAGGCAAAAGCCCGTGCGAGAGCAATTAAATAGTATAGGAAGACGGGTGAAGGTATTTATTAATCATACCCCATTTCCCACTAATACTATTTTGAGCGAGGATTCGTTGAAAAGATACCGCGTTGCTTTTTAAAGTCGGCATTGAACGACGTGCCTAAAGCAGTGTTATAAAAGAACGGAATGAACAAAGCAAATTCCAATTTAGCTGAAATGTATTTGAAAACATTACGTTGTTTACCGGCAAACTCTTCCCATAGCGTGTTGTGCCCGAAGCGGCGCACGACAACGATTCCCTCTGAGAGGACGCTTGCTCGGTCATCTAGGTGTATATCGATTTAACTTTTTATATTGCGCGGGTATTTACATTGATGACAACTTTATTTGCAGATCGTCACACGCTGACGAAAAAGGGCATTGTGACCCTCTGAAAGCAAAATTGACTGGTTTTATGTGTCATACACAAACTTTACCTTTTCTCCTTGCATCTTACATATACAAATTTTTATCATAATATCTCATAGTTTCATAATTTCGAAAAGTAGTATTTTAGCTATAATGAGTATGTTCAGGCCTGAATTCAAGGCTATAATCGTCAAACATTCCAATCAAGGCCGACGTTATAACGGTCATTCAACCGTATCGACGTATTCCTATGGTGTTGGAGAAACTGGTGGGGATAAAGATTGATGAATCACTAGCTCAAGGCGTCATCAAAAAGGTTAATGAAACATCTAACTGGGTGTCTCCGCTCGTTGTCGTGCCCAAAGCCGATGATGTACAGTGACCGGCATAAAAAAAGATCCACCGATGTCGAATGTAAAAATGCATGTAAAACTCATTTATTTTTCAAAAAGTCAATTAATATGATTTATGTCTCAGATAACTAAATAACAAAAGTTTATTTTGACTCAACGATATTGGTAATTTTTATTCCAAAACTTAAAATAAACAACAAATTCAATTCGCATGACTTTTTGAGGTATGACATAAAAAAAGATCCATTTTATGTTTCACGTGTTATAATCATACAAAATCGATTATGATCAGCTGGTCAGTAGTTAATATGACCTCCCTTCGCTTCGATAATGGACTGCAGTCGTTTCGGCATGCTTTCGACCAGGTTTCTGAGGTGCTGTGGATCCAGTTCATTCCAGGCCTTCTCCAGGGCAGCAAAATATGCCTGCTTGTTGGTTACGCCGGTCTTTTCCACTCTGTTATCGAGAATTGCCCAGAGATTCTCGATTGGGTTCAAGTCAGGGCTCTGGGGTGGCCATTCCAAGGGTTTGATGCGACAGGCTCGAAAGAATGCGAGCGTTTTCTTTTCCGTGTGCTTGGGATCGTTATCCTGCTGGAAGATGTAGTTGTCTTCCTATTCCATTTTTAGCAAAGACTCTTCCAAATTTTCGTTAAGAATGTCAATATAGCCTTCCGCTGTCATGATCCTATTGATCAGGACCAGATTTCCCACACCAAACCATGAGAAACAACCCCAGACCATAATATTTCCTCCACCGTGCTTCATGGTTGCTTGAAGATGTTTGTCCTGGAGCCCTTCATCGCTTTTCCGCCATACTCGCAAACGTCGTTTTTTGTTAAAAAGCTCAAACTTCGATTCATCTGACCAGATAACACGTTTCCAGAATTCCAGGGGCTTATTGATGTGGGTTCTTGCAAACCTCAGACGCTTTTCCTTATTGACCTTGCTGATGAACGGCCGCTTCCGAGCAAAATAACTCTTTAAGCCGTGCTCAGCAATGCGGCGTCGAATTGTTCGTTCGGATATTGTTAGGTTCAACTTTTCTTTCACTCCGCGGATGGTAACAAACGGATCCTTTTTGATTTCCCGGATGATTCTGGAGTCCTCTCGGTGATCAGATTTACGTTTAAGTCCTCGTCCAGATCGATCTGCAACGCTTCCAACCCGTTGGTGCTTCAAAATTATCTTTTGAACCGCACCGCGACTCACAGAGTATTTTTCGGCAATTTTGCGCTGAGATTCGTTTTTCTCAAAGTCACGAACGATTAGATTCCGAATTTGATACGAGATTTTCTTTCCACCCATATTTGAACTTTCAAAAACTCGTTACTTTCGCACAATACGTTTACTTCTCAGCGCTGCAGCAGAGATTTGCGATGAATGTAAATAAACAAATGTCAACATTAGGAATTGTGAGGGGTATGTCAACGGAATTTACACGGCAAATTTTTTTTCTACAGGTGGTTTTTTTTTTATGTCATAACAAGTGGTACTAGAACAAGCTTAAAACGTGCAATAATATAGCTTTTAAAAAGTGCTTGGGAAAGAAAACCGATTTATCTAACAAGTGAGCCGGTGGATCTTTTTTTATGCCGGTCACTGTACGCATATGTGAAGGGCAAACGAGGTGTTTGAAAGGGAAAATCATCTGCTACCAACCATCGAAGATTTTCTCCCAAGTCTAAATCACAAATCTACTTACCGACGCATAGCTTGGGTCACCCTTTCAATCTCAGCCTGGAGATTTGTATAGTAAACAGTTTACTGTAGAAACTTACCATAGAAGACGATTTTCGCTTTGCAATCTGTTCACCTGGTGGTAGCTCTGGCGCATGAAAATTAGGGTGGTGGATATTTGTTGAGTAACTGTTCGGAGAGTGATCTTCTTCAGGTTGTCACGAAGTTTTACCATCGTGTATTGCTTCCAGTTCAGCTGCGAGATGGCTCGATTTGTTGGTCCTCATGTTTAGCTCAAGATAGAATTTCGAGTCCTTGAAAATGCACTGCCGTTTAGTAGAGGTGGTATATCAATAGTCGCTGCATCGTAGCAGATGATTATTGGCGATTGGAAGCAATTCTCGCGGGAACTTCTTATTCAACTTGATTCCTCTGGAACAGCGATATGGCCTTATTCTGAGCAAACTGGGCGTGTGGCAGCTGATTTTTACAATCTGTGGGCTGCCGGAAATTACGTGTTCCATACCTTGTGTTAAAGTTGCAGTGTATTCTGTTCTGAACTTTCAGGTAATCACCCTGTGTATGGGTGCTCATCGTGAGTGTCAGAATAGGTACCTCGTCCTAGAGTCAACCATTTTCCTTTCCTCTTTCGCCAGCCAGCTTTTTAGATTATTCCCTGGTCTTCCATTTCGTGTAACCTCTGCCGCGAAGCTTCCCTGTATGCTGCTCGTACATTGTAATATGCGCTTTTGGTACGTGGGACTGATCTGTCGATGCTGAACTGGACATGAACTTCTGGCATTTTAGAGAATTAGGTTCTGCAGCGTGACGTCACGAATGAACTCAGTGTTAATCGGCTGAACCTTTTTGACAGTTCAGTGGTACTGTTTACAAGCACTTAGTCGTTTTTTTCGAAAAAAAATATTATAAAATTTTCAAATTTTAACTTGCAAGTTGTCGAGGAACAGCGCGGTGAAAAGATGTTGCTCGTGAAGAATGCAGACATGTGGTTTACATCTCACTGCAGTCTGAAAAATTATCGAGAAAATCTACCCAAGAAAAAATCGACTAAGTCGATGTAAACAGTACCACTGAACTGTCATCAGATTGAGGTTAACCCCGACAGTGCAAAACCTAATTAGGTACTGCAGCGTGACGTCATAAATGAACTCAGTGTTAATCGGCTGAACTTTTTTGATAGTTCAGTGATACTGTTGACAAGCACTTAGTCGTTTTTTAGAAAAAAAATTCTAAAATTTCCGAATTTTAACTTGAAAATTGTCGAGGAACAGCGCGTTGAAAGGATGTTGCTCGTGGACAGAGCAGAAGTGTGGTTTACATCTCACTGCAGTCTTAAAAAATTATCGAGAAAATCCACCAAGAAAAAATCGACTACACGTTCAGAAGCACTTTTGGTACACTTTCGATAGCAATTTCGTTCGAAAACACTTAATTTGCAAAAATAGTTGCAAGCGAACCAACATCAACACCGATCGTGCCGAGCTCTTTCCTGGTGCGGGAGAAAAATCAAACAACGCAGACATTTCTTCTGATGCTTGCAAACAAACATGATGAATCACGTTTTCTTTCTCGATTCTAAAACTTCCAGAAATCGAGAAAACCACCATTCACACACGTATAACCGTCCGGGAGGCAGAGTGCCAGCGCTAAACCGGAAAATGCAGCCGAAAACTATGAAAGCGAACGCACGCACAAAGTAGAGTACAAACTTAAAACACAACTGTATCCAAAGGGGTTCGAAACTGCACTGTGTCAAGATAGTGAATTTGGTGAAAGACTTCAAAAAGGGATTTATCGATTACTTTTTTAAAGGGACGTATCTACTTTTGTAAACGATGCACTTGATCGTCGCTTTAGCGTAGCTGGTAGGTCACCAACCCATACTAACACCACCATCAGGTAGTGATGGTAGTGTTAGCATGCGTGAGCGAGTTACCAGTTAAGCCAAATCGTGATTTCATTCATACAGGGTAGGAAGCATGAATCGCTGATTGCATAATTTTGCGCAACGCAACGGAACTGTAAAATATCCCCTCCAATGTAGTATATTTGGTTTCACTCACCGTTATCAAAAATTGATTATTCAAATACTTCGTTACCGATACTACCAAAACGATTAAAAATAAATTCGCTCAAATTAAAAGTCACTCGAAATAAACACAAAATTGCGAGTTGCCAAACCTTGCAGACAAAATAAATTTGTTGGCCGTCCAACCAGATTTACTTTTATTCTCTCCCCGCGTCTCTTATAAAACATCGTCTCTGTCTTGGATCGCCTTATCCTTTTCGCTCGAGTTCTCGCTTCGATTCGGTTTGTGCTGTCGCGTTGCGCCGTGGAAGCGTCGCCACCTTCGCGCGTTCTGGCAAGTTTACTGCAACTTGCCAACACGAAACAAATGGTGCGTAAACGTACCAATGATTCAGCAGCGGGCCCTTCAAAGAAGGTGGTAATCCAGCACAGCGCGTCGCAGGATGACCCCGGAAAACGGGTACTGCAAGCCAACCAGTTTGCGGTGCTCCCCGAAGAAAATGGCGATGGTGACGTCGTTCCCATCGCTGCAAGAGAGCGGATTCCCCCGCTTTTCACGCCGGAGAAGGATGTTGCCAAGCTGCGTGCCGAACTGACAAAACACAAGCTGCTGCCTCGCTTCAAGCTTTGCAGCATCGGCACCAAAATCATGTGCTCCAGCCTGGAGGAGTGCAATCAAACAGGATGTTTCCTAAAGGAAAACAACGTTGACTTCTTCACGCACGATCTGCCATCGAGCAAGCCACTGAAGCTGGTATTGCGTGGATTACCGTCGTTCGAGGCGGCTGTGGTTAAATCCGAGCTGGAGCGGCTTGGGCTCAAACCTGAGGCGGTGTTCCCAATAAACCGGCGTTCCAACCACAACACCAGCTTCCGTGACCAGTTGTTCCTGGTGCACTTCACGAAGGGATCCACCAGTCTAGCGGCTCTGAGATCCAAAATCCGGGACCTGTTTCAGGTCATCATCAGTTGGGAACATTACAAATCCCAACATCGTGATGTTACGCAGTGTATGAACTGCCTCTCCTACGGCCATGGCACCAAAAACTGCCATATGAAGACTATCTGCGGCAAGTGTGCTGGAACTCACTCGACTGCGTCCTGTGAGCAAGATGATGACATCGAGCCAACGTGTGTCAACTGCGTTGGTAACCACCAAGCCTCCAATCGCGGATGTTCCAAGCGAGTGGAGTTCATCAATATCCGTCGGAAGGCTACGATCAATAATCAGCCCGGTCGCCTCCGTAATCATCGTTCGCCTCCTGCACGCACGGAAGTCCAGTACCCAGCTCTCCAGCCCCGTCGACATGTTCCGAACTTAGAACCACTTCCGCTCAACAACCAACAAGTCAAGCATGTGAGTATTCCTAACAATCGAACAGTCAAGCATCGTCTCGCTGCTGCTGCTGCCCAGCCAATGCCAGGTCCCTCCACCGCCCCTGGTTTATCATACGCTGGTGTTGTCTCAGGTGAGCCTGTCGACGATTCTCCGTTCACCTCGGAGGAACTTGTGACGCTCGTGGCCGAGGTCATCATCATCTTGCGCACCTGCAAGACTCGATCTGAACAGCTTCATGCTGCCCTGTCCCTTGTCACTAAGTATGGACCGTGAAGCCTTCAAGATCGTAAATTGGAACGCTTGCTCCTTGAAGAGCAAAAACATCGAGTTTGTTGAGTTTCTCAATGAACGAAACATCGACATTGCCATCATAACTGAAACCCACCTGAAGCCTGAAACAAACGTCTACCTTCCCGATTTCCGGCTCGTGAGGCTAGATCGAACCAACTCTGGAGGAGGAGGAGTGGCTATTGCAATAAGGAGAAACATCTGCTGTCGACTGATGCCCAGCTTTCAGCTGAAGATCATCGAAGCCGTAGGGGTGGAAGTTTCTACTCCTATCGGCCCCATCACCATCGTCGCGGCTTACTGCCCCAAACAAGTCAACATCAGGGACGGATCGGCAGCAGATCTGCGACGAGATATTATCAAGCTAACACGACGACGGGAAAACTTTATCATCGCTGGCGACCTGAACGCCAAACATCAAGCTTGGGGCAACAATCGGCGCAATCAAAACGGCACCATCCTGAACAACGACCTGCAGGAAGCGCAGTACAACATCTTGAGTCCGGAAACTCCCACCCGGTTGAGTCGGTTCGGTGTTCACGCTACCATCGATATCTTCATCAGCAACATGGGCAACAACATCGCTCAACCTATCACCTATCAGGAACTCAGCTCGGACCACTACCCGGTGGTGACTGAGGTGGGATCCTCCGTAAATCGATTTGAAGCTTTCCGGCGCAACTATCATCGTGTTGACTGGGGTCAGTTCCAACATTGCGTCGACACCGCTGTAGACTACGATGTCCAACCGGAATCGTCCGAAGATGTTGACCGGTGTCTGCGCTCCATCGATCAAGCAATTTCCCGGGCCAGGGAGCTACATGTGCCAGTATCCAGACAGGTGAGTAATACTCTGAACCTTGACAGGCCTACTAAAGACCTCATTAGACTCCGCAACACGATTCGTAAGCAGTACCAGCGTACTGGGCTGCCTAACCTGAAGACCAATTGCAACCGTTTGAACAAAATCATCCAAGCCAGGTGGATCTCAGAAATATCGATTTTGCAAACAAGATTAGCTCTCTCCCAGATTGTGCTAAGCCATTCTGGAAAATGGCAAAGATTTTGAAAAATAAGCCGAGGCCCATTCCTCCCCTTTCCTCTCCTAACCAAAATTCGGACCCATCTTTACTAATAACCCCATTTGAAAAGGCCAATGCTCTTGGACAACACTTTGTAAATTCACATAACCTTGGCCACGCCATGGTGAGTCCCCACGAGCCTGCAGTATCACAGGCAATGGCTAGTGTCGCTGCCACCCCCGTAGTTGTCCCTGACGAAAGTAGAATATCGGCTGATGAGGTGATAGCAGCGATTAAATCAACAAAGAACATGAAGGCCGCTGGTGTCGATGGAGTGGTCAACCTCGAGCTAAAAAACTTGAGTGTTGACTTCTTCAAGCACCTTTCAGTGGTCTTCAACAAGTGTTTAATGCTTGGCTACTTCCCTGCATGCTGGAAGTTAGCCAAAGTTATTCCAATTCACAAACTTGGCAAAGACCCTACCAGTGCCAAAAGCTATCGCCCCATCAGCCTCTTGTCCTCCATCTCGTAGCTATTCGAAAAATTGATACTCAGCCGTCTGCTGGTGTTTTCAAATGATAATAACATCTTTCTCAAAGAGCAATTCGGGTTCAGGAAAGGCCACTCTACCATCCACCAACTCTCACGGGTTACTAACATCATCAAGCGGAACAAGTCCGTTTCCAATACATCTGCCATGGCATTGTTGGACGTCGAGAATTGAACTACCTCGTGAAGATCATCAAAAACTACTTGTCGGGCAGATCATTCCAGGTCTACTTGAACAATGTCTCCTCTGATACGTTCAACGTTGATGCAGGGGTCCCTCAAGGTAGCCTACTTGGGCCTATCATATTCAACATTTTCACGTCAGACGTTCCTCCCCTGCCGGGTGGTGGTATCCTGTCAATGTTCGCAGATGACACCTCCATCATCTATAAGGGTCGAGTGATCCGTGCTCTGGCGAGTAAACTACAATCAGGCCTGGATGTTTTGTCCGACTATTTTAAGAGCTGGAAGATTTGTATCAATGCAGCTAAAACACAAACCATTCTGTTTCCACATTCGTATTCACCTCGGCTTGTTCCGCCTGCTAACGTCAAGATCCATCTTGATAGCACTCCCATTGAATGGTCGAGTGAAGTAGTCTACCTTGGTCTCACCCTCGATAGCAAATTGCTATTCCGATCCCATGTGGACAAGACATCCACCAAGTGTAACATCTTGATCAGGTCGCTCTACCCTCTGATAAATAGGAAGTCCACCCTGTCCCTCAAAAACAAGCTTGCTGTCCACAAGCAAATCATTCTGCCGGCTATTGAGTATGGTATGCCAATCTGGGAGAGTTGTGCTAAGTGCCACCACTTAAAGCTTCAGAGGATCCAAAACAAGATCCTCAGAATGATCCTTAACAGTCTACCGCGAACTCGTAATTCTGAGATTCACCACCTGGCCGGTCTTCAAACACTCGAGGAGCGAAAGACTTCCACGCTGGAAAGGTTCAGAGTCGCCTGTCTGCGATCAAACCACCAGATCATTCGTGATTTGGCAACCTAGTTTAAGTAGTTAGGTGCTCAAGTAGGTAGGTTATCAAATTTTTAAATTCAAACCAAAACAATCCCACAAAGGGTATCCTGTAAATTAGCGCTAAACGCAATCATCACATTAGAATAACCAATTAACTAGAACAAAGATGAAGAGCCAAAGGCTAACCAATTGAAATGTTAAATCAAATGTTGAAACATAAAACCCAGAAAATAAACGTAAATTTTACTACTACTGGATCGCCTTATCAGTTCATTCTCTGCTTGATCGTCAAGTAGTCCAGTCCGGTCTCGTCCGCTCTCTCTCTCTCTCTGTAGAGTATTCGTTTTCGTTCGATAGTGTTCGCGTCTCTCTTTCGCGGTGTTAAGCGAAACATCGATTGATCCCAGCATGGGAAAACCACCGCGTGGTCATGCGGTTGCAAGCTCGTCCGGGAAGCGTTCCCGGCAGGAAACCGCCTACGCTCAGTCGGCATCGAAAAAGATGCTGTCAAACAACCGGTATGCCATTCTCGAAAATGGTGCCGAACCGGAAATAAAGAAAAAGGAGAAACTAGGGGAAATGCAGGTAACGTCGGCCTAAGTGTCCATAATTTGGGCCCATACATAAATTCAGCAATCGACTAAATTTTCAATAGCAATTAAAAAATATCCATTAGTAACGTCCCGATAACGCGTTCATCTAGATAAAATTGATAAATAGCAGATTTTTAGCGATGGGCCCAATCTTAGATCCATAGGCCAACATTAGAGACATTTCCCCAACCACCCTTTTTCGTCAAAGGATTTCCACCCGGGCTTTAGGAGAACATCAAATTCTACATCGAGCAAGGCTTAAAGTGCACCATGCGCATGTGCACTGAAGGCATCATGCTGATGGTACCAGTAAGGAAGTACTACAACGCCATCGAAGAGCTGCTGAAGCGGGAAAAATGGGAATATTTCTCTCACGATGTCGAGGAAGACAAGCCGTTCAAGGTGGTCCTGCGTGGTCTACCCGACATGGAAATTGCAGCGCTATCGGATGAACTGAAGAAGAACGGTCTAAAGCCGTTGCAAGTCTTCAAGATGAATCGGCACGACGCCTCCCGTAAGTACCGTGACCAGCTGTATTTGGTCCACCTCGAGCGAAACACAACGTGTTTGAAAGACCTGCAGTGTATTCGGGCGCTTTTGCACATCGTGGTTAAGTGGGAACGCTACCAACCTTGCCCCCGTAACGTCACCCAATGCTCAAACTGCCTCATGTTTGGGCATGAGACCAAAAATTGCCACATGGCTCATCGCTGCAACGAATGTGGCAAGCAACACGATTCGAAGAATGCGAGAGGATGGAGAGCGCCGATCCACAATGCGCCAACTGTGGTGCAGCACATCGAGCTACAAGCAAGTCTTGTCCGAAGCATGCGGAATTCATGGAAATCCGCAAAAGGGCCTCCACGCAGAACCAGCCGGGTCGATAAAAAAACCGGCACGTAATGAGCAGAGTTTCCCCGCCATTAGCCAACGGCGTCCGATTCCGATTTTCCGCCACTACCGCTCAACAACCGTTTGACTGCTGCTGCATCGATCCCGCCAACTGCTGAGGTGCCAAACCATCCGGCTAATCCGAGCCGTCAGTCCTATGCGGCAACGGGTTCGTCCCCTCCCCCAGGACTATCGTGGCATCGAGATGCTGCCCCACCATCGCATGAAAACGAAGAGCTACTCACAACAGAAGAACTCATTACCATCATGGCAGAAACAATCATCATCAAGCGCTCCTGCAGAACCAGAACTGAGCAGATTCTGCATCACGTTTCATCGACAATTATGGACCGTGAAACCATCAAGATCGCCAACTTGGAACGCTTGCTCGCTAAAGAGCAAGATCATCGAGTTCGTTGACTTCCTCAACAAACAAAACATCGACATTACCGTTATGACCGAAACCCACCTGAAACCGGAGGTAAACGCCTATCTTCCTGACTTCCGGCTTTTAAGACTTGATCGAACCAGCTCCGGGGGAGGAGGAGTGGCTTCTGCCGAGCTTCCAGCTTAAAACCATCGAAGCTTTAGGGGTAGAAGTCTCCACTCCTGTCGACCCTATCACCATCATTGCGACCTACTGCCCCAAGCAAGTCACCATCAGGGACGGGTCGGCAGCAGACCTGCGGAGGGACATTATCAAACTAACTCGACGGCGCGAAAAGTACATTATCGCTGGCGACCTGAACGCCAAACACCAAGCTTGGGACAAAAGTCGACGCAACCAAAACGGCACCATCCTGAACGACGAGCCGGTCTAGCGTTCACTCCACGATAGACATCTTCATCAGCAACATGGGAGACAACATGTCGCTACCTGTGACCCATCAGGAGCTGAGTTCGGACCACTATCCGGTGGTGGCCGAAGTAGGCTCATCCGTCAACCGAATCCAAGCTTCCCGACGCAACTACCATCGTGTCAGCTGGGAGCAGTTCCAACACTGTGTCAACTCCACTGTCGACTACGGTGCCCTTCCGAAGACACCCGAAGACGTTTACCGGTGTCTGCGTTCCATCGAGGAGGCGATATCCCGGGCCAGGGAACAACACGTGCCAGTATCCAAATAGGTGAGTAATACTCTGAACCTTGATAGGATTACCAAAGATCTCATCAGACTCCGTAACTCCATCCGAAGGCAATACCAGAGTTCTGGCTTACGTGTCTTGAAGACCCAATGCAATCGTCTTACAAAAACCATCCAAGCCAGGATGGTGGACCTCAGAAATCAAAATTTTGCTAACAAGATCCGCTCTCTCCCAGATTGTGCAAAGCCCTTCTGAAAACTAACGAAAATCCTTAAAAATAAGCCAAGACCCATTCCACCACTGACCCCACTGGATCGTCCCAGCGACCCAGTGGTTCATCTGATAACTCCTGAAGAGAAGGCTAATCTCGGACAAAACATCGTTAGCCCTCATGAATCTGAGGTTGCTGAAAATGTAACCAATCTTCATCAGATTCCTAACATTTTTTCCAGAGGAATCCGAGATTACGGCTGACGAACTGTTGGCCTATATCAAATCATCTAAAAACATGAAGGCACCAGGTTTCGACAACATCCTGAACCTGGAATTAAAACACTTGAGTTCCAGATTCTACAACTTAATCAGTGCCTCAGACTTGGCTACTTTCCCTCGTGTTGGAAGTCAGCTAAAGTCATACCCATCCGAAAACCTGGGAAGGATCCGTCCTCTCCTTCAAGTTATCGACCAATCAGCCTTCTCTCAGGGTTATCAGAACTGTTCGAAAGAGCAGTCTACCACCGGCTCCTAACATCTGCCGAACAAAACAACATCTTACTCGAGGAACAGTTTGGTTTTCGGAAAGGTCGTTCGACCGTTCACCAGCTGACTCGAGTTACAAACATTCTCAGACGGAACAAGTCTGTTTCGAAAACATCTGCCATGGCGTTGTTGGACGTTGAAAAAGCGTTCGACAATGTCTGGCATGATGGCGTGGTGTTCAAATTGCAGCAGTACGGCCTTCCAATCCTCCTAGTGAAAATAATAAACAACTATCTATCGGACAGAACGTTCCGAGTCTCTCTGAATGGCATCACACAGATGCCTTTCAACATCGGTGCTGGGGTTCTACAAGGAAGCATCCTTGGCCCCATTCTATTCAACCTGTTCACCTCCGATATGCCGGCTCTTCCTGATGGTGGATCGTTGTCTCTGTTCGCAGATGACACATCCATCGTCTACAAGAGTAGGGTCATCGGAGCTCTGACTGCCAAACTTCAGGGAGGCCTGGACGTCCTGTCTGAATATTTCAACAGCTGGAAGATCCGTATCAACGCGGCGAAGACCCAGGTCATCATCTTTCCACACTCAAAATCTCCCACACTTGTTCCGTCTGAGAAAAATAAGATCTGCTTAAACGGTTCAGTGGTGGAATGGTCCAAAGAGGTCGTGTACCTCGGGCTAACACTAGACAGCAAGCTTCTTTTTAGGGAGCACGTTGACAAAACCAAAGCCAAGTGCAACATCTTGATAAGATCGTTGTATCAACTCATCTACAGGATGTCTACCCTGTCCCTGAAAAATAAGCTTGCTGTCTACAAACAAATCATCCTTCCCGTAATTGAATACGGGATGCCAATCTGGGAGAGTTGCGCCAAATGCCATCACCTCAAACTCCAAAGGATCCAAAACAAGATCCTTAGGATGATCCTTAACAGTCCCCCGCGGACTAGAAATTCAGAGGTCCACCACCTGGCTGGTCTTCAGATACTGGAGCTACGGAGAGCTGACTCCATCGCAAGGTTCAGAGATTGCTGTAGGCGATCCGATCAACAGATCGTCAGGAAATTGGCACGTTAGGTTAAGTTAGGTTAAGTAGGTAGAATAACAAATTAAATCATTCAACATTCACAAGAAGAAAATTGAAAAACATTACACAGTAAAACACAGCATGTAGGGGAAATGGCTCTAATGTTGGCCTATGGATCTAAGATTGGGCATATCGCTAAAAATCTGCAATTTATCAATTGTATCTAGATGAACGCGTCATTGGGACGGTACTTATGGATATTTTTGGTTGCTATTGAAAATTTAGTCGATTGCTGAATTTATGTATGGGCACAAATTAGGGACACTTAGGCCGACATTACATACATACCCCCTACAACACAAAATCAAAAAGCTCACCAAAGGGTTGAAGCATATATTATGTCACGCTCTAAAGGGGGAGTGGGGGTCTAAGATTTTGTGACAAGCAATGCATTAGGTATAGGAAAAACGTCACGATAGGGGGGAGGGGGTAATTTTTTGCTCGATTTAGCGTGACATAATTAATGCATGGGCTCAAAGATGAAGAGCCCTTCAGGCTAACCTCTTGCCCTGTATTAGCAATTGTAAACCACATAACAAATCAAAATAAAGAAGAATTTTACTACTACTGGATCGCCTTACTGGCCACCCTACCGGCTTCGCATTCCCACTGTGTGCCGTCAACCCGAATATCGATGGATTTCCTCCATTGCAACGCATAACTTTTAGAGTGCACTGCAGGATCGCCTGTCTTGTATAAACATTTTCATTTCATCTACACGGCCGATGAGAGTAACTTAGCAACTGAGTCGAATTCAACTCAAAATTGTAAAAAGTGAGTGAGTAAACATATCCTCACTTTTCTGTGAAAAATTGCTTGAATATGAGGTAAATCGACCAAAATTTTACTCAGTATAGGAGTATTCTACTAAATAGAATGAAATATTTCTGCATTGTCCCAGATTCAAGAAGTCTTGGGAAATTTTGCTCATTCACTGAGTAACCCCACTTTTTGCAATTTTGTGCCAAATCCAACTAAATTTTTAGGCAACTCTCATTGGTCGTGTACCTATCCCGCCGCGGATCGGCTGGCTAGTCTGAGATAACCAGCCACTAAGAAGAATGCCATCTATCTCCATTCTCTAAATCTTGAAATAGTCATTCACGTGCACCGGTCGATTTTTTCACGCGTGCTTAATTATACACACACAAAAAACTCAGAGCGCACCTTGAATAGACGCGCCTGCACCATGGTCGTCACACGATAGATCATTATGGCAGGTTCAGGCCAGAGTCTGAAAATATTTACGTTTCGCAGTTTCTACTATAGAATTGGGTAAATATTGACACCGGAGCAGCTTTCCAACAACAACAATGAAATAAAGTACACTGTGTATCGTTCATAGCGTGGTTACGGCCGAAGAAGAGGGGGTGCCATTACTAAGGGGAAAACATTCCGAAACGCTCTTCTTATGTAGAACTGTTGGGACTTCTTATGAAGAAATGTTGGTAGTGAACTAGCAATGGTACTTGTCAAATTCACAAACGAAGAATGAATAAACATCTTTGGACATTTTACCCCACGGATGCATTTTGCACTGTCTTCCCCTACTTGGTTGGCTTGTTTAACTCCGGGTGGTATTCGCTTCAAAATGAGCAGCAAGAAATGAGACACAGCCCGAAGTGCGATTTTTGATTATTTGAAAAAGTTTTCGCATTGTCGATTGTACCTATTGATGTTTGACAAAAAAAAACACTGCCGTGACACGTGTTTATGTGTTGGTACGCGTCCTTTAAATGTTTAAAATTATATTTACATAATCGATCTTACGTTTTATACGTTTTGCTGGCTTTGAATTCAATAAATTTCAGAAGATTACAGAAAACGGGAAAATGTTCAACCGAAAAATGAAACTTTTCCGAACAAAAAAAAAGTTGAGGGTTGTGTCCAAAGTACGACCTTATTGTTGACGTAGAACTACGAGATTGCTTTGCTGTTCCATTCAATTATATACAAATGGCAAAATAAATGGTTTAGAAATTTAATGTAAAATTCGAAACACTTGATATTTTTCATGGATTTTTTTTATATGTTTTTCCTTGATTTGTTTTCCGTCAATCTTGTTTTCCGTGCTGAGCCCCAATTCTACCGACGGCAGTGAGGCAGCTCCCACACTTGGTAGGGTCCAGTATCGACCCATCAATTCAAGAACCGGGGACCAACGGCTTTACTTCCCCTCCGAAGGAAGGCATGACCAGAGATGTTATGCCTCAGAACATCCCGGCGGCGCCGACTGGGATTGAACTCAGGCCTGCTGGGGTGAAAGATAGTCCCGCTTACCACTACACCAACGGCGTTGCTTATTTTTTATGGATGTCCCTTGGAACTTTCATTAGAATTTACTTGAACTCTCTTCACATTCTTCTCGAAATTTATTTAGAATATTCATTAGAAATTAACCTGTATTCCCCTTTACAATCGTCATGTAATTTCACACAGAACCACGTAATAATTCTACTTGAACTTAAACAATTGACTTGGCGTTGTAGTCAAAATACTTAAAAACTCTATTTGAATTTGTTTCTTATACCTTATGCGTGATAATGTTTGCACCATCGTACAAATAAGGTTCCCGTTTCACCTGTCCATACAATGCCTTGGTTTTCTTTGCATGCACGTAACCTATAGCTCATACCGTAAGTAGGCGGTGTATAAAAGAAAATGATTTACCGTCAGGAATCCTTATTGCCGGGGTAACGGGGGCGTGAATAAGGATACCCACTAGACTGATGCAAAATTTGAAATTTTCGCTCCACAGTGCTCAAACGGTTCCAAATTGGGCCCTGATTAGCCTCCCAAAACTTGAACTCATTTGGTGAGAAACTGACTTGGCACAAGCCATTTGAAATTTATATGGAAATTACTATGGGAAAACAAAAGTTTTTGTTCATTGTCTTCTAGCCATTTTACATATTGTACTGTTAACAAATTCTATTGCTATTCTTATGGGAATTTTTATCAGCTACAACTTTGCACAAAATCGTTTTTCAGCCAAACGTCAAATGAAATAGTTATTAATTGATTAAGAGATTGATAATCTTATGGCAAGATTCAGCAACTGTATTGTGGGCAACACTGTATTCTCCAGTGTGACATAGTAGCCATGATTTTTGTCCTCTATTCTACGCGCCATAAACACCAATGTTGCCTGCTGAACAGTTGATTGAGCATAATCATAATACATCAGTGACTTGAGTCCTTAATAATTTTAGTTCCTTACATTTGATCGAAAAGTGGTCTTCAACAAAGTTGTAGCTGAGAAAAATTTCAACAAGCTCAGTTATCATTTTCTAAAGTAGAGTGAACCAGTGAATTTTGAGATAGATATGAACCGAAATTATGGTTTCTCCATAGTACTTTCCATATAAACTTCAAATGGTTCGTGCCAAGCCAGTTTTTTACTAAATGAGTTCAAATTTTGGGAGGCTAATTAGGGCCCAATTTGAAACCGTTTGAGCACTGTGGAGTGAAAATTTCCAATTTTGCATCAGTCTAATACCCACAGCTAATGTGATTTTCATTAATGGGCGCTGTAGTGGATTATCTCATTTGTTTCAATACATAAAGCTATACTGTCTTGGACAAAGTTGCTGTACTGGGTTAGACCAACAAGCCTGTGCCATTGGATTCAGGTTAAATTGAGAACTACGCCGCTAGAGGCGCTTCACTTTTATGTTACTTATGACGGGTGCTATAATATATAGATCATATTTCCAACATAGAATATTTCGTGATCCTGGCCATATAGAAAGTTACTGTCTTCAGCAAAGTTGTTCAGGTGACCAAGTCCTTTCGGATGGTGGCCATATTAGTTCAGAACTATCTCACTACGCAGCGCTAGTGTGCATGTGCAATTCCTATATAAACTGTATCTCGAGAGCCTGGCTATATAGAAAGTTGCTGTTGTCAGCAAAGTTGTGCAGGTGATCAAGTCCTTTCGGATGATGGTCATATTAGTTCAGAACTCTCACACTACGCAGCGCTAGTGTGCACATGAACTTCCTTAATATGTTATGTCTCGAAAGCTTGTCTATATAAGATGTTGCTGTGCAATATGAGAACAGGAACCGGAAAAGGGGTGACGTGTAGAGGCCGGAAATCGATGTCAGATGCCATTTTGGAATCCAAGATGGTGGCCATCGGTTCAAGAAAAACTGTCAAATACCCTACAATATGGATATTTTTGGAAAGGGGACGACGTGTAGAGGCCGGAAATCGTTGCCAGACGTCATTTTGAAATCCAAGATGGCGGCCATCGGGTCAAGAAAAACTGTGAAATACCCTATAATACGGGTATTTCCGGAAAGGAAACGACGTGTAGAGGCCAGAAATCGATGTCATTCGCCATTTTGGAATCCAAGATGGCGACCATCGGGTCAAGAAAAACTGTCAAATACCGTATAATACGGGTATTTCCGGATAGGGAACGACGTGTAGAGGCCGGAAATCGATGTCAGACGCCATTTTGGAATCCAAGATGGCGACCATCGGGTCAAGAAAAACTGTAAAATACCCTACAATATGGGTATTTCCGGATAGGGAACGACGTGTAGAGGCTGGAAATCGATGTCAGACGCCATTTTGGAATCCAAGATGGTTGTCATCGGTTCAAGAAAAACTGTAAAATACTTTACAATGTGAGTATTTCTGGAAAGGAAACGACGTGTAGAGGCTGGAAACCGATGCCAACCACCATTTTAAAAACCAAGATGGCGGCCATCGGTTTTAAGAAAAATTGTCAAATATCATACAATGTGGGAATTTCCGAAAAGAGACGACGTGTAGAGGCCAGACGCTATTTTGGAATCCAATATGGCGGCAACATGCATGATATTAGTATAGCATTTCCAACCAACTCTGAAAATCGTAAACTTCACGTATGAAGTAACAAACAAAAAAAGGCATTTTGAATGCTTTACATTATGTTGGCAACTGTTCATTTTTTTTATTGTTTTTGGCCTTTAAACATTGAAAAATGAAAATACAAATATGATTTACTAACAAAAGCATGGAAACACATTACTGACAAAACCTAATTGCCCGACCAGACCCGATTGAGATTTTAGGCTCGTTTATACTTCAGGTTACATGGTTACATCATGACTGATCAAACCATGTTAAATTTGGCTGCTTAAACCTGCAAACTCAAAAGAATTTTAAATTGAAAAAATTGTAATTTTTTGCCTTTAAACCGGTTTATAATCCAAACAAAACTATATAGACTACCGTTGTATTGAGCAAAATTGTGTATTTTGAGAATATTTAAAACTTTGTAGAACATAACACCCCGTTTATTTGAGATTATAATACAAAAAATGACAAAAAAGCTGTACTCCTGTCAAGAGTTCACTTAAATATTGTGAAGATAATGATATAGAAGTTTGGTGTCTTCAGCAAAGTTTCATAAAATTTGTTTTTCTACAACATTGCTCAAGACATAAAGCTTTTATCTCGAACCAGTAAAAAAATAGTTTTTGTAAGTGTAATACCAGCTTAATAAAAATTTGGGTAACTATTTCAATAGACGTGGACCATTATTACGAGAAACTTATTCCAAGACACCAAGTCTCTTAAACGACGATAAAGGAGAGAAAAAGTTATTGACCGTCTTTTTTTCAGAATGGTCCCACTGTATGACGTGTAGGGACAGAAAATCAATGTCTGACGTCATTTTGAAATCCAAGATGGTGACGTCCGGTTGCAGAAAACATGGAAATTCTGTCAAATACCCCACAATATGGGTATTTTTGGAATCAGGGTGATTTGCAGGGACCAGATATCTATATCTGACGCCATTTTGAAATCCAAGATGATGCATTCCGGTTACATAAAAACTTGGAAATTCTGTCATATACCCCAAAATAAGGGTATTTTTGAAATCAGGGTGCACGGACTAGAAATCGATATCAGACGCCAAGAATGTGGCTTCCGGTTACATAAAAACTTTGAAATTCTATCATATACCCCACAATATGGGTATTTTTGGAATCGGAGTGACGTGTAGGGACTGAAAATCAATGTATGACGCCATTTTGAAATCCAAGATGGCGACTTCCGGTTACATAAAAACTTGGAAATTCTGCGAAATACCCCACAATATGGGTATTTTTGGAATCGGAGTGACGTGTAGGGACTGGAAATCAATGTATGACGCCATTTTTAAATCCAAGATGGCAGCTTCCGGTAACATAAAAATTGGCAAATACCACCACATCACCCATATTGTAGGTTATTTAACATTATTTTTATGATTTTATGTAACCGGAAGTCGCCATATTGATTTTCAAAATGGCGTCAGATATGGGTTTACAGT
Organism: Ochlerotatus camptorhynchus; assembly: GCF_037179485.1. Classification (NCBI taxonomy): domain Eukaryota; kingdom Metazoa; phylum Arthropoda; class Insecta; order Diptera; family Culicidae; genus Ochlerotatus; species Ochlerotatus camptorhynchus. Next base: position 7,206,144 of record NW_027040918.1, on the reverse strand, counting down.
CCTTATAAGTCACCCCGATTCCAAAAACCCATATTGTGGGGTATTTGACAGTATTTTCCAGTGTTTCTGTAACCGGATGTCACCATCTTGGATTTCGAAATGGCGTCAGACATGGATTCCCGGTCCCTACACGTCACTCCGATTCCAAAAATACCTATATTGTGGGGTATTTGACAGAATTTCGAAGTGTGCTTGTAACCGGAAGCCGCCATATTGGATTTCAAAATGGCGTCAGACATCGATTTCCGATCCCTACACGTCACTTCGATTCCAAAAATACCCATATTGTGGGGTGGTATTTGACAGAATTTTTTGTTTTCCTGTAACCGGAAGCCGCCATATTGGATTTCAAAATGGCATCACATATCGATTTCCGGTCCCTGCACGTCACTCCGATTCCAAAAATACCTAAAATGTGGGGTATTTGACAGAATTTCCAAGTTTTAATGTAACCGAAAGCCGCCATCTTGGATTTCAAAATGGCGTCAGACATCGATATTCGGTTACTACACGTCACTCCGATTCTAAAAATACCTATATTGTGGGGTATTTGGCAGAATTTACAAGTTTTTCTGTAACCGGAAGCTGCCATCTTGGATTTCAAAATGGCGTCAAACATCGATTTCCGGTCCCTACACGTCACCTCGTTAAAATCTATTCTTGCGATATCCGCTTCCAGGTGTAGCTCTGTTATCCTTGTGTCGAAGGGGCGATCAAGGATCATCCTTAGCACTCTGTTTTGTGCCACCTGGATTTTGTTCCTGTGACACACAGGCTGTGAGTCTGTGCACTTAATTCCCACACCGGAGCAGCGTAGAAAATTGCAGGTGCAATGATTTGTTTGTAGACGATCAGTTTGTTCACCATAGAGAGACGAGATTTGCGACAAATGAGCGGATACAGACACCTAAATAATGCCTTGTTCAGACTGGAGAGTTATAACATGTTATAGCGGTTGTCAAATAATTGCAACACAGAAACCACCATCAAGATAGCGCTATAACATGTTATAACTCTGTAGTCTGAACGTACTATAAGCTTGAACACTTAACTACACTCAAAGATAAATTAAATCAAAAAAGTAGAAGGGTCTGTGCCTAGGGGCACGAACGGAAACTTGACGTAGGACCGTTAGTGGACGGAATAAATGTGAAGAATTTTATGCGTACCAAATTTGTAGTAATCTTTTTCAAAGAGAAAGTTGATTAAGAGAATCATTCAAAATCACTTGCACCCCTGCTTCCAAGTTTGGTTACAAGATTACAACTCTGAAGAGCATTTTGTGTGGTCGTTGGGGGCTTGTGGTTCTGAATATGGACAAACAAGCACAGATAAATTCTCGCGTCACTTTTCAAATAGACCAATGTAACAAATGTAAACAACTTGAGTTAAGCGATACAAACTATATCGAAAACATCCATCCAAATTTACTTTCATTTATTTAAGATAATCATAGGTCAAAAATTGTCCAATGTACAGTTTGAAATGATGTGTACATGTTTGTTACTTCGGTCATTCGGACTGCCTAACATGATTGGTGCTCATTTTCTAAAGGCGGGGCCAATCTAAAGTTAGGTACTCTACTATGACATCTGTGAAAGGGAATCTAGTATCATGTAGAACAAATCGTCCAATGTAACACTAATTGATTATGTCATTGAGAAAAATTGTCCAATGTAACATGTCCGATGTACAACTTGACTAGTCAAAACGTCCTATGTGGGTTTTGCTATATTGTAAAATTGTCTGAATTTTCAACGTTATTATTCACTGACTACATTAAAAATAGTATTGTTTCAAAACAGTATAAATAATAATCTGTCGAACTTCAACTTCGATTTTCTCAAAATTTTGGATATTTTACATTAGTCTATTTGATAAGTGACGCGAGAATTCTATTCCAACTCTTTACTGAGGTAAGCTTGATGGCCCTGAAAAGGGCCGTTTTATTGAAGAGGACATCCATGGCCACTTACGCTTGGCGTGTTTAGTGTAGGTGACAGCATCACGGACCTCATTTTCCAGGAACACCTTCAGCACACCTCGTTGATCAGACCGGAGATACGTTTTACGCCACCATGGCGAACCAGATGACCGATGCCCGAGCAGGAACGAATATCTCGATACCTTAAATTGGTATGGATCAGCATGACATAAGAGGTAAAATACCAAAAAATAATACCAAAAAATGTTCCCACAATACCATTATGATACCAAATTATAATAATGCAATACCAAAATAAAACCACACAGGTATTATTTTGGTATCCAAATATCAATTTTTGTTATTTGCAAAGTATTTTGCATACATGCATACATACATGTAATTTTTTGGTATTATTCTTTGGCCGTGATATCACCTTGAAAGATATCGGCGCCGGTGGTTAGCTACCCCTGACCCCAGCAGGCCTGGGTCCAATCTCAGTCGGCGCCACCGGCATGTTCTAAGGCATAACATCTCTGATCACGCCTTCCTTCGGGAAGTAAAGCCGTTGGTCCCCGGTTGAGTTGATGGCGTCGGTAGCATTGGAGCTCAAATCTCGCGTCACTTTTCAATAGGTCCTATCTACATTGATCGGTTCTCTTCATCGACACTCTCTTTCGTAAATAACTCGGCTTCACAAATGTATCCTGCCGTCTTCGTCGAATTAGATGCTAGATTATTACTTCTTCCATCGAAAATATCCAGCCGTGGCGATTCAAAGTTGATGAAGGTTGATCAAAATAATTTGTACCCCTGCTTCCAGTTTGATTACATGAGCATTTTGTGTGGTCGTTGGTTCTGAATAAAGACAAACAGGTAGATGAATTCTATTCCTACTCTTTACTGTAATAAGCTTGGTGGTCCTGAAAAGAGCCGTTTTGTTGCCAAAGTTGGTGATGATTTAACCTCCGAAACCTAACGAAGTGCGTCTCTGTCACTTCAAAACGTATATGACATCCATGGCCGCTTACGCTTGGCGTGTTTAGTGTAGGTGACAGCATCACGGATCTCATTTTTCAGGAACACCTTCAGCACACTTCGTAAATCAGACCGGAGATACGTCAGACACCGCCACGGCGAGCGAGACGACGAATGGTGGTTATCTCGAAGAATTTGCGTTTGTTTCTGAATATGGCGATGAGTATGCAAAATATTACGCAATTCCATCCTCCCTATTCGCACGCGCCTGAGGATCGGAGGGGAATGCCACTTTGACTTGTTTCGTCTACTTACTACTTTCTGGCGACTGTGCTGGGGAAGCAGCATATGCATGTAGGTAATTGGTGGATTTGTTAGATAATTCGACGTTTTTGGACAATGCTGGACATTTACCAGTTTTTCAATAGTTTTTTATTAAAAATCAACATTCGAAGGCATTTTTATCGATGCGTAGCCATATTTCTGATCGATTGGTGATAAAATGATTGAAATTGGACCAGGGGCAGCTGAGTTATTAACGTTCAAAATCTTTCTTAATTTGTTACATGTTCCATTTTCGGTTTTCACAAAGTGTACCCCCATATAGAAATCAAAATCGGCAGTAGTCATGCATGATTTAATTCGAAATAATATTTCCCGTATTAAATTTGATTATTTTTGAATATTAATATATAGTCAAAAAAGATTAAAATTCAATCAAAGATTATTTTTAGAAAGAGAGGTTTAATTTTTAATCATTCGATATGATTAAACTGAGTTTAATGTCAAATTGATTAAATTTCAAGCAAAATGGGAATAGTTCAATTTATCAGTGCAACGTCTCGCACATAGAAGCAGAATAGGAGCTTTCCATCAAACAACATATCCCGAGATAAATTACCGCTCGACCCTTGAGCCGTCCATGACTACTGTGCAGGAGGGAGCTGGTTTTAGATTGGGGGATTGCCTGTGCAGGAACATAACTGCCTGGCTTTTGGCGGCATTGCATTTGATTTTCCACGTTTTCGCGTAGTCAGCGAAGGTGTCAAGGCATCGTTGAAGATTGTTGGTAATTTCGCGAGACAATCTGCCTTTGACGGAAATTGCAGTATCATCTGCGAACAGGAAGAACACGCACCCGTTACCAAGATCGGGTATATCGGAAGCGTATAAGCTGTAAAGCAAGGGGCCCAACAGATTACTTTGTGGTTGTGGGACGCCTGCTGGGATGGATGGGTCGGAAAGACAACCATTTAACGATACCTTGAATGACCTTTGCTGAAGGTAGCTATAGAGTTCTCCAGATGCACAAAAGTGTGCGTGAGACCGCGCGCTACCTTTTTAAGTAGTGGTTATATCGCGATACCATTTTTGTTCTTCTTCTTCTTCATTTTTATATATGGATGTTGGATTTTAGTGTTCGTGAGATTGCGCTTGGAGATCTCTATAGAGTTCTCCAGATGCACAAAAGTGTGCGTGAGACCGCGCGCTACCTTTTTAAGTAGTTGTGATATCGCGATACCTTTTTGTTTCTTCTTCTTCTTTATTTTTATGTATGGATGTTGGATTTAAGTGTTCGTGAGATTGCGCTTGGAGATCTCTATGGGTGATTTTTATCAAATGTAAAGGAAAGTTGAGGTTGCAAAGCTTGAGTGTAAGTCCGTCGTGCCATACATTGTCAAACGCCTTTTCGATATCTAACAAGGCCATGGCTGTGGACTTGGATACAGCCTTGTTACTTCGGATGTCGTTCATCACCTGTACTAGTTGGTGCGTTGTGGAATGCCTCTTTCTGAAACCAAATTGTTCCGGTAGGAGAATATTGCTTTCCTCGACAGTCTTGAGCAAACGGTTGAGAATGAGTTTCTCGAACAATTTGCTCAGCGCTGAAAGGTGGCTGATTGGTCTGTAGCTAGACGGCAATGTTGGATCTTTACCCGGTTTGTGAATTGGTATAATTTTCGCCATCTTCCTGATGCTTGGAAAATAGTGCAGTTCCAAGCATCTGTTGAAGATAGCGGTCAAAAGCTTTTTAGAATTAGGTTGAAAATGCCGTCAAAGCCGATGGCCTTCATATTATTAGAATATTTCAGCGTTGAAAAAATCCTCCGGGGGGACGACACAAGGTGAGGCATCTAAATTGTGGACGCATTGCATCACGTGATTTTCAAGCGGACTTTGGATATTGGAGCCAAGCAAGTGCGATGCAGGCAGGTATAGAAAACTTGTTTTAAATACTGAATAGCCAATGCAGAAACAATGTAAACACACTTAGATAGATATCATAAAAATTAATGCTAGTAAGCTACTGTAGTAGCTGGAGCACCTAGATTAAAATGAAATGTAATTTAATTTGATTTTGAAACATAGGTATAAAGACGGAAGGGCGGATATGAATAAAGACTCCCCTGGAAGGGTGATCAGAAAATGTCACCGGTTGGCTGCTGCTGCGTGAAAACGAAACACAAAAAACAAAAAAAAATCAAGCTGCACATTGCATTAGGTCCTAAGTAACATTGATAGATTATCTTCGTCGACTTTCTCTTTGCATCCCCACGGCCATGTAAAGACATTCCCAGGTGTTTTCAGCACACAGATCGATAAAAGAAGCTTTTATCAAGCATCTAATATGACAAACACATCAAGAAACGGTTCTGTGTTCAAGTTAAACGAAAGAGAAAGTCGACGAAGAGAATCGATCAATGTTACTTAGGACCTAATGGAATGTTCAGCTTGAAATGTTCTCGATAGGCTCCCTGACGGAAGGGTAGTGGAGCAGGGCGGTAGATAAGAAAAAAAGCTCCCCGTCAGAAGGACGGTACAGGAGACAACGTTGTCAATAATGTCTCCGGTAGGCTCCCTGGCGGAACAACAGTGGAGTAAGCTGGGAGATGAATGAAGTTCCCTGTCAGAAGGACGGTAGAGGAGAAAATGTATGGTAGGCTCCCTGACGCAATCTGCGATGGAGTAGCCTATAAACGAAACAAAACAAGCAAAAAAAATTGTCCGATAGGTTAGGCTCTCTGAGTGAAGGGTAATGGATCGAACTTAGGAACAAATGATTGATAAAAGAAAAAGCGTCCCGGTATAATATCGGTAGAGGGGGAAAGTTAAAATAAAAACAATTTAAATTTTCTTTTGATTTAATTTCCCAACACAGAAATTTTATGGCAATATTGAGATGATGATTTCTCGTATGTGAAGTGAAGTTGACGTTAATTATAAAATTGATGTTATTTTATAATTTGTATTGGCCATGGATAATTCTGAGTTGGTTGGAAATGCTGTCTAACATGAAGCTTTAGTATGATAATTTATTAGCTAGAGAATGATCTTAGAAGAGGGTGGGTAGATAGTTCCATTAGAGTAGGTAGTTTTTTTTTTCAAATCTCCGCGTACATCGTACGGATTAGGCAAAAGGTATGCGTTTGACTTTGTATTGTCACATTAATAACCCTTTCCTCATTTTCAACTTCTATTAATTTTTTATACTGCCGTACTATAACGGAACTATCTACCTACCCTCTTCTAAGATCATTCTCTAGCTAATAAATTATCACACTAAAGCTTCATGTTAGATAGCATTTCCAACCAACTCTGAAAATCGCCAACTTCGCGTATGAAGTAAAATAAAACACACGTCAACACGAACAATGATAATGGCCAACCCCCCCATAAACTGTCTACGTTGTTTATGAACTGCCCCTAATGTTTATGAGTTTTTATCATTGATTAAGTATTTTTTTTAAATTAAGGTCCTGTTGATGTTTATTTAGATTGATGAGATTAATAGCATCGTTGAAGTTGATTCAATTATTGAAGAGGATAACGTAGTTGACGTTGATTTTAGTATCGAAGTTATTAGCAATATTCAATTGATGTTAATAATGAATTGGTCAAAAGCGTTACAATTTATGGCAATATCAGGGTGGTCAGTGCACCAGTAAATCGAGAAAACCGAAAAAAGTCACCAGAAAACAAGTAAAAGAGTCTGTGCCTAGGGACACGAACGGAAGGTTGACGTAGGACCACGATTGGTCCGTACAATTGTTTTTGCATTTCAAAATCTTTAAACTTAAAACTCGTTAAATATTGCAAATGGTGGCCGGTTGAGTGAAAACAGCCGTATCAGTAGACGAAATGGAATAAAGCCTGTCCATGTTAAATTTCGGGCACTAAGACAATGTCTACAAATAATACAACATAACCGATTGTTTATTTTAGTAAAGTAAACGGATAGAAATCTCCATATACCTTGATTGATGTTGAACTAAATTTAAACTAAATTAATCCTAAATGAACTTAAACCTACTTAACCTAAATGAACTAACTAAATCCTAAACCTAAACATAAAGTTAAATCATAATTCTATAAATTGAAACGAATCTAAAACTAAAACGGTATCACCCTAATCCTAAACCAGATGAGAGATGGAAACTGCGCGCATGCACTACACACTGATGCCCACTTGTAGTGGTCACTAAGTACATTGTAAATAGGTAGGATAGAGGAGACAATTGTAAATATAGGATAGTACAAAATATACCGTCGAAGGTGACAGACATCCCGTTTTCTGTTCATTATACCGAACCAAATTAGTGCTTGTAGTGCAATTGAATTTCTACTTGTTCCGAACCAACCCGGCGTTAAGTGCAATCCACCGCTTGAAGAGGTGCATAAGGTGCAGCAAACCAAGATTCTGTGAGTGTATCAGGTACTATTTATGTGAACAAACGGCCAAGCAACGCATCCAACGTATCCAACACCATTGTGTTTGCCCAGGTGGAAGAAACAATTTTAAGTGTTGTGTTACTGACTGGGACTAAAGGCAATGGATCATAGGCAGACGAATTACACTGGTATTTTTCCGGTGGAATCATCGTGCAAATCTTCTGGGCCGTCGATACCTCGACGGTGGAAAATCCTTCGAAAGGGAACGGGTAAGCCCCATCATACCTTTTGGCAAATATCTATTACTGATTATTCATAAAATGTATAAGTCAATTAATAAGCAGACGCTTTGCAAAAAGTTAATGAAAATCGTGTGTCAAATGAAATGTATAAGCGGTCACACATATCTGGTACCTCTATATATGCAATTATATTAACATCCAAAGTCCATCTTATTTTACATATTCTGCACAAAAGAAACTTTCCCATTCATAAAAAAAACGGTGGAAAATCCTATCAGGTCGGTTGCACATCGTTCTGCTTGAACCTGAAAAGATATAAAACAGCGCTGCTTTCGTACTTTTGGCTCATCTCAACACATTCGCTGCCAGACTGTTGAGCAGTTCAGTCGATTTTTATTCTCTCTCGTTTCGCTCGTTCGTTCGTTCGCAAATCGAATTAGCTCCGCGTTGTGTAGTGACGCTCTCGCTGACCCAGCCATGGGTAAGAAATCGCGCGGTAACGCGAGTGCCGGTTTACCGGGAAAACAGCCTCTCCCAGGAGACGGCGTGACCACCGAGCCAGCCCAGAAGAAGCAGAAGAAAACCCCATTGCCCGTCCCGACGGACGTTGCGGACCCGGAGCCAGAGCCTCCCGGAACTAAACGACCCAGACCTGAAGACAGCAGCACCACCGCATCGGCAGCAAAAAAGCTGCTGAGCAACAATCCGTTCTCCGCCCAGCCGCAGTCGGACCCTGAGACGGTGCCGAAAAAAGTGAAGTTGCCACCCTTCTATGTGAAGGGCTTCCCTCCCGGGCTATGGGAGCAGCTGGATTACTACATTAAGGAGGGCTTTCGTTGCACCATTCAACGGTGCACGGAAGGCTACAAACTGATGGTCCCGGCCGAAAAACACTACAATGCAGTCCAGGATGAAGCTGGACTACTTCTCCCACGACGTCGAGGCCACCAAGCCGCTGAAAGTGGCGCTGCGCGGGCTCCACGACATGGACTCCACCACCTTAATGAACGAGATTAAGGCGAACGGCCTCAAGCCGGTCGAAATCCACAAGATGACCCGCAGCAAGGCCATCAAGTATCGTGACCAGCTCTACCTGTTCCATCTGGAGAAGAACTCCACAACCATGAAGGATCTCCAGACGACACGCACACTCTTCCACATCGTAGTGGCAGTGCTCGAATTGCCTATTGTTCGGGCACGGCACCAAGAACTGCCGCATGGCCAGCCGCTGCATCAAATGCGGCAAAAACCACAAGATCGACGACTGCGACAGCATCGAGGAAGCCGCTCCCACATGCGCCAACTGCGGTGCCGCCCACAAGGCCACGAGTAAGGCCTGTCCGAAGCGGGCCGAATACGCCGAGATCCGGAAGAAGGCCTCGTCCAACAACCAGCCCGGTCGCAAGAAGGTTCCGGAAAACAACGCGCAGAACTTTCCTCCGTTATTCCAGTGTTGCCACCATTCCCGCTCAACCAACAGTTGGCTGCTGCACAGTCGGCTGCCGCTGCAGTACCCGGTCAAGCCTCCGGGCCATCGACGGATCCCCCTGCTCCGGGATTGGCCGGTACAACCGGCGAAGCTACAGACGATTCTCCGCTGTCAACGGATGAGATCGTCACACTGTTGGCCCAGGCCATCATCATCAAGCGCACCTGCGCTACAAGAACACAACAGCTCCAAGCTATCATCTCCTTCGTCGCTAATTATGGACCGTGAAGCCATAAAGATCGCCAACTGGAACGCTCGCTCCGTAGGGGCGATAAACATTGAGCTTGCAGACTTCCTCCGCAAGCACGACGTCGACGTGGGTCTTCTCACCGAGACCCACCTCAAGACCGGTGACAGCTTCTGGCTGCCCGACCACAGCATTGTCCGGCTTGATCGCACCAGCTCCAGGGGGGCGGTGTCGCGGTTATCATCAAGAAAGGCATCAAGTTCTGCACCCTACCCCACTACCGCACTTCCATCATCGAGCCCGTCGGCGTAGAGGTGGAAACATCGACCGGAAACGTCCGGTTCTTCACCGCCTACTTCCCCCGGCAATGTACCGTTAGAAATGGTACAGCACAGCAGTTCAAGAACGACCTTGCTATCATAACCCGCACCAATGCCCGCTTCGTAATCGGAGGGGACCTGAACGCCCGGCACGAGGCCTGGCGGATCTACCAGCAGAACCAGAACGGCCGCCTACTATTCGACCATTCCCAGCATGGTCTCTATTCCGTCTGGTTTCCGGACGAACCAGCCTTCACATCATCGGCGGGCAACCCATCGACGCTGGACCTGTTCTTGGCAAACACCGGATTAGCCAAGCCGGTTGCCGTCAACGACTTGAGTTCGGACCACAAACCGGTGCTGACCGAGCTGGGCTGCAACGTGGCCCCTGCACCGTGCCTGCGGAAGGACTACCATCGAGTCAACTGGGTCCAGTTTCGGCGCGTGGTCGACCGCCATCGTCGACAACCCACCGCTCGACACAGTGGAGGACATCGACCGGGCCCTGGAGGGTCTCCATCAAGCCATATCCGTGGCTGACGAAGAGTGCGTTCGACGAGTTCCTGTGAGGGGTAAGTTTCAAGCAATTGATTCCCACACCAAACTCTTGATTCGGCTCAGAAATATTCGTAGACGCCAGTTCCAGCGGACTGGGGATCTGCAGCGTAAATACGAAATGGTCGATCTGAATCGGCAGATCGCTTCCAGAATGGTCTCAATCCGGAATGAGAGTTTCGGGCGGCTCGTTCAGAACCTGGACGACCGTTTCAGACCATTCTGGAAGGTTGCCAAGGTGCTGAAGTCTCACCCCAAGCCCATTCCACCACTTAGAGTCAATGACGAACGGCTTATCACCAACGAAGAGAAAGCCAATGCGATTGGGGAGCACATTGCCCAATCGCATTTGCTTGGCTCCAAAATCCCAAGTCCACTCGAGAACCAGGTTGCGCAGTGCGTCCAAACGTTAGATGCCTCCCCTTGTGCCGTCTCTCCAGAAGAACGGATTACAGAGGAACAAATTTGCTCAGCGCTGAAACACAGTAAGAACATGAAGGCTCCCGGGTTTGACGGAATATTCAACCTAGAGTTAAAAAATCTCAGCGCGAGGGTGCACTCGCTGCTGGCTGCCATCCTCAACAGGTGCCTGGAGCTGCACTACTTTCCAAGCATCTGGAAGGTGGCAAAAATCATCCCGATCCACAAACCTGGGAAAGACCCTTCACTACCGTCAAGCTACAAACCGATTAGACTGCTCTCAGCGCTGAGCAAGCTGTTCGAAAAATTGATCCTCAGCCGACTAAACAAGTTTGTGGAGGAACATGACATTCTTCTTCCGGAACAGTTCGGGTTCCGCAAAGGGCATTCCACCAATCATCAGCTAGTGCGGGTGATGAATAACATCCGAAGTAACAAAGCTGTATCCAAGTCCACAGCCATGGCTTTGTTAGACGTCGAAAAGGCGTTTGACAATGTCTGGCACGACGGACTTATATACAAGCTTTGTAACTCTAACTTTCCACCATACCTTGTGAAAATCACCCGTAACTACCTCCAGCAAAGGTCGTTCAGGGTGTCGTTGAATAGTTCCCTTTCGGGACAATTTCCAATCCCAGCAGGTGTTCCGCAAGGGAGTCGCTGGGACCACTGCTTTACAGCATCTACACGTCGGACATCCCTCCTCTAGGAGACGGTTGCGTGTTCTTCCTGTTCGCAGATGACACCGCGATAGCCGTCAAGGGTAGGATGCCTCGTGAAATTACGAACAAGCTCCAACGATGCCTTGACACCTTTACTGTAAAATCAAAATCAACGCCTCGAAAACCCAAGCGATCATGTTCCTTCACAGACAATAATCGCCAAAACTTAAACCGTCTCCCTCCTGTACCGTAATAATGGATGGTACAAGGGTCGAGTGGTCCGCTGATGTTACTTATCTCGGGATGTTGTTCGATGAGAAGCCCCTGTTCCGCTCGCACATAGAGAAAACCCTAGTTAAGTGCTCCGCCTTGGTTAGGTGTTTGTATCCGCTCATTTGCCGCAGATCCCGCCTCTCAAGGCAAAACAAACTGGCTGTCTACAAATAGATCATAGCCCTCGCGATCTTCTTTGCCGCCCCGGTGTGGGAATCGTGCGCTCAGACCCACAGGAACAAAATCCAGGTTGCACAGAATAGAGTGTTGAGGATGATCCTAGATTGTCCATTCGACACAAGAATAGCAGACCTCCATCAAGAGGCAGAAATTCCCAAAGTAGATTCCAAAATTGAGGATATGACAACCAAATTTATCCAAAAATGCAATCTTTCTGAACATGTTTTAATAAGCAATTTGTACATAGTAGGTTAAGTGTATATAGTAGAGTAGGTTAGTTTTAAGCTGTAAATAGTAGTATTATGTAAATTCTAAATTCTAAAAACAAAACGAACCAATCCCACCAAGGTGGTCGACCGTGTACTAAGTCTAGGACTAATTCTGTAAAACAAATTTTGAATTTTGCCCATACCTAAAGATGAAGAAAGCAATTAAATCACTTATACAAATGTATATGGTAATCATCCAAGTTGAACTGAAATAAAGATCATTTAAACATTTAAACTTATTGAAGACATTCTTGTAACGAACTTTGGAAGCGACGGATAGCAGCAGCAGTAACAACAACAGCAGCAGCAGAAGTAATGAAAGCGGAGCGGCCGTAGCAGCCGAGATTCGTGTAGCCGTGACCGAGGCTGGAAACCTCGGTCCGGTCACGACAATGGCGCAGTCGGTAGAAGTCGCGTTTCTTTCTAAGCGTGCTTCTTTTTCATTATCATTTCTTACTGATAGTCTAGCTAGGCGTTATAGAAATGAAGCGTTGAATACGTTTGAGAGAAACAAAACTCGAGTTCATTTTAGAGCTTCGAAAATGTAGAGCCCTGGTTGGAACACCTTCCTAAGGTTTGTCAGTCAAAACTGGATTCCTTAGCAACAAAAATAAGCAATGACACCGATAATGACCATGCATCATCAGAACCCTAGTCTTAACCACTTCAAACTAGGGAACAACGAATAGAAGATTAGGAATCACAAAGATGAAGACTAAATAACTATTTTTTCCCTTGTTTCAAGATCATCCTCGGTGGACAAAGCCGAGTCTTGTCACTATCAACAAGGCATAAAAAGTAACAAGGACTAAGATGTGTTCTTTTGATGACTGAAAAATCCTGTTACCCTAGTTTGAAGTAGTCAACACTAGAAATCGGTGGTAGATCTTACATCCCGTAACGTGCTACGAAAAGGTGATCTACCCACGTTACGGGGCTATTTAAAGTTACTGGCAACACTGTACTATATCTGCACCTGCTCTGTGCAGATGTCAAAATGTGAATCTTTGTTATTGACACAATCTTTCATAACTTCAACCGTGAATTTCCGGCGAAGTTCTGTCATGGATTCCTCACAGCGCACATATTTTCAAATCATTAGCCAAAAACCGATCAAAAGTCAACGCGGTATGCTTGCGCGATGAGCGAGGTCATCAAGGCGATGACCGTTGCCAAGTACAATTGGCAACTGGAGATGATACTGGAATTCTTCCTGCTGGTGCTGGAGTCACTATCGGAAGACTTCGAGATCGGAGAACCTCCACTCAAGGCGATCGAACTGTTCAAGGATCTGGTGCGGAAGGCTTTGGTGTTTCAGAACAGTTTGATCGAAGATGGGAAGGGGGTGGCACCGTTCCGGAAGCTGATTGAGAAGATGGCCATTGTCGTGACCGGACTGAGGTTTCCAGCCTCGGTCACGGCTACACGAATCTCGGCTGCTACGGCCGCTCCGCTTTCATTACTGCTGCTGTTGTTACTGCTGCTGCTGCTGTTGTTGTTACTGCTGCTGCTATCCGTCGCTTCCAAAGTTCGTTACAAGAATGTCTTCAATAAGTTCCAGTTTAAATGATCTTTATTTTAGTTTAACTTGGACGATTACCATATAAATTTTTATAAATTTTTACTAAGTGATTTAATTGCTTTCTTCATCTTTAGGTATGGGCAAAATTCAAAATTTGTTTTACAGAATTAGTCCTAGACTTAGTACACGGTCGACCACCTTGGTGGGATTGGTTTGTTTTGTTTTTAGAATTTGAAGAGAAACTACTTAATACTACTATTTACAGCTTAAAACTAACCTACTCTACTATATACACTTAACCTACTATGTACAAATTGCTTATTAAAGCATGTTCAGAAAGATTGCATTTTTGAATAAATTTAGTTGTCATATCATCAATTTTGGAATCTACTTTGGGAATTTCTGCCTCTTGATGGAGGTCTGCTATTCTTGTGTCGAATGGACGATCTAGGATCATCCTCAACACTCTATTCTGTGCAACCTGGATTTTGTTCCTGTGGGTCTGAGCGCACGATTCCCACACCGGGGCGGCAAAGAAGATCGCGAGGGCTATGATCTATTTGTAGACAGCCAGTTTGTTTTGCCTTGAGAGGCGGGATCTGCGGCAAATGAGCGGATACAAACACCTAACCAAGGCGGAGCACTTAACTAGGGTTTTCTCTATGTGCGAGCGGAACAGGAGCTTCTCATCGAACAACATCCCGAGATAAGTAACATCAGTGGACCACTCGACCCTTGTACCATCCATTATTACGGTACAGGAGGGAGACGGTTTAAGTTTTAATGATTGTCTGTGAAGGAACATGATCGCTTGGGTTTTCGAGGCGTTGATTTTGATTTTCCACGTGGTGGCATAATCAGTAAAGGTGTCAAGGCATCGTTGGAGCTTGTTCGTAATTTCACGAGGCATCCTACCCTTGACGGCTATCGCGGTGTCATCTGCAAACAGAAAGAACACGCAACCGTCTCCTAGAGGAGGGATGTCCGACGTGTAGATGCTGTAAAGCAGTGGTCCCAGCAGACTCCCTTGCGGAACACCTGCTGGGATCGGAAATTGTCCCGAAAGGGAACTATTCAACGACACCCTGAACGACCTTTGCTGGAGATAGTTACGGGTGATTTTCACAAGGTATGGTGGAAAGTTGGAGTTACAAAGCTTGTATATAAGTCCGTCGTGCCAGACATTGTCAAACGCCTTTTCGACGTCTAACAAGGCCATGGCTGTGGACTTGGATACAGCTTTGTTACTTCGGATGTTATTCATCACCCGCACTAGCTGATGATTGGTGGAATGCCCCTTGCGGAACCCGAACTGTTCCGGAAGAAGAATGGCATGTTCCTCCACAAACTTGTTTAGTCGGCTGAGGATCAATTTTTCGAACAGCTTGCTCAGCGCTGAGAGCAGGCTAATCGGTCTGTAGCTTGACGGTAGTGAAGGGTCTTTCCCAGGTTTGTGGATCGGGATGATTTTTGCCACCTTCCAGATGCTTGGAAAGTAGTGTAGCTCCAAGCATCTGTTGAGGATGGCAGCCAGCAGCGAGTGCACCCTCGCGCTGAGATTTTTCAACTCTAGGTTGAATATTCCGTCAAACCCGGGAGCCTTCATGTTCGTACTGTGTTTCAGCGCTGAGTAAATTTGTTCCTCTGTAATCCGTTCTTCTGGAGGGACGGCACAAGGGGAGGCATCTAACGTCTGGACGCACTGCACAACCTGGTTCTCGAGTGGACTTGGGATTGTAGAGCCAAGCAAATGCGACTGGGCAATGTGCTCCCCAATTGCATTGGCCTTCTCTTCGTTGGTGATAAGCCGTTCGTCATTGACTCTAAGTGGTGGAATGGGCTTGGGGTGAGACTTCAGCACCTTGGCAACCTTCCAGAATGGTCTGGAACGGTCGTCCAGGTTCTAAACGAGCCGCCCGAAACTCTCATTCCGGATTGAGACCATTCTGGAAGCGATCTGCCGATTCAGATCGACCATTTCGTATTTACGCTGCAGATCCCCAGTCCGCTGAAACTGGCGTCTACGAACATTTCTGAGCCGAATCAAGAGTTTGGTGTGGGAATCAATTGCTTGAAACTTACCCCTCACAGGAACTCGTCGAACGCACTCTTCGTCAGCCACGGATATGGCTTGATGGAGACCCTCCGGTCGATGTCCTCCACTGTGTCGAGCGGTGGGTTGTCGTCGATGTGGCGGTCGACCACGCGTCGAAACTGGACCCAGTTGACTCGATGGTAGTCCTTCCGCTGGCACGGTGCAGGGGCCACGTTGTAGCCCAGCTCGGTCAGCACCGGTTGGTGGTCCGAACTCAGGTCGTTGACGGCAACCGGCTTGGCTAATCTGGTGTTTGCCAAGAACAGGGTCTTCAATAAGTTTAGGTAGCTCATATTTATACCATCCGTTTTTTTCCTCATTTATCCAGCACTCACAGGAGTGGAACTTTGGATCAGAAAGTGGCTCCACTTGTCATTTGCGAACACTAGCGCACCTAGCGGTAGAAGGCATCTTCTGCCTGCAGTTAAGATAGGCAGCATGCTGATAGTGTGAGTGCACATAGAAAGCCCGTGTGGAACGCTACCACAACACATCGCTTGTTGAGCAGAAAAACGAACACTTTTTGATTCACCGATTTGTTTGCACTTCTCCTTCTGTTCTGTGCAGCACAGCTTGCTGTGTTAGGATTTCCTTTCACATCTGTCATGCTTCACGCTAATTTAGCTCAACTCAAATGGAGTGTTGCATTACTTGACACAACTCTCAAGTATTTTATTTATTTATTTTATTATTATTATTATTCCGCATCAACCTTATCTACCACAAATCCCACCACATATTCCCTGGCTTGGATGCTCCCCTTATGGGATTATAATCGATGAAACGAAGGTCATTGAGGTTAAATATCCAGTGGTTGGAAATACCGTTTCTCTTAATGAAACCTTAGAAAAATTGAAGTACCTAACAAAGAATGGCAAAACATTAAAGAAAAATCACCAATATTATTTGCAAGTGCAATTAAACATGTTCATATTGAAATGTAGCTCGGCGGATTTTATAATTTACTCTGAGTTTGAAGACAAGTGTTATGTTCAGACGATTCACTATGATGAAGAATATCTACAACCAATTATTTGTGGTCTTAAAGAAGTTTACTTCAATGCCTTCTTAAAAATATTGTATACGTCACATAATAAATCTCTTGGAGTACACTATATGTACATAGTTGTTATTTTATAAAAAGAGAAACAAAACAACCATTTTTTGAATATACTGAAACCTTTATTCAATACTTTTCTAAAATCTTTCATTTGACAGGATTGGCTTGGAAATATTAGCAACTGCACAAGCAATGATCATGACATCATCCATAATAAGCAAGAAATTTGTATCAATTTTGCCGCTTAGCATATCAAATTGCTTGATCCGCTGAATTGCTCGCTCCACATGTACTCTTGCCGCTGCTATCGATATGTTCTCTGTAGCATCATGTCTACTCAGTTGTGTTTGTGGGGAGGTTAAAAACGGTGGCCTTACTAGCTTAATTCCTCTGCTCCTGCACTCATCGTCAATCAAAAATCCTTTGTCAGTCATGACTGCTTCACCTACATTTAACTTTTCCAAAATTCCTTCCTGAATAACTACTTGTTTGTCGGAAGCCTTTCCTCCGTACCCACGACTAATGAAAGAGATCGTACCGCCAGGTGTGACTACTACCAAATATTCACCGTCTCCTTTCCTTTATAGTGGGAATACGCATTGATGCGACAGTGCCGGCACTTCGGTTTATTGATAGCCACTTCTGTACAATCTAGAACAGCGACGACATCCTCGTACAGTGGGCGAAAGTAATGTGGCATATTTTTTTTTTACTAGTTCCTGTGATGGCCACGGAATTAATGGTTCACATATTGCTTTGATCCACAAAATCGTTTTGTAGAATATTTTAGGCACAGTCTGGTAGTGTAGGGTTAACTACCCCATTTCCGGCCTATTAAGCACAACCCGCACTTAGTCTTTCCTAATCTAGCGCAGTTTAGCACCAAACGGAATGTTATTATTACTGATGGCTTCCAAATTTATTTGCCTTTCCGTATGTACCGTAAGATTTGATAAAGAGAAACCAATCGTTGAGATATTGTCAAAAGTCTAACACTGTTGCTTGGCGCCAAACTCGGCCTACGGATTTTAAACTCGGCCTAACGCATTGAAACGCCAATGAATTCACTTCGGCCTATCGGATGAAGATAAAAATTGATTCGGTCGGAGCGTTTCTTTTGGTTTTGGGAATAATGGGTGCAAACCTTCATATCACGCGTTCTAATTGACTTCGTTCCGTAGCTTATTAACTAAAGTATCGTACCAAACGCATAATTTACTTGTTAACTCTGAAATCAAGAATTTATTTGAAGTGTTCTGCTCCATAGGCCCAAAATGGGCGATTAGGCTGAAGTAGTTCTCTACCCTATATGAAAAATTGCTGCCATGCATGAAAACGATAGATTGGTTTTTATTTTCACAAAAAAAAACAGAATCCTTTCTTTCAAGCTCACCATCCAATTATTTTTTTTTCTTGTATGCAGCCAGTGACTCGATAGCTTCTTCAATTGCATCCAACATTTTGAAACTATTTAATCCACTCCAAGAGTTCAATTCAGCATCTGTTTTAAACTGTATTGCCATGGTTCGGCGGCGACCAATGAAGAGTCGGCCTATATCTAAAGTATCAACCTGAACACCTGCTTCGACTGTTACTGGATGAGATAAATCAGGCAAAACATCATATGCATCCCTCTTGGCATTTCTGGGGCTTTCTTCAAAGGTAACGCTGGTTTTATCTGGGGCTTTCTTCAAAGGTAACGCTGGTTTTATTTGAATCACGCTTTGCAGCTCTATCTGCTCGGTCGGTAGCTAACTTATTGAATTTTGGTCGCTGGTCTGGTGATGGTAGATTTGTATCCGGAAGAGCCGATTTTTTGAGAATCATTCTCTCAGTAATACGATTCACAGCTACAATTTTTTTTTTGTTTATTTATGTTCAATATTATGTATCACAAATACTTACAAGGACTCACAAAATTCGTAATACTGAAGTGAGTACTGCAAACGCGCGAAGACTTGGAGGGTTCATACTTTAAGCACAATTTTTTCACCCACGCTTTCCATCTTTGTTTTTCCTCTTTTCCCGGAAACGTATGAAGGGAAACGCCTGGACTGTAGCGTTGATGACATCCAGGCACAATACATACATACTGTTCTGCTTCCACCATCTGGCGAGGGCTTAGATGAAACGGGCAATTGATTACACTCACAGTTTTGACTGCTGCTACTCACTCCACCGTCCATGGTTACTGTAAAATAATGCACGATATCTCAATTAACTGACCAACAACACAATAAATTTTCAATTTTACTATTTGTTTAGGTCTTATACTACATTTCAATACATCGTTTGCATCTTCCTTTGATAACTTTAATTGATAATTTAGTAATTGAAATTATGTAAAAATACTGACTGCAGAAAACACTCAGCTTTTAAGCTCAGCTGAACAGGTAAAGATTATTATTAATTTAACCGATGTTTGCAAAAAAAGATTCTACGCTGTCTATTCTTCAAATAAGAGTGTTGACAATTTTACTATGACTAATTAGTTGTGGTTAAATTTGTTTCAAATACACTACTTTTTAAAACAGATTTTGTTTACGTTTTCTTACACACGCGCGAAACTAAAACAGATGTCGCCACCGTACTGTTGTCAAGGTGATTTAGAGTTTGAGTGGTCTTTGTTTCTCCGGTGAGAAAAGTAAGTACTTATGTTTTTTGCTATAATCTACACGAAACGAAAATCAATTATTTTATTCATGTGTTTCTCTTATACATTTTTGCCAAAACATCAACCTTATATATTCCATAAGACAAACCACATAGGTCCTATAAGAATGAATAAAAGGTATGTGTGACCGCTTATACATTTCATTTGACACATGATTTTCATTAACTTTTGTCAAGGCGTCTGCCTATTAGTTGACTTATACATTTTATGAATAATCAGCAATAGAAATTTGCCAAAAGGTATAAGGAGATTTCTATCCGTGCATGTAATTTATAGTGAACGGAACTTTATTTTGCATTCAATCCTAGGTCAATCACTTCTAGTCACCAGTCATCATGGACGATAAGCAATCGAAAGTCTTCAACTACCATGAAATAACAATTAATATGTGCGCAGTTTTTAATGATCCTCCTTCACACCAAATTCTAATTTTGATGTTCGGTAAATTTTTTTACAGTTTTGATCTGTAAAATTTAATTTCTACTGAGTGATCTGTAAAATTGCTTTAATTTTCTTCTGTCTGTCAAATATCTACAAGTTGTCGATAATTCCCGTGAAAATATTACTGAAAATTTGCATCTATTTTACCGATGTAGTTTGTAAGCCATGAAATGTCATTTAATCTAAACTGTTCAGTAAAAGTTTTACCGATTTCCAGTGAAAAAAAATTATAAATACTGACGAAAAATGTAAACAATACAGAAGTTCAGTAATTATTACTGAACGCTTCAGTTAAAATCACGCCTGTCAAATCTTCATCATTTTCGCATGTTAAGCGGCGTAATTAAATTTAATAAAATCGTGCAAAAATATTAGCAGAAAAAAAACTTGTAAACCATTGAAATGGAAGATGTGTCCGATGAGATAAGATGTGCTAACGGCCGGATGCAGAAGTAAGGGATCTTTTCAGTAAGTACTATTTATATTTTCTAAATGTTTTCATTTTTAAGCACTCATATAAAATGGCTGGCGATCGCTGACTCGTGGGATAAACAGATTGACGAATTGCGTTTGATAAAAGATATAAACAACAATTAATATTGTGCATGATTTGAACGGAACAATTCCCTATATTTCACTGCTTTTCAGTAAAAACTATCGAAAGAACTGAAATTTTTGGCAGATGACGACCTTTCTATTTTTACCGATTATTTTGTAAATTTTACCGAACTTCGGTATTGAGTGATGAGCTAATCGGTATTTTTTGACAGTTGAGTATAAATTGCAAGTTTACTGATCGTTCAGTAAACCAAACTTTTACCGAACTGATTACTGAATGTTCAGCTGTTTGAAAGTCAGTAAAATGTTTACCGACAACTGTAAAAACAAATTGGTGTGTTCATATCCCAGTTTGGCACCGATAACTTTTTCCATGTTCTAGGTCTCTGTTAAACACAACATGTATTCATACGTATAAAAATAAAAGTATGTATGAGTCAAAAAAAAAAACCGTTTGCATTGTTTTTATCATCAAATTTAAAAAAAACACAAAAAAAAAACAATAAACTTTAACAAAACGGTCGGTAAAAAAATTACGGAACGTACACTTTGCCAATCATTCAGCAAAGTTTAGAATGTGATTCAGAATATTTTGACAGGTAGCGAAGATAAATTTACTGAATGTCCTTCCTGTAAAACAACAAAAAATTACCGAACCAATTACCGAATGTTCTGCTGTTCCGTATTGAGATCTTCAAGCGCTATCTCACGAACACTAATGTCGTTTTCGTTTTTGCGGTGTAGCTACACCGGTGCTACACTGCCGAACACCGAAAAAAATTAGGGTGTAGCTATCGGTTGCACCTTTGTTTACAAAGAAGTGATGATGAACTGTCAATGACTCGCACTTATTGCTGCTTACACTACACCGGTGTAGTGTAGTAAAAACGAAAACGACATAAAATCCAACATCCATACATAAAAATGAAGAAGAAGAAGAAGAACCAAAAAAGTATCGCGATATCACAACTACTTAGAAAGGTACCGCGCGGTCACACGCATACTTTTGTGTATCTGAAGAACTCTATTCGGTAAAAAATTACAGTGTACTGTATAAAAATCTTAGTGTGTAAGGGGTTGTCGGAAGACTGATTTAAGGGGGGTATGCCAAAGTGAAGTGAGGCATGCCGAAATGGTGCCGCACTCTACTTTCCTTACCTTTCGCACGGAGCTGTCCGTAATCTTACGCCTTATAATAGGATCTGTGGTGGAGGGAGGGTCGAAAATAGCAAACCGGAAATTCACAAAAGAACAGTCGAATGTTTCACGAGACCAATCGTAAATACGACGACGTATCACCACCATGAAGGACGAAGCCGTTGCCGCGCCGACGGATGATGATGATGATGCTCGCCGTACCGTACCCCTCTTTACTGATTACGACGGGGGTGCAAACATTCTGAAAGTATCCGTCTAGCGTCATGACCATGCTGGATTTAGTCGTACGTTGGCAGTCGGACCTGTTGGACGTGTATTCGCCGGAAGTTTTCGTCACGTTCGGGTACGAAGGGAACGATTTCGCGTGGTGTAGTTTTGAGTCCACACGTTGCTGCGGTCTGGAAACCGGGATGAGCAACAGTTTGTATTACAAATCATACTTAGGATAGTTTGGTTCGACCTACAAACGCACCACGTCGGAGCGGAAGATAGTGTTTACACAAATTTTCAATTTCCCTCGGTGTTAATTGTCGATCACGCGGCCGAATAGATTAAATAAACGGCGCTTTGCCAGTGCGATTGGCGAAAAGAAAAAAAGAAGAAAAACAAAAGAAGCTATGAATTATTAATTATCGTTTAGCACTTCGAGTGTGTGTGTGTGTGAGTTTGTGTGTTTGGAAAGTCTATCCATCCAGCTGAGAGGTGGTGTATCAAATTTACCATTACGTTAATTGAACGCAGCAAACCTAGTCAGTGTGATAATTAAGGAGACTACGTCATCGTCACAGTGATATATTTTTTCGGGTGACTTACCTTCAAGGAATCGAACTGAGATAATTAAGTGCGGGGGAAGTGCAGTGTTTATTTTCCACAACTGGTAGGATAACATAGTTACGCAGCTCAGTTTCCAAAAGGCGCGGCATACCACAAGGCGGCGGGAACGATTCACGGCTCGATTAAGGAATTTTTCGGATTACTTCTCCGGGCATCGTGCGTAATTATGTTCGCCACAAAATTTTCGTACGTCAAAATGGTACAGACTTAGAAAGCTCTCCGTTATCAACTGTGCTAGTGATCGAAGAATACCCCCATGGAGAGCAGACGGAAAGTTCCAGTTAGGAGGTAGTTACCGATAAAAAGAAGAATTTGTGAAAATGTGCCTAATCGCCAATAACTGATTGTAAACAAGCCAATGGGGTGCAGTTGTTGATAACAATTAATTAGCTAAGACAAACTGAAGATTGATGGTTCATGGATGATTTTTCAAAGTGATGCTTTTACAGCATAGGCCATTCGGTGTGGATGGTTTGGTCTACTTGCCCCTCGAACGGCTATGTTTTTTGGTGCACGAAAGTGAGCACACTAAACAAAAACTGTAAGGAAGGGATGCCCAGTGGAACTATATTCCTTTGAAGGGATTGTAGGAAAACGCGTTGAATAACATTGATAGAGTGTAATTGGCTATTTATTATTTTTTAGGCTGATTTTATATCAAAAATGCATTGATTTTAGATCTGTAATGCTGTTTTAAATTGGTTTTGAATAATATTTTGTTGTTGATCAATTTGGATGGGCCGATGGGCAGATGGGCCGTAAAAAGATATTCGCATTTTACCAAGACTACTGAAAGCTCTAGTTTTCACTAAATTATTTGCATGTCTCGTGTTGTGACCATGATTATTATATCGTAAATAAATAAACATGATTGTAGCTCACACAGCCCTCGTATTGGTAAAGCATTGTGAAGAAGAAGTGCAGAATGTTCCGATTTTGTCAGACCCCTGCTGAATTCAGGGCTGACAAAAACGGGACACTGACAAAATCGGGACATTTTTTTTTTCGCTTAATTTTTTTAACATAATATCTTTAAATGCTGTTTGATAATGCAAGATTTATGTTTTAGGAATCATTCAATATTTACGAGCCCATATAGGGGGGGAGGGAGCTGGAATTTCAAACTTTTCGTAAGTGTCATATAAGGAAAGACATTCTTACATTGATGGTGTGGAGGGGGGGGGGGGGAGGGTTGTCTAAATGGACTTAGGTAAGAATTGAATGGTCACTCAATGCATATGTGGTTAAGCATTTTCTGTAGAACAACAATATTAATACATAGTGCATAATAAAGACTTGCATATGTCCCATGGACCCCATATTAAAATTCTCTGAATGAAATTTGTATAGAAAAAAACACACACACACACACACAATTTTTTTCATAAAGTTATTGAATATGATTAAATAATCAATTGACCATTTCATCTCATGGGCGAAAATCGTCCCAAACTACGCTACCAACATTTCGAGCCACGAAATTCGAGGAATTGTTCACAAAATAAATGGTTCTGCTCTCCACTGTCGCACTTTTCTCTTTTGCTCTGTTTTTTTCTGCCATAGGCTCTACCCCTTAGGGGTCATGCACAAAGTATGTCACACTGTTAGGGGAGGGGGGTCTGGAAACCGTGACGATCCATACAAATATAATTTATGCTCCATGCAAAAAAGTGGATGTTTATTGAAGTTAATCTCATACCATATCCAAAATCTTGTGCTTTGGTACATTAGAAACACAGATTTGTGCTTCGTGCATAGTGTGAGGTCATTCGCTGAGCTGTGTGTGTGAAAGTTCACAAATATATGTTTCTATACACCAATACAGACCAATTTTTGGAAGTTATTTTTACGATTGCATCGTATTGGGCTTGCATGAATCGTTGTGAACAGGTGTCGCTTTCGCTCACGGAGAATTAGTGGACTTTCACACTCTAATAAAGCGTATTTCGTTTGTATCGAAACATTCACAGTTGGTTCTGAGCCTTACATGAAAATTCAGTGGAATCGAAATCAATTTCAATAATTACAGAAAGTCTTGAGCACCGCTGAAAGAAAACAGAGGTTTGTAGTTTGTACATAGTGAAAAGAAAATCTATACATAAGTGAATTGTAATTCGAAATTTTAAACTGTTCTTCAACATGAAACAGGTAAAAATGGAGAAGAAGAAGCGTAATTCGCTGAGTCTCAAGGATAAAGTAAGCATTCTTCGAAATCTGGAGGACAAGGGAACGACAAAGGCAGACATCGCTAATAAGTTCAATATCCACCCGACAACTGTACAAAAAAATACAAAAGAACGCAGAATCCATACTTCGAGCAGCTTCAAACCGAAACTGTCAGCGAACTACCAACTTCAAATATGTTTCGTCAGGTGCGTACAAGGATTTTGAAAACACTTTGTTCTTGTGGTTCCTTAATCAAAGGCGTGCTAACAAAACTGTATCCACGACAATGATCATTTTAAAAGCCAAGTCATTTTCTGCACGTTGTGGTGTTCCTGAATCTTTCAAGTTTTCACGGCACTGGGTTCAAAATTTTAAGGTTAGATATGGAATTCGAAAACTCAAAATCTGTGAGGAAGTACTGCAAGTGATTCAGGAAGTATTTCAAGCTTCCTTGAACAATTTCACGAGGAAATTTTGCGGCGTGAATTGACAGCACAAATGATTTATAATGCGAATGAGTCAGGCTTGTTTTTCAAAATGCTTCCATCTGAAACACTCGGTGGCCCAAGTGAACAAAATGCTCCAGGCCGAAAAATTATCAAGCAACGCATAACTTTCATGCCTTGCAGTAATGTTACAGTCGACCACAAACTATGGATGGTAATCATTGGAAAATCTCGCAATCCTAGGGCATTCAAAAATGTTAAGCTACCCGTCACATATCTTGCATCCAAAAACGTCTGGATGACCCGCGCTGTTCCAAACTTGGTTCCACAGTGACTTTGTGCCATCAGTACGCCAATTTTCAAATGAACATAGCAATCCACCGAAAGCTATTCTACTGTTGGACAATTGCTCAGCGCATCATCTAAATGACGAGCTTAAAACTGATGACGGTATGATCACGGTGTACTTTTTGCCTCCAAATGTGACAGCCATGGTCCAACCCATGGACCCAAATGTCATTCAAAACTGCAAGCTTCGATATCGTGAAAAGCTTTTGCTAAATGTTATGGCTCACAGTAACGAAATTGACATAGACCAATGTTTGAAGCAAATTTCATTGAAGGATGTAAGTTTCTGGAAGCACGATGCCTGAACTGAATTGCGAAGTACAGTCCTGGAAAAAAATCAGTATCATTTTCGATGATAAGCTGGTTCATGAAGACGATGTTTCCCTTTCATTTTTGCTGAACATAAAAAATCACAAAGAAACCATCATCATGCCACATAATACGGAAGAGCGCTATGCTAGTAAAGCATACACGGATGAAGACATTTTGAAAATGGTGCTGGATGATCAGTCAGCAATGGAAGAAGCACTGGAACCAGAACTAAACCTGTCAGAAACAGCACCAGATCCAGTATCAACAGCATCGACCTCTCATGAACTAAGTGAATCACCTGGAGCTATCAACGATATTGAAGCAGTACGCATGTTTGACAAAATAATTGATTGGGCTGAT